>NC_060181.1:71847939-72490439 GCF_021184085.1 Oncorhynchus gorbuscha
TGACTCAGTCCAGTTAGGTAGTCCAGGGGCCCCGTAGAGCATGGAGCTCACGAACTGACTGACTGGAGATGTGTCCCAAATTGCACCCTATCCCTTATGTAGTGCACTACTTTCAAACAGGTCTCATATGGCTCACATGGCTCTGGTCAAAAGTAGCGCCCAGCCTGAAGCCTCATTTGCAGCAAAGCAAAGCCTTATTGGTTGAGCAGGATGAGATGTGATGAAATTTGATCAGTCATCGAGTCGAGAGAATCCAGTGAGTCAGATCTGATCCCTTTGATGAAATGGGTTTAAACATGATGAAACTGCTGAGATCTCATTGATTATATGACAGCACTCTGAGATTGACTGGGATAATGAAGGAATACACACACACACACAGGACTGGGATAATGAAGGAACACACACACACACAGGACTGGGATAATGAAGGAACACACACACACACACAGGACTGGGATAATGAAGGAATACACACACACACACAGGACTGGGATAATGAAGGAATACACACACACACAGGACTGGGATAATGAAGGAATACACACACACACAGGACTGGGCTAATGAAGGAATACACACACACACACAGGACTGGGATAATGAAGGAACACACACACACACAGGACTGGGATAATGAAGGAATACACACACACACACAGGACTGGGATAATGAAGGAATACACACACACAGGACTGGGATAATGAAGGAATACACACACACACACAGGACTGGGATAATGAAGGAACACACACACACACAGGACTGGGATAATGAAGTAATACACACACACAGAGGACTGGGATAATGAAGGAATATACACACACACAGGACTGGGCTAATGAGAGAATACACACACACACAGGACTGGGCTAATGAAGGAATACACACACACACAGGACTGGGATAATGAAGGAACACACACACACAGGACTGGGATAATGAAGGAACACACACACACACAGGACTGGGCTAATGAAGGAATACACACACACATACAGGACTGGGATAATGAAGGAATACACACACACACACACGCACACAGGACTGGGCTAATGAAGGAACACACACACACAGGACTGGGGTAAGGAAGGAATACACACACAGGACTGGGCTAATGAAGGAATACACACACACACACACACAGGACTGGGCTAATGACGGAATACACACACACACACAGGACTGGGATAATGAAGGAATATACACACACACAGGACTGGGATAATGAAGGAATACACACACACACACACAGGACTGGGCTAATGAAGGAACACACACACACAGGACTGGGCTAATGAAGGAACACACACACACAGGACTGGGCTAATGAAGGAACACACACACACAGGACTGGGCTAATGAAGGAACACACGCACACAGGACTGGGCTAATGAAGGAATACACACACACACACACGCACACAGGACTGGGCTAATGAAGGAACACACACACACACACAGGACTGGGGTAATGAAGGAACACACACACACAGGACTGGGCTAATGAAGGAATACACACACACACACAGGACTGGGCTAATGACGGAATACACACACACACACACACAGGACTGGGATAATGAAGGAATATACACACACACAGGACTGGGATAATGAAGGAATACACACACACACACAGGACTGGGCTAATGAAGGAACACACACACACAGGACTGGGCTAATGAAGGAACACACACACACAGGACTGGGCTAATGAAGGAACACACACACACAGGACTGGGCTAATGAAGGAACACACACACAGGACTGGGCTAATGAAGGAACACACACACAGGACTGGGCTAATGAAGGAACACACACACAGGACTGGGCTAATGAAGGAACACACACACACAGGACTGGGCTAATGAAGGAACACACACACACAGGACTGGGCTAATGAAGGAACACACACACACAGGACTGGGCTAATGAAGGAACACACACACACAGGACTGGGCTAATGAAGGAACACACACACACAGGACTGGGCTAATGAAGGAACACACACACACAGGACTGGGCTAATGAAGGAACACACACACACAGGACTGGGCTAATGAAGGAACACACACACACAGGACTGGGCTAATGAAGGAACACACACACACAGGACTGGGCTAATGAAGGAACACACACACACAGGACTGGGCTAATGAAGGAACACACACACACAGGACTGGGCTAATGAAGGAACACACACACACAGGACTGGGCTAATGAAGGAACACACACACACAGGACTGGGCTAATGAAGGAACACACACACACAGGACTGGGCTAATGAAGGAACACACACACACAGGACTGGGCTAATGAAGGAGCACACACACACAGGACTGGGCTAATGAAGGAATACACACACACAGGACTGGGCTAATGAAGGAACACACACACAGGACTGGGCTAATGAAGGAACACACACACACACAGGACTGGGCTAATGAAGGAACACACACACACACAGGACTGGGCTAATGAAGGAACACACACACACAGGACTGGGCTAATGAAGGAGCTCTGTTCTCAAATCCTGGAATGCTCCCTTGATCCAGCTTTCTCTCTCTCTCTCTCTCTCTCTCTCTCTCTCTCTCTCTCTCTCTCTCTCTCTCTCTCTCTCTCTCTCTCTCTCTCTCTCTCTCTCTCTCTCTCTCTCTCTCTCTCTCTCTCTCTCTCTCTGCATGCTGGGAGTGATTGGTGCATGCTAGGAATTGTTTGAGTGAAGGAGTGCGTGTGTTGTGGAGAGTTAGATATTCTACTTTTTTTCTGTTTGCTATTTCTTGGTGGCATTCTTCTGTGCATGATTAAGGTTATTATTATTATTATTATTAATTTTTTTTTGTGGTAGAATTAAGTATTTTGTTTTTCGTATCGAAATTACCCTGATTTTGGCGGGGATGGCAGCCCGAATGGGGATGCCGTCCCTGTCACTTCGGCACGTCTTTAGGTGTGTTACTGAAGCTACTGTCACGGTGGAGGAGTTTCTGGTCGCCGTAGGAGAGAAGGTAGGCTATGAGAATATTGCTTATGCATCCCGGATGAATAAAGCGGTGGTGGTATTTCTTAAAGAAGAGTGTCTAGTTGATCGGATGGTTGAGCATGGTGTACTTCTTAAAGAAGAGTGTCTAGTTGACCGGATGGTTGAGCATGGTGTACTTCTTAAAGAAGAGTGTCTAGTTGACCGGATGGTTGAGCATGGTGTACTTCTTAAAGAAGAGTGTCTAGTTGACCGGATGGTTGAGCATGGTGTACTTCTTAAAGAAGAGTGTCTAGTTGACCGGATGGTTGAGCATGGTGTACTTCTTAAAGAAGAGTGTCTAGTTGACCGGATGGTTGAGCATGGTGTACTTCTTAAAGAAGAGTGTCTAGTTGACCGGATGGTTGAGCATGGTGTACTTCTTAAAGAAGAGTGTCTAGTTGACCGGATGGTTGAGCATGGTGTACTTCTTAAAGAAGAGTGTCTAGTTGACCGGATGGTTGAGCATGGCGTATTTCTTAAAGAAGAGAGTCTAGTTGACCGGATGGTTGAGCATGGTGTACTTCTTAAAGAAGAGTGTCTAGTTGACCGGATGGTTGAGCATGGTGTACTTCTTAAAGAAGAGTGTCTAGTTGACCGGATGGTTGAGCATGGTGTACTTCTTAAAGAAGAGTGTCTAGTTGACCGGATGGTTGAGCATGGTGTACTTCTTAAAGAAGAGTGTCTAGTTGACCGGATGGTTGAGCATGGTGTACTTCTTAAAGAAGAGTGTCTAGTTGACCGGATGGTTGAGCATGGTGTACTTCTTAAAGAAGAGTGTCTAGTTGACCGGATGGTTGAGCATGGTGTACTTCTTAAAGAAGAGTGTCTAGTTGACCGGATGGTTGAGCATGGCGTACTTCTTAAAGAAGAGTGTCTAGTTGACCGGATGGTTGAGCATGGTGTACTTCTTAAAGAAGAGTGTCTAGTTGATCGGATGGTTGAGCATGGTGTACTTCTTAAAGAAGAGTGTCTAGTAGATCGTATGGTTGAGCATGGTGTACTTCTTAAAGAAGAGTGTCTAGTTGATCGGATGGTTGAGCATGGTGTACTTCTTAAAGAAGAGTGTCTAGTTGACCGGATGGTTGAGCATGGTGTACTTCTTAAAGAAGAGTGTCTAGTTGACCGGATGGTTGAGCATGGCGTACTTCTTAAAGAAGAGTGTCTAGTTGACCGGATGGTTGAGCATGGCGTACTTCTTAAAGAAGAGTGTCTAGTTGACCGGATGGTTGAGCATGGCGTATTTCTTAAAGAAGAGTGTCTAGTTGATCGGATGGTTGAGCATGGTGTACTTCTTAAAGAAGAGTGTCTAGTTGACCGGATGGTTGAGCATGGCGTACTTCTTAAAGAAGAGTGTCTAGTTGACCGGATGGTTGAGCATGGCGTATTTCTTAAAGAAGAGTGTCTAGTTGACCGGATGGTTGAGCATGGCGTACTTCTTAAAGAAGAGTGTCTAGTTGACCGGATGGTTGAGCATGGCGTATTTCTTAAAGAAGAGTGTCTAGTTGACCGGATGGTTGAGCATGGTGTACTTCTTAAAGAAGAGTGTCTAGTTGACCGGATGGTTGAGCATGGCGTATTTCTTAAAGAAGAGTGTCTAGTTGACCGGATGGTTGAGCATGGCGTACTTCTTAAAGAAGAGTGTCTAGTTGACCGGATGGTTGAGCATGGCGTATTTCTTAAAGAAGAGTGTCTAGTTGACCGGATGGTTGAGCATGGTGTACTTCTTAAAGAAGAGTGTCTAGTTGACCGGATGGTTGAGCATGGTGTATTTCTTAAAGAAGAGTGTCTAGTTGATCGGATGGTTGAGCATGGTGTACTTCTTAAAGAAGAGTGTCTAGTTGATCGGATGGTTGAGCATGGTGTACTTCTTAAAGAAGAGTGTCTAGTTGATCGGATGGTTGAGCATGGTGTACTTCTTAAAGAAGAGTGTCTAGTTGACCGGATGGTTGAGCATGGTGTACTTCTTAAAGAAGAGTGTCTAGTTGACCGGATGGTTGAGCATGGCGTACTTCTTAAAGAAGAGTGTCTAGTTGACCGGATGGTTGAGCATGGCGTACTTCTTAAAGAAGAGTGTCTAGTTGACCGGATGGTTGAGCATGGCGTATTTCTTAAAGAAGAGTGTCTAGTTGATCGGATGGTTGAGCATGGTGTACTTCTTAAAGAAGAGTGTCTAGTTGACCGGATGGTTGAGCATGGCGTACTTCTTAAAGAAGAGTGTCTAGTTGACCGGATGGTTGAGCATGGCGTATTTCTTAAAGAAGAGTGTCTAGTTGACCGGATGGTTGAGCATGGCGTACTTCTTAAAGAAGAGTGTCTAGTTGACCGGATGGTTGAGCATGGCGTATTTCTTAAAGAAGAGTGTCTAGTTGACCGGATGGTTGAGCATGGTGTACTTCTTAAAGAAGAGTGTCTAGTTGACCGGATGGTTGAGCATGGCGTATTTCTTAAAGAAGAGTGTCTAGTTGACCGGATGGTTGAGCATGGCGTACTTCTTAAAGAAGAGTGTCTAGTTGACCGGATGGTTGAGCATGGCGTATTTCTTAAAGAAGAGTGTCTAGTTGACCGGATGGTTGAGCATGGTGTACTTCTTAAAGAAGAGTGTCTAGTTGACCGGATGGTTGAGCATGGTGTATTTCTTAAAGAAGAGTGTCTAGTTGATCGGATGGTTGAGCATGGTGTACTTCTTAAAGAAGAGTGTCTAGTTGATCGGATGGTTGAGCATGGTGTACTTCTTAAAGAAGAGTGTCTAGTTGACCGGATGGTTGAGCATGGTGTACTTCTTAAAGAAGAGTGTCTAGTTGACCGGATGGTTGAGCATGGCGTACTTCTTAAAGAAGAGTGTCTAGTTGACCGGATGGTTGAGCATGGCGTACTTCTTAAAGAAGAGTGTCTAGTTGACCGGATGGTTGAGCATGGCGTATTTCTTAAAGAAGAGTGTCTAGTTGATCGGATGGTTGAGCATGGTGTACTTCTTAAAGAAGAGTGTCTAGTTGACCGGATGGTTGAGCATGGCGTACTTCTTAAAGAAGAGTGTCTAGTTGACCGGATGGTTGAGCATGGCGTATTTCTTAAAGAAGAGTGTCTAGTTGACCGGATGGTTGAGCATGGCGTACTTCTTAAAGAAGAGTGTCTAGTTGACCGGATGGTTGAGCATGGCGTATTTCTTAAAGAAGAGTGTCTAGTTGACCGGATGGTTGAGCATGGTGTACTTCTTAAAGAAGAGTGTCTAGTTGACCGGATGGTTGAGCATGGCGTATTTCTTAAAGAAGAGTGTCTAGTTGATCGGATGGTTGAGCATGGTGTACTTCTTAAAGAAGAGTGTCTAGTTGACCGGATGGTTGAGCATGGCGTACTTCTTAAAGAAGAGTGTCTAGTTGACCGGATGGTTGAGCATGGCGTATTTCTTAAAGAAGAGTGTCTAGTTGACCGGATGGTTGAGCATGGCGTACTTCTTAAAGAAGAGTGTCTAGTTGACCGGATGGTTGAGCATGGCGTATTTCTTAAAGAAGAGTGTCTAGTTGACCGGATGGTTGAGCATGGTGTACTTCTTAAAGAAGAGTGTCTAGTTGATCGGATGGTTGAGCATGGCGTACTTCTTAAAGAAGAGTGTCTAGTTGATCGGATGGTTGAGCATGGCGTACTTCTTAAAAAAGAGTGTCTAGTTGATCGGATGGTTGAGCATGGCGTATTTCTTAAAGAAGAGTGTCTAGTTGATCGGATGGTTGAGCATGGCGTACTTCTTAAAGAAGAGTGTCTAGTTGATCGGATGGTTGAGCATGGCGTACTTCTTAAAGAAGAGTGTCTAGTTGATCGGATGGTTGAGCATGGCGTACTTCTTAAAGAAGAGTGTCTAGTTGATCGGATGGTTGAGCATGGCGTACTTCTTAAAGAAGAGTGTCTAGTTGATCGGATGGTTGAGCATGGCGTACTTCTTAAAGAAGAGTGTCTAGTTGATCGGATGGTTGAGCATGGCGTACTTCTTAAAGAAGAGTGTCTAGTTGATCGGATGGTTGAGCATGGCGTACTTCTTAAAGAAGAGTGTCTAGTTGACCGGATGGTTGAGCATGGCGTACTTCTTAAAGAAGAGTGTCTAGTTGACCGGATGGTTGAGCATGGCGTACTTCTTAAAGAAGAGTGTCTAGTTGACCGGATGGTTGAGCATGGCGTACTTCTTAAAGAAGAGTGTCTAGTTGACCGGATGGTTGAGCATGGTGTACTTCTTAAAGAAGAGTGTCTAGTTGACCGGATGGTTGAGCATGGTGTACTTTACTGAAAAAAATGTATTTTATATGGTTACTTAAAGAAGAGTGTCTAGTTGATCGGATGGTTGAGCATGGTGTACTTCTTAAAGAAGAGTGTCTAGTTGACCGGATGGTTGAGCATGGTGTACTTCTTAAAGAAGAGTGTCTAGTTGACCGGATGGTTGAGCATGGCGTACTTCTTAAAGAAGAGTGTCTAGTTGATCGGATGGTTGAGCATGGCGTACTTCTTAAAGAAGAGTGTCTAGTTGATCGGATGGTTGAGCATGGCGTACTTCTTAAAGGAATGTTTATTCAAGTTACGCCGCTTTTTTCTTCGTCAACAAGGGTAACGATTTCAAATATACCCCCGTTTATTCCTAATGAGCTATCAGAGCGCGAGTTATTGCGCTTTGGGAAGTTTGCCAGTTCAATGAAGGTTGTCCCGTTGGGTTGCAAACACCCAGCGTTGAAACAGGTTATGTCATTTCGGCGACAGGTGTTTATGTTTTTGGACTCACTGGAGCAGACTTTATAGTTATCGTTTAAAATCAAGTACGACAATAGACTTTATATGGCTTATGTTAGTACGGGTAGTCAACTGTGTTTTGAGTGTGGGGATAATGTTCATAAGCGACATGCTTGCCCGAAAAGGTAGAAGGCCGGGGGAAGGGCGCAGGTGGTCATCGTAATGCCAGGGCCCTCTGATGTAGAGAGAGGTGGGCCGACAGCGGTAGAGCAGCCACAAGCACCTGTTGCTGAGGAACAAGTTATCTGTGTTGAGGGCACGGAGTTGCAACTTGTATTAGAGAGAAATGTTATGCTACAGAAAAGTATTGTTGTAGAAGGTAAGGATGTATCTGAAGAGCCAGTTCCTCAGACTGGTGAGCAGGTGCCCAGTACGAGTGCTGGGGTAAAGGAGGGGGTTCATGTGGAGCTAGGCTCCCAGGTAGTGGAGGAGATGCCCACTACGAGTAATGAGGTACAGGAGGGGGTTCATGTGGAGCTAGGCTCCCAGGTTGTGGAGGAGATGCCTACTACGAGTAATGAGGTACAGGAGGGGGTTCATGTGGAGCTAAGCTCCCAGGTAGTGGAGGAGATGCCCACTACGAGTGCTGGGGTTCATGTAGAGCTAGGCTCCCAGGTAGTGGAGGAGATGCCTACTACAAGTAATGAGGTACAGGAGGGTTTTAATGTGGAGCTAGGCTCCCAGGTAGTGGAGGAGATGCCCACTACGAGTAATGAGGTACAGGAGGGTTTTCATGTGGAGCTAGGCTCCCAGGTAGTGGAGGAGATGCCCACTACGAGTAATGAGGTACAGGAGGGTTTTCATGTGGAGCTAGGCTCCCATGTAGTGGAGGAGATGCCCACTACGAGTAATGAGGTACAGGAGGGTTTTCATGTGGAGCTAAGCTCCCAGGTAGTGGAGGAGATGCCCACTACGAGTAATGAGGTACAGGAGGGTTTTCATGTGGAGCTAAGCTCCCAGGTAGTGGAGGAGATGTCCACTACGAGTGCTGGGGTTCATGTGGAGCTAGGCTCCCAGGTAGTGGAGAAGATGCCCACTATGAGTAGTGATGTTCAGGTGGGGCTAGTCTCCCAGATAGTGGAGGAGATGCCTGGTACGAGTGATGAGGTGCAAGTGGGGAGTGTTGAAAGGGATGTGGTAGCGGGGAGTCAGTTGTCTGTGGTCTCAGCTGAGGAGGATCAAGAGAAGGATATGGATATCTCTTTAGATATGACAGCTGTTGGTGAGGACTCAGTTTATGATCTAGAGGATGTAAATGAGTTTCTGGATCAGACTTTTGGTAAATCTGTCAAATTGGCAGATTATTTTGATGTTGATAAGTTTGTGAGGTCAGCTGTGATGTTACAGAAGACGGTGGGGTTAGACCAGCTGAGTGAGAAGAAGCGGTTTCGCTTGAGGAAATTTATTACTGCTGTTGCAGCAGCAAAAGGTGGTGGGAAATGTGTTCAGGTTAAGAGAAGAAAAAAAATGATGATGGTCATGCTTCATAGGGTGTCTTTTTTCTCGTTGGTTTCTCTGTGGGCTCTTCTGCTTTTCTTTTCTCTTTTCTATATGGAGGTACTAAGGGTAGGTTCTCTTAATATGAATGGGGGAAGGGACATGAATAAGAGGGCTTGGGTATTAGAAGTAATAAAACAGAAAATGCTTAATGTAGTTTTCTTACAGGAGACACATAGTGATGAGGAAAATGAGGTTGACTGGGGTATGTGGTGGGAGGGGCAGCATGTACTTAGTCATGGTACTAATTTCAGTGCTGGGGTGGCAATCTTCTTTTCCTCAGGCTTAAGGAAGACTGTGGTATCTACAACAGAGATTGTCAAGGGTCGGGTTTTATTGGTCAAAGTGGATGTTATGTTTTTTTTTTTTTTTTTTGAATGTTTATGCTCCTAATGAGGGTACAGGGCGTATTGTTGTATTTGATCAAATAAAGGAAACCTTAAGACAGTGTGACCAAGAGGGGTGTATGGTTTTAGGGGGTGACTGGAACTGTACAGTGGATTTTACTGTTGATCGCACCGCTGAAGAACCTCACCTGCGGTCAGCCACTTGCCTGGCTGGCCTATTAACTGAGTTTGAGCTTTCTGATGTGTGGAGAGTAAGGAATGCCAAAGTTAGGCAGTACACATGGCTAAAAATGAATGAAGGTCGTGTCAGTGCAGCAAGGTTAGATAGGTTGTATGTATCTGAGCAATACTGTAGTAGGGTTGGAAAGTGTGCCATTACTCCTGTGGGTTTCTCTGATCATCATATGCTGACTGTTGATATTCACTTGTCCTGTCCACGAAGGTCATCACCTTACTGGTATTTTAATGTTAAATTGTTACATGAAGTCATGTTTTGTGACAGGTTTTTGTTGTTTTGGGAAAAATGGATTGTTATAAAAGGACATTTTGAGTCCTTGAGACAATGGTGGGAGGTTGGGAAGGCCCAAATACGAGTATTTTGTCAATAGTATCCTGCTCTGTCTCAAACTGAAGTTAAAGAGACTATCAAGGCCCTTGAACAGGACATCAAATCTATTGAATTGAAGCTGCTCACTCAGAACGACCCTGGACTAGTCATGAACTTACAGGACAAGAGACATGAACTGAGGTCATTTCTGCATGAAAGAGTGAAGTAAACAGATGGTCTGCATTCGTCTCCCTGAGGGTAAGGTGACCACGAATGATATTGAAATGCGTCAACATGCCATGGATTGCTACTCGTCCCTTTATAAGGCGGAGGATTGTGACTCTCTGTGTACTGAACAGTTGTTACATGGTCTTCCTCAATTGGGACCTGAGCAGAGAGTCGCATTGGACGCTGACATTACTCTGCAGGAGCTGTCCACAGCAGTTATGCAGCTCTCAACAGGCCGAGCCACTGGCATCGATGGTTTACCATCTGAGTTTTATAAGCACTTTTGGGGGTCTATAGGGGAGGATTTTTATGAAGTGGTGTGTGAATCTTTTCATGAGGGTTCTCTTCCTGTATCCTGTCAACGTGCGGTGCTTTCACTGTTCCCAAAAAAGGGGGATTTGGCTCTCATAAAAAATTGGAGACCTGTTGCTTTGCTGTGCGCAGAATACAAAATTGTTTCTAAATGTCTCTCAAACAAGGTTGAAAGAGTATCTGGGATTTTTGGTCCACAAGGACCAGTCCTACTGTGTACCTGATCGCTCTATTGTTGACAACTTGTTTCTGATAAGAGATGTTTTAGACATTTGTAAACTGTCTGATGTAAATGTGGGTTTACTTTCTTTGGATCAGGAGAAGGCTTTTGATCGTGTGGACCACCAGTACTTGTTTAAAACAATGAAAGCCTTTGGGTTTGGGGATGTTTTTCTGTCTTGGATGAATTTACTGTATGCTGGGGCCTCGTGTATGGTGAAGGTGGGGGTGGTTTAAGTTGCCCCATCCCTGTCCAAAGGGGCATCAGGCAGGGATGCCCAATTTCAGGGCAGTTATATAGTCTGGCGAATGAACCAATGCTTTGTTTTTTAAAAGCGAGGCTTACTGGTTTCTCTGTGCCAGGTGTAATGAAGGGTCCCACGATAGCACTGTCTGCATATGCAGATGACGTGATAGTTTTTATTACAGGTGGTGAGGATGTTAAGGTTCTCTCAAACACTTTATAGGTGTATGAGGAGGCCTCCTCAGCTAGAGTCAATTGGGGAAAGAGTGGAGCGCTGTGGGCAGGTCAGCTTCAGATGGGGTCCACTCCACGGTTACCAGGGGGCCTTCAGTAGGGCAGAGATGGAATGAAGACTTTGGGGGGTTTTCTAGGCTCTGATGTCTTTCAGAAAAAGAACTGGGAGGGTGTAGTGGAGAAGGTGTGTGCCAGACTGTCAAGATGGAAATGGGTCTTGCCCCAGCTGTCTTATAGGGGACGGGTCCTGGTAGCTAATAATCTTGCTGCTTCTACCCTGTGGCACAGACTAATGATTTTACAGCCACCAAAGGGTCTGATACAAAAGCTTGAGAGGACCCTTGTCAATTTCTTCTGGTCTGGACAACACTGGATCAAAGCTGCAGCCCTGTACCTGCCACTGCATGAGGGTGGGCAAGGCCTGGTGGACATTTCCTCTAGGATCACGGCTTTCAGGCTCCAAGCAGCCCAGAGATTGTTGTACAGAGACTGTTCGAGCTGGGTTGAAACAGCCTACACATTGATGAGGAGAGCGGGCTGTTTGGGCTTAGACAAGCATCTTTTCCTCTTAAAGCTGGAGGGGGGTGATTTGACTGGCTTGATTCCATTTTATGAGTCTGTTATGCAGGCTTGGAGAGTCTTTGTCAAGTCCCGTAAGGCCGGCACGCCACGAGGGATGTGGCTTTTTGAAGAGCCTCTTTTTCACAACACTGCCATCCAGTCCCGTGTTCTGGGTTCAGCTAGCCTACGTTCATGCCTGTTAGGCGTGGGGTGTACCAAGCTGGGTCATCTGATGCGGAGCAGGAGCAGATTGGAGGAGCTGGGAGAAAGAGCAGGGATCCGATCATCTCGCCTACTGAGGAAGGTCGTCGATGAGGTCTGCGATTCCTTGCCAGTGCTTCATCTGCAGTATTTGACTGACATTTCCAATTCTGATCGGTGGAAGGACGGTCTGGATTATGTGTTCCCTGCACTGATTGTTAGTGCTGCGATGGGGGCATTTGAGGAGGACGTGGGGACGCTGCTTTCCTTCGATACCCCGGAGCTGGGTGAGTTCAAGGAGGTGGGAAAGAAGGCCATGTACAGAATATGTGTAGAGGTGTCCCATGCCTCTTCCCCGGAAGGGGTAAAATCGACGAGGTGGCGGATGTGCTTGGTCCAGGTGCCTCTCCAAAAGGCTGTTGGCGATCATTATATAAACTGCCTATTGATAAGAGGACAGCTGACCTCCAATGGAGGATAATACATGGAGCTATAGCCACTAACATGCATCTGGTACACCTGGATCCTACTGTTGGGGAGGCGTGTCCATTCTGTGCTGAGTCTGAATCTCTGGCACATCTGTTTTTACTGTGTCCCAGGTTGGTTGGGATGATTGAACTGATCACTGATTGGTTCTCAATGTTGGGAGAGGTTTTCTCTTCCCAACTGTATATATTTGGGCCAAAGTACAGGTTCAGTCAAAAGGGTGTAGTTGTGTTGCTTAATTTTGTGTTAGGGGCAGCAAAATTAGTGATATGGAAGACCTGAAAGAACAGTACACAGGGACAGGGGTCTGTGGATGTGGTGGGAATGCTGGAGGGCATGTTGGCAGCGAGACTAAGGGTTGAGTTTGCCTATTATAAACTTGTCAACAATATTGATCTGTTTTTGAGTATATGGGGTATTCAGAGGCTGTTGTGTGTAGTTACTGTGGAGGAGGAATTGGAGTTGTGTTTTTAATTGATGTGTAACTGTGGTTTTGTATGAGTATTTATTGTGTGGTGGGCCTGCAGACCCAATAAAGAGTATTTAAAACTCACTCTCTCTCTCTCTCTCTCTGTCTCTCTACCCCTCTCTACCCCTCTCTCTCTCCTCTCTCTCTTTCTTTCTCTCTCCCCCTCTCTCTCTTTCTCTCTACCCTCTCTCTCTCTCTCTCTCTCTCTCTCTTTCTCTCTACCCTCTCTCTCCTCTCTCTCTACTCTCTCTCTCTCTCTCTCTCTCTCTCTCTCTCTCTCTCTCTCTCTCTCTCTCTCTCTCTCTCTCTCTCTCTCTCTCTCTCTCTCTCTCTCTCTCTCTCTCTCTCTACCCCTCTTGTCATTCTCCATTTTATGTTGCTGTTTTAAAGCTGCAATCTACAGTAAGCATTCTTCCATGTATGATGTGTGTTTATATGATACCAGGGGTCCAAGCTCGACGGTCCGTTTTGACCACGTTCTGGGTCGGATCCGCTCCACGGTCCACAAGTTGAGTATGAGGGTATAGAACATCATGCCAATGTAGTCCAACCTTTTGCCTTTTATCAGAACAGAAGGTTGAAACTGTTCAAAGTCTATCCATGATAGAGTCCTAACCCTTTTTAGAATAACTGGAGTCACATCCTCTCTGGGTCAGGATGTGTGAGGTTACAGTGTTTATAGTAGGTACACAGACAGACTATACGCAAACGTTTGTGGATTTCCCTTCAAATGAGTGGATTCTGCTATTTCAGCAGAATCTGCTATTTCACCCGTTGCAGACAGGTTTACAAAATCGAGCACACAGCTATACAATCTCCATAGACAATGATTGGCAGCGGAATGGCGTTACTGAAGATGCCACCTTTCCAACAAGTCAGTTTGTCAGATTTCTGCCCTGCTAGAGCTGCCCGGGTCACCTGTAAGTACTGTTAGTGTGAAGTAGAAATGTCTAGGAGCAACAACACTTAAAAGCTCACAGAATGGGGCCGCCCTTAAAAATCGTCTGTCCTCGGTTGCAACATTCATTGCTGTGTTCCAAACTGGCTCTGGAAGCAACGTCTACACAATAACTTCATGAAAAGGGTTTCCATGGCTGAGCAGCCACATACAAGCCTAAGATCATCATGTGTAATGCCAAGCATCGACTCTGGAGCAGTGGAAATGCGTTCTCTGGAGTGATGAATCACGCTTTCACCATCTGGCAGTCCAACGAACCTGGGTTTGGCGGATGCCAGAAGAGCTCCAACTTCCCCGAATGCATAGTGACAACTGTAAAGTTTGGTGGAAGAGGAATAATGGTCTGGGGCTGTTTTTCATAGTTCTGGCTAAGTCCCTTAGTTGCAGTGAAGTGAAATCTTAACGCTACAGCATACAATGACATTGTGGAGGATTCTGTGGTTCCAACTTTGTGGAAACAGTTTGAGGAAGGCCCTTTCCTGTTTCGGCATGACAATGCCCCCGTGCACAAAGCAAGGTACATACAGAAATGGTTTGCTGAGATTGGTGTTGAAGAACTTCACTGGCCTGCACAGAGCCCTGACCTGAAACCCATCGAACACCTTTGGGATGAATTGGAAACCCGATATTCCCAACATCAGTGCCCGACCTCACTAATTTTGTGGCTGAAAAACCAGTGAATGTTCCAACTGTGGAAAGCCTTCCTAGAAGAGCGGAGGCTAGGTGCCCATCATTTTGAAATGAAATGTTCGACGAGCAGGTGTCCATATACCTTTGGTCATGTAGTGTACATACACACCCCTCCTAGATCAAACATAAAGCTGCTGCCAAAGCCACAGGCTTCGTCAGAGCAGATAAACCTGAGACATGGGACGAGACAACCTGTCGCAGCCGGCCCCTCCATCACAGAACATGAATTGCACCCTATTCCCTATATAGCTGAGGTCAAACGTAGTGCACTATACAAGGAATAAGGTGCCATCTGGAACGTAGTCTATCAGTATTCGTAGACAAACACTAGTAGACTTAAGGTCTCCTGCAGACCCCCACACACATCCACTGTAGTCAGACAAATCCAAGAACAAAGCTATTCACTATGGTTAGAGTGTCAAGACTCTTATGGTACTGCACCATACACACAGTCTGGTAGGGGAACACAGAATATGAGCTGAAAGGACAGGCAGCAGAGAGAGAGAAGAGCACGGGCCAATAGATGCATAGCAGGCAGTGGAAAGAGGTGAGAGCAGCAGGACCTATAGAGAGCTCCAGTAGACTCATACCTACACCAAATGGCACCCTATTACTTTTCGAAGAGGCCTATAGGGTTTAGAGTGCCATTTGGAACCAGCCCGGGTGTCAATTCTCTCAGTTTGACTTCCTCTATGGGATATAAACATCACTTTGACAAATGACATTACAGTGTGATACACAGCAGAGCTGAAGGGCTTACACACACACAGACAGAAGATAATGCTTTTGGCTAGGGTGTCAAATCAAAAGAAGCTCCTGCCTGCAGCATTATTATTTTATCTCTCTCTCTCTCTCTCTCTCTCTCTCTCTCTCTCTCTCTCTCTCTCTCTCCCCTCCCACTTATACATCTCTCTGACTAATTTATATATATATCTCTGTCTAACATTCACATCTCTCTGTCTAACTTACACATCTCTCTGACTAACTTATACATCTCTCTGACTAACTTATACATCTCTCTGACTAACTTATACATCTCTCTGACTAACATACACATCTCTCTGACTAACTTACACATCTCTCTGACTAACTTACACATCTCTCTGACTAACTTACACATCTCTCTGACTAACTTACACATCTCTCTGACTAACTTACACATCTCTCTGACTAACTTATACATCTCTCTGACTAACTTATACATCTCTCTGACTAACTACATCTCTCTGTCTAACATATACATCTCTCTGACTAACTTATACATCTCTCTGACTAACTTACATCTCTCTGACTAACTTATACATCTCTCTGACTAACTTATACATCTCTCTGACTAACTTACATCTCTCTGTCTAACTTACACATCTCTCTGACTAACTTACATCTCTCTGTCTAACTTACACATCTGTCTGTATTCTTCACGGTTCCCTTTTTGTGCAGTTCACTCATCTCCACTGACAACGACACTGGCCTACATATGTATCTCCCCTCTCTCTAGCTCTTCAATGAGTAGCCTATATACAGTGCATTCGGACCCCTTGACTTTTTCCACATTTTGATATGTTACAGAGTTATTCTAAAATTGATTAAATAGTTTTTCCCCCTCATCAATCTATACAGAATACCCAATAATGACAAAGCAAAAACAGGTTTTAGAAATATCTGAAATATCACATTTACATACCTAAATACTCAGACTCTTTACTCAGTACTTTGTTGAAGCAACTTTGGCAGCGATTACAGTCTTCTTGGGTATGGCGCTACAAGCTTGGCACAACTTAATTTGGGGAGTTTCTCCCATTCTTGTTTGCAGATCCTCTCAAGCTCTGTGAGATTGGATGGGGAATGTCGCTACACAGCTATTTTCAGGTCTCTCCAGAGATTTTCAGGTCTCTCCAGAGAAGTCTGGGCTCTGGCTGGGCCACTCAAGGACATTCAGACACTTGTCCCAAAGCCACTCCTGTGTTGTCTTGGCTGTGTACTTAGGGTCATTGTCCTGTTATTTTCGCATGGGAAAAGACGAACAAATCAAACCTGTTCCGAATAAATCATTAACGGATTGTGGCAGGACGATATTTCGCAATTGGTGTGAACGGCGTCATAAACAAGACCTGCTCGTATTCATTCTTTTCTTCCCATTTATTCAGACGAAAGTAGCGGACTTGGTGAGAAAGGGTCTCTACTGAAATAGGTCTTTTACAAGATTAAATCATGACAGAAGTGTTTGATTCTTAATAAAGAGATGGAGTCCAGACAGGCTGCTTTAGGAAACTTTCTGAATGGACATACAGTATAGGCCTATAGAGATAATCAGCGAACTCACACCCCTGTATAGAAGCAGTCAATCAAAGCCACCAGCGTGTCAGACACAAGAGTAAATATTGATCCTTTTCTTAAAATGTATTAAATAACCTAGGCCTACTTTAAGCTTTCCAAAAGAAGGCTATTACATAGTGAATTGACAAAGAAAGTTTGAAGGGGTGAGAGACTGCTATGCGATAGTATGTGTCATGTTTTGTCATTTATTATCTTGTCTTGTCCCTGTGCTTCCCATTCTATTCGTTTCCCTCTGCTGGTCTTATTAGGTTCTTTCCCTCTTTCTATCCCTCTCTCTCCCCCTCCCTCTCTCACTCTCTCGCTCTCTCTTCTCTCTATCGTTCCGTTCCTGCTCCCAGCTGTTCCTATTCCCCTAATCAATCATTTAGTCTTCCCACACCTGTTCCCGATCCTTTCCCCTGATTAGAGTCCCTATTTCTTCCTTTGTGTTCCGTTCCTGTCCTGTCGGTTCCTTGTTTAGTATTCACCGTGCTGTGTTTGTGTATCGCCCTGTCGTGTCGTGTTTTCCTCAGATGCTGCGTGGTGAGCAGGTGTCTGAGTCTGTCTGGTTCAAGTGCCTTCCCGAGGCAACCTGCTGTTCACCTGCTGTTCAAGATCGAGTCTCCAGTTTGTCCTCGTCATTTCGAGTGAAAGTTGTGTTTTTTGTTTGTATTTACTTTACTGGATTAAAGACTCTGTTTTCGCCAAGTCGCTTTTGGGTCCTCTTTCACCTGCATGACAGTATGAAGATGAAATTGACAATCATTAAAATAGAAACAAATACATTCAACATTTACATAGCCTATTTATCAGCATTGATTAGTCTATAAGGACTACATGGCCTGATGACTCCTGGCTGTGCCCAGTCCACCTGGTCATGCTGCTGCTCTAGTTTCAACTGTTCTGCCTGCGAATATGGAACCCTGACCTGTTCACCGGACGTGCTACCTTGTCCCGGACCTGCTGTTTGACTCACTCTCTCTACCGACCTCTGAATGACCCTCCTAGTAATCTATGAATGTTGGAACATCTTGAAGAACAATCTGGCCTTAATGGCCATCCTGTATCAAATTATACCACGCCAGGTTGGATAGGATTTGCGCACTGCCTTGGGGTGCTGTGGGGGGCTGTGCTACCTACCCCACTGCTTATAAGTTAAGCATAACTATAAGAAATCTAAGATGTGTCAAACTATATCCAGCTAGGCATTTGGTTTGCTAATTTGTCAAAATCAAGCTTCTTGATTACAACAAAGACATTCAATCTCCTCCTGGATCAAAATCCCTGTTGCCTAAATAGTATTGTGCGTCAAATAGTATTATATGGCTCTCTCCATTTGGGCTCCCAAGTGGCGCAGTGGTCTAAGGCACTGCATTTCAATGCTAGAGGTGTCACTTCAGTCCCTGGTTCGAGTCCAGGCTGTATCACAAGCGGCTGTGATTGGGAGTCCCATAGGGCAGAGCACAATTGGCCCAGTGTCATCCGTGTTAGGGTTTGGTCGGGGTAGGCCGTCATTGTAAATACGAATTTGTTCTGAACTATAAATCCCATGTGGTAAGAGTAAACTGAAATAGTGGTTAATTTGCACTAGAGTAAACCCACCATGGTGTTGTACTGTGAGTGTTGATGTTAATACCACAATACAGTACACCCAATTTAATAAATCAGGTCTGCAGTCTGCAGACTGTCCACATCTGAGTGGTTAGAAACATTATTGGTACAACCCCAGCTATCAGTATCCTCTCTCTCTGTGTGTGTGTGTGTGTGTGTGTGTGTGTGTGTGTGTGTGTGTGTGTGTGTGTGTGTGTGTGTGTGTGTGTGTGTGTGTGTGTGTGTGTGTGTGTGTGTGTGTGTGTGTGTGTGTGTGTGTGTGGCACAGCTATCAGTGTCACATATCCATATCCACCTACCAAGGGAGCAATAAAAATACAGAATGACAACCATTAAGTACCGCACAACGGCACAAAGCAATACACTCCTGGTGAATGAATAAACTGCTAGGAGATATGTGGGGGTTGAGAGAGAGAAGGAGAAAACCTTGTATGGAATGTAAAACCAAAATGTATTCCAGTTGAACCCTAATCTCGGAACTCAGAACCAAATCTTGCGTGCTAACTAACAGACGACTTTAACCCCTTATATCTGATCATGCAGTGGCGTGTATTCATGGATGCCAAGAGAAGCCAGGTTTTATAAAATGATTTATCTTTCGTCTCTCTGTTGTTCAAGAGAGAGCTGTTCAAACTGACATGATTGTTTTTGGTCTGCTTGTGGTGAAGTGCTGCAGTAACTAGCTTGTAAATCGTCCCTTTACTAAGCCATGGATGGAGATGTGGATTTGGACTTGTGGTTTTGACTTAATTCTCTGTACAGATCTAAACATAAATGAATATACTGTGCCACAGGCCTGATGAGTGAAGTTCAACGTAGTCTTCTTAGTTAGCTAACTTAGCTGATTCATTTTTGCCCATGCGAGGATGAATTTAGCTAGGTAGCCTATGAAAACAAAAAGTCAAAGCGTACTGCATGATAGAGTCATAGACCGTTTTGACAACATGAAAGAGAGGATGGCATTGGCGTTCAACTAGTCTACAAGTAAGGGGCCAATGTTTTCCTTTCTTGCACACACACACACATACACACACAAATCAGTACCATAGGCAGCCATATTATATTTAGTAAATGGATTGGACTAAATTGTTTTTGGTATCTTTATGTTTGTTTTCAGTGTATTAAACTAAGCATATAGAGCCCTGTTGATTTGATGATGTTTAAATGTTTAAGTTGAAATGGTGCTGGAATAGCAGAGGCAGTGCTCCTGTTGTCTTTGTGCAGACTTGCGGTAACTCTGTGGTTCTAAATCAATAGTTGTTTCGTAAACTGTCGAAAACATTAACTTGCTTGAACATGTTGCAGGTCATATAACTGTTATGTGCAATATTTTCTTTGTGGATTCACCGGACAGATGTTGCTGTGATGAAACAATGTGTAGTTGAATTTATTTCCGCCACTGTGGACTGTCTTTGTTGTCACAGGCTCAGGGCCTTACTGCATATCACAGTGGTGCCTGAATGAATGGGTTGAAGAGCAAACAATGCAAATATCACAACGTAGGTTGTAATATGGTTTTGTATTGGCTTGGCTTCCCCAGTGATTTTACCCACACACCGCTACTGTGATCATGATTGTGTGGTGACCAATGAATGTCTGACAACACTATCAAATCCACTCGTGTGTCGGTTTAGACCTCTCTCTCTACTGGGTGGTTCTGTCCAGGACCTTCAGCATGCCAAACTGCATGCTGCTATTTCTCTACCTCAGTAAAAAGCCTAGCTGCTATGGACGGTCGTGGGCGGAAAATCGAGAAGCTGCCCACTGCAGCTAACAACTCTGTTTCCAAGACAACATCAAGACTCAGTCTCCATGGCGACCAATAACAGCCAGTGTCATAGCAGTAAAGGATCTTTATAGAGAGTGCCTAGGGCTGTGTCCCAAATGGTACCCTATGTATTTTATAGTGCACTTCTGACCACAGGGTACCATTTGGGGAGCAAACAAAGACCCTGACAGAAATGTCCTTCCTTCCTAACCATCAATAGGATTTGATTGAATGATGCCAGCCATACTAAAGGACAAGCTAGATGCTGTCACTCTGACCCTCCTGGCCATGTCTTCTTTACCTTAACCCACAAACAATGAACACAATAGATGGTTTAATTTAGCAACCATATAGGTCTGCTTTGTGAGACTACACAAAGGATAATATTATACCTGGGATTTTTACTTAACCACCATAGCCCACAGAAGGAACAAAGATAGAGAGGGATGGAGTGACAGAGGGGGCAAGAGAGGAAAAATGAAAAGAATGGCAGAGTGAACGAGCCAGAGAAAGAAAAACTACACTTGTGTCTGTAACCATTTGAAAGCCAGAGTAGCGCTCTCCTCTTCACCCTGTGGGAGATAATACCCTCAACCAGCGAGGTGAAACAGCCTGAGCTAAATACGGTAAAACTGAGCAGCCAATCCCCAATCACCCACACTGCTTTGTTTTCCTGAAATTTCAGGATTTTATGGGGACTAAAAATGTTTGACCTAACACTAACCTTAAACCCTGAAGTAATACATACTCAGGGAGAACAAGATTCACGCGCAGAGCAAGGCAGATGTTTATTAAGCCTTCACAGAAGGCAGGAATCATGGTCAGAGGCAGGCAATGGTTAAACACAGGTAGGCAGTCAAAAACAAACAATACCTCACAAACATACAAACAGAAAGAACTAAATAGGGAGCTGATGAGAAACGAACACAGGTGAAATCAATGAACAAAAACGAAAGACAGGGCTACGTTCCAGGACAAAGAAACGGGGCTGCGTTCCAGGAGAAAGAAACGGGGCTGCGTTCCAGGACAAAGAAACGGGGCTGCGTTCCAGGACAAAGAAACGGGGCTGCGTTCCAGGACAAAGAAACGGGGCTGCGTTCCAGGACAAAGAAACGGGGCTACGTTCCAGGACAAAGAAACGGGGCTGCGTTCCAGGACAAAGAAACAGGGCTACGTTCCAGGACAAAGAAACAGGGCTGCGTTCCAGGACAAAGAAAGAGGGCTGCGTTCCAGGACAAAGAAACGGGGCTACTTCCAGGACAAAGAAACGGGGCTACGTTCCAGGACAAAGAAACGGAGCTGCGTTCCAGGACAAAGAAATGGGGCTGCGTTCCAGGACAAAGAAACGGGGCTGCGTTTCAGGACAAAGAAACGGGGCTGCGTTCCAGGACAAAGAAACAGGGCTGCGTTCCAGGACAAAGAAACGGGGCTACGTTCCAGGACAAAGAAACGGGGCTGCGTTCCAGGACAAAGAAACAAGGCTAGGACAAAGAAACAAGGCTACGTTCCAGGACAAAGAAACAGGGCTACGTTCCATTGAAAGGCCCGGGTCTTTTGGTAAGGGCAGCAGCAGAACTGAAGTGCCGAATGAACCAGCGATGGTAGTTGGTGAACCCAATGAAACGTTGGAGTTGCTTAGCGGTGGTGAGTTTGGGCCAGTTAACGACGGCGGTGACATTCTCATCCATGCTGACCCTCCAGGTGTCAGTACGGAGCTTGCATGGAAGGCGCTCTTTTTTTCATATAAAGGTTATGGTCAAGGAGCCGTTGAAGAACCTTTTGCACATGCTGTATGTGTTCCTTCAGGGAGTGGGAGTCAATCAGGATGTCATCAATGTAGACGATGAGAAAGCGGTTGATCATATCCTGGGAAACCTCATTCATAAAGAATTAGAAGACGGTGGGGGTGTTCGTAAGGCATGACCAGGTATTCGTAGTGCCCAAGGTTATATGCACTTCGCAGGTCGAGTTTAGTATAGATGTTGGCACAGCTCACTTGTTCAAGGGTCACAGGGATCAGAGGAAGAGGGAAACGGTTCTTGAAAGTGATGTCATTCAGGAAACGATAATCAATACATGGACGGGGACCACCGTCCTTTTTTCCAAACGAAGAAGATGCTGGACGCAGCTGGGGAAGAAGGACGAATGAAACCATTTGAGTGATTCATCAATGTCGTTCTCCATTGCCTCATTTTCCGGGATAGATAGGGGGTAAACACGGCCTTTCGGTGGGGACACTCCAGGGAGTAAGTCAATAGCACAGTCCCCTGGGCGATGTGGTAGCAGAGTGGAGGCCTTGACTTTGCTGAAGACATTGCTGTACTGATCGTATTCAGATGGTATGGTGGGTGGCACTGCAGAGGCAGAGTCCTCAATGGTGGTGGCTCTGCAGGCTAGGCTGAGACCACTGGAGAAGCAGGTAGAAGACCAGGACAATAGTTCACCTTGTTGCCACGAGATGGCAGGGTCATGAGGACAAAGCCAGGGGTATCTGAGGATGAGTGGCTGTTTGGGGATGAGAGTTCCACGAGTTGAATGTTTCGGTGTGGAAGACTCCAACCTGGAGGGTGATGCCCTGTGTCAGGTCCGTGATGAAGCCTGTGCCCAATGGCTTTTCGTCCTGGGTGTTAATCCTTAAGGGAGGGGTGACAGGAGTTAGATCAATGTCAAGCTCTTGATCGCTAAAATTACCTGCTGTTCCCGAATCTATCAAGCCTTCTACGTACTTGGTAACCCCCTTCACGGTTATCAATACTGGGATGGAGAATTGCTTCTGGGAGATATTTAGAAATAAGGACACGCCTACCTGCATGGCTGCGGAGGGACCCTTCTCATCTCTCCGTGGGGGGCGAACAGGGCAATGGCTGAGTAGATGATCTTTCTCTCCACAGAAGAGGCAGAGCCCTTCTTGGATTCGCCATTGACGTCGATACACGGGAGAGGAGCATGGCCCAACTGCATGGGCTCTGGAGGACTTGGATGGGATCATGGAAAGAACATTTTCGGGTTCCTGGGTGGCAGAGTTCTTTGGCGGTCGGTGAGGAGGTGGTCGATGGAGATGGACATAAGAATGTATTGATTTAAATCCTGAAGGTCACCTCTACAGGCCAACTCCACCTTAAGTTCCCTGTTGAGCCCTCTGGTAGACGGAAGGTAAAGCAGCCTCACTCCATCCACTCCCTGCAGACATGGTGTGGAACTCAAGGGCATAGTCGGCAGCTGAATTGTGTCCCTGTTGAAGTTCTATGAGGAGGTCTCCTATAGGATGACCGGAGGGAGAGTGATCGAATACCTCTTTGAAGAGGGTGTGGAAATGGGTCTCGGATCCGAGTTCTGTGCTGTTGGCAGTCCATATGGCGGTGGCCCAATCCAGGACTTTGCCTTTGAGTAGAGACACAACAAAATCCACAAAAACACAGATTACCTCCATACGCTCCTCTTGCTGGGTTAGGCGCCGCTGTAGATCCGCTGAATCCATTCCGTTTTTTAGGTGAGGTATTCTGTAATGCAGACTCAGGGAGAACAAGGTGTAGATTCACACGCAGAGTGTGGCAGATGTTTATTAAGCCTTCACAGAAGGCAGGAATCGTGGTTGCAGACAATGGTCAACCACAGGTAGTCAGTCAAAAACAAGCAGTACCCCACAATCATACAAACAGAAATAACTGAACTAAATAGAGCTGATGAGACCAGGTGAGAAACAAACACAGGTGAAATCAATGAACAAAAATGAAAGACAGGGCTACGTTCCAGAACACAAAGAAAAAGAACAAGGTTAACCAAGAAAAGAAAAGCAGAACCTTACACCTGAACCTAACCCTTAAACTTAAAATAGCATTTAAATAAATCCAGGACTTTTCAAAAAAGTTCTTATTTTCCTACCTTGTCAGAACATGTGCATGAATAGTTCGGACATTGGGGTCCTGATAAGGTAGGAAAACAAGTACACACACACCACATCCAATCCATCAGAACAATACAACATGTGTTTACCAGGAACATAGTCATAAGGGGTCCATTTTGATCAACTCCACAGTAAGGCTTTTAAACATTCTAACAGGAGTCCCCATGGATAAATTGTGATTTTGGGTCTGGGGGCCGTCTTGTTCTTCAATGAAGAGGAAACGAGTACACAGGGTTTCTGGGACAGGAAACCACCTATAAAGGGAGTCTCTTTTCACCAGGTCAACATGATTCCCATCCCACCCCTCCAGATCTAAATAAGCTTTCCTCTGCTTTCTTCTCATCACCAGGGCAGGACTCTTATCCCATCCCACCTCTCCAGCACGAAGCTTGACTTTATCCCATCCCACCTCTCCAGCACGCTTTTTAACTCTGCTTTCTTCTCAGGGCAGGACTCTTATCCCATCCCACCTCTCCAGCACTTTACCTATGCTTTCTTCTCATCACCAGGGCAGGACTCTAACTTTAACTCTGCTTTCTTCTCATCACCAGGGCAGGACTCTTATCCCATCCCACCTCCCAGCACGAAGCAACTCCTTTCACCAGGGCAGGACTCTTATCCCATCCCACCTCTCCAGCACGAAGCTTAACTTTAACTCTGCTTTCTTCTCGTCACCAGGCCAGGACTCTTATCCCATCCCACCTCTCCAGCACGAAGCTTAACTTTTCTCTGCTTTCTTCTCGTCACCAGGGCAGGACTCTTATCCCATCCCACCCCTCCATGTCACGCCTTGGTCATTGTATTTTGTGTTTTCGTATATATTTGTTCAGACCAGGGTGTGACATGGGTTTATTGTGTTGTCGTATTGGGGTTTTTGTAGGCATTGGGATTGTGGTTGATTAGGGGTGTGTCTAGTTTAGGCTTGGATGCCTGAGGCGGTTCTCAATCAGAGTCAGGTGATTCTTGTTGTCTCTGATGGGGAACCGTATTTAGGTAGCCTGGGTTTCACTGTGTTTTCGTGGGTGATTGTTCCTGTCTCTGTGTAGTTTTCACGTTCCGTTTGTTGTTTTGTATTTGTATCAGTTATTTCATGTATCGCGATTCATTCATTAAAGACATGAGTAACCACCACGCTACATTTCGGTCCGACTCTCTTTCAACAAATGAAGAACGACGTTACACTCCAGCACAAAGTTGAACTTTACCTCTGCTTTCT
Organism: Oncorhynchus gorbuscha; assembly: GCF_021184085.1. NCBI lineage: Eukaryota > Metazoa > Chordata > Actinopteri > Salmoniformes > Salmonidae > Oncorhynchus > Oncorhynchus gorbuscha. The sequence continues at coordinate 71,873,537 of NC_060181.1, forward strand.
TCTCATCACCAGGGCAGGACTCTTATCCCATCCCACCCCTCCAGCACAAAGCTTAACTTACCTCTGCTTTCTTCTCGTCACCAGGGCAGGACGCTTATCCCATCCCACCCCTCCAGCACAAAGCTTAACTTTACCTCTGCTTTCTTCTCGTCACCAGGGCAGGACGCTTATCCCATCCCACCCCTCCAGCACAAAGCTTAACTTTACCTCTGCTTTCTTCTCGTCACCAGGGCAGGACTCTTATCCCATCCCACCCCTCCAGCACAAAGCTTAACTTTACCTCTGCTTTCTTCTCGTCACCAGGGCAGGACGCTTATCCCATCCCACCTCTCCAGCACAAAGCTTAACTTTACCTCTGCTTTCTTCTCGTCACCAGGGCAGGACGCTTATCCCATCCCACCCCTCCAGCACAAAGCTTAACTTTACCTCTGCTTTCTTCTCGTCACCAGGGCAGGACGCTTATCCCATCCCACCTCTCCAGCACAAAGCTTAACTTTACCTCTGCTTTCTTCTCGTCACCAGGGCAGGACGCTTATCCCATCCCACCTCTCCAGCACAAAGCTTAACTTTACCTCTGCTTTCTTCTTATCACCAGGGCAGGACTCTTATCCCATCCCACCTCTCCAGCACAAAGCTTAACTTTACCTCTGCTTTCTTCTCGTCACCAGGGCAGGACTCTTATCCCATCCCACCTTTACCTCTGCTTTCTTCTCGTCACCAGGGCAGGACTCTTATCCCATCCCACCCCTCCAGCACAAAGCTTAACTTTACCTCTGCTTTCTTCTTATCACCAGGGCAGGACTCTTATCCCATCCCACCTCTCCAGCACAAAGCTTAACTTACCTCTGCTTTCTTCTCATCACCAGGGCAGGACGCTTATCCCATCCCACCTCTCCAGCACAAAGCTTAACTTTACCTCTGCTTTTTCACAGCAGCTGCTCAAATCAAATCAAATCAAACGACATTTTATTGGTCACATACAAATAGTCAGCAGATGTTATTGCGAGTGGCGCGAAATGCTTGTGCTCCTAGTTCCGACAGTGCAGCAATATCTAACAAGTAATATATAACAATTCCACGACAAATACCTAATACACACAAATCTAAGTAAAGGAAAGGAATAAGAATATATTCATATGTGGATGAGCAATGTCAGAGCAGCATAGGCAAAGATGCAATAGATAGTATAGAATACAGTATATACATATCTGTTGTGAGCCAGCAGAAAAACAACCACACACACTTGTGGTCGAGTTGCATTTCCAAGGATATCCCTAATATGCATTGTCAGCACTGCCACTGACTATATATAGACAGCTAGCCATCAGGATACACACACTTTTAGTTTATTTCTTTCTCAAGGACTTTTCCTCCCTCCCTCTGCTACAGCCGTGCTCCTCAGCTGAAACCGAGATAACCACATAAACACATGTGGTGTGTGTGTTTATGTGGTTGTGTGTGTGTGTGTGTGTGTGTGTGTGTGTGTGTGTGTGTGTGTGTGTGTGTGTGTGTGTGTGTGTGTGTGTGTGTGTGTGTGTGTGTGTGTGTGTGTGTGTGTGTGTGTGTGTGTGTGTGTGTGTGTGTGTGTGTGTGTGTGTGTGTGTGTTCAGCTGAAAACAAGAGAAAACCACACACATGCTGTGGTCAGGCACCACAGAACAGAACAGCCAGTGTCTGCATTGACAGGAAATAGGTCTACGTCCCAAACAGCACCCGATTCCATATGTAGTGCCCTAATTCTGACCAGAGCCTTATGCCATTTGGGACGCATCCAGATAATGGATGTATGAGGATGACTACAAGAAAGCCATTGGCAGTTCGCATTTCAGTGTGTTGCTATATGGACACAATTATCAAATCAATAGCCATACTGTATGGTTCCACAGAGAGAAGACCACCATATTATACCAATTGGTACAACACCCCAACTCCTCTCCTCCTCCACTCTCCTCCAGTAACACTGTCCTCTCCTCCCCACTCGCTCAGTAACACTGTCCTCTCCTCCCCCACTCGGGGGGACGTACCCCTGTCTCTGCAGTAACACTGTCCTCTCCTCTCCCCCACTCACTCTCAGGGGGACGTACCCCTCTCTGCAGGGGGGACGTACCCCTGTCTCTGCAGTAACACTGTCCTCTCCTCCCCACTCCTCCCCCACTCGCTCTCAGGGGGACGTACCCCTGTCTCTGCAGTAACACTGTCCTCTCCTCTCCTCCCCACTCACTCTCAGGGGGACGTACCCCTGTCTCTGCAGTAACACTGTCCTCTCCTCTCCTCCCCCACTCACTCTCAGGGGGACGTACCCCTGTCTCTGCAGTAACACTGTCCTCTCCTCTCCTCCCCTCTGCAGTAACACTCCCTCTCAGGGGGACGTAGTAACACTGTCCTCTCCTCCCCACTGTCTCTGCAGTAACACTGTCCTCTCCTCCCCCACTCGCTCTCAGGGGGACGTACCCTCAGGGGGACGTACCCCTGTCTCTGCAGTAACACTGTCCTCTCCTCCCTCCCCCACTCACTCTCAGGGGGACGTACCCCTGTCTCTGCAGTAACACTGTCCTCTCCTCTCCTCCCCACTCACTCTCAGGGGGACGTACCCCTGTCTCTGCAGTAACACTGTCCTCTCCTCTCCTCCCCCACTCACTCTCAGGGGGACGTACCCCTGTCTCTGCAGTAACACTGTCCTCTCCTCTCCTCTCAGGGGGACGTCCCCTCCTCTCTCAGGGGGACGTCCCCTGTCTCTGCAGTAACACTGTCCTCTCCTCCCCCACTCACTCTCAGGGGGACGTACCCCTGTCTCTGCAGTAACACTGTCCTCTCCTCCCCCACTCGCTCTCAGGGGGACGTACCCCTGTCTCTGCAGTAACACTGTCCTCTCCTCCCCCACTCACTCTCAGGGGGACGTACCCCTGTCTCTGCAGTAACACTGTCCTCTCCTCCCCCACTCCCTCTCAGGGGGACGTACCCCTGTCTCTGCAGTAACACTGTCCTCTCCTCCCCCACTCACTCTCAGGGGACGTACCCCTGTCTCTGCAAGTAACACTCCTCCTCTCCTCCCCCACTCCCTCTCAGGGGACGTCTCTGCACCCCTGTCTCTGCAGTAACACTGTCCTCTCCTCCCCCACTCACTCTCAGGGGATGTACGTCTCTGCAGTAACACTGTCCTCTCCCCCCACTCACTCTCAGTCTCTGCAGTAACACTGTCCTCTCCTCCCCCCCCCCACTCCCTCTCAGGGGGACGTACCCCTGTCTCTGCAGTAACACTGTCCTCTCCTCCCCCACTCACTCTCAGGGGGACGTACCCCTGTCTCTGCAGTAACACTGTCCTCTCCTCTCCTCCTATATTCCGTCTGTTAATCCTGTCATTTCCTCTTAAAGTGGGGATTCCTTCTCACATTTAATCACATCTAATCCTGTGGTTTAATCCAGATGATTTAATTACTAGTGCATTGTGTTATGGTTCCTTACCATGGCCTCTCAGTGATGGTACAATATGTCTATAGGGTGTAGTGTGGGGTGGGTTCAACAGAGTGCCTGCAGACAGACAGACTAGACCTTGGTCCTACAATGACAGATGGTAACAGATTAGTATCTATACTGTATCAACACTAGTGCTACCAAACCAGACTACCCAGTACTCATCCCCCTTAACCATGACACTGCTAACCCATGTAGGGATGGGAGCCGAGGGACACCAGTCTAAAATAAACACAATGCCAGGCACACACGCATTCACATACACACACATGCTGCAAAAACATAAAGATATATGACTGACAGTCGTAGTTTAGTGTGTCCAATTAAATACCAGAGGAATTTAACTATGTCCAATTAAATACCAGAGTGCTTTAAGTATGTCCAATTAAATACCAGAGGGCTTTAACTATGTCCAATTAAATACAAGAGGGCTTTAACTATGTCCAATTAAATACCAGAGAACTTTAACTATGTCCAATTAAATACCAGAGGGCTTTAACTATGTCCAATTAAATACAAGAGGGCTTTAACTATGTCCAATTAAATACCAGAGGGCTTTAACAATGTCCAATTAAATACTAGAGGGCTTTAACTATGCCCAATTGTCTTAAACAATAACACTTACATTTAAAGGGTTTCATCGATGGAAAGTCACAAGATGTTTTTAGAAACCGCTATTCATAACATATAGAGCATACTACTAGCAGATGCTTTTATCCAAAATGATTTAAAGTGCACTGAGTACAACAGTGATGTGCATAAATTATGAGGGATGAGTTAAAGGATGGGGACAGGATCTGCTCTCTTCCTGTAAGTCTTTAATCACATGTGACTGAAATATGAATTCCAAATGGCCCCCTCTTCCCATTAAAATGCACGACCAGAGCCCTGCAAGCCCAGGTAAAAAGTAGGGAATATGATGCCATTTACTGCAGAGACAGGGGTACGTTCCCCTGTCTGTATCACCATGACATCTGTCCCCTGTCTGTATCACCATGACATCTGTCCCCTGTCTGTATCACCATGACATCTGTCCCCTGTCTGTATCACCATGACATCTGTCCCCTGTCTGTATCACCATGACATCTGTCCCCTTTCTGTATCACCATGACATCTGTCCCCTGTCTGTATCACCATGACATCTGTCCCCTGTCTGTATCACCATGGCATCTGTCCCCTGTCTGTATCACCATGACATCTGCCCCCTCTCTGTATCACCATGACATCTGTCCCCTGTCTGTATCACCATGACATCTGTCCCCTGTCTGTATCACCATGACATCTGTCCCCTGTCTGTATCACCATGACATCTGTCCCCTTTCTGTATCACCATGACATCTGTCCCCTGTCTGTATCACCATGACATCTGTCCCCTGTCTGTATCACCATGACATCTGTCCCCTTTCTGTATCACCATGACATCTGTCCCCTGTCTGTATCACCATGACATCTGTCCCCTGTCTGTATCACCATGACATCTGTAACACCATGACATCTGTCCCCTGTCTGTATCACCATGACATCTGTAACACCATGGCATCTGTCCCCTGTCTGTATCACCATGGCGTCTGTCCCCTGTCTGTATCACCATGACATCTGTCCCCTGTCTGTATCACCATGGCATCTGTCCCCTGTCTGTATCACCATGACATCTGTCCCCTGCCTGTATCACCATGACATCTGTCCCCTGTCTGTATCACCATGGCATCTGTCCCCTGTCTGTATCACCATGACATCTGTCCCCTGTCTGAATCACCATGACATCTGTCCCCTTTCTGTATCACCATGACATCTGTCCCCTTTCTGTATCACCATGACATCTGTAACACCATGGCATCTGTCCCCTGTCTGTATCACCATGGCATCTGTCCCCTGTCTGTATCACCATGTCATCTGTCCCCTGTCTGTATCACCATGGCATCTGTCCCCTGTCTGTATCACCATGACATCTGTCCCCTGTCTGTATCACCATGACATCTGTCCCCTGTCTGTATCACCATGACATCTGTAACACCATGGCATCTGTCCCCTGTCTGTATCACCATGACATCTGTCCCCTTTCTGTATCACCATGACATCTGTCCCCTTTCTGTATCACCATGACATCTGTCCCCTGTCTGTATCACCATGACATCTGTAACACCATGGCATCTGTCCCCTTTCTGTATCACCATGACATCTGTATCACCATGTCTGTCCCTGTCTGTATCACCATGACATCTGTCCCCTTTCTGTATCACCATGACATCTGTCCCCTGTCTGTATGTCTGACATCTGTATCACCATGACATCTGTCCCCTTTCTGTATCACCATGACATCTGTCCCCTTTCTGTATCACCATGACATCTGTCCCCTGTCTGTATCACCATGACATCTGTCCCCTTTCTGTATCACCATGACATCTGTCCCCTGTCTGTATCACCATGACATCTGTCCCCTCTCTGTATCACCATGACATCTGTAACACCATAACATCTGTCCCCTGTCTGTATCACCATGACATCTGTCCCCTGTCTGTATCACCATGACATCTGTCCCCTGTCTGTATCACCATGACATCTGTCCCCTGTATCACCATGACATCTGTCCCCTGTCTGTATCACCATTACATCTGTAACAAAATGTCTGTATCACCATGACATCTGTCCCCTCACCATGACATCTGTATCACCATGACATCTGTCCCCTGTCTGTATCACCATGACATCTGTATCACCATGACATCTGTAACACCATGGCATCTGTCCCCTGTCTGTATCACCATGACATCTGTCCCATGGCATCTGTCTGTATCACCATGACATCTGTCCCCTGTCTGTATCACCATGGCATTTGTCCCCTGTCTGTATCACCATGACATCTGTCCCCTTCTGTATCACCATGACATCTGTCCCCTGTCTGTATCACCATGACATCTGTCCCCTGTCTGTATCACCATGGCATCTGTCCCCTGTCTGTATCACCATGACATCTGTCCCCTGTCTGTATCACCATGACATCTGTCCCCTGTCTGTATCACCATGACATCTGTCCCCTGTCTGTATCACCATGACATCTGTCCCCTTTCTGTATCACCATGACATCTGTCCCCTGTCTGTATCACCATGACATCTGCCCCTGTGTATCACCATGACATCTGTCCCCTTTCTGTATCACCATGACATCTGTCCCCTGTCTGTATCACCATGACATCTGTCCCCTGTCTGTATCACCATGACATCTGTAACACCATGACATCTGTCCCCTGTCTGTATCACCATGACATCTGTAACACCATGGCATCTGTCCCCTGTCTGTATCACCATGTCTGTCCCCTGTCTGTATCACCATGACATCTGTCCCCTGTCTGTATCACCATGGCATCTGTCCCCTGTCTGTATCACCATGACATCTGTCCCCTGTCTGTATCACCATGACATCTGTCCCCTGTCTGTATCACCATGACATCTGTCCCCTGTCTGTATCACCATGACATCTGTCCCCTGTCTGAATCACCATGACATCTGTCCCCTTTCTGTATCACCATGACATCTGTCCCCTTTCTGTATCACCATGACATCTGTAACACCATGGCATCTGTCCCCTGTCTGTATCACCATGGCATCTGTCCCCTGTCTGTATCACCATGACATCTGTCCCCTGTCTGTATCACCATGGCATCTGTCCCCTGTCTGTATCACCATGACATCTGTCCCCTGTCTGTATCACCATGACATCTGTCCCCTGTCTGTATCACCATGACATCTGTAACACCATGGCATCTGTCCCCTGTCTGTATCACCATGACATCTGTCCCCTTTCTGTATCACCATGACATCTGTCCCCTTTCTGTATCACCATGACATCTGTCCCCTGTCTGTATCACCATGACATCTGTAACACCATGGCATCTGTCCCCTTTCTGTATCACCATGACATCTGTCCCCTGTCTGTATCACCATGACATCTGTCCCCTTTCTGTATCACCATGACATCTGTCCCCTGTCTGTATCAACATGACATCTGTATCACCATGACATCTGTCCCCTTTCTGTATCACCATGACATCTGTCCCCTTTCTGTATCACCATGACATCTGTCCCCTGTCTGTATCACCATGACATCTGTCCCCTTTCTGTATCACCATGGCATCTGTCCCCTGTTTGTATCACCATGACATCTGTATCACCATGGCATCTGTCCCCTTTCTGTATCACCATGACATCTGTCCCCTGTCTGTATCACCATGACATCTGTCCCCTGTCTGTATCACCATCTGACATCACCATGACATCTGTCCCCTGTCTGTATCACCATTACATCTGTAACAAAATGGCATCTGTCCCCTTTCTGTATCACCATGACATCTGTCCCCTGTCTGTATCACCATGACATCTGTCCCCTTTCTGTATCACCATGACATCTGTCCCCTGTCTGTATCACCATGACATCTGTCCCCTCCCTGTATCACCATGACATCTGTAACACCATGACATCTGTCCCCTGTCTGTATCACCATGACATCTGTAACACCATGGCATCTGTCCCCTGTCTGTATCACCATGACATCTGTCCCCTGTCTGTATCACCATGACATCTGTCCCCTGTCTGTATCACCATGGCATCTGTCCCCTGTCTGTATCACCATGACATCTGTCCCCTGTCTGTATCACCATGACATCTGTCCCCTGTCTGTATCACCATGACATCCCCTGTCCCCATGGCATCTGTCTGTATCACCATGACATCTGTCCCCTGTCTGTATCACCATGGCATCTGTCCCCTGTCTGTATCACCATGACATCTGTCCCCTGTCTGTATCACCATGACATCTGTCCCCTGTCTGTATCACCATGACATCTGTCCCCTTTCTGTCTGTATCACCCTGTCATGGCATCTGTCCCCTGTCTGTATCACCATGACATCTGTCCCCTGTCTGTATCACCATGACATCTGTCCCCTGTCTGTATCACCATGACATCTGTCCCCTGTCTGTATCACCATGACATCTGTCCCCTGTCTGTATCACCATGACATCTGTCCCCTGTCTGTATCACCATGACATCTGTAACACCATGGCATCTGTCCCCTGTCTGTATCACCATGGCATCTGTCCCCTGTCTGTATCACCATGTCATCTGTCCCCTGTCTGTATCACCATGGCATCTGTCCCCTGTCTGTATCACCATGACATCTGTCCCCTGTCTGTATCACCATGACATCTGTCCCCTGTCTGTATCACCATGACATCTGTAACACCATGGCATCTGTCCCCTGTCTGTATCACCATGACATCTGTCCCCTTTCTGTATCACCATGACATCTGTCCCCTTTCTGTATCACCATGACATCTGTCCCCTGTCTGTATCACCATGACATCTGTAACACCATGGCATCTGTCCCCTTTCTGTATCACCATGACATCTGTCCCCTGTCTGTATCACCATGACATCTGTCCCCTTTCTGTATCACCATGACATCTGTCCCCTGTCTGTATCAACATGACATCTGTATCACCATGACATCTGTCCCCTTTCTGTATCACCATGACATCTGTCCCCTTTCTGTATCACCATGACATCTGTCCCCTGTCTGTATCACCATGACATCTGTCCCCTTTCTGTATCACCATGGCATCTGTCCCCTGTTTGTATCACCATGACATCTGTATCACCATGGCATCTGTCCCCTTTCTGTATCACCATGACATCTGTCCCCTGTCTGTATCACCATGACATCTGTCCCCTTTCTGTATCACCATGACATCTGTCCCCTGTCTGTATCACCATGACATCTGTCCCCTCTCTGTATCACCATGACATCTGTAACACCATGTCATCTGTCCCCTGTCTGTATCACCATGACATCTGTAACACCATGGCATCTGTCCCCTGTCTGTATCACCATGACATCTGTAACACCATGGCATCTGTCCCCTGTCTGTATCACCATGACATCTGTCCCCTGTCTGTATCACCATGACATCTGTCCCCTGTCTGTATCACCATGGCATCTGTCCCCTGTCTGTATCACCATGACATCTGTCCCCTGTCTGTATCACCATGACATCTGTCCCCTGTCTGTATCACCATGACATCTGTCCCCTGTCTGTATCACCATGGCATCTGTCCCCTGTCTGTATCACCATGACATCTGTCCCCTGTCTGTATCACCATGGCATCTGTCCCCTGTCTGTATCACCATGACATCTGTCCCCTTTCTGTATCACCATGACATCTGTCCCCTGTCTGTATCACCATGACATCTGTCCCCTGTCTGTATCACCATGGCATCTGTCCCCTGTCTGTATCACCATGACATCTGTCCCCTCTCTGTATCACCATGACATCTGTCCCCTGTCTGTATCACCATGACATCTGTCCCCTGTCTGTATCACCATGACATCTGTCCCCTTTCTGTATCACCATGACATCTGTCCCCTGTCTGTATCACCATGACATCTGTCCCCTGTCTGTATCACCATGACATCTGCATCACCATGACATCTGTATCACCATGACATCTGTCCCCTGTCTGTATCACCATGACATCTGTCCCCTGTCTGTATCACCATGACATCTGTATCACCATGACATCTGTCCCCTGTCTGTATAACCATGACATCTGTATCACCATGACATCTGTGCCCTGTCTGTAACACCATGGCATCTGTCCCCTGTCTGTATCACCATGACATCTGTCCCCTTTCTGTATCACCATGACATCTGTCCCCTGTCTGTATCACCATGACATCTGTAACACCATGGCATCTGTCCCCTTTCTGTATCACCATGACATCTGTCCCCTGTCTGTATCACCATGACATCTGTCCCCTTTCTGTATCAACATGACATCTGTCCCCTTTCTGTATCACCATGACATCTGTCCCCTGTCTGTATCAACATGACATCTGTATCACCATGACATCTGTCCCCTTTCTGTATCACCATGACATCTGTCCCCTTTCTGTATCACCATGACATCTGTCCCCTGTCTGTATCACCATGACATCTGTCCCCTTTCTGTATCACCATGGCATCTGTCCCCTGTTTGTATCACCATGACATCTGTATCACCATGGCATCTGTCCCCTTTCTGTATCACCATGACATCTGTCCCCTGTCTGTATCACCATGACATCTGTCCCCTGTCTGTATCACCATGACATCTGTCCCCTGTCTGTATCACCATTACATCTGTCCCCTTTCTGTATCACCATGACATCTGTCCCCTGTCTGTATCACCATGACATCTGTCCCCTTTCTGTATCACCATGACATCTGTCCCCTGTCTGTATCACCATGACATCTGTCCCCTCTCTGTATCACCATGACATCTGTAACACCATGACATCTGTCCCCTGTCTGTATCACCATGACATCTGTAACACCATGGCATCTGTCCCCTGTCTGTATCACCATGGCATCTGTCCCCTGTCTGTATCACCATGACATCTGTCCCCTGTCTGTATCACCATGACATCTGTCCCCTGTCTGTATCACCATGGCATCTGTCCCCTGTCTGTATCACCATGACATCTGTCCCATCACCATGACATCTGTCCCCTGTCTGTATCACCATGGCATCTGTCCCCTGTCTGTATCACCATGACATCTGTCCCCTTTCTGTATCACCATGACATCTGTCCCCTGTCTGTATCACCATGACATCTGTCCCCTGTCTGTATCACCATGGCATCTGTCCCCTGTCTGTATCACCATGACATCTGTCCCCTGTCTGTATCACCATGACATCTGTCCCCTGTCTGTATCACCATGACATCTGTCCCCTGTCTGTATCACCATGACATCTGTCCCCTTTCTGTATCACCATGACATCTGTCCCCTGTCTGTATCACCATGACATCTGCATCACCATGACATCTGTATCACCATGACATCTGTGCCCTGTCTGTATCACCATGACATCTGTATCACCATGGCATCTGTCCCCTGTCTGTATCACCATGACATCTGTCCCCTGTCTGTATCACCATGACATCTGTCCCCTGTCTGTATCACCATGACATCTGTCCCCTTTCTGTATCACCATGACATCTGTCCCCTGTCTGTATCACCATGACATCTGTCCCCTGTCTGTATCACCATGACATCTGTCCCCTGACATCTGTATCACCATGACATCTGTCCCCTGTCTGTATCACCATGACATCTGTCCCCTGTCTGTATCACCATGACATCTGTATCACCATGACATCTGTCCCCTGTCTGTATAACCATGACATCTGTATCACCATGACATCTGTGCCCTGTCTGTAACACCATGGCATCTGTCCCCTGTCTGTATCACCATGACATCTGTCCCCTTTCTGTATCACCATGACATCTGTCCCCTTTCTGTATCACCATGACATCTGTCCCCTGTCTGTATCACCATGACATCTGTAACACCATGGCATCTGTCCCCTTTCTGTATCACCATGACATCTGTCCCCTGTCTGTATCACCATGACATCTGTCCCCTTTCTGTATCACCATGACATCTGTCCCCTGTCTGTATCAACATGACATCTGTATCACCATGACATCTGTCCCCTTTCTGTATCACCATGACATCTGTCCCCTTTCTGTATCACCATGACATCTGTCCCCTGTCTGTATCACCATGACATCTGTCCCCTTTCTGTATCACCATGGCATCTGTCCCCTGTTTGTATCACCATGACATCTGTATCACCATGGCATCTGTCCCCTTTCTGTATCACCATGACATCTGTCCCCTGTCTGTATCACCATGACATCTGTCCCCTGTCTGTATCACCATGACATCTGTCCCCTGTCTGTATCACCATGACATCTGTCATGTACATGACATCTGTCCCCTTTCTGTATCACCATGACATCTGTCCCCTGTCTGTATCACCATGACATCTGTCCCCTTCTGTATCACCATGACATCTGTCCCCTCTCTGTAACACCATGACATCTGTCCCCTGTCTGTATCACCATGACATCTGTAACACCATGGCATCATCTGTCCCCCTGTCTGTATCACCATGACATCTGTCCCCTGTCTGTATCACCATGACATCTGTCCCCTGTCTGTATCATCTGTCCCCTGTCTGTATCACCATGACATCTGTCCCCTGTCTGTATCACCATGACATCTGTCCCCTGTCTGTATCACCATGACATCTGTAACATCTGTCCCCTGTCTGTATCACCATGACATCTGTCCCCTGTCTGTATCACCATGACATCTGTCCCCTGTCTGTATCACCATGACATCTGTCCCCTGTCTGTATCACCATGACATCTGTCCCCTGTCTGTATCACCATGACATCTGTCCCCTGTCTGTCTGTCCCCTGTCTGTATCACCATGACATCTGTCCCCTGTCTGTATCACACCATGGCATCTGTCCCCTGTATCACCATGACATCTGTCCCCTGTCTGTATCACCATGACATCTGTCCCCTGTCTGTCCCCTGTCTGTATCACCATGACATCTGTCCCCTGTCTGTATCACCATGACATCTGTCCCCTGTCTGTATCACCATGACATCTGTCCCCTGTCTGTATCACCATGACATCTGTCCCCTGTCTGTATCACCATGACATCTGTCCCCTTCTGTATCACCATGACATCTGTCCCCTGTCTGTATCACCATGACATCTGTCCCCTGTCTGTATCACCATGACATCTGTCCCCTTTCTGTATCACCATGACATCTGTCCCCTGTCTGTATCACCATGACATCTGTCCCCTGTCTGTATCACCATGACATCTGTCCCCTCTGTCTGTATCACCATGACATCTGTCACCATGGCATCTGTCCCCTGTATCACCATGACATCTGTCCCCTGTCTGTATCACCATGACATCTGTCCCCTGTCTGTATCACCATGACATCTGTCCCCTGTCTGTATCACCATGACATCTGTCCCCTGTCTGTATCACCATGACATCTGTCCCCTGTCTGTATCACCATGACATCTGTCCCCTGTCTGTATCACCATGACATCTGTCCCTGTCTGTATCACCATGACATCTGTCCCCTGTCTGTATCACCATGACATCTGTCACCATGACATCTGTATCACCATGACATCTGTAATCACCATGACATCTGTCCCCTGTCTGTATCACCATGACATCTGTCCCCTGTCTGTATCACCATGACATCTGTCCCCTGTCTGTATCACCATGACATCTGTCCCCTTTCTGTATCACCATGACATCTGTCCCCTTCTGTATCACCATGACATCTGTCCCCTGTCTGTATCACCATGACATCTGTCCCCATGACATCTGTATCACCATGACATCTGTCCCCTTTCTGTATCACCATGACATCTGTCCCCTGTCTGTATCACCATGACATCTGTCACCATGACATCTGTCCCCTGTCTGTATAACCATGACATCTGTATCACCATGACATCTGTCCCCTGTCTGTATCACCATGGCATCTGTCCCCTGTCTGTATCACCATGACATCTGTCCCCTTTCTGTATCACCATGACATCTGTCCCCTTTCTGTATCACCATGACATCTGTCCCCTGTCTGTATCACCATGACATCTGTAACACCATGGCATTTGTCACCTTTCTGTATCACCATGACATCTGTCCCCTGTCTGTATCACCATGACATCTGTCCCCTTTCTGTATCACCATGACATCTGTCCCCTGTCTGTATCACCATGACATCTGTCCCCTGTCTGTATCACCATGACATCTGTCCCCTTTCTGTATCACCATGACATCTGTCCCCTGTCTGTATCACCATGACATCTGTCCCCTTTCTGTATCACCATGGCATCTGTCCCCTGTTTGTATCACCATGACATCTGTATCACCATGGCATCTGTCCCCTTTCTGTATCACCATGACATCTGTCCCCTGTCTGTATCACCATGACATCTGTCCCCTGTCTGTATCACCATGACATCTGTCCCCTGTCTGTATCACCATTACATCTGTAACAAAATGGCATCTGTCCCCTTTCTGTATCACCATGACATCTGTCCCCTGTCTGTATCACCATGACATCTGTCCCCTTTCTGTATCACCATGACATCTGTCCCCTGTCTGTATCACCATGACATCTGTCCCCTCTCTGTATCACCATGACATCTGTAACACCATGACATCTGTCCCCTGTCTGTATCACCATGACATCTGTAACACCATGGCATCTGTCCCCTGTCTGTATCACCATGGCATCTGTCCCCTGTCTGTATCACCATGACATCTGTCCCCTGTCTGTATCACCATGACATCTGTCCCCTGTCTGTATCACCATGGCATCTGTCCCCTGTCTGTATCACCATGACATCTGTCCCCTGTCTGTATCACCATGACATCTGTCCCCTGTCTGTATCACCATGACATCTGTAACACCATGGCATCTGTCCCCTGTCTGTATCACCATGGCATCTGTCCCCTGTCTGTATCACCATGTCATCTGTCCCCTGTCTGTATCACCATGGCATCTGTCCCCTGTCTGTATCACCATGACATCTGTCCCCTGTCTGTATCACCATGACATCTGTCCCCTGTCTGTATCACCATGACATCTGTAACACCATGGCATCTGTCCCCTGTCTGTATCACCATGACATCTGTCCCCTTTCTGTATCACCATGACATCTGTCCCCTTTCTGTATCACCATGACATCTGTCCCCTGTCTGTATCACCATGACATCTGTAACACCATGGCATCTGTCCCCTTTCTGTATCACCATGACATCTGTCCCCTGTCTGTATCACCATGACATCTGTCCCCTTTCTGTATCACCATGACATCTGTCCCCTGTCTGTATCAACATGACATCTGTATCACCATGACATCTGTCCCCTTTCTGTATCACCATGACATCTGTCCCCTTTCTGTATCACCATGACATCTGTCCCCTGTCTGTATCACCATGACATCTGTCCCCTTTCTGTATCACCATGGCATCTGTCCCCTGTTTGTATCACCATGACATCTGTATCACCATGGCATCTGTCCCCTTTCTGTATCACCATGACATCTGTCCCCTGTCTGTATCACCATGACATCTGTCCCCTTTCTGTATCACCATGACATCTGTCCCCTGTCTGTATCACCATGACATCTGTCCCCTCTCTGTATCACCATGACATCTGTAACACCATGTCATCTGTCCCCTGTCTGTATCACCATGACATCTGTAACACCATGGCATCTGTCCCCTGTCTGTATCACCATGACATCTGTAACACCATGGCATCTGTCCCCTGTCTGTATCACCATGACATCTGTCCCCTGTCTGTATCACCATGACATCTGTCCCCTGTCTGTATCACCATGGCATCTGTCCCCTGTCTGTATCACCATGACATCTGTCCCCTGTCTGTATCACCATGACATCTGTCCCCTGTCTGTATCACCATGACATCTGTCCCCTGTCTGTATCACCATGGCATCTGTCCCCTGTCTGTATCACCATGACATCTGTCCCCTGTCTGTATCACCATGGCATCTGTCCCCTGTCTGTCCCCATGACATCTGTCCCCTTTCTGTATCACCATGACATCTGTCCCCTGTCTGTATCACCATGACATCTGTCCCCTGTCTGTATCACCATGGCATCTGTCCCCTGTCTGTATCACCATGACATCTGTCCCCTCTCTGTATCACCATGACATCTGTCCCCTGTCTGTATCACCATGACATCTGTCCCCTGTCTGTATCACCATGACATCTGTCCCCTTTCTGTATCACCATGACATCTGTCCCCTGTCTGTATCACCATGACATCTGTCCCCTGTCTGTATCACCATGACATCTGCATCACCATGACATCTGTATCACCATGACATCTGTCCCCTGTCTGTATCACCATGACATCTGTCCCCTGTCTGTATCACCATGACATCTGTATCACCATGACATCTGTCCCCTGTCTGTATAACCATGACATCTGTATCACCATGACATCTGTGCCCTGTCTGTAACACCATGGCATCTGTCCCCTGTCTGTATCACCATGACATCTGTCCCCTTTCTGTATCACCATGACATCTGTCCCCTGTCTGTATCACCATGACATCTGTAACACCATGGCATCTGTCCCCTTTCTGTATCACCATGACATCTGTCCCCTGTCTGTATCACCATGACATCTGTCCCCTTTCTGTATCACCATGACATCTGTCCCCTTTCTGTATCACCATGACATCTGTCCCCTGTCTGTATCAACATGACATCTGTATCACCATGACATCTGTCCCCTTTCTGTATCACCATGACATCTGTCCCCTTTCTGTATCACCATGACATCTGTCCCCTGTCTGTATCACCATGACATCTGTCCCCTTTCTGTATCACCATGGCATCTGTCCCCTGTTTGTATCACCATGACATCTGTATCACCATGGCATCTGTCCCCTTTCTGTATCACCATGACATCTGTCCCCTGTCTGTATCACCATGACATCTGTCCCCTGTCTGTATCACCATGACATCTGTCCCCTGTCTGTATCACCATTACATCTGTCCCCTTTCTGTATCACCATGACATCTGTCCCCATGACATCTGTCCCCTGTATCACCATGACATCTGTCCCCTGTCTGTATCACCATGGCATCTGTCCCCTTTCTGTATCACCATGACATCTGTCCCCTGTCTGTATCACCATGACATCTGTATCACCATGGCATCTGTCCCCATGACATCTGTATCACCATGACATCTGTCCCCTGTCTGTATCACCATGACATCTGTCCCCTGTCTGTATCACCATGACATCTGTCCCCTGTCTGTATCACCATTACATCTGTAACAAAATGGCATCTGTCCCCTTTCTGTATCACCATGACATCTGTCCCCTGTCTGTATCACCATGACATCTGTCCCCTTTCTGTATCACCATGACATCTGTCCCCTGTCTGTATCACCATGACATCTGTCCCCTCTCTGTATCACCATGACATCTGTAACACCATGACATCTGTCCCCTGTCTGTATCACCATGACATCTGTAACACCATGGCATCTGTCCCCTGTCTGTATCACCATGGCATCTGTCCCCTGTCTGTATCACCATGACATCTGTCCCCTGTCTGTATCACCATGACATCTGTCCCCTGTCTGTATCACCATGGCATCTGTCCCCTGTCTGTATCACCATGACATCTGTCCCCTGTCTGTATCACCATGACATCTGTCCCCTGTCTGTATCACCATGACATCTGTAACACCATGGCATCTGTCCCCTGTCTGTATCACCATGGCATCTGTCCCCTGTCTGTATCACCATGTCATCTGTCCCCTGTCTGTATCACCATGGCATCTGTCCCCTGTCTGTATCACCATGACATCTGTCCCCTGTCTGTATCACCATGACATCTGTCCCCTGTCTGTATCACCATGACATCTGTAACACCATGGCATCTGTCCCCTGTCTGTATCACCATGACATCTGTCCCCTTTCTGTATCACCATGACATCTGTCCCCTTTCTGTATCACCATGACATCTGTCCCCTGTCTGTATCACCATGACATCTGTAACACCATGGCATCTGTCCCCTTTCTGTATCACCATGACATCTGTCCCCTGTCTGTATCACCATGACATCTGTCCCCTTTCTGTATCACCATGACATCTGTCCCCTGTCTGTATCAACATGACATCTGTATCACCATGACATCTGTCCCCTTTCTGTATCACCATGACATCTGTCCCCTTTCTGTATCACCATGACATCTGTCCCCTGTCTGTATCACCATGACATCTGTCCCCTTTCTGTATCACCATGGCATCTGTCCCCTGTTTGTATCACCATGACATCTGTATCACCATGGCATCTGTCCCCTTTCTGTATCACCATGACATCTGTCCCCTGTCTGTATCACCATGACATCTGTCCCCTTTCTGTATCACCATGACATCTGTCCCCTGTCTGTATCACCATGACATCTGTCCCCTCTCTGTATCACCATGACATCTGTAACACCATGTCATCTGTCCCCTGTCTGTATCACCATGACATCTGTAACACCATGGCATCTGTCCCCTGTCTGTATCACCATGACATCTGTAACACCATGGCATCTGTCCCCTGTCTGTATCACCATGACATCTGTCCCCTGTCTGTATCACCATGACATCTGTCCCCTGTCTGTATCACCATGGCATCTGTCCCCTGTCTGTATCACCATGACATCTGTCCCCTGTCTGTATCACCATGACATCTGTCCCCTGTCTGTATCACCATGACATCTGTCCCCTGTCTGTATCACCATGGCATCTGTCCCCTGTCTGTATCACCATGACATCTGTCCCCTGTCTGTATCACCATGGCATCTGTCCCCTGTCTGTATCACCATGACATCTGTCCCCTTTCTGTATCACCATGACATCTGTCCCCTGTCTGTATCACCATGACATCTGTCCCCTGTCTGTATCACCATGGCATCTGTCCCCTGTCTGTATCACCATGACATCTGTCCCCTCTCTGTATCACCATGACATCTGTCCCCTGTCTGTATCACCATGACATCTGTCCCCTGTCTGTATCACCATGACATCTGTCCCCTTTCTGTATCACCATGACATCTGTCCCCTGTCTGTATCACCATGACATCTGTCCCCTGTCTGTATCACCATGACATCTGCATCACCATGACATCTGTATCACCATGACATCTGTCCCCTGTCTGTATCACCATGACATCTGTCCCCTGTCTGTATCACCATGACATCTGTATCACCATGACATCTGTACCCTGTCTGTATAACCATGATATCTGTATCACCATGACATCTGTGCCCTGTCTGTAACACCATGGCATCTGTCCCCTGTCTATATCACCATGACATCTGTCCCCTTTCTGTATCACCATGACATCTGTCCCCTGTCTGTATCACCATGACATCTGTAACACCATGGCATCTGTCCCCTTTCTGTATCACCATGACATCTGTCCCCTTTCTGTATCACCATGACATCTGTCCCCTGTCTGTATCAACATGACATCTGTATCACCATGACATCTGTCCCCTTTCTGTATCACCATGACATCTGTCCCCTTTCTGTATCACCATGACATCTGTCCCCTGTCTGTATCACCATGACATCTGTCCCCTTTCTGTATCACCATGGCATCTGTCCCCTGTTTGTATCACCATGACATGACATCTGTATCACCATGGCATCTGTCCCCTTTCTGTATCACCATGACATCTGTCCCCTGTCTGTATCACCATGACATCTGTCCCCTGTCTGTATCACCATTACATCTGTCCCCTTTCTGTATCACCATGACATCTGTCCCCTGTCTGTATCACCATGACATCTGTCCCCTTTCTGTATCACCATGACATCTGTCCCCTGTCTGTATCACCATGACATCTGTCCCCTCTCTGTATCACCATGACATCTGTAACACCATGACATCTGTCCCCTGTCTGTATCACCATGACATCTGTAACACCATGGCATCTGTCCCCTGTCTGTATCACCATGGCATCTGTCCCCTGTCTGTATCACCATGACATCTGTCCCCTGTCTGTATCACCATGACATCTGTCCCCTGTCTGTATCACCATGGCATCTGTCCCCTGTCTGTATCACCATGACATCTGTCCCCTGTCTGTATCACCATGACATCTGTCCCCTGTCTGTATCACCATGGCATCTGTCCCCTGTCTGTATCACCATGACATCTGTCCCCTTTCTGTATCACCATGACATCTGTCCCCTGTCTGTATCACCATGACATCTGTCCCCTGTCTGTATCACCATGGCATCTGTCCCCTGTCTGTATCACCATGACATCTGTCCCCTCTCTGTATCACCATGACATCTGTCCCCTGTCTGTATCACCATGACATCTGTCCCCTGTCTGTATCACCATGACATCTGTCCCCTTTCTGTATCACCATGACATCTGTCCCCTGTCTGTATCACCATGACATCTGTCCCCTGTCTGTATCACCATGACATCTGCATCACCATGACATCTGTATCACCATGACATCTGTCCCCTGTCTGTATCACCATGACATCTGTCCCCTGTCTGTATCACCATGACATCTGTATCACCATGACATCTGTCCCCTGTCTGTATAACCATGACATCTGTATCACCATGACATCTGTGCCCTGTCTGTAACACCATGGCATCTGTCCCCTGTCTGTATCACCATGACATCTGTCCCCTTTCTGTATCACCATGACATCTGTCCCCTTTCTGTATCACCATGACATCTGTCCCCTGTCTGTATCACCATGACATCTGTAACACCATGGCATCTGTCCCCTTTCTGTATCACCATGACATCTGTCCCCTGTCTGTATCACCATGACATCTGTCCCCTTTCTGTATCACCATGACATCTGTCCCCTGTCTGTATCAACATGACATCTGTATCACCATGACATCTGTCCCCTTTCTGTATCACCATGACATCTGTCCCCTTTCTGTATCACCATGACATCTGTCCCCTGTCTGTATCACCATGGCATCTGTCCCCTTTCTGTATCACCATGGCATCTGTCCCCTGTTTGTATCACCATGACATCTGTATCACCATGGCATCTGTCCCCTTTCTGTATCACCATGACATCTGTCCCCTGTCTGTATCACCATGACATCTGTCCCCTGTCTGTATCACCATGACATCTGTCCCCTGTCTGTATCACCATTACATCTGTAACAAAATGGCATCTGTCCCCTTTCTGTATCACCATGACATCTGTCCCCTGTCTGTATCACCATGACATCTGTCCCCTTTCTGTATCACCATGACATCTGTCCCCTGTCTGTATCACCATGACATCTGTCCCCTCTCTGTATCACCATGACATCTGTAACACCATGACATCTGTCCCCTGTCTGTATCACCATGACATCTGTAATCACCATGGCATCTGTCCCCTGTCTGTATCACCATGACATCTGTCCCCTGTCTGTATCACCATGACATCTGTCCCCTGTCTGTATCACCATGGCATCTGTCCCCTGTCTGTATCACCATGACATCTGTCCCCTGTCTGTATCACCATGACATCTGTCCCCTGTCTGTATCACCATGACATCTGTCCCCTGTCTGTATCACCATGACATCTGTCCCCTGTCTGTATCACCATGACATCTGTCCCCTGTCTGTATCACCATGACATCTGTCCCCTGTCTGTATCACCATGACATCTGTCCCCTGTCTGTATCACCATGACATCTGTCCCCTGTCTGTATCACCATGACATCTGTCCCCTGTCTGTATCACCATGACATCTGTCCCCTGTCTGTATCACCATGACATCTGTCCCCTGTCTGTATCACCATGACATCTGTCCCCTGTCTGTATCCCCTGTCATGACATCTGTCCCCTTTCTGTATCACCATGACATCTGTCCCCTGTCTGTATCACCATGACATCTGTCCCCTGTCTGTATCACCATGACATCTGCATCACCATGACATCTGTATCACCATGACATCTGTCCCCTGTCTGTATCACCATGACATCTGTCCCCTGTCTGTATCACCATGACATCTGTATCACCATGACATCTGTCCCCTGTCTGTATAACCATGACATCTGTATCACCATGACATCTGTGCCCTGTCTGTATCACCATGACATCTGTATCACCATGGCATCTGTCCCCTGTCTGTATCACCATGACATCTGTCCCCTGTCTGTATCACCATGACATCTGTCCCCTCTCTGTATCACCATGACATCTGTAACACCATGACATCTGTCCCCTGTCTGTATCACCATGACATCTGTAACACCATGGCATCTGTCCCCTGTCTGTATCACCATGGCATCTGTCCCCTGTCTGTATCACCATGACATCTGTCCCCTGTCTGTATCACCATGACATCTGTCCCCTGTCTGTATCACCATGGCATCTGTCCCCTGTCTGTATCACCATGACATCTGTCCCCTGTCTGTATCACCATGACATCTGTCCCCTGTCTGTATCACCATGACATCTGTCCCCTGTCTGTATCACCATGGCATCTGTCCCCTGTCTGTATCACCATGACATCTGTCCCCTGTCTGTATCACCATGGCATCTGTCCCCTGTCTGTATCACCATGACATCTGTCCCCTTTCTGTATCACCATGACATCTGTCCCCTGTCTGTATCACCATGACATCTGTCCCCTGTCTGTATCACCATGGCATCTGTCCCCTGTCTGTATCACCATGACATCTGTCCCCTCTCTGTATCACCATGACATCTGTCCCCTGTCTGTATCACCATGACATCTGTCCCCTGTCTGTATCACCATGACATCTGTCCCCTTTCTGTATCACCATGACATCTGTCCCCTGTCTGTATCACCATGACATCTGTCCCCTGTCTGTATCACCATGACATCTGCATCACCATGACATCTGTATCACCATGACATCTGTCCCCTGTCTGTATCACCATGACATCTGTCCCCTGTCTGTATCACCATGACATCTGTATCACCATGACATCTGTCCCCTGTCTGTATAACCATGACATCTGTATCACCATGACATCTGTGCCCTGTCTGTATCACCATGACATCTGTATCACCATGGCATCTGTCCCCTGTCTGTATCACCATGACATCTGTCCCCTGTCTGTATCACCATGACATCTGTAACAAAATGGCATCTGTCCCCTTTCTGTATCACCATGCCATCTGTCCCCTTTCTGTATCACCATGCCATCTGTCCCCTGTCTGTATCACCATGACATCTGTCCCCTTTCTGTATCACCATGCCATCTGTCCCCTTTCTGTATCACCATGCCATCTGTCCCCTTTCTGTATCACCATGCCATCTGTCCCCTGTCTGTATCACCATGACATCTGTCCCCTTTCTGTATCAACATGCCATCTGTCCCCTGTCTGTATCACCATGACATCTGTCCCCTTTCTGTATCACCATGCCATCTGTCCCCTGTCTGTATCACCATGACATCTGTCCCCTTTCTGTATCACCATGACATCTGTCCCCTGTCTGTATCACCATGACATCTGTCCCCTGTCTGTATCACCATGACATCTATAACAAAATGGCATCTGTCCCCTTTCTGTATCACCATGCCATCTGTCCCCTGTCTGTATCACCATGACATCTGTCCCCTATCTGTATCACCATGACATCTGTCCCCTTTCTGTATCACCATGCCATCTGTCCCCTTTCTGTATCACCATGCCATCTGTCCCCTGTCTGTATCACCATGACATCTGTCCCCTTTCTGTATCACCATGCCATCTGTCCCCTTTCTGTATCACCATGCCATCTGTCCCCTTTCTGTATCACCATGCCATCTGTCCCCTGTCTGTATCACCATGACATCTGTCCCCTTTCTGTATCACCATGCCATCTGTCCCCTTTCTGTATCACCATGCCATCTGTCCCCTGTCTGTATCACCATGACATCTGTCCCCTTTCTGTATCACCATGCCATCTGTCCCCTGTCTGTATCACCATGACATCTGTCCCCTTTCTGTATCACCATGACATCTGTCCCCTGTCTGTATCACCATGACATCTGTCCCCTGTCTGTATCACCATGACATCTGTCCCCTGTCTGTATCACCATGACATCTGTCCCCTCTCTGTATCACCATGACATCTGTAACAAAATGGCATCTGTCCCCTTTCTGTATCACCATGACATCTGTCCCCTGTCTGTATCACCATGACATCTGTCCCCTTTCTGTATCACCATGACATCTGTCCCCTGTCTGTATCACCATGACATCTGTCCCCTGTCTGTATCACCATGACATCTGTAACACCATGACATCTGTCCCCTGTCTGTATCACCATGACATCTGTAACACCATGGCATCTGTCTCCTGTCTGTATCACCATGGCATCTGTCCCCTGTCTGTATCACCATGACATCTGTCCCCTGTCTGTATCACCATGGCATCTGTCCCCTGTCTGTATCACCATGACATCTGTCCCCTGCCTGTATCACCATGACATCTGTCCCCTGTCTGTATCACCATGGCATCTGTCCCCTGTCTGTATCACCATGACATCTGTCCCCTGTCTGAATCACCATGACATCTGTCCCCTTTCTGTATCACCATGACATCTATCCCCTTTCTGTATCACCATGACATCTGTAACACCATGGCATCTGTCCCCTGTCTGTATCACCATGGCATCTGTCCCCTGTCTGTATCACCATGACATCTGTCCCCTGTCTGTATCACCATGACATCTGTCCCCTGTCTGTATCACCATGACATCTGTCCCCTGTCTGTATCACCATGGCATCTGTCCCCTGTCTGTATCACCATGACATCTGTCCCCTGTCTGTATCACCATGGCATCTGTCCCCTGTCTGTATCACCATGACATCTGTCCCCTTTCTGTATCACCATGACATCTGTCCCCTGTCTGTATCACCATGACATCTGTCCCCTGTCTGTATCACCATGGCATCTGTCCCCTGTCTGTATCACCATGACATCTGTCCCCTCTCTGTATCACCATGACATCTGTCCCCTGTCTGTATCACCATGACATCTGTCCCCTGTCTGTATCACCATGACATCTGTCCCCTTTCTGTATCACCATGACATCTGTCCCCTGTCTGTATCACCATGACATCTGTCCCCTGTCTGTATCACCATGACATCTGTATCACCATGACATCTGTATCACCATGACATCTGTCCCCTGTCTGTATCACCATGACATCTGTCCCCTGTCTGTATCACCATGACATCTGTATCACCATGACATCTGTCCCCTGTCTGTATAACCATGACATCTGTATCACCATGACATCTGTCCCCTGTCTGTATCACCATGACATCTGTATCACCATGGCATCTGTCCCCTGTCTGTATCACCATGACATCTGTCCCCTGTCTGTATCACCATGACATCTGTAACAAAATGGCATCTGTCCCCTTTCTGTATCACCATGCCATCTGTCCCCTTTCTGTATCACCATGCCATCTGTCCCCTTTCTGTATCACCATGCCATCTGTCCCCTTTCTGTATCACCATGCCATCTGTCCCCTGTCTGTATCACCATGACATCTGTCCCCTTTCTGTATCACCATGCCATCTGTCCCCTTTCTGTATCACCATGCCATCTGTCCCCTGTCTGTATCACCATGACATCTGTCCCCTTTCTGTATCACCATGCCATCTGTCCCCTGTCTGTATCACCATGACATCTGTCCCCTTTCTGTATCACCATGACATCTGTCCCCTGTCTGTATCACCATGACATCTGTCCCCTGTCTGTATCACCATGACATCTGTAACAAAATGGCATCTGTCCCCTTTCTGTATCACCATGCCATCTGTCCCCTGTCTGTATCACCATGACATCTGTCCCCTGTCTGTATCACCATGACATCTGTCCCCTTTCTGTATCACCATGCCATCTGTCCCCTTTCTGTATCACCATGCCATCTGTCCCCTGTCTGTATCACCATGACATCTGTCCCCTTTCTGTATCACCATGCCATCTGTCCCCTTTCTGTATCACCATGCTATCTGTCCCCTTTCTGTATCACCATGCCATCTGTCCCCTGTCTGTATCAACATGACATCTGTCCCCTTTCTGTATCACCATGCCATCTGTCCCCTTTCTGTATCACCATGCCATCCAAATCAGTCAGGTTTCAAGACTAGTCATTCAACTGAGACTGCTCTCCTCTGTATCACGGAGGCGCTCCGCACTGCTAAAGCTAACTCTCTCTCCTCTGCTCTCATCCTTCTAGATCTATCGGCTGCCTTCGATACTGTGAACCATCAGATCCTCCTCTCCACCCTCTCCGAGTTGGGCATCTCCGGCGCGGCCCACGCTTGGATTGCGTCCTACCTGACAGGTCGCTCCTACCAGGTGGCGTGGCGAGAATCTGTCTCCTCACCACGCGCTCTCACCACTGGTGTCCCCCAGGGCTCTGTTCTTGGCCCTCTCCTATTCTCGCTATACACCAAGTCACTTGGCTCTGTCATAACCTCACATGGTCTCTCTTATCATTGCTATGCAGACGACACACAATTAATCTTCTCCTTTCCCCCTTCTGATGACCAGGTGGCGAATCGCATCTCTGCATGTCTGGCAGACATATCAGTGTGGATGACGGATCACCACCTCAAGCTGAACCTCGGCAAGACGGAGCTGCTCTTCCTCCCGGGAAGGACTGCCCGTTCCATGATCTCGCCATCACGGTTGACAACTCCATTGTGTCCTCCTCCCAGAGCGCCAAGAACCTTGGCGTGATCCTGGACAACACCCTGTCGTTCTCAACCAACATCAAGGCGGTGGCCCGTTCCTGTAGGTTCATGCTCTACAACATCCGCAGAGTACGACCCTGCCTCACACAGGAAGCGGCGCAGGTCCTAATCCAGGCACTTGTCATCTCCCGTCTGGATTACTGCAACTCGCTGTTGGCTGGGCTCCCTGCCTGTGCCATTAAACCCCTTCAACTCATCCAGAATGCCGCAGCCCGTCTGGTGTTCAACCTTCCCAAGTTCTCTCACGTCACCCCGCTCCTCCGTTCTCTCCACTGGCTTCCAGTTGAAGCTCGCATCCGCTACAAGACCATGGTGCTTGCCTACGGAGCTGTGAGGGGAACGGCACCTCAGTACCTCCAGGCTCTGATCAGGCCCTACACCCAAACAAGGGCACTGCGTTCATCCACCTCTGGCCTGCTCGCCTCCCTACCACTGAGGAAGTACAGCTCCCGCTCAGCCCAGTCAAAACTGTTCGCTGCCCTGGCCCCCCAATGGTGGAACAAACTCCCTCACGACAAAGGGACAGCGGAGTCAATCACCACCTTCCGGAGACACCTGAAACCCCACCCTTTCTGTATCACCATGACATCTGTCCCCTGTCTGTATCACCATGACATCTGTCCCCTGTCTGTATCACCATGACATCTGTCCCCTGTCTGTATCACCATGACATCTGTCCCCTCTCTGTATCACCATGACATCTGTAACAAAATGGCATCTGTCCCCTTTCTGTATCACCATGACATCTGTCCCCTGTCTGTATCACCATGACATCTGTCCCCTTTCTGTATCACCATGACATCTGTCCCCTGTCTGTATCACCATGACATCTGTCCCCTGTCTGTATCACCATGACATCTGTAACACCATGTCATCTGTCCCCTGTCTGTATCACCATGGCATCTGTCCCCTGTCTGTATCACCATGACATCTGTCCCCTGTCTGTATCACCATGGCATCTGTCCCCTGTCTGTATCACCATGACATCTGCCCCCTGCCTGTATCACCATGACATCTGTCCCCTGTCTGTATCACCATGGCATCTGTCCCCTGTCTGTATCACCATGACATCTGTCCCCTGTCTGAATCACCATGACATCTGTCCCCTTTCTGTATCACCATGACATCTGTCCCCTGTCTGTATCACCATGACATCTGTCCCCTGTATGTATCACCATGGCATCTGTCCCCTGTCTGTATCACCATGACATTTGTCCCCTTTCTGTATCACCATGACATCTGTCCCCTTTCTGTATCACCATGACATATGTCCCCTGTCTGTATCACCATGACATCTGTCCCCTGTCTGTATCACCATGACATCTGTATCACCATGGCATCTGTCCCCTTTCTGTATCACCATGACATCTGTCCCCTGTCTGTATCACCATGACATCTGTCCCCTGTCTGTATCACCATGACATCTGTCCCCTGTCTGTATCACCATGACATCTGTCCCCTGTCTGTATCACCATTACATCTGTAACAAAATGGCATCTGTCCCCTTTCTGTATCACCATGACATCTGTCCCCTGTCTGT
Organism: Oncorhynchus gorbuscha; assembly: GCF_021184085.1. Classification (NCBI taxonomy): domain Eukaryota; kingdom Metazoa; phylum Chordata; class Actinopteri; order Salmoniformes; family Salmonidae; genus Oncorhynchus; species Oncorhynchus gorbuscha. The sequence goes on from NC_060181.1 coordinate 71,901,746, forward strand.
ATCACCATGACATCTGTCCCCTTTCTGTATCACCATGACATCTGTCCCCTGTCTGTATCACCATGACATCTGTCCCCTGTCTGTATCACCATGACATCTGTCCCCTGTCTGTATCACCATGGCATCTGTCCCCTGTCTGTATCACCATGGCATATGTCCCCTGTCTGTATCACCATGACATCTGTCCCCTGTCTGTATCACCATGGCATCTGTCCCCTGTCTGTATCACCATGACATCTGTCCCCTGTCTGTATCACCATGACATCTGTCCCCTGTCTGTATCACTATGGCATCTGTCCCCTGTCTGTAACACCATGGCATCTGTCCCCTGTCTGTATCACCATGACATCTGTCCCCTGTCTGTATCACCATGACATCTGTATCACCATGACATCTGTATCACCATGACATCTGTCCCCTGTCTGTATCACCATGACATCTGTCCCCTGTCTGTATCACCATGGCATCTGTCCCCTGTCTGTATCACCATGACATCTGTCCCCTGTCTGTATCACCATGACATCTGTCCCCTGTCTGTATCACCACGACATCTGTCCCCTGTCTGTATCACCACGACATCTGTCCCCTTTCTGTATCACCATGGCATCTGTCCCCTGTCTGTATCACCATGACATCTGTCCCCTGTCTGTATGACCATGGCATCTGTCCCCTGTCTGTATCACCATGGCATCTGTAACACCATGGCATCTGTCCCCTGTCTGTATCACCATGGCATCTGTAACACCATGGCATCTGTCCCCTGTTTGTATCACCATGACATCTGTCCCCTGTATGTATCACCATGGCATCTGTCCCCTGTCTGTATCACCATGACATCTGTAACACAATGGCATCTGTCCCCTGTCTGTATCACCATGACATCTGTCCCCTGTCTGTATCACCATGACATCTGTAACACCATGGCATCTGTCCCCTGTCTGTATCACCATGGCATCTGTCCCCTGTCTGTATCACCATGACATCTGTATCACAATGACATCTGTCCCCTGTCTGTATCACCAAGACATCTGTCCCCTGTCTGTATCACCATGACATCTGTCCCCTGTCTGTATCACCATGACATCTGTATCACCATGGCATCTGTTCCCTGTCTGTATCACCACGACATCTGTCCCCTTTCTGTATCACCATGGCATCTGTCCCCTGTCTGTATCACCATGACATCTGTCCCCTGTCTGTATCACCATGACATCTGTCCCCTGTCTGTATCACCATTACATCTGTAACACCATGGTATCTGTCCCCTCTCTGTATCACCATGGCATCTGTAACACCATGGCATCTGTCCCCTGTTTGTATCACCATGACATCTGTCCCCTGTATGTATCACCATGGCATCTGTCCCCTGTCTGTATCACCATGACATATGTAACACCATGGCATCTGTCCCCTGTCTGTATCACCATGACATCTGTCCCCTGTCTGTATCACCATGGCATCTGTCCCCTGTCTGTATCACCATGACATCTGTAACACCATGGCATCTGTCCCCTGTCTGTATCACCATGGCATCTGTCCCCTGTCTGTATCACCATGACATCTGTATCACCATGACATCTGTCCCCTGTCTGTATCACCATGACATCTGTCCCCTGTCTGTATCACCAAGACATCTGTCCCCTGTCTGTATCACCATGGCATCTGTCCCCTGTCTGTATCACCATGACATCTGTCCCCTGTCTGTATCACCATGGCATCTGTCCCCTTTCTGTATCACCATGACATCTGTCCCCTGTCTGTATCACCATGGCATCTGTCCCCTTTCTGTATCACCATGACATCTGTCCCCTGTCTGTATCACCATGGCATCTGTCCCCTGTCTGTATCACCATGACATCTGTCCCCTGTCTGTATCACCATGGCATCGGTCCCCTGTCTGTATCACCATGACATTTGTCCCCTGTCTGTATCACCATGGCATCTGTCCCCTGTCTGTATCACCATGGCATCTGTCCCCTGTCTGTATCACCATGACATCTGTCCCCTGTCTGTATCACCATGACATCTGTCCCCTGTCTGTATCACCAAGGCATATGTCCCCTGCCTGTATCACCATGACATCTGTCCCCTGTCTGTATCACCATGACATCTGTCCCCTTTCTGTATCACCATGGCATCTGTCCCCTGTCTGTATCACCATGATATCTGTCCCCTGTCTGTATCACCATGACATCTGTCCCCTTTCTGTATCACCATGACATCTGTCCCCTGTCTGTATCACCATGACATCTGTCCCCTGTCTGTAACACCATGGCATCTGTCCCCTGTCTGTATCACCATGACATCTGTCCCCTCTCTGTATCACCATGACATCTGTAACAAAATGGCATCTGTCCCCTTTCTGTATCACCATGACATCTGTCCCCTGTCTGTATCACCATGACATCTGTCCCCTTTCTGTATCACCATGACATCTGTCCCCTGTCTGTATCACCATGACATCTGTCCCCTGTCTGTATCACCATGACATCTGTAACACCATGTCATCTGTCCCCTGTCTGTATCACCATGGCATCTGTCCCCTGTCTGTATCACCATGACATCTGTCCCATGTCTGTATCACCATGGCATCTGTCCCCTGTCTGTATCACCATGACATCTGCCCCCTGCCTGTATCACCATGACATCTGTCCCCTGTCTGTATCACCATGGCATCTGTCCCCTGTCTGTATCACCATGACATCTGTCCCCTGTCTGAATCACCATGACATCTGTCCCCTTTCTGTATCACCATGACATCTGTCCCCTGTCTGTATCACCATGACATCTGTCCCCTGTATGTATCACCATGGCATCTGTCCCCTGTCTGTATCACCATGACATTTGTCCCCTTTCTGTATCACCATGACATCTGTCCCCTTTCTGTATCACCATGACATATGTCCCCTGTCTGTATCACCATGACATCTGTCCCCTGTCTGTATCACCATGACATCTGTATCACCATGGCATCTGTCCCCTTTCTGTATCACCATGACATCTGTCCCCTGTCTGTATCACCATGACATCTGTCCCCTGTCTGTATCACCATGACATCTGTCCCCTGTCTGTATCACCATGACATCTGTCCCCTGTCTGTATCACCATTACATCTGTAACAAAATGGCATCTGTCCCCTTTCTGTATCACCATGACATCTGTCCCCTGTCTGTATCACCATGACATCTGTCCCCTTTCTGTATCACCATGACATCTGTCCCCTGTCTGTATCACCATGACATCTGTCCCCTGTCTGTATCACCATGACATCTGTCCCCTGTCTGTATCACCATGGCATCTGTCCCCTGTCTGTATCACCATGGCATATGTCCCCTGTCTGTATCACCATGACATCTGTCCCCTGTCTGTATCACCATGGCATCTGTCCCCTGTCTGTATCACCATGACATCTGTCCCCTGTCTGTATCACCATGACATCTGTCCCCTGTCTGTATCACTATGGCATCTGTCCCCTGTCTGTAACACCATGGCATCTGTCCCCTGTCTGTATCACCATGACATCTGTCCCCTGTCTGTATCACCATGACATCTGTATCACCATGACATCTGTATCACCATGACATCTGTCCCCTGTCTGTATCACCATGACATCTGTCCCCTGTCTGTATCACCATGGCATCTGTCCCCTGTCTGTATCACCATGACATCTGTCCCCTGTCTGTATCACCATGACATCTGTCCCCTGTCTGTATCACCACGACATCTGTCCCCTGTCTGTATCACCACGACATCTGTCCCCTTTCTGTATCACCATGGCATCTGTCCCCTGTCTGTATCACCATGACATCTGTCCCCTGTCTGTATGACCATGGCATCTGTCCCTGTCTGTATCACCATGGCATCTGTAACACCATGGCATCTGTCCCCTGTCTGTATCACCATGGCATCTGTAACACCATGGCATCTGTCCCCTGTTTGTATCACCATGACATCTGTCCCTGTATGTATCACCATGGCATCTGTCCCCTGTCTGTATCACCATGACATCTGTAACACAATGGCATCTGTCCCCTGTCTGTATCACCATGACATCTGTCCCCTGTCTGTATCACCATGACATCTGTAACACCATGGCATCTGTCCCCTGTCTGTATCACCATGGCATCTGTCCCCTGTCTGTATCACCATGACATCTGTATCACAATGACATCTGTCCCCTGTCTGTATCACCAAGACATCTGTCCCCTGTCTGTATCACCATGACATCTGTCCCCTGTCTGTATCACCATGACATCTGTATCACCATGGCATCTGTTCCCTGTCTGTATCACCACGACATCTGTCCCCTTTCTGTATCACCATGGCATCTGTCCCCTGTCTGTATCACCATGACATCTGTCCCCTGTCTGTATCACCATGACATCTGTCCCCTGTCTGTATCACCATTACATCTGTAACACCATGGCATCTGTCCCCTCTGTATCACCATGGCATCTGTAACACCATGGCATCTGTCCCCTGTTTGTATCACCATGACATCTGTCCCCTGTATGTATCACCATGGCATCTGTCCCCTGTCTGTATCACCATGACATATGTAACACCATGGCATCTGTCCCCTGTCTGTATCACCATGACATCTGTCCCCTGTCTGTATCACCATGGCATCTGTCCCCTGTCTGTATCACCATGACATCTGTAACACCATGGCATCTGTCCCCTGTCTGTATCACCATGGCATCTGTCCCCTGTCTGTATCACCATGACATCTGTATCACCATGACATCTGTCCCCTGTCTGTATCACCATGACATCTGTCCCCTGTCTGTATCACCAAGACATCTGTCCCCTGTCTGTATCACCATGGCATCTGTCCCCTGTCTGTATCACCATGACATCTGTCCCCTGTCTGTATCACCATGGCATCTGTCCCCTTTCTGTATCACCATGACATCTGTCCCCTGTCTGTATCACCATGGCATCTGTCCCCTTTCTGTATCACCATGACATCTGTCCCCTGTCTGTATCACCATGGCATCTGTCCCCTGTCTGTATCACCATGACATCTGTCCCCTGTCTGTATCACCATGGCATCGGTCCCCTGTCTGTATCACCATGACATTTGTCCCCTGTCTGTATCACCATGGCATCTGTCCCCTGTCTGTATCACCATGGCATCTGTCCCCTGTCTGTATCACCATGACATCTGTCCCCTGTCTGTATCACCATGACATCTGTCCCCTGTCTGTATCACCAAGGCATATGTCCCCTGCCTGTATCACCATGACATCTGTCCCCTGTCTGTATCACCATGACATCTGTCCCCTTTCTGTATCACCATGGCATCTGTCCCCTGTCTGTATCACCATGATATCTGTCCCCTGTCTGTATCACCATGACATCTGTCCCCTTTCTGTATCACCATGACATCTGTCCCCTGTCTGTATCACCATGACATCTGTCCCCTGTCTGTAACACCATGGCATCTGTCCCCTGTCTGTATCACCATGACATCTGTCCCCTGTCTGTATCACCATGACATCTGTCCCTTGTCTGTATCACCATGGCATCAGGTGAGTGAGTGAGTGAGTGAGTGAATGAGAGAGGATCGTGTGTGTGTGTGTGTGTGTGTGTGTGTGTGTGTGTGTGTGTGTGTGTGTGTGTGTGTGTGTGTGTGTGTGTGTGTGTGTGTGTGTGTGTGTGTGTGTGTGTGTGTGTGTGTGTGTGTGTGTGTGTGTGTGTGTGTGTGTGTGTGTGTGTGTGAGAGTGATAGAGTGCTTGTAATAATACCAGTGTGCTACAGTACGAATCATCACTCTGCACCCCCAGGCTCAGCCCACACACTCTGCTGATGCAGTTTCATTCTCTCATTCATAGATACAGATCTAGAATCCACAGCTATAGCTTGAATTGTATAACAACATTATACATACAAAAATAAAAGAATGAGACTCTCTCTCTCTAACACACACACACACAACCCCCCACTGATAGTGCAGAGATCAAGTGTCTCTTGAGTTCTCTTCATTATTCAGACCCAATTAAGCCATCCAATCTCAACCTTCAACCATTGTCCCTGTGTGTGTGTGTGTGTGTGTGTGTGTGTGTGTGTGTGTGTGTGTGTGTGTGTGTGTGTGTGTGTGTGTGTGTGTGTGTGTGTGTGTGTGTGTGTGTGTGTGTGTGTGTGTGTGTGTGTGTGTGTGTGTGTGTGTGTGTGTGTGTGTGTGTGTGTGTGTCATGGTCACCCATCCACAACAACAAGCATAGCAGGGAACAACAACAGAAAAAAACTACGTTGGTCAAAAAAAGACAGTAAACTCACCAATAATTATGCTAAAAATGAGTTTAAAAAGTATTCCCAATAATAAAAAACATAGGTGATCGTGTCTCAATGTAATCAAGCTATGAAATGATTGTTTTTGAAAATAACAAATCTCTTATTGGGCTTAGTTTGGGTCAATTAGTTTGGGCTTAGTTTGGGTCAATTAGTTTGCGTCAATTAGTCTGGGCTTAGTTTGGGTCAATTCGTTTGGGCTTAGTTTGGGTCAATTAGTTTGGGCTTAGTTTGGGTCAATTAGTTTGGGCTTAGTTTGGGTCAATTAGTTTGGGCTTAGTTTGGGTCAATTAGTTTGGGCTTAGTTTGGGTCATTTAGTTTGGGCTTAGTTTGGGTAATTTAGTTTGGGCTTAGTTTGGGTCAATTAGTTTGGGCCAATTAGTATGGGCTTAGTTTGGGTCAATTAGTTTGGGCTTAGTTTGGGTCAATTAGTTTGGGTCAATCAGTTTGGGCTTAGTTTGGGTCATTTAGTTTGGGCTTAGTTTGGGTCAATTAGTTTGGTCCATTTAGTTTGGGCTTAGTTTGGGTCATTTAGTTTGGGCTTAGTTTGGGTCATTTAGTTTGGGCTTAGTTTGGGTCATTTAGTTTGGGCTTAGTTTGGGTCATTTAGTTTGGGCTTAGTTTGGGTCATTTAGTTTGGGCTTAGTTTGGGTCATTTAGTTTGGGCTTAGTTTGGGTCATTTAGTTTGGGCTTAGTTTGGGTCATTTAGTTTGGGTCAATTAGTTTGGGCTTAGTTTGCGTCAATTAGTCTGGGCTTAGTTTGGGTCAATTCGTTTGGGCTTAGTTTGGGTCAATTAGTTTGGGCTTAGTTTGGGTCAATTAGTTTGGGCTTAGTTTGGGTCAATTAGTTTGGGCTTAGTTTGGGTCAATTAGTTTGGGCCAATTAGTATGGGCTTAGTTTGGGTCAATTAGTTTGGGCTTAGTTTGGGTCAATTCGTTTGGGCTTAGTTTGGGTCAATTAGTTTGGGCTTAGTTTGGGTCAATTAGTTTGGGCTTAGTTTGGGTCAATTAGTTTGGGCTTAGTTTGGGTCAATTAGTGTGGGCTTAGTTTGGGTCAATTAGTTTGGGCTTAGTTTGGGTCAATTAGTTTGGGCTTAGTTTGGGTCAATTAGTGTGGGCTTAGTTTGGGTCAATTAGTTTGGGCCAATTAGTATGGGCTTAGTTTGGGTCAATTAGTTTGGGCTTAGTTTGGGTCAATTAGTTTGGGCTTAGTTTGGGTCAATTAGTTTGGGCTTAGTTTGGGTCAATTAGTGTGGGCTTAGTTTGGGTCAATTAGTTTGGGCCAATTAGTATGGGCTTAGTTTGGGTCAATTAGTTTGGGCTTAGTTTGGGTCAATTAGTTTGGGTCAATCAGTTTGGGCTTAGTTTGGGTCATTTAGTTTGGGCTTAGTTTGGTCCATTTAGTTTGGGCTTAGTTTGGGCTTAGTTTGGGTCATTTAGTTTGGGCTTAGTTTGGGTCATTTAGTTTGGGCTTAGTTTGGGTCATTTAGTTTGGGTCAATTAGTTTGGGTCAATTAGTTTGGGCTTAGTTTGGGTCAATTAGTTTGGGCTTAGTTTGGGTCATTTAGTTTGGGTCAATTAGTTTGGGTCAATTAGTTTGGGCTTAGTTTGGGTCAATTAGTTTGGGCTTAGTTTGGGTCAATTAGTTTGGGCTTAGTTTGGGTCAATTAGTTTGGGCTTAGTTTGGGTCATTTAGTTTGGGCTTAGTTTGGGTCAATTAGTTTGGGCTTAGTTTGGGTCAATTAGTTTGGGCTTAGTTTGGGTCAATTAGTTTGGGCTTAGTTTGGGTCATTTAGTTTGGGCTTAGTTTGGGCTTAGTTTGGGTAATTTAGTTTGGGCTTAGTTTGGGTCAATTAGTTTGGGCCAATTAGTATGGGATTCATTTGTGTCCATTAGTTTGGGCTTAGTTTGGGTCAATTAGTTTGGGCCAATTAGTATGGGATTCATTTGTGTCCATTAGTTTGGGCTTAGTTTGGGTCAATCAGTTTGGGCTTAGTTTGGGTCAATTAGTTTGGGCTTAGTTTGGGTCATTTAGTTTGGGTCAATTAGTTTGGTCCATTTAGTTTGGGCTTAGTTTGGGTCATTTAGTTTGGGCTTAGTTTGTGTCATTTAGTTTGGGCTTAGTTTGGGTCATTTCCCGGGACCACCCATACGTAGAATGTAGAATGTATGCACACATGACTGTAAGTCGCTTTGGATAAAAGCGTCTGCTAAATGGCATATATATTAGTTTGGGCTTAGTTTGGGTCATTGTACAAATGATTATAATTATGTTCCGGCCCCCTGATCAAAAATCTGCCCGTGGCTGAATTGAGTTTGTTAACCCTGATGTACAGGTTGCCCTCTACCATCTACAGCACTAAGCTAATAATATATAACCTGGCCTTCGAGTGTCCGTGAGTGTGTTTCTGCTGCCAGTGTGGTCTCAAGGAAGAGAAATAGATTCAAACAAACATGGGAACGTCGGAATTGAGGTTAAGTATCTTCTACCTCCCACACTAAAGGTCAGGTTCCTTTAGTGTGTATTAGTCAGGGCATTAAATTACATCACTATCTGATTATAGGTGATTTAAAGCTGTGCCAGTCCAGCCGTTCTGGGCACATTGCCCCTGGCTACCAAACTCACCTCTAACTAGGCAGCAGAACTACCTCTCTGATGTTGTTGATACGTTTTATAAGGACAAACCTGCATCTGACATGGAACCCTATTCCTTAGTAAACAGTCTTAGAAAAAGATTTGCTATCTAGAACCTAAAGCAGTTCTTCAGCTTTCCCCATAGGAGAACCCTTCAAAGAACCATTTTTGGTTCCAGGTGGAACCCTTTTGTTTCCAGGTAGAACCCGTTTGGGTTCCATGTAAAACCATTTCCACAGATGATTCTAAATGGAACCCGTTTGTAATGCATGTCACTATTTGTAGCTGTGTAGTCTGTTTGTTTGTGTTGTTGATGTTGGCTAGATTAATGTTCCGGTCGGTAGCGAGCTTGCACTCACTCAATCACGTGGCTGCTAGCACTGTCATGAAAAGGGGCATGAGGGAAGCCCTACAAAATTATGTTTTTATAAGTAGTTAGAAAGCTCGGGAGCAGGCAATGTTGAAAAGTCATCTTTATACATGTTGCACTTTTCTTGAATGTAGATTTGTAGTTGACTAAAACAAGCCGGCAACAAGAAAATTGTGTTTGAAAAAGGTCAAGTTTTTGCTGTGAGCCAATGGGGTAACCTAGGTAACCATAGGATGTTTTCCCCACAGGCGGACGGGGATGCGACATTCTAATACCGACTGGGACTATGAGGCAGCCGAAGAACCCTTTTGGAACCCTTTTTTATAAGTGTATAGTAAACTACTTTGGACCAGGGCCCTGTTCCAAAGTAATGCACTCACTATGGAAAATGGTGCCATTTGGGATGCATCCTAAATTGTTGTTGTGAGTCGCTCTAAAACACAACAACCAACCAAGGTCTGCTTGCGTCAACAGCTGAAGAAAACAAGGACAACTTGGATCTCAATATCAAGGCAAACTGAAGGTCCCAGAGACTTCAGCTCTCAGCAGATGAGTCCTGTTCCAGTAATTGATGCAGATATCCTCTTGGGGTGACCAAAACAACTGCTGCCTGCCTGCCTGCCTGCAGCCACAGAGTTAGGTAGAGTCCCAAATGGCATCCTATTCCTTATATAATGTGTTACCTATGGGCCCTGATCAAAAGTAGTGTATATAGGGAATCGGGTGTCATTTGGGACAGGCCCACTGAGTTAGTTGGCGCTAGCAGGGTGGATGGGTGGATAGAGCCAGACTGGCAACTCGGCCCACAGGGCTGGACAGGGAGGGAGCTGTCTGGGCAGCTTAGCCTAATGAGTGTCAGCTGAGAAGGGCTGTGACTTAGGGTGGTGGTGGTGGTGGGCCAGACTGGTCACACTACACACACCACTCCTACACCCAGGGAAGACAGTACCCATCTCTTCAGACCAAGCAGAGCACTACTAGAGCTGTGAGTAAACCAGAACCTTGGAACCAAGAGCCCAGCGGAACTATAGACCTGTGGCTACTGAATGATGGTGCTACTAGTCTAGTGATGTGATGGCCCTCCTTCTCCCTGCAGTAGGGTCTCTCCGTCCACTATTCTAGAGGTGAGCTTTAAGACTCAGCTTTGTGAAATAAGGCCTGGAACACAGCCTAGAAGGCACACGCACGAGCCGTCACACACATCAAGTTACATCAGAGAGGGGGAGTACAAGCCTTTGGCTACTGCTCACACACACACACACACACACACACAAAGCAGGAGTTTGGATTATGGCTGGCTGCAGTAGCACTGGGACGGACGGACGGACAAACAGACCAGGTTATGTAAAACTGCTGCTGCTGACCACTGACATTACCTCATAACCTGCTGACATTACCTCATAACCTGCTGACATTACCTCATAACCTGCTGACATTACCTCATAACCTGCTGACATTACCTCATAACCTGCTGACATTACCTCATAACCTGCTGACATACACTACTTAACCTGCTGACATTACCTCATAACCTGCTGACGTTACCTCATAACCTGCTGACGTTACCTCATAACCTGCTGACATTACCTCATAACCTGCTGACATGACCTCATAACCTGCTGACATGACCTCATAACCTGCTGACATTACCTCATAACCTGCTGACATTACCTCATAACCTGCTGACATTACCTCATAACCTGCTGTCATTACCTCATAACCTGCTGACATTACCTCATAACCTGCTGACATTACCTCATAACCTGCTGACATACACTACTTAACCTGCTGACATTACCTCATAACCTGCTGACATTACCTCATAACCTGCTGACATTACCTCATAACCTGCTGACATTACTCATAACCTGCTGACATTACCTCATAACCTGCTGACATTACCTCATAACCTGCTGACATTACCTCATAACCTGCTGACATTACCTCATAACCTGCTGACATTACCTCATAACCTGCTGACATACACTACGTAACCTGCTGACATACACTACTTAACCTGCTGACATTACCTCATAACCTGCTGACATTACCTCATAACCTGCTGACATTACCTCATAACCTGCTGACATTACCTCATAACCTGCTGACATTACCTCATAACCTGCTGACATACACTACTTAACCTGCTGACATTACCTCATAACCTGCTGACATTACCTCATAACCTGCTGACATGACCTCATAACCTGCTGACATTACCTCATAACCTGCTGACATTACCTCATAACCTGCTGACATTACCTCATAACCTGCTGACATACACTACTTAACCTGCTGACATTACCTCATAACCTGCTGACATTACCTCATAACCTGCTGACATTACCTCATAACCTGCTGACATACACTACTTAACCTGCTGACATTACCTCATAACCTGCTGACATTACCTCATAACCTGCTGACATTACCTCATAACCTGCTGACATTACCTCATAACCTGCTGACATACACTACTTAACCTGCTGACATTACCTCATAACCTGCTGACATTACCTCATAACCTGCTGACATTACCTCATAACCTGCTGACATACACTACTTAACCTGCTGACATTACCTCATAACCTGCTGACATTACCTCATAACCTGCTGACATGACCTCATAACCTGCTGACATGACCTCATAACCTGCTGACATGACCTCATAACCTGCTGACATGACCTCATAACCTGCTGACATGACCTCATAACCTGCTGACATGACCTCATAACCTGCTGACATGACCTCATAACCTGCTGACATGACCTCATAACCTGCTGACATGACCTCATAACCTGCTGACATGACCTCATAACCTGCTGACATGACCTCATAACCTGCTGACATTACCTCATAACCTGCTGACATTACCTCATAACCTGCTGACATTACTTCAACTTAAAACCCACAACCCCAGCTACATCTCAAATGGCACCCTATTCGCTATTTAGTGCACTACATATGACCAGGGCCAATAAGGAATAAACGGTCATTTGGGACGAACCCCTGGTCAAAAGTAATGCACTATATAGGAAATAGGCATTTGGCACACACCAAAAACTTGCGTGCGCTAGATAGCTAGCTAGTTAGCATTTATGTTAATGTCCCCGATCTAACACTAGAGATTAGGCATTAAATAACCTGACACCAGACCGGCTTTTTCCCTCAACTCAATACTGGCGTATGTCTGTTTTCAATAAACAATGGACTACACAAAGGTTTTCATTTTTTAAAACGAACTCCCTTTCCAGGCAACTCAGTGCTGAAGTGGTACTGAACGTTTTTCTCTCAGGAACAGCAGGCGAAAGGGTGATCAATATTGAAATAGAAAGACGTCTTCAATGTTAATGAAACAGAAGTCGTTCTGTGGTCCATTGAAGCTCTCTCAGGGGCCTACTTTGTGTGTGTGACTGGCTACTTGTTAATGCACAGCCCTTCTATATTGATTATTTACACACTGACTGATTCATTGACTCAAGTATATATCAGCCAAACACATTGCACAGTTAAAGACAACTATTCACTCGTTATTGTCTTGATAGGTCAACTTGTATATTTCTAATGGGTTGAGTTATACAAACTACTACCACATATGTGACTTTCCCATGGTAAATGTCAAATGTGCATGCTTTCAATGGTAGCGTTTTTTAGAGCTGGTGTTACAGCCAAACTGTTTCTTATGGAGAATGATTTGCATAGAAAGGCTTGTCTACACAATTCCTTTCCATATCATTTGCATGGCATTTGAAAGAGCTGGAACTGGCATTCAACAGTGGACTTACATTGCAACCACATTGCACACATCCTTTGCATATCATCCTTATTTGACTGCGTAAACCAAATAACAGACATTACAGTAATATATCCAAAGCAGGTGCCTGGTGAACTGGTTCACTAAGTACACAGTCCTTAGGGGAAGAACACACACACATAGGTATGCTCAGGTACGCACAGGTAGGCCCGCATGCACACACAATTGTCAGGACATTGTGGTCCTGATAAGGTAGGAAAACATATTCACACACACAATTTATATGATCCAGACGTATCCAACTTTCTGCTTCAGTCAGTTACATTTCTCTTCAAGTATCAAAGGAAGAACAAATACTTGATGTATTGTCATGGCCAGTAGAGAGATGTCCACACAGACCAGGGGCAGACAGGCTCAGATCGCAGATAACAGATGTCTATCCGTCAGTAGAGAGGAAACCAGCAGGAAGACTATAATATCTGGGGTCTTCAAGAGTTCTCCTGCCAGTGATAGGAACTCACAAGAAGAAAGCCTGACTGACCATCAACCATCACTCCCCCGAGAGGAGACAGAGATGGAGAGACATGTGACAGGGAGAGGGAGGGAGAAGGCCCTTGAGAGACTCTATTCTCATCCTGAATGCATCAGGTCTTTGATACCTGAACCTAGGGACACGACCACAACCAGCAGGGAAGGAAAGAAATCCATATAGCTTCAATATCATGTATATCTGAGTACACTGGAGAGCATCTACAGGGTTCCAAAAAGGTTATTATGTCCCCATAGGAGAATCCTTTTTGGTTCCGTGTAGAACCCTCAGTAGAAAGGGTTCTACATGGAACCCAAAAGTATTATGTAAATGGTTCTCCTTTGGGGACAGGTTCTAGATAGCATGTTTTTTTTCTAAGAGTGTATGTTCCACTCAATACCTGTTTAGTATTGGACTGAAGTCTCTGAAGGTTTTACCTTCACCCTGATGCCTTGTTGTCATATACAGTACAGAGTTTCCCCTGGGATTTCTTTCAGCAGGGGTCGCAGAGTAAAATAAAAAGTTTTATCAGTGGCGGTGTGCGGCTGCAAAATGCATATAGGGGAAACACTGCAGTACAGGCCTCTAAAATGGACAGCGGCCGCTTCAGCATCTAAAGAGCCCCTCAGTATTAGTGAGCAGTGCTCTATTGCTCTCTCAATATAAGCTTTGGAGCTGAATACAAAGGACACTCTACTCCCAGTAACTGTGCTGCACAGAAGCACACTCATTACTAGCCTAGATGCCAGTCTGTTTTGGATCTCTTAGAAACTCCTTGTCATGCCTCAATTCGATGAGGAGTTGGCAAGAGAGTACAAACAGACTGGTATCCAGGCTTACTCATTAGACGTCTGCTCATAACTACTATAATGTAAAGGCTAGGGAAAAAATACAATTCATCATCATAAGTCATAATATTCATCCTCTCTGTTGTCAAGGGGAATTCATCTGAACAATGTTTTCTACAAGTTATTGTGTGCAATCCTATTGTAACATAATGATAATAACATACATGGATTAAAAGGTGTCTTTGAGATTAGACTGATCCATAGTGAATACTGCCATCGAGAATAAGAACATGTACATCAAACACAATGGTCCTACATGTACAGTAGGGTAGGTAATTGTTGAATTACCATGATAATTAACCAATACAATCTTATGACTCAGCATCTTGTGTGTGTGTGTGAGTTCTGAGAGAGTGTGAGAAATACAGGCAGACAGACGGGACAAAAGAAATACAGACAGAGAGAGGAAGGGGGCAGTGGGGCACTAATTTCACCTCGAGAACTAGGCCTTCTATTGCTTCCACTGGCCTTCCATTAGGTTGCACTGTGTTCGCACTGTCAACAATTATAGATCATCTATAGCAGAGATGGGCAACTGGCGGCTGCATTTGGCCCGTGTTCCCCCTTCTGAAGGCCCTCTGATCTTTGTTTTCTTCTTTTTATGTCACCTAATATTTTTGGGATTGCTAAATTAGTTTAAATTTGTCTAAACGTGTTATCATGGGTGAATTACCGGTGTGTGGGACCCAATTGATTTTGTTAGTCAGTCTCACTCAGATATCATATTAAAAACTGCAAACATTCTCTCCACCCTATGGCAAAATGTGTGAAAATTTGTTATAAAATTGCAAATATCTTCTCTCCGTCCCATGGCAAAATGTGTAGAATTGCATCAAACTTGCTTTAAAACTGCAACATTTGTTCTACACCCCATGGCACAATTTGTAGAATTGCAAGAAATTAACTCTAAAATGTAAAACATTCTGTCTCTGCTGGGTGGTTCTAATGATGTGGGTATGCAAACCCGTGAGCAACTGCGGCCCCTCATGTTCAGATTTTTTGTGGCTCCCACCCCCATTAATTAAAGTTGCCCATCCCTGATCTACAGCCTACCTGCCAAGCTCTCCTAATCTAAAACGATCCAACAACTGTAGCATAATCATAGATAATGAAGATGATTTCTGTCTAAATCAAACAAGAGGTCGATTTGTCTTAAATCATCACTGAGCAATTGCAACAAGTAAAACAATAGCATAGCTTATCATTAGAAACATCTGCGGTAAGCTTTTTTTTTAAACGGAACAGGGAGAGAAGGTTTTGGTAGCTTACACAATCGGTTGTGAGTAAACCGGGAATGCCGATGTTTCAGCACCATACGTGCTGGACCGAACCAAAGCAGCGCGTTAAATTCACGAGGACAACGACGGACCGTTCTCCTTGCGGCGCCGAATATGCGTTCAGTAATTAACATAAAAAGGTTATAACAGCATACGAATTATATCAATGATGCTTTTATTTCACGTGGGCAACCAAGATAAAATGATTGATTGGTTCAATAGGCTACGGCCGCCAACAAACTACCAATATACCATTCTAGGTGATCCATCATGGGCAAATCCCGTCTTCAAATGTAACATTTTTTAAATAAATAAAAAATGCAGAGGTAGGTCGCATTGGAAGTGTCCACAAAATATGTCCGGCACTCTTCGGCAGTCAGACACAGTCGCAATGAACAATGCGTCCTTACACTGAATCAATTCAATTGAGTACCTCAAATTATTTATATTAATTCATGCACTGATGCACACAATGAGACAACTTAATAAAACCAACATGGTGATATGAATGAACAAAATAGCAGATACAGGCAAAAACTCATGACCATTTTCCACTTACATTATGGTTTTGTCTATATATATATAAATATGTCATCATACCTGTTCGTTGCAGTGGCTTTGCAGTAGAACTCGTTCTCAGAGCACAGTGACTGGCAACGGAATCCTGGGCCCACTTCACCCCTCCCGCTACTCCGTGACTACCGTAAGTATTTCAAGAGGGGCGCAAACGAATTCAATACAGTCTATACCGGTCTATTATATACACTGCACCTGTTTGCCTAGTATAACTCATAGGCTGTAGCAAAATGTGTTACAGTGAACCATGGAGTAAAATCCTAACATAACATTTCCATTTCTAATAAAAGCAAATGACTATGACACTTGGTTAGGATGATATTATTAATGGAGTGCTATTTTGACATTCAAAACAGCACGCAACACCAGCCTATCACTTCTTTAGTTAGGCTACCATTTTGCACACAATGCATTGAGGGTAGGCAGACTTATGTGAAGTACAGTGAGCAGGATGACTGCTGGCTCCCTATTCCCTTTATAGTACACTTCTTGACCAGGACCCATACGCAAATGTTCCCTCAAAAAATGTGTTCCCTCTAATGGCCATTGGACTGGTATTTTATTAGGATCCCCATTCACGGTTGCTGAAGCAGCAGCTACTTTCTCTGGTGTCCACACAAAACATTGGAGCTGGCAGGCTTTTTTCATCATGCAGATCAACACCCTACCCTTGTTTCAGGTCAACCCTCATAAACAGCAACCAGTAACCTGGATTTTGTCCCAAATTGCACCCCATTTCCTATATAGTGCGCTACTTTTGGCCAGACCCCTATACTGCAAATAGGGTGCCACGTGGGATGTAGGCCTAGTCCACCAGGCTGGTTAGGTCATGTTGTTGATGTTTTTTCCTGGTCATACCCAGTTGGCCTATTGTGGAAACACTTTTAACCTTTTTACACCTTATAATAAACTGCAAAACAGATACTACTTCACAGTGAGTAAACAGACCTTTTCATTGGCCTTGCATTTTGCTGTTATGTGATGGGTGCATAGCCCGAGGGATGTGATGGGTGCATAGCCGAGGGATGTGATGGGTGCATAGCCGAGGGATGTGATGGGTGCATAGCCTGAGGGATGTGATGGGTGCATAGCCTGAGGGATGTGATGGGTGCATAGCCGAGGGAAGTGATGGGTGCATAGCCGAGGGATGTGATTGGTGCATAGCCGAGGGATGTGATGGGTGCATTGCCGAGGGATGTGATGGGTGCATAGCCTGAGGGATGTGATGGGTGCATAGCCGAGGGATGTGATGGGTGCATAGCCGAGGGAACTGATGGATGCATAGCCGAGGGATGTGATTGGTGCATAGCCGAGGGATGCGATTGGTGCATAGCCGTGGGATGTGATGGGTGCATAGCCGAGGGATGTGATGGGTGCATAGTCGAGGGAACTAGGGATGCTAAGGGTGCTGCAGCACCCCCTGAAAAATCAAAGAAGAGTGGCAAGATAAAAATATGCAAACACATTTGGTGTTCGCCAAAAGGCATGTGGGAAACTCCCCAAACATATGGAAGAAGGTACTCTGGTCAAATGACACTAAAATTGAGCTTTTGGCCATCAAGGGAAACGCTATGTCTGGCGGAACCCCAGCACCTCTCATCACCCCGAGAACGCAGTCCCCACAGTGAAGCATGGTGGTAGCAGCATCATGCTGTGGGGATGCAGGGACTGGGAAACTGGTCAGAATTGAAGGAATGATGGACTGCGCTAAATACAGAGAAATTCTTGAGGGAAAACTGATTGTCGTCCAGAGACTTGAGACTGGGACCGAGGTTCACCATCCAGCAGGACAATGACCCTAAACATACTGCTATAGCAACACTTGAGTGGTTTAAGGGGAAACATTTAAAATGTCTTGGAATGGCCTAATCAAAGCACAGACCTCAATCCAATTGAGAATCTGTGGTATGACTTAGAGATTGCTGTACACCAGTGGAACCCATCCAACTTGAAGCTGGAGCAGTTTTGTCTAGAAGAATGGGCAAAAATCCCAGTGGCTAGATGTGCCAAGCTTATAGAGGCATACCCCAAGAGACTTGAAGCTGTAATTGCTGCAAAAGGTGGATATACAAAGTAGTGTCTTTAGGGGGGGTGAATAGTTATGCACACTCAAGTTCTGGTTTTTTTGGTCTTATTTCTTGTTTGGTTCACAAAAAATGTTGCATCATCAAAGTGGTAGGCATGTTGTGTAAATCAAATGACAAACACCCCAACAATATATTTTAATTCCAGGTTGTAAGGTAACAAGATAGGAAAAATGCCAAAGGGGTGAATACTTTTGCAAGCAAATGTACATATACAGCCCTGATTGGCTGATAGGATGGTCAACAGCTCACCCCCTTAGCCAGATGAACAACCATTGGTCTATTATAATCAGATCACATTGGGACAAAAGTTCACCTGAACAGGCTGAAATTCCAGGCATTTTTTCAAACAGCTCTAAAACTAAACGGGCGTTTTCATCATTTTCACAAATGCAGTGTTATTTCAAACTTGTAAAAAATATATATATTATAATGCAAAAAATCACATTAAAAAAAAAACCTTCATTGCTCCTTTAAGCACACTTCACAATTGGTATAAGGGCAATGGCTCCCCTAGTTTACAGGTCAGGGATAATGAAGGAGAGGAAAATGAAACTTAGATACAATCCCCTCCTCCACCCTTGTTCTCCAAGCCTGCCTCAGTTGGAGCTGATAACATTGAGCGCTACTTGCCTGCAATTAGCCTTCCAAATGGCACCCTATTCTCTACATAGTGTACTACTTTTGACCTGAGCCACATGGGCCCTGAGTAAAAGTAGAGCTCTAGAGAATAGGTTGACATTTGGGACACACCTCCTGCTGATGCTACTGAAGGTTAAAATGGTAAATTCACAAACTACTTTTAAGGCCTCTAATTAACAAGTTTGTGTCCCACTATATTCTTATAAAACACAACAGCGCCACACTTTGTTGAGCACGGGTAAAACAGTCATTACAGAGTAACTGTTTTGACTGCTCAATACAGTAGTACAGAGACACCTTAATGAACCTCTGCCAGCACAGAAGTTCACCTGTAGAATCATGGGGACATGAACAGAAACTGGCATCCGATGTTCTGTGGTCGGTTGCGATAAGACAACAACCCCCCCCCCGCTGCTTTTAACTGTTTGTCGGCAGTCTGTTTTGTCCATAATAATGTGACAACAATAGTCAGACAACAGTGGCCTGAATGATTTTAAAGTCATCAACAGAGATGACACCGCTGTCAAACTCAGACAAGCAGTACACCAACTAAAAGCCTTATATTTTTTTCATACAATTTTTATACAGACCAATCTGCTTACCAAGAAATGAACTGGTGAGAAAAAAAATATGTTTGTAGTTGGAAACGGATGATTTTTATGGAACATCTACAGAGGCCCATTATGAACCATCACTCCTGTGTTCCAATGGCAAGTTACTAATCCAAGTTTATCATTTTAAAAGGCTAATTGGCCATTAGAAAACCCTTTTGCAATAATGTTAGCACAGCTGAAAACTATTGTTCTGATTAAAGCAATAAAACTGGCCTTCTTTAGACTAGTTGAGTATCTGGAGCATCAGCATTTGTTGGTTCGATTACAGGCTCAAAATGGCCAGAAACAAATCATTTGTCTGAAACTTGTCAGTCTGTTCTTGTTCTGAGAAATGAAGGCTATTCCCCCATGCAAGAAATTGCCAAGAAACTGAAGATCTCGTACAACTCTGTAATACTCCCTTAACAGAACAGCGCAAACTGGCCCTAACCAGATTAGAAAGAGTAGGAGACCCCAGTGCACAACTGAGCAAGAGGACAAGTACATTAGTGTCTAGTTTGAGAAACAGATGCCTCACAAGTCCTCAACTGGCAGCTTCATTAAATAGTACCCGCAAAACACCAGTCTCAACGTCAACAGTGAAGTGGTGACTCCGGGATGCTGGCCTTCTAGCCAAGAATAGACAATAGATTGAAGAGTTTCAGAAGAAAGTTAATTGTTTCTGGTCATTTTAAGCCTGTAATCGGACCCACAAATGCTGATGATCCAGATACTCAACTAGTTTAAAGAAGGCCAATTTTATTGCTTCTTTAATCAGAAAAAAGTTTTCAGCTGTGCTAACATAATTGAAAAAGGGTTTTCTAATGATCAATTAGCCTTTTAAAATGATAAACTTGGATTAGCTAACAAAGTGCCATTGGAACAAAGGAGTGATAGGCCCATTATGAGCAACTATGTAGATATGTAGAAACTATGCCGTTTCCAGCTACAATAGTAATTTACAACATTAACAATGTCTACACTGTATTTCTGATCAACTTGATGTTATTTTAATGGTCAAAAAATGTGCTTTTCTTTCAAAAACAAGGACATTGTATATAAACCTATGTTAAATTGCATAATCAGACATGTAAAATAAATAACAGGCAACAACTATTTACATACTGTGGTACATTGTCAGCCAAGGTTACGATCAATTGTGCACTAGCACACAGATCTTCAATATTAATGCAGGTCAGGGTAACTTTAAAAATGTTAAATGTGTACATGTTGAATATCCAACACAATCCCATCCAAAACCTTAAAATACAGCAGAGGAACTGAAAGGAATCAAACAAATCACAATGTTTTAAATTAGATAAAAACTCCTACAAAACGTTTGAATCCAAATAAAATATCACTGTGTTTAGGAAATGTAGCAAGTGTACATTAAAATGAGGTACACATTATGTGCGACATCTACTCCAGTTCAGACCTCCTCTTGTATCTCTGTCCCTTTGTGTCTCCTAAACTCCTGAAGGGATCTGGAGAGGAGAAACAACACAGGTAGTTAAAACAGCGTGGAACACTCTTGCCATATATAACCATTAAGTTACCATTAACCAATGGATGAGTGGGTGCAGTTACATGTATTTGGTCTCATAAACTTCTTAAACGTATTGTTTTATAACAAATCCAGCCGAGCTATATATGTTTTATTTATTTACCCTTTATATTACTAGGCAAGTCAGTTAAGAACCAATTCTTATTTACAATGATGGCCTACTAATGGTTTACATTTTTTATTTTTATTATTGGTACTAGGGGGCAATATTTTCATTTTTTGGAGAAAAAAAAACATTCCCGTTTTAAACGGGATATTTTGTCAGGAAAAGATGCTAAAATATGCATATAATTGACAGCTTTCGATAGAAAACACTCTAACGTTTCCAAAACTGTAAAGATATTGTCTGTGAGTATAACAGAACTGATGTTGCAGGCGAAAGCCTGAGAAAAATCCAATCCAGAAGTGTCCCAGGTTTTGAAAGCGCTGCGTTCCAATGACTCCCTATTTGGCTGTGAATGTACCATCAACGAGCTTACGCTTTCTACGTATTCCCCAAGGTGTCTACAGCATTGTGACGTAGTTTTACGCATTTATGTTGAAGAATAGCTGTAGGCGGCCACATTGCGTAAGTGGTCACATGGTGGCTCCGAGAGAGATTCTCGGTAAAATACAGAGGTAGCCATTACTCCAATCGTTCCTAGTGAAAAACGAATTGTCCCGATGGATATATTATCGAATAGATATTAGAAAAACACCTTGAGGATGGGTTCTAAACAACGTTTGCCATGTTTCTGTCGATATTATGGAGCTAATTTGGAATATTTCGAGTTGTGTTGTGGTGACCGCAATTTCCGGGCGATTTCTCAGCCAAACGTAAAGAACAAACGGAGCTGTTTCGCCTACAAAAATAACCTTTTGGGAAAAAAATGAACTTTGGCTATCTACCTGGGAGTCTCGTGAGTGAAAACATCCGAAGTTCATCAAAGGTAAACAATTTAATTTGATTTTTTTTTTTGACTTCCGTGACAAGTTTGCCTGCTGCTAGCAAGGGATAATGCTATGCTAGGCTATGATAAACTTACACAAATGCTTGTCTAGCATTGGCTGTAAAGCATATTTTGAAAATCTGAGATGACAGGGTGATTAACAAAAGGCTAAGCTGTGTTCCAATATATTTCACTTGTGATTTTCATGAATAGGAATATTTTCTAGGAAGATTTATGTCCGTTGCATTATGCTAATTCGTGTCAGGCGATGATTACGCTCCCCCGGATCCGGGTTTGAGAGTCACAATAAGTTTTTAACCTATACACTTGTACATGAAAATATTTAAACTCTACATATTAACAATAAAAAGTGAAACATTATGAACTGTCTGTCAGTGTCTGTTAAGTACCTGTGCCATGGTAAAAGCCAAGTCATTTCAGGGGACTGCAGTAAGGGTGTTGTTCTCATCGTCTCCAGCAGGTGGTGGTGATGTACTGGACAGGGCTGAAGACAGGGCTGAGAATGGGGGTGACTGAACAGAGCTGCTGCTGTCATCTGTGCTGCTGGTGGAATCTGCCTTCTCCCTCTCCTCCCAGCGAGCCTCATCCTCCTACAGCGGGAACACACGACTCTCTCATGGGAGTCGAGGCTGCAGACCAAGGAAGGTAGGGGGAGGGAGTTTTATTATTATTTATTTCACCTTTATTTAACCACGTAAGCTAGTTGAGAACAAGTTCTCATTTACAACTGCGACCTGGCCAAGATAAAGCAAAGCAGTGTGACACAAACAACAACACAGCGTT
The DNA here is from genome assembly GCF_021184085.1 of Oncorhynchus gorbuscha. Taxonomy (NCBI): domain Eukaryota; kingdom Metazoa; phylum Chordata; class Actinopteri; order Salmoniformes; family Salmonidae; genus Oncorhynchus; species Oncorhynchus gorbuscha. Next base: position 71,924,649 of record NC_060181.1, read on the forward strand.
ACACATGGAATAAAAAAGCGTACAGTCACAATAGAAAGAAAAGTCTATATACAGTGTGTGCAAAACAACAATTTAGTAAATTAACACTGGGGTGATAGATGAGCAGTTGATGATGAGCAAGTAGAAATACTGGTGTGCAAAAGAGCAGAAAAGTAAATAAAAACAATATGGGGATGAGGTAGGTATCTAGATAGATAGGTGGGTGGGCTATTTACAGATGGGATATGTACAGCTGCAGTGATCGGTTAGCTGATGTTTAAAGTTAGTGAGGGAAATATAAGTATCCAGCTTCAGTGATTTTTGCAATTCGTTCCAGTCATTGGCAGCAGAGAACTGGAAGGAAAGGTGGCCAAAGGAGGTGTTGGTTTTGGGGATGACCAGTGAGATATACCTGCTGGAGCGCATGCTACGTGTGTGTGTTGTTATCGTGACCAGTGAGCTGAGATATGGCAAAGCCTTACCTAGCATAGACTTATAGATGACCTGGAGCCAGTGGGTCTGGCGACGGATATGTAGCGAGGGCCAGCCAACGAGAGCAAACAGGCTTTGGTGACAAAACAGATGGCAGTGTGATAGACTACATCCAGTTTGCTGAGTAGAGTATTGGAAGCTATTTTGTAAATGACATCGCTGAAGTTGAGGATCGGTACTATAGTCAGTTTTACGAGGGTATGTTTGGCGGCATGAGTGGAAGAGGCTTTGTTGCGAAATAGGAAGCAGATTCTAGATTGAATTTTGGATTGGAGTTGTCCACATATTCTAAGTCAGAACCGTCCAGAGTAGTGATGCTAGTCAGGCGGGCGGGTGCGGGCAGCGAACGGTTGAAAAGAATGAATTTGGTTTTACTAGTGTTTAAGAGCAGTTGGAGGCCACGGAAGGAGTGTTGTATGCCATTGAAGCTCGTTTGGAGTTTAGTTAACACTGTGTCCAAAGAAGAGTAATGAGGGTTACATTAGATGAGGATATTACATGTATCACTTTCAGCAAAAATGACATTGAGATGGTATAATACTGTATTTTCTTCTATGATAGAAGATATTATTTAAAACCATAATTCACAATAACGCAAGCTGAAGGTCGTATGACAAGTACAGAATCAGCCATTAAAAGGCTTCCAGTGAAGTGAGGGTGGTCCCTGTGACTTTCACACCCTGCGCCCCAGGGAGCGTACAGCCTGTACACTGAATGTGCGACTGAAGTGGGCACTCTCCGTACCTCCTTACAAGCACCAAGATGACAGACACCACTCCCAGTCTATCATAACCAGACTCTTGACTTAATCAAATCTATTCATATAGCCCTTCGTACATCAGCTGATATCTCAAAGTGCTGTACAGAAACCCAGCCTAAAACCTCAAACAGCAAGCAATGCAGGTGTAGAAGCACGGTGGCTAGGAAAAACTCCCTAGAAAGGCCAAAACCTAGGAAGAAACCTAGAGAGGAACCAGGCTATGTGGGGTGGCCAGTCCTCTTCTGGCCGTGCCGGGTGGAGATAACAGAACATGGCCAAGATGTTCAAATGTTCATAAATGACCAGCATGGTCCAATAATAATAAGGCAGAACAGTTGAAACTGGAGCAGCAGCACGGCCAGGTGGACTGGGGACAGCAAGGAGTCATCATGTCAGGTAGTCCTGAGGCATGGTCCTAGGGCTCAGGTCCTCCGAGAGAGAGAAAGAAAGAGAGAAAGAGAGAATTAGAGAGAGCACACATAAATTCACACAGGACACCGAATCAGACAGGAGAAGTACTCCAGATATAACAAACAGACCCTAGCCCACCGACACCCCGCACAGGGCCAAACAGGAAGGATATAACCCACCCACTTTGCCAAAGCACAGCCCCCACACCACTAGAGGGATATCTTCAACCACCAACTTACCATCCTGAGACTGAGTATAGCCCACAAAGGCTGAGTATAGCCCACAAAGATCTCCGCCACGGCACAACCCAAGGGGGGTGCCAACCCAGACAGAATGACAACATCAGTGACTCAACCCACTCAGGTGACGCACCCCTCCCAGGGACGGTATGAGAGAGCCCCAGTAAGCCACTTAATAAAGCACCACGGAGGTACAATAAATATCACATCATTTATCAATATTCACATCATTTATCTGCCAATACTAAGGTCGAAGTAATTCAGCATCTTCTGTGTAGGTTTTGAATGGTAAAAGAGATGTAAATGTGCTTGTTAGGGATGTTAACGGTTAACCGTTGATCAGTTAGCCGCAGAAAATTAATTTGACCGATCATGCTTATTGGTTTATAAAAGGTCAATTAGCATAATTTAGTGGAATTAAATTGGCGGGTGTGTATTTTTGTTAGTCCGTCATGCATCTGGTTTATCAGACACGTACTGCATACTGAGCTTAGTTTGAGTGGAATATCACCTGTCAGGCAGCGAGGTTGGTTGATGCTTGAAGTGAAACCTGTAGGCAAATACAAGACCAGTCATTGCGCAAAAATTCTTATTACAATTCCAGTGAAAACAGAGTTGGCTCGTCTATTGGCTCGTCTATTGGCTCGTCTATTGGCTCGTCTATTGAACAGAGGAGGATCCCAGCTTTCTATTGATACTATTATAAAATAAGCATTTCTCTCCTGTTCTACTGGATTCCATATCAACTTGATTCAGTTGTCAGCAAGCTTAAAGCACAATCCTAGTCATAACACATTATGACACATTCATAACCATGTCATAATGTCATGACATCTGAACCTGTCATAACCTGTTATACGGTCATAACACTGTCATGACATATTTAGACCTGTTGTGACATATACTGAAATAAATTATCCCAGAAATGTTCCAGACACACAAAGTTTATTTCTCTCAAATTGTGTTCACAAATTTGTAATCTATCTACCTGACAGGTGTGGCTAATCAAAAAGCTGATTAAACCGCATGATCAAAACACAGGTGCACCTTGTGCTAGGGACAATAAAAGGCCACTCTAAAATGTGTAGTTTTGTCACAACATGATGCCACAGATATCTCAATTTTTGAGGGAGCATGCAAATGGTATGCTGACTGCAGGAAGGTCCATCAGAGCAGTTGCCAGATAATTGACGTCGTTTTCGAGAATTTGGCTGTACGTCCAACTGGCCTCTCAACCGCAGACCCCGTGTAACCGTGCCAGCCCAGGTCCTCCATATCCAGCTTCTTCACCTGAGGGATCATTTGAGACCAGCCACCCGGACAGCTGATGAAACTGTGGGTTTGCACAACCAAAGAATTTCTGCACAAACTATCAGAAAGCGTCTCAGGGAAGCGTATCTGCATGCTCGTCGTCCTCACCAGGGTCGTGACCTGACTGCAGTTCAGCATCGTAACCTACTTCAGTGTGCAAGTGCTCACCTTTGAAGTGTGCTCTTTACGGATGAATCCCGGTTTCAACTGTACCAGGCAGATGGCAGTGTGTATGGCATCGTGTGGGCAAGCAGTTTGCTGATGTCAACATTGTGAACAGAGTTCCCAATGGTGGTGGTGCGGTTATGGTATGGGCAGGCATAAGATACAGACAACGAACACAATTGCATTTTATCAATGGCAATTTGAATGCACAGAGGTACCGTGATGAGATCCTGAGGCCCATTGTTGTGCCATTCATCCACCACCATCAAGGATCTTTACACAAATTCCTGGAATCTGAAAATGTCCCAGTTCTTCCATGGCCTGAATACTCAGACATTGAGCATGTTTGGGATCTGTACATAATTTCTGGACAGAGGCTAACGACTGTTTAGTCTAAATTACATTGTAATGCCTGGAAATACGATGACATTGCTAAAATAGTTTAAATTTGTAGTAGGAAACCATTTTGCCAGCATTATCATGACGTCAAATGGCCTTTAGACAGATGGCAATGTTGTCATTAGCTAGTGAAGTAAGTCAAAAACATTAGCTAGCTAAAATCCGGTAACCTCCCCTCAATCTTAGCTAACATTATACTGCATCTAAAGTCAATCTGGCAACATCAAAATGATAACATAAGTTTTTGATAGTAAATATTTGCCTCCTTTTGAGGATTGTATTTCCAAGCCACTGTGTTAGAGCCGATGTGGACATATTTGTATAAAAGACAGAACATACAGAGCTTGTAATGAATTTCCTCCTCTTCTTCCGAAGAGGAGAGGCGAAACGGATCAGAGGACCAATACGCGGCGTGGTAAGTGTCCATGGTTCTTTTTAATACGTTAAGGCACACATGAACAACTGACTACAAAAAACAAGAAATGTGAAAACTCAAAACAGTCCTATCTGGTGCAAAGACAGAGACAGGAACAATCACCCACACACACACAGTGAAACCCAGGCTACCTAAGTATGATTCTCAATCAGAGACAACTAATAACACCTGCCTCTGATTGAGAACCATACTAGGCCGAAACATAGAAATACCCAAATCATAGAAAAACAAACATAGACTGCCCACCCAACTCACGCCCTGACCATACTAACTAAATACAAAACACAGGAAATAAAGGTCAGAACGTGACAGAGCTCCATGTATGTTTGTGTAAATATATTAAATAAGAATGTATATGAAGAACTATTAGGTACATACCTTTATGATTTATATTTACCTGATTGAGATGTATTCATTCGTTGTTAGTTTTTGCCCCCCCCCCCCTCTTGCCCATTCATTGTACTGTGGTAAGTGTGTTAGGATAAAGGCAGGAAGTTGGGCCTTCGGGGGGACGAGTCCTCGCTAGACACGGGAGAGGTATAGTCTTTTGACCATACAGACATACAAACAGGTCATATTATGTATTTTCCATGTCAATTAATCTATGCTTTAAATTGATTGGAGAATCATTTGTTAGACATAAGAATAAACCTTTTGTTGCACCATCCCTGGATCTCATTGAATGTTTTGGCCGCTTTCAGGCTAGGGCAGGGGCTATGGTAAAGAGGAAAGGAAGCCACTACACTCTGTTATGCACTTTTGAAGAAATCTTCATCAGAGCTCATTGGCGCTGCTTTGAGAAGAAAGCTCAGATGGGCATCGGTACAAAACAGACGTTCAAAACAATAGTGACGAAACATGCAACCCATGAATACGCATGCATAGTATTTTCACTAGGTTACGGCACTTTACTGTTTGGAAATAATTTAACCGATTGTTAATGGGGGTCAGTTAGTCGGCAGCAAAATCGACTGTGCTGCAAGTGCCTGTGCTGTCCTGTTAAGACTTTAGTCCAATCAGAACCCACTCCAATCAGCCATGTCTAATCACCCACAGTGCATCTGTGTAGGCTCAAGAACTCCTCAACCAGTCCACTACCCTAAACACTGCAGAAATCTGATAGGTTTTTATCTCGGGAATGTTTCATGGTCACCACTAATGGCCTAACCTCTTACATGAAATATCAATATTTATATTTCACCTAATTAGAAACTGTTGTTCAGTCTTAGTGAGTCATACTTCGAAGTAAAAGCTCTAATTCAGCTTGATAATGAACATTTTTTTTATTTAAATTTAATCTTTATTTTACTAGGCAAGTCAGTTAAGAACAAATTCTTATTTTCAATGACGGCCTAGGAACAGTGGGTTAACTGCCTGTTCAGGGGCAGAACGACAGATTTGTACCTTGTCAGCTCGGGGATTCGAACTTGCAACCTTATGGTTACACTCTAACCACTAGGCTACCCTGCCGCCCTGTATCTGCTAGCAACTCTGCATTAAAGTTAATCGGTTATTAATTGGAATGGCCCTACCAGTCGAACAGGGTTTCGTTAGCCGATAATAGCCGGACTTTGGCCCAAAAATAGCAAAGCCAATAATTAAAATTGGCACTGGCAAAATAAATATGCTTTTTAGCATAAGACACACTCCTAGTCATATTAGCAACCGATAGTTGTTGCATCTTTAAATTTTCTCCTCTTTCTAAATGTTTAATCTGTCACTTTGACAAGGGTGTTTTCCCACTAACTGTAGGCCTATTATGAAACTACGGCCTTGTGCTCATTGCTGCGCTTATAATGTGAAGAAATAGGCCTATTAGTTTAACAACCTTTTAAGCTAAACATTCTGATCTGTTGCATCAGATTCATACCTTTTTAACTTGTTTTATGTAGCCTAGGCCTACTGGTTGTATGAATTTCAGATCTATCATCTCACAATGTTCCCAGAGTCTGTTTGGAATAGGTTATTTCTTTCGTGACAAGCTAAACAATAGAATAGGTCAACTTTTCTACTATGGGGGATAGTAGATTAACATAGGCTAGTCATTTTGTTGTTCGTAAATAGTTGGCTGAGGAAAAGTAAATGTGGATAGTTATTCTAACATCTTCAAAAGTGCACATCAGAAATAGAGAAGGACACACTTCATTGCATCCTCGACTTGCATGTTCTGTTAAGATGAATTACCATAACCTAAATGTGATTTCTGTCATTCTGAGCGCTGTGGGTGGACGCTCTAATCAGGTTATGCACCCGATGCATATCGTTCCAGTAAATTTCCCAAATGTCTGGTAAATTAATATGTTGCTGGTGAAATTTCCAGCGCCACATTTTCAAAATGAACACCCTGCAGCAGGGTTAATAAATGTAATACCAAGACGTCATACTCAGAATGTAACGAAGAGCTGAACCAGGATCCAGACGTTAGGCTGGTAAGGGCTAGACAGTGAATGTCCTTTCTTACCACCCACTCCTCTAAGGCTCCGTCTGTGTCCATGTCCAGACTGCAGCTCCAGTCCATGTGAGTGCTCATGTCACTGATGTCATCCCTGACAGAGTCCAATACAGAAACACCTGGTCCATCGTTCCAACTGCCAGATCTACAGAGACAGGTGATTTTAAATAAAAAACTATTGCATCGGGACAAGAGTATGCCACACCTTCTCGAAGGAAAAAACATACACTGTGTATTGTATTGAGATCCAATGAGATGAGAAGCTTTACTGCAGGTTCAATTAGGAGCAGCAAGTTGAAGCGTGGTGCGCCCAGTGCCCACCTGGTGGTGCGCCCAGTGCCCACCTGGTGGTGCGCCCAGTGCCCACCTGGTGGTGCGCCCAGTGCCCACCGGGTGGTGCGCCCAGTGCCCACCGGGTGGTGCGCCCAGTGCCCACCGGGTGGTGCGCCCAGTGCCCACCGGGTGGTGCGCCCAGTGCCCACCGGGTGGTGCGCCCAGTGCCCACCGGGTGGTGCGCCCAGTGCCCACCGGGTGGTGCGCCCAGTGCCCACCGGGTGGTGCGCCCAGTGCCCACCGGGTGGTGCGCCCAGTGCCCACCGGGTGGTGCGCCCAGTGCCCACCGGGTGGTGCGCCCAGTGCCCACCTGGTGGTGCGCCCAGTGCCCAAAGAACAAGCACCAGAAGTCATACCTGGGTGTTATAATGTCTTTGTAGTGAAGTTTCTCCACCTTGGTAGTGGCAGCTAGGGACAAGGGGATGACGATGTTGTCAATGTTGTAAACACTCTCTCCCTGACATCTGCAGATTGGATCCTGAGAACAACATAGCATAGACAAAACTGTCACATAGCTCACGAATACATCAACAAGAACACCGTTCGTTATAAACGCCTCAACTAGATGTCAGAATGCAATGTATTACAAGTCTATTCACAAGTTGCTTACTTTTCAAGCTATAAATCCAGGTAGTGTGGGAGCAAAAGGTACAAAGAAAGGTTTACATTAGACCACAAGAGGAAGAGGACACACTTAGAGTGCATTTGCCATTCTGGTAAAAACAGGAAACCAAGAAATAACAGACGTAATGGCCAAAGCCATAAAATGCATAAATGTTTAGGGTAAAATGCATTGTCTATTGTATAGGACAGGAAACCAAAGCAAGGCCATGAGAGCATAGGACAGCTGGACATACCAAGGTCAGAGGGACACAGAAAGGAGGGGGTCAGCCAAATTACCAATGGATGGACTATAGACATAGGGCATATGTTTTTAGGACAGGAAGAGAAGAGACACATAGTCTACTAGTCCTAATAAGGAAAGACATACCAAAGAACACACCAAGCTAAGCATAAGGGGCAACATAGGATAAGATGGGCATGTATTATTTTTGGGACATGAAGAGGTCGTGTCACCATTATAACTTAACTGAAAGCAGATATGGGCATTATTGGGCGTGAACAAGCAGGAAGCACAGATTGAAAAATAATGGTGGCAGATGGACTGAGGGAAGTAACTTAATTTGCATGTGGTATGGACTTATATGTTGTATGTGTATAAAAACAGAGCCAGTGCTCTGGAAAAGTGTGTGTTCCGCGGACCATCTAGGCTTCTGATATGTTTGTATTAATTAATTAATTCACAAGTTCTTGTAAACTCTCCACGACAGTTGGAAGGCAGTATTGGAGCTATAATGCACACAAGTAGCCAGGCAGTATTGAAGCTATAATGTGTGTGTGTGTGTAGTACCTGTTTGTGTGTGTGTGTGAGGTCTGGGGTGTAACAGCATCCTCCACCAAGAGCTCTCATCTGGACTGTCCTCAGGGTCTGACAGCTGAGACAAGAGGTCCTCCTCATCTATAGACAAACAACACATTACTGTGAACACCATGGGTTGGTCTGTAACAGGCTACATATCATATGTGTAGTGAATACATAACTACACCAGCAGGCTACATGCATGTATATATATTTTTTAATTTTACCTTTATTTAACTAGGGAAGTCAGTTAAGAACAAATTCTTATTTACAATGACGGCCTACCCCGGACAACGCTGGACAAATTGTGCGCCGCACTATGAGACTCCCAAACGGCCGGATGTGATACAGCCTGGATTCGAACCAGGGCCTGTAGTGAAGCCTCTTACACTGAGATGCAGTGCCTTAGACCGCTACGCCACTAGGGAGCCTAACATGTAAGTTGGATATGATCAGGACAACATAGAAAATCAGGGAAATCATGACTTAGCTAGGGGAAAGGTCCGTTTCTATTAGAAATGAATGGAGGACAAATGCCTAAAAAGCAGAAGTTCCTGATTAATCAAGGAAAAATCCCATCCCAGGGATCACCCCTTCAATTAAGTGGATTCGGCTATTTCAGCCACACCCGTTGCTGACAGGTGTAGAAAAATGGGGACCCAGCAATGCAATCTCCATAGACAAACATTGGCAGTAAATTGATCTTACTGAAGAACTCAGTGACTTTCAACGTGGCACCGTCATAGGATTAGACCTTTCCAACAAGTCAGTTTGTCAAACGTCTGCCCTGCTAGAGCTGCCCCGGTCAACTGAAAGTGCTGTTATTGTGAAGTGAAAACGTCTTGGAGCAACAACGGCTCAGCCACGAAGTGGTAGGCCACACAAGATCACAGAACGGAACCACCGAGTGTTAGCGCGTAAAAATCATCTGTCATCGGTTGCAACACTCAATACAGAGTTCCAAACTGCCTCCGAAGCAACATCGGCACAAAAACTTTGCGTTGGGAGCTTCGTGAAATGGGTTTCGATGGCTGAGCAGCCGCACACAAGCCTAAGATCACCATGTGCAATGCCAAGAATCGTCTGGAGTGGTGTAAACTCGCTGCCGTTGGACTCTGGATATGTGTTCTCTGGAGTGATCATCCCGCTTCACAATCTGGCAGTCAGACGGACAAATCTGGGTTTGGCAGATGCCAGGAGAACCTTACCGGTCCCAATGCATTGGTTGAGGAGGGACAATGTTCTGGGGCTGTTTTCCATGGTTCGGGCTTGTACTCTTCGTTCCAGTAAAGGGCAGTCAACGCTACAGCATACAATGACAATATAGACTATTCTGTGCTTCCCACTTTGTGGCAACAGTTTTGGGAAGGACCTTTCCTGTTTCAGCATGACAATGCCCCCTGGCACAAAGCGTGGTCCACACAGAAATGGTGTGTTCTGTGGCATAATTTGACTGGCCTGGACAGAGCCCTGACCTCAATCGAACACCTTTGGAATGAGTTGGAACGCCGACTGCAAGCCAGGAGTAATCACCCAACATCAAGGCCAACCTCACGAATGCAAGTCCCTTCAGCCATGTTACAACATCTAGCGGAAACCTTCCCAGAAGAGTGAAGGTTGTTGTAAAAGCAAAAGGGGGGGGGGGCTAATTCAATATTACTGCCCATGAATTTGGAATGAGATGTTCAACGAGCAGGTGTCCACATACTTTTGTAATGTAGTGTACAGTGCCTTGCGAAAGTATTCGGCCCCCTTGAACTTTGCGACCTTTTGCCACATTTCAGGCTTCAAACATAAAGATATAAAACTGTATTTCTTTGTGAAGAATCAACAACAAGTGGGACACAATCATGAAGTGGAACGACATTTATTGGATATTTCAAACTTATTTAACAAATCAAAAACTGAAAAATTGGGCGTGCAAAATTATTCAGCCCCCTTAAGTTAATACTTTGTAGCGCCACCTTTTGCTGCGATTACAGCTGTAAGTCGCTTGGGGTATGTCTATCAGTTTTCCACATCGAGAGGCTGAATTTTTTCCCCATTCCTCCTTGCAAAACAGCTCGAGCTCAGTGAGGTTGGATGGAGAGCATTTGTGAACAGCAGTTTTCAGTTCTTTCCACAGATTCTCGATTGGATTCAGGTCTGGACTTTGACTTGGCCATTCTAACACCTGGATATGTTTATTTTTGAACCATTCCATTGTAGATTTTGCTTTATGTTTTGGATCATTGTCTTGTTGGAAGACAAATCTCCGTCCCAGTCTCAGGTCTTTTGCAGACTCCATCAGGTTCTTCCAGAATGGTCCTGTATTTAACTCCATCCATCTTCCCATCAATTTTAACCATCTTCCCTGTCCCTGCTGAAGAAAAGCAGGCCCAAACCATGATGCTGCCACCACCATGTTTGACAGTGGGAATGGTGTGTTCAGGGTGATGACCTGTGTTGCTTTTACGCCAAACATAACGTTTTGCATTGTTGCCAAAAAGTTCAATTTTGGTTTCATCTGACCAGAGCACCTTCTTCCACATGTTTGGTGAGTCTCCCAGGTGGCTTGTGGCAAACTTTAAACGACACTTTTTATGGATATCTTTAAGAAATGGCTTTCTTCTTGCCACTCTTCCATAAAGGCCAGATTTGTGCAATATACGACTGATTGTTGTCCTATGGACAGAGTCTCCCACCTCAGCTGTAGATCTCTGCAGTTCATCCAGAGTGATCATGGGCCTCTTGGCTGCATCTCTGATCAGTCTTCTCCTTGTATGAGCTGAAAGTTTAGAGGGACGGCCAGGTCTTGGTAGATTTGCAGTGGTCTGATACTCCTTCCATTTCAATATTATCCCTTGCACAGTGCTCCTTGGGATGTTTAAAGCTTGGGAAATCTTTTTGTATCCAAATCCGGCTTTAAACTTCTTCACAACAGTATCTCGGACCTGCCTGGTATGTTCCTTGTTCTTCATGATGCTCTCTGCGCTTTTAACGGACCTCTGAGACTATCACAGTGCAGGTGCATTTATACGGAGACTTGATTACACACAGGTGGATTGTATTTATCATCATTAATCATTTAGGTCAACATTGGATCATTCAGAGATCCTCACTGAACTTCTGGAGAGAGTTTGCTGCACTGAAAGTAAAGGGGCTGAATAATTTTGCACGCCCAATTTTTCAGTTTTTGATTTGTTAAAAAAGTTTGAAATATCCAATAAATGTCGTTCCACTTCATGATTGTGTCCCACTTGTTGTTGATTCTTCACAAAGAAATACAGTTTTATATCTTTATTTTTGAAGCCTGAAATATGACAAAAGGTCGCAAAGTTCAAGGGGGCTGAATACTTTCGCAAGGCACTGTATCTTCTATGCTCTTGTGGGTGTGTCTCCTCTTCCTCCCTCCACAATAAGCCTTCCTGTGTGGGGTCTGAGCAGAGCCCGCCCATCTGACAGGTGACACACCCCTGGCCACTCCCCTCCAGTTCCTCCCATGCTGCTTGTGGCTGCAATCTGGAATAACACAGCAGCCAAGTTAAAGCAACAGACTGGAATTCCCCTGTCTGAAACCACCCTCCAAACCCCCATAGGATTACAAGGATTGGTTAGAGAGTCGCCTATACTAACATATCAGTCTAATGTTGAACTATTAATCCCATTAGGTTAGACATATTCCTTCTCAACGCTTTCCCGCTTCAGTTCTTACAAACAATCAAGGTCTTTGTCTTGGGCCTGTTTTATTGTTAGGATAACAGATATGTTGTTTGGGGTTGACATAGATGTCATCTGCAGTGTGGGCTGTAAGGTTGCAGGACTGAACAGGACAAGTGGTACTGAATCCTAAATAATGCCTCAAACTGCCACCGTCGTGCTGCCTGCCTGCAATGGCCAGATAAGCAGGACAATAACTGCAGCCTTCATCTCTCAACATCTCCCCCTCCTCTCTGACACCATCTTCCCCTCCATCTCCCCCACCACATCTCTCTCCTACCACATCTCTCTCCTACCACATCCCTCTCCTACCACATCCCTCTCCTACCACATCTCTCTCCTACCACATCTCTCTCCTACCACATCTCTCTCCTACCACATCTCTCCCTACCACATCTCTCTCCTACCACATCTCTCTCCTACCACATCTCTCTCCTACCACATCTCTCTCCTACCACATCTCTCTCCTACCACATCTCTCTCCTACCACATCTCTCTCCTACCACATCTCTCTCCTACCACATCCCTCTCCTACCACATCCCTCTCCTACCACATCCCTCTCCTACCACATCCCTCTCCTACCACATCTCTCTCCTACCACATCTCTCTCCTACCACATCTCTCTCCTACCACATCTCTCGCACATCCCTCTCCTACCACATCTCTCGCACATCCCTCTCCCACCACATCCCCTCTCCCACCTCCTCTCCATATCCCTCTCCCACCACATCCCCTCTCCCACCTCCTCTCCATATCCCTCTCCCACCACCTCATCTCCACATCCCTCTCCCACCACACCACCCCCACATCCCTCTCACCACACCACCCCCACATCCCTCTCACCACACCACCCCCACATCCCTCTCACCACATCTCCTCTCCCACCACATCTCCATATCCCTCTCCCACCACATATCCCCCACATCCCTCTGCTACCACATCCCTCTCCCACCACATCCCTCTCGCACAACATCTCTCCCACATCCCTCCCACCACATCTCTCCCTGACATCCCTCTCCCACATGCCTTTCCCACATGCCTCTCATACATGCCTCTCCCACCACATCTCTCCGACATCCCTCTCCCACCACATGCCTCTCCCACCACATGCCTCTCCCACCACATCCCTCTCCCACCACAAGCCTCTCCCACCACAAGCCTCTCCCACCACAAGCCTCTCCCACCACAAGCCTCTCCCACCACAAGCCTCTCCCACCACAAGCCTCTCCCACCACAAGCCTCTCCCACCACAACCTCTCCCACCATCCCTCTCCCACCACATCTCTCCCACCACAAGCCTCTCCCACCACATCTCTCCCACATCTCCCCGACATCCCTCTCCCACCACATCTCTCCCACCTCTCCCCACATCCCTCTCGCACCACATCTCCCCCGCAGCGTAGCCTAGTGGTTAGAGCGTTGGACTAGTAACCGAAAGGTGGCAAGTTCGAATCCCCTAGCTGACCCTGTCGTCCTGCCCCTGAACAGGCAGTTAACCCACTGTTCCTAGGCCGTCATTGAAAATAAGAATTTGTTCTTAACTGACTTGCCTAGTTAAATAAAGGTAAAAAAAATAAAAAAAAAAAATCTCTCTCCCACCACATCACCCCCACATCCCTCTCCCACCACATCTTCCCCACATCCCTCTCCCACCACATCCCTCTCCCACCACATCATCTCCCACATCATCTCCCCACATCCCTCTCCCACCATCCCTCTCCCACCACATCCCTCCCATCATCTCCCCCACATCCCTCTCCCACCACATCATCTCCCCACATCCCTCCCCCACCACATCCCTCCCCCACCACATCCCTCCCCACCACATCCCTCCCCACCACATCCCTCCCCCACCACATCCCTCCCCCACCACATCCCTCTCCCACCACATCCCTCTCCCCACATCCCTCTCCCCACATCCCTCTCCCCACATCCCTCTCCCACCACATCCCTCTCCCACATCATCTCTCCACATCCCTCTCCCACCACATCACCCCCACATCCCTCCCCACCACCCCCATCCCACATCCCTCTCCCACCACCCCCATCCCTCTCCCATCCCTCCCCACCACCCCCACATCCCTCTCCCACCACCCCCACATCCCTCTCCCACCACATCCCTCTCCCACCACATCCCTCTCCCACATCTCCTCTCCCACCATCTCCATATCCCTCTCCCACCATATCCCCCACATCCCTCTGCTACCACATCCCTCTCCCACCACATCCCTCTCGCACAACATCTCTCCCACATCCCTCCCACCACATCTCTCCCTGACATCCCTCTCCCACATGCCTTTCCCACATGCCTCTCATACATGCCTCTCCCACCACATCTCTCCGACATCCCTCTCCCACCACATGCCTCTCCCACCACAAGCCTCTCCCACCACAAGCCTCTCCCACCACAAGCCTCTCCCACCACAAGCCTCTCCCACCACAAGCCTCTCCCACCACAAGCCTCTCCCACCACAAGCCTCTCCCACCACAAGCCTCTCCCACCACAAGCCTCTCCCACCACAAGCCTCTCCCACCACAAGCCTCTCCCACCACATCTCTCCCACCACAAGCCTCTCCCACCATCTCTCCCACATCTCCCCCACATCCCTCTCCCACCACATCTCTCCCACCTCTCCCCACATCCCTCTCGCACCACATCTCCCCCCACGTAGCCTATGGTTAGAGCGTTGGACTAGTAACCGAAAGGTGGCAAGTTCGAATCCCTAGCTGACCCTGTCGTCCTGCCCCTGAACAGGCAGTTAACCCACTGTTCCTAGGCCGTCATTGAAAATAAGAATTTGTTCTTAACTGACTTGCCTAGTTAAATAAAGGTAAAAAAGAAAAAAAAGAAAATCTCCCACCACATCACCCCCACATCCCTCTCCCACCACATCTTCCCCACATCCCTCTCCCACCACATCCCTCTCCCACCACATCATCTCCCACATCATCTCCCCACATCCCTCTCCCACCACATCCCTCTCCCACCACATCCCTCCCACATCATCTCCCCCACATCCCTCTCCCACCACATCATCTCCCCAAATCCCTCCCCCACCACATCCCTCCCCCACCCCCCTCCCCCAAATCCCTCTCCCACCACATCCCTCCCCCACCACATCCCTCCCCCACCCATCCCTCCCCCACCAATCCCTCTCCCACCACATCCCCCCCCAAATCCCTCTCCCACCACATCCCCTCCCAATCATCTCTCCACATCCCTCTCCCACCACATCACCCCCACATCCCTCTCCCACCACCCCCATCCCACATCCCTCTCCCACCACCCCCATCCCCCCCAAACATCCCTCTCCCACCACCCCCATCCCCCCCAACCCCCATCCCTCTCCCACCACCCCCCCATCCCTCTCCCACCACCCCCACATCCCTCTCCCACCACATCCCTCTCCCAAATCCCTCTCCCACCACATCCCTCTCCCACCACATCCCTCTCCCACCACATCACCCCCAAATCCCTCTCCCACCACATCACCCCCAAATCCCTCTCCCACCACATCACCCCCAAATCCCTCTCCCACCACATCTCCCCCATCATCCCCCCCTCAAGCATTAAATGTAAATGTAAGCGAACGAGACAGGGTGTATCTTCCACATAATAGCAAATGTCAGTAGAATATTCCTTGTGATGTTTGTTTTTTAGATCAATCATTGTCCATGTGGGGTGATTCAGGCTGACAGGAAATCGAGTGGAGCAGAGTGAGTTAGGTCTCTAAAACTAACCCAGCATTCTCATTAGCCATGTGCCAGTGCCCCAGCCCCTCAAGCCAACCCTTCTCTCCAGCCACAGCGCACTGCCTCAGAACCGCTCCCTTCAGCCCAGTGAGGATCGTTAGTAATCTTTAGGATCGTTAAACCCCCCTGCAGTCAATAGCCAACAGAGCAAGCAGCGAGGAGCAACAGGAGAGTAATGATTAGACTGGCTAACTCAGAGCTTACTGCTGTGAAAGTCCCCTGGTGAGATGCCAAAAGAGAATTACAGCCAATGCATCTACACTGGTAGCTCAGTAGGAGTCTTTACACAAGATAGCAGCATAGCTGAGATCACTGTCAATCTATTACTTTAAATGAGGAAGAACAAAGAGAAATCCCTGACAGGTTTCAGGGGACACTGTTGGTTTTAAGACAGGTCATGCTGTTTTCTGAAACCATTAGTAATAGTCTATTAGATGCTACTCACTGAACCCTGGAGAAGTGTGTCCCCTGTCCATATAGCTGTGGTGGTAGTAGACATGACTGGACTCTGTCTTGACTGGTAGTAGAGGTTGCTGGACCCAGTCCTCTCTGAGCAGGGCAGCGTTCTGGAGGTGGTGGGACAGAAGGCTATCTGTGGAGAGGAGATCCAGACCAAACCTGCTGACTGACTGTATTAGGTTTGAAGAGGGGACTAGAAGAAGAATATTCTAGAATATTATGAATTGAACAATGAGCATGACTCTCTGAATCGCGCCATCTACCTCACTACATACTAGAACAGATACGGCCCACAATGAATTTTGTAAAAAATAATCATCGAAATCCCGATGTGGCCCTTGAGCCAAACAGTTTACCCACGCCTGTACAATTAAGCAATACGGCATGTGGGGGTGTGGTATATGGCCAATATACCATGGCTAAGGGCTTTTTATTGCACAATGAAGAGTGCCGGTTTACAGCCCTTAGACGTGGTATATTGGCCATTTACCACAAACCACAAAGGTGCCTTATTGCTATTATAAACTGGATACCAACGTAATTTAGTAAAAAAATAAATGTTTTGTCATACCCGTAGTATACGGTCTGATATACAACGGCTGTCAGCCAATCAGCATTCAGGGCTCGAACCACCCAAATTATAAGAGCCGATACACCAACTCCTAGCCAGTTCCCAGTAATAACCTCATCACAGTACAGCTGTGCGGAGTAGAGCTGACAGCTGCATTGTTGATTTGACACCCCTGTCCCATCTTAATAACTCTACATTCCACATACAACAGAGAGAGCTGTTTTGAGAGTGAGGGTACGTGGGATTTAACCTCCACAGCACAATACATAGAGTTACAGGAAAACACAGACCAGGGAAGGTGATTTAAAGGGCTTGAGAAGGACAGGGTAACAGAATACATGTTTTGCAGAATACACTGTGCTGTATTCTATATTTCACATCTGGAAATGGACAATAATATGCGTATTGGTGTTCAACATGCAAAGTCTTAAAGCTACAATATGTACTGTATCTTTTTGGGATACCCCACCAAATTCACATAGAAAGTTGTTATAGATCTGTCGTTCTTAATTGAAAGCAAGTCTAAGAAGCAGTAGATCTGTTCTGTGTGCACTATTTCTATGGTTCCCATTCTTCAGTTTCCTTTTGCGTCTTTTACTTTGTTTTTACATTAGCTTCAAACAGCTGAAAATACAATAGTTTTGGTTATGGAAAAGATATTTCCGAGCGGTTCAAATCAGTGTATCCCTTTACTGGTCCTACAGTACCCCCAACAGTACACATTTTAGTTATAGCGCTGGACAAACACACCTCATCCAACCCATTGAGACCTTGATGATTAGTTGTCAAGTTGGATCAGGTATGTTTGTCCAGCTTTACAATAAAAATGTGTACTGTTGGGGGTACTCGAGGACCAGGGTTGGGAAACACTGGTTTATATGTTACAATGATTCTCTTCACGATACGTGCTTGTTTTGTCACATATACTGAAATTAGGCAAACTATTAGAATGTTAGCGACCACGAACCGGCGGAGAGGTTTCTGTATAGTGCAGCTTTAAATGCTGTGAATGAATCATCACCTTAAAAAGCTTGGTCCATTTCATTATGTTAAGGCTTTAAAACAACATCCACATCAACCATGTTTTCCACTCAGTTTCAACCTGTTGCTGAACTTCTTTATTCAAACTGATCAATCAAAGTGAGGTGAGTTTTAAAAGCACATACTGTTTAGATAAGGGTTTGATGTGATTTTTTATTGCATTTGCATTGACATCAGAGTGGATAGGGGGACAATACAGCCCTGAGTACCAGGCTGTTACGACCTGATGGAGGGACAATACAGCCCTGAGTACCAGGCTGTTACGACCTGATGGAGGGACAATACAGCCCTGGCCAGGCTGTTACGACCTGATGGAGGGACAATACAGCCCTGAGTACCAGGCTGTTACGACCTGATGGAGGGACAATACAGCCCTGAGTACCAGGCTGTTACGACCTGATGGAGGGACAATACAGCCCTGAGTACCAGGCTGTTACGACCTGATGGAGGGACAATACAGCCCTGAGTACCAGGCTGTTACGACCTGATGGAGGGACAATACAGCCCTGAGTATCAGATTGTTAGGACCTGATGGAGGGACAATACAGCCCTGAATACCTGGCTGTTACGACCTGATGGAGGGACAATACAGGCCTGAGTACCAGACTCTTAGCAATCTGAAAGCTGTTTGAGCATGTCCAGAGTGCATAAAAGGAGATTACAGTGACCCAACTGTCATATGGAATATTAATACAGTCACCGCAAAATACCTACATACAGTCCAGTTAGCCTTACACAAGAACACAGAGTATCATATCATCTGTCAGCACAGGGAGAGGAGTACCTACCTGAGGAGAGAGAGAACAGGGAGTGTCCTAAAGCCACTGGTCCTGGAGATCAGGGTGCTGCCGGAGGAACAGGCTGGGTCAGAACACAGGGCCAGGGGGTCACAGGACACAAAGATGGGACAGAGGGAGGAGGAGAGGGAGGCTGAGTCCTGCAGGAGAGAGGAGGGATGAATAAAAACAGTCATTCAGATTCTAGAATAACTTACTCTCTACAACTCCAGGACCTGTGGATACAACTGATTTAATGAAGGAAACTTATTAAACGCAAACCACCTGTGGCTCTTGAAGATAGCAACACTTTCAGAGACAATGACCACCATATGAAACTCATTTACAAAGGCCATTCCGATTAATCAGTTGACCTCTACCTAGCACCTTTTGTTTTTGGGGGGTAGAGACTAGAGCAGGGATCAACTAGATTCAGATGCTGGACGATTTTTTTCTTCAGTGGATGATCAGGGGGCCGGAACATAATTACTAATAATTTGTAGACTGCAAATTGACCACAAGAAGTCCAAACAGATATCATTTCACCAAAACAATCATTTCAAACCTTGCTTACATTTGTGTACAATCACATGTCTCTGGGAATACTTGGGAACAGATTTCCCAAATTAAAATCACTTGGTGCTGATTTCCTGTTTTTTTTTTACAGTCTCATGTCCAACAATGAAAATTCTACTAATAATTAGGCCCGCAAGCCGCCAATTTGGGAACCCTGGACTAGAGGGTCAGCAGCAGGGCTGAGGAGATACACTGGGGGAATGTCCCAAATGGCACCCTATTCCTATATAGTGCACTACTTTGGACCAGAGGCTTATGGGCTGTGTGTGTTGCAGGTTGAAGACCTACATCGGAGCAGGTTGATATTTAAAGCTCAGAACAGACTAGATGGATGATGCCAGTCTGTTTCTGCTCTCTTGCCAACTCATCATAGAACTGGTCTGAGGCAAAAACACAAACAGTTCTGGAACCAGGCTAGACCAGACCAGACCAGACCAGACCAGTGGCAGGGAATAGCAGTCATGCAGGGTTTGACATTAAAAATGCACTGCTCCACTTTGTCTTGTTCAACTGCTACACAGAGCTCTTCACATCATCAGGATTAGACTATTATGTATCAATCAGAGACTGCTTGTGTCTAAATGACACCGTTAGGGACACAGCAGACTCAGCTCTCGAATCCTAATTTAATTTAGGACTGTTTTTTTTGTCTCTCCAACCCTCTGACATTTCATTATTGGCAGCCAACACGATCCTCTAACCTCAGGTTGGGCCAAACGCCTGGAATAAAGACATGCACTGCATTTCAGTCTTGTGTGATGCCTTTAGCCAGGCATCAGCATCACACATTGAGGATGTGGTGGTTAGTGATTTGCCTCCTGAGTGAGAGGTGAAGATCAGGGGCCGTATGTAGGAGTGCTAATCTACAATCAGGTCCCCCCGTCCACATTATCATATTCATCATGATCTTAAAGGCAAAACTGCTCCTAGATCAGCCCTCCTACTGTGAGATGCTTTATGAATATGGGCCCAGAGGTGTAAAAAAAAAGGTCCCTACCTGCTGTCTGTGGGTGGTGTTAATGAAGGTTTGTGATAGGCCACCAGGGGTCGTGTACGGGCTGAGACACAGGTGGCATCCACTTGGAGGAAGTGCGGCCTCCTGCGGTTCACTCTCCTCCTCTTGGGTCCCTTCTGGGAGAATGGGTCACATCCTCCCAGGAGCAGGCCCCTGCATGGGGACAACAGACGACGACACTCAGTGCACTGCCATTTGGGACTATATAATGTTTGACCAGAGCCCTGGAACTGGAGCAGCAGCACGGTCAGGTGGACTGGGGACAGCAAGGAGTCATCATGTCAGGTAGTCCTAGGGCATGGTCCTAGGGGTCAGGTCCTCCGAGAGAGAGAAAGAAAGAGATAATTAGAGAGAGCATATGTGGGGTGGCCAGTCCTCTTCTGGCTGTGCCGGGTGGAGATTATAACAGAACATGGCCAAGATGTTCAAATGTTCATAAATGACCAGCATGGTCGAATAATAATAAGGCAGAACAGTTGAAACTGGAGCAGCAGCACGGCCAGGTGGACTAGGAACAATAATTCACAATTTGACAAGCACTTGATAATGGCCCAGTGGCATCCCCTATGAGTGGCCTTGATGCCCCCTAAAAAATCCACACCTTTTGCAGCCAGTGGCTGCTGTACTCTTGGGCTGAATATAATAAATATAATTCCCTTCTCCCGGCTGCATGCTACAAAGAACCTCAGGCTAGTGAAGACAGACACATCGGGGACGCAACAAGATGAGTAGGCCTAACGAACAGCAAAAGCACTAGCCTATGTCGATTAAGGCATCCCCCCGCACCGCTCTGATTCAGAGGGGTTGGGTTAAATGCAGAAGACACATTTCAGTTGAAGGCATTCAGCCTTACAACTGACTAGGTATCCCCCTTTCCTTTCCTCCATAGTACAAAAGTTGACCTATTCTATTATGCGCAATAAAAAATATATTCCAAACAGTCTGGGACATTTGTGGGATGCAATAAATCTCAAATGAATACAACCACAGCATCAAAAGAACTTCACGCAATGAGGCTGACGCAACAGATCAGAACGTTTAGCTTAAAATGTTGATAAACTATCAATACCTCATAATGACAAAGCAAAAACATGTTTATAGAAATTGTTGCTAATTTATTAAAAATAAAACCAGAAATATCACATTTACATAAATATTCAGACCCTTTTAGTCAGTACTTTGTTGAAGCACCTTTAGCGTCTTCTTGGGTATGACGCTACAAGCTCGGCACACCTGTATTTGGAGAGTTTCTCCCATTCTTCTCTCAGATCCTCTCAAGCTCTGGCAGGTTGGATGGGGAGCGTTGCTGCACAGCTATTTTTCAGGTCTCTCCAGAGATGTTAGATCGGGTTCAAGTCCGGGCCCTGGTTGGGCCACTCAAGGACATTCTTTCGCCCCAGTCTGAGCGCTCTGGAGCAGGTTTTTATCAAGGATCATCGTACTTTCCTCCGTTCATCTTGCCCTCGATCCTGACTAGTCTCCCACTCCCCCACAGCATGATGCTGCCACCACCATACTTCACCGTAGGGGTGGTGCCAGGTTTCATTCAGATGTAACACTTGGCATTCAGGCCAAAGAGTTGAAACTTGGTTTCATCAGACCAGATAATCTTGTTTCTCATGGTTTGAGTCACTTTAGGTGCCTTTTACTGAGGAGTGGCTTCTGTCTGGACACTACCATAAAGGTCTGATTGGTGGAATGTTGCAGAGATGATTGTCCTTCTGGAAGGTTCTCCCATTTTCACAGAGGAACTCTAGAGCTCTGTCAGAGTGGCCATCGGGTTCTTGGTAACCTCCCTGACCAAGGCCCTTCTCCCTGAATTGCTCAGTTTGGCCGGGTGGCCAGCTCTAGGAAGTCTTGGTGGTTCTAAACTTCTTTCACTTAAGAATGATGGAGGCCACTGTGTTCATGGGGACCTTCAATGCTGCAGACATTTTTTCGTACAGGTCCCCAGATCTGTGCCTTAATACAATTCTGTCTCTGAGCTCTACGGACAATTCCTTCGACCTCATGGCTTTGCTCTGACATGCACTGTCAACTGTGGGACCTTATATAGACTGGTGTGTGCCTTTCTAAAGGATGATCAATGGAAACAGGATGCACCTCGAGTCTCATAGCAAAGGATCTGAATACTTATGCAAATAAGGTTTCTGTTTAAAAATTACATAAATTATAAAGTGGCAAAATAAAAAATAAAACAACTTTTTGCTTTGTCATTATTGGGTATTGTGTGTAGATCACTGAGGATAAAAAAAATAATAAAGTTTAGAATAAGGCTGTAAAGTAACAAATTATGGAAAAGTTCAAGGGGTCTGAATACTATCCGAAGGCACTGTAAATACCGAATGCAGGACACTTTTCCCATGGTTAATTCTCATGCCAGCCAGGTAGGTTATACTCCTGTTTTAAAGATTAGGAAAGTTGAGAAATATAGTAGGCCTAGCCTATAGAAAGCTCCTCTTTTTATTAGTGGCTGTCACTCTGTTTTCTCCCGCAGTTGCATAGCCTATAGAAATGTTGCACAACAAAAGCTCATGGGCTCTCATGAAGTGTTTGATTGGATTTTCGATTGGAGAGGCAATATAGTACAAGGCAGTTAGCAAGATTGGTCATTAGTAGCCTACCATCACCAGCATCAAAGCCTGGAGAAGCCTAATTATCGTGACTAAACGGTCACGTGGAATTTGACTGCCTTCATGACTCGTGACCGCCGTGTGGCGGTAATACGGTCACCGTAACAGCCCTACTCATGACTGCTGATGCGATCTGAGTGACAATGACTAAGTTAGATCTAGGCAATGAAAGAGAAATGAAAAGCACCACAGGGATTTTACAGAGGGTCGAAGAACATGTCCACACTGATGTGACACACACACACAGGTGTATCTAATTCTACAGGGGGCTGCCTAGAGCAGGGATGGGCAACTTTCATAGGGAGGGGGGGGACCAAAAAAATCAGAACTCATCATGAGGGGCCACAGTTGCTCGTGGTTCTGCTTACCCACATCCATACATCCCACCCCACATTGCGAAACATTTTAGTGTTCCCCCCTCTTGACAACAGATTCGTTTTAAATAGTTCTACACATTTTGCCATGGGATGTAGACAAAATGTTTGCTGCCATTCTACACATTTTGCAATGAGGCGGAGAGAAGATTTAGCTATTTTATAACTAATTTCATGCAACTCTACTCATTTGGCCACGGCACAGAGAGGATAATTAGCTATTTTACAGCTAATTTCTTGCAATTGTAAAGTATATATATATATATATCTGGGTGAGACCGACTAACAAAATCGTTAATCCTTTTCCAAAACACACCATTTCAATTAACTAATGAAACCTTGGGGCGTGTCTACTGGGGACCTGGGCCTTACTTTGGTGAAGGTGATCTGTTTGTGCAGGTCCTCCAGCTGTTGGATGTGTCCCTCGAGCTCTGCCACACGCAGCTGTAGTCAGGTTCACCTGCTGCCCGCCTCAGCCCTCTCCTTCTGCCACCTCCACTCACACCCAGGCCTACTGACACAGAGAAGCGAGAGAAAGGGAGAGCCAGACAGACAGTGTATAGAAGACAGACGTGATAATGCTGCCATTGTGTTTAGCGTAAGACTAGACAAGCATATTCATTTCTCTAGGTTTTGTATGATTTTTTATTATTAGATGAAATACAAACTCTTCCTTGAAACAGGTTGAATGGTTGGAGTGTGTGTGTGTTTACTGACCTTTACAATATAGATAGCCCAGCAGAACTGTACAGAGGCTGAGGACATATGATTGATGTTTACACAGCAACAAATACACTACGACCTACATTATTCACCCTATTAAAGCATCAGATGAAAATGCTGCTTTTGCATATCAGCTTCTTCATATTGGTGGCAGATACTGTAGGCTAATGAGGGTAAATTGTTCTTATGCTAGTGACACTAGTAGGAAGTCTATCTAGGTCACAAATAAATCACCAGCAAGCTGTGCCTGTGTGTAGGTTTCCATGGAGCTCCTGACTGCATTCCACTATTCCTCTGGTGTAGGCTAGCTAGCTGTCTGTGGCAGGCTTTAGTTATCATGACTCTGTGTAGCGGCCCTGGGAATGCCAGGAGCAAGCCACTTCAAACAGAGTGGACAACTAAAGGGAAAGGTTATCAGACCGGCTGGGTCGGCTTGAATGGTGGGTCATAGACCACCACACTAACAAACACAGGCCCAATGCTGTAGCCTCTCAAACTAAAACCTCAACATTTGGTTTCATTTCACAACAAGGAAAGTTAAAATTACTTTTGACATCCCTTGAGTTGTAGGATAGGTGGTGGAACTTGTCCACACTCTGTAGAAGTTGAGACATTTGTGGCATTGTGTTGTGTGACAAAACTGCACATTTTAGAGTGGCCTTTCATTGTCCCCAGCACAAGGCACACCTGTGTAATGATCATGCTGTTTAATCAGCTTCTTGTTATGCTACACCTGTCAGGTGGATGAATTACATTGGCAAAGAAGAAATGCTCACTAAACACGGATGTAAACTAATTTGTGCACAACATTTGAGAGAAATAAGCTTTTTGTGCGTATGGAACATTTCCGGGACCTTTTATTTCAGCTCATAAAACACGGGACAAACATTTTACATGTATACTTTTTTTTCAGTGTAGAACATTCATTCATTTGCCCAAGATCATAAGACATGAACATCAGTGGTGTATTTTCCTTTACACTTTCTGAAGAGGCAACAGCACATGCCCCTGTCTGTGTGTGTGCGCGTGTTTGTCTATCACCTTGTGTAGAGCTTAGCGATGAGGCTAATATAATGACAGTATTCTGGTAGTAGGTAAGGCTTTCCCAAAAACCTTCCCAATTAAATATTAACTACAATGTAGCCTAAGCCTATCTGGCAGAATGATATCATAATTATTTGCGTCAATTCAGTAGCAATTTGTTTTCACAAATTGCTAAACATGGACGCTAGCGAAACATTGCTAACCAAACAAGCTACACCACAAAATCTACAATTCTTAGATCTTTCCCAGACCTCTGAAGTGGTCTACTGATGTGGTTTACACATTGTTGTGGACTGAGAACAGGGATGGGCAACTGGCAGCCCATTTTGTAGGTCCAAAGACCAATAACAAAATAAAAAGTCAGGGTCTTAACTTACTGTTGAGAGGTAGAATTTCAACATTTGGTTATGCATCAGCATTTTTTCTCGTTATGTCAGTCACTGACTAGTATTGTCACGATATCAGAATATTTCATTTTAAACCGATTGCAGGTTTAGTATCACGATACCAAATCAATGCCACGGCAAAAAAAGAAAGCACAGTCATAGAACGGAACTTGATCCACACGGATAAACTCAGCTACTACACTGTTCAACCGTTGGGCTTCTTTTGAGTTCAATATCATTATATCATAATGTTCTACGTCAAACATTTTCAGAGACGGCAATGTATGCTTTAAATAATGAATTATACAATCAATTAGACCTTGTTTTTACAAATCTAACAATTTATTTGAATGGTAAATCTATATTGATAAACTGAGTAAATCAAGATGTAGCATAGGGCTATTCACAATACAGTGTGTACATGCATTGAGTTATTGAGTTGGTTTTAGCTGATTTCAAGGGACTACAGATGACAATCTGTTTCCCTTCGATTTGGGACTTATTTTATTGTACTGATCAACATTTGCATAGAAGTAGCTTACTTTAACACCGACATCATTCAGAAGGCAAGCTACTTTTTGAGGCTGCCCTAGCGACTTTTGGTTGATTTGGATAGTTCGACTTGATATTCAAATCAAATTGTATGTCACATGCGCCGAATACAGCAGGTGTAGACCTTACAGTGAAATGCTTACTTACAAGCCCTTACCAACAATGTAGTTAAGAAAATACCTAAACAAGTAAGATAATAATAACAAATAATTAAAGAGCAACAATAAATAAGTTCCCTGTTTAAACGTGTGCAACACTGTGTCCTAGCTAACTTGCCAGTTAGCGATACTGTGTGCTAGCTAGCTTGTACCGGAGTTGCTAGCTAGCTAGCAAGCACAGTGTCTTTTGCTCCCGCCTGCCCTCGTCGTCGTTAGCTGAACTGCGGGAAAACAGTGCCCGACAGTGGAGGGTGAAAGCCACTGTTTAACATTTTCACCATCACCTCTTCTTGTGGGGTTTATCGCCGGTTGGCATCCAATGTTATGGTACCTACTGTTTGGAGCGCCCCCTCCTCCCGCCTGTCTTAGCTTAAGATATTGACCGACAGAAGTACATTATATAAACAAAAGTATGTTGACACACTTTCAAATTAGTGGATTGCCCGTTGCGGACAGGTGTATAAAATCGAGGACACAGCCATTTACTCTCCACAGACAGACATTGGCAGTAGAATGGCCTTACTGAAGAGCTGTGACTTACAACGTAGCACCTTCATAAAATGCCACCTTTCCAACAAGTCAGTTCGTCACATTTCTGCTCCGCCAGAGTTGCCCCGGTCAACTGTAAGTGCTGTTATTGTGAAGTAGAAACGTCTAGGAGAACAACAGCTCAGCCGTGAAGTAGTAGGCCGAGTGCAGAAGCGCGTAACGAGTGAAAATAGCCTGTCCTCCATTGCAATACTTACTACCGGAGTTACAAACTGCCTCTGGAAACAACGTCAGCACAATAACTTTTCGTCAGTAACTTCATGAAATGGGTTTCCATGACCGAGCAGCCGAACACAAGCCTAAGATCACCATATGCAGCCGATGCTTGGCATTGGAGTGGTGTAAAGCTTGCAGCCATTGGACTCTGGAGCAGTGGAAATGCATTCTCTAGAGTGATGAATCACACTTCACCATCTGGCAGTCCAAAAGACAAATCTGGGTTTTGCGGATACAAGGAGAACGCTAACTGCCCCAATGCATAGTAACCACTGTAAAGTTTGGCGGAAGAGGAATAATGGTCTGGGGCTGTTTTTCATGGTTCGGGGTAGGCCCCTTAGTTCCAGTGAAAGGCAATCTTAACGGTATGACATTCTAGACAATACTGTGCTTCCAACTTTGTGGCAACAGTTTAGAGAAGGCCCTTTCCTGTTTCAGCATGACAATGCCCCCGTGCACAAAGCGAGGTCTATACAGAAATGGTTTGTCGAGATCGGTGTGGAAGAACTTGACTGGCCTGTAAGCCCTAACCTCAACCCAATCAAACACCTTTGGGATGAATTGGAATGCAGACTGAAAGCCATGTCGCCCAACATCAGTGTCTGACCTCACTAATGCTCGTGGTGGAATAGAAGCAAGTCCCTGCAGCAATGTTCCAACACATAGTGGAAAGCCTTCCCACAAGATTGGAGGCTAATGCCAGTGATTTTGGAATGAGATGTTCTGACGAGCGGGTGTCCACATACTTTTGGTCATGTAGCACATGTTAACACTATACAAGTCATGGCAAAATAAGTAGAATTGCATGACATTTGGTATAACGTTGCAAACTTTTCTCTGTGCTCAAGGCATAATGTGTAGAATTGCAGAATACTTGCTCCAAAACTAAAACATTCCTCTACAACCCATGGCAAAAATGTGTAGAATTGGAGGAAATTAACTTTAAACTAACATTTAAAGATGGGGCCGGTACAATGTTTTGCCCGTGACGTGGGGGCCCACCAACCAAATCTCGCATAGGTCCCCCAAAAGGCCAGGTTCGGCCCTGGATACTGGTAAAATGCATTTAGTTAAGTCAGTTTGTAGTTTAACAGCAAAAATAGATTGACTGCGCAAATCAATTGACTGCATGTGTGGGTATGGATGTGGGTATGCAGACCTGCGAGCCACTGCAGCCACTCATGATGAGTTCAGATTTTTCGTGGCTGCCACACCCATCACAGTTGCCCATCCCTGACTGAGAAAGTCAACAGCAGTTAATGTTCTATAAAAAATATTTAAAAAATTGAGCGAAAACCTGACCAGAACAAAAAACTGAAACCTGGAAAAAACAAACAGAGAAAACAAAATCAGGCAAAAAAATAAAACAACTTTAATAGGGTAAACTTAGGCTAAACTTTAGGCTAAACTTTAACGTTTAGCCTATGGCAATATTTTTGCATCCCAGTAAAGCCTGAAATACAACACTATCATTCTTACTCAACTGAACTACAGATTCTGTTTCTCATGAGTAATAAAGAACATTATAATTACAGCATATTACCAGAATGTCTCTCTTGCTCCCTCTACTCACACTGGTTGAGACCTGGTCCCCCATTTCTGCTCAGGCTCCAATTCTTGATCTGAGCTGCTCTCTGTGACATCAGAGTCTACAGCCTACTGCACAGTGCGCAGCACAGCCTGGGCATAGCTGGCAAACTCCTGGATGTCTTTAGAAGAGGATGGGACTGAGAAGGTTTGCAGTAGGGCAGGCCCCTGTGTCCTGTGGCTCTGTGTACCTGTCGGTCTCTGCCCCATAGCTGGATCAAAGGGTTTGGTGTCAGCTGGGGGTGAGGGGGGACCCGGGGTCTCCCTGCCCTGCCTCTTCTTTAGACCCTCCAGCTGGAAGATGCAGTGGCGAGAGATGTGGTCCCCTAGCAGAGCCTGGAGCCTCCTCTGGATCCGCCCAGCCTGTCCGAACAGGGCTGCTTGTTGGGAGAGATGCCACCGTGTCTGCTCTCTCACTGCCTCCTCCACCATTGCAGTCACAGGCTGCTTCTGGCCTTGGCTCCTAGTCCTTTTGGTCCATGGCTGGGCTAGAGCTCTGTCTGTGCTGATGGTGCCCCCTCCTCCTGCCTCGCTATGCCAGGTGTGGGGACAGCAGGGTTGTACTGGGACATGAGATCCCCCTGGCAGTGTTTTGTAGGTGACTGGGGGTATCATAGCCATCTGGTCCATAGCCACTGTAGCCACTGTGCTGACACTGCTGCTGAACCACACCAGTGTTCAGTGACAGGAACAAAATACATGTCTTGTGCACCTGGACAGTCCGCCAGGGAATTCTTCAGGTTTTTGTTGAGGAACAAGAGGTTGCACAGGGAACCAGGGCTGGAGAGGAGCTCTGTGTTGTACTGTTCAGCCGAGGCCTGTAGCAGAGGGGACAGGAGCGAGTCTGAAACCTCAAGGAGACTCGTGTCAGAGAAAAAGTGGTCCAGAAAGGGCAGAGAGGAGAAGTTCAGCCACACATTCTGAGCATAGCTGCCCTCCTTTAGTTTCAACTGATGATCACACTCAATGTTGAGCATTTCCCCATCTGCATCCATGTTGCTGAGGGCGAGAGTGATCGCCAAGTGGAATACATGGGCATCTTTGGAGAGCTTGGTCAGGGCTGGGAACGTTCACTCTTCTCTGTCACACCAGGGGATGTCAGATCGGTTTCAGACTTTCCCTAGACCAAATAATAAAACACTATCAGCACTTCATCCTCCAAACTGGAAATTAACTAGATATACTAAAAACAGCAAATTATAGGTAGAAAAACATCCAGGTAGTTGGATACATTAGCTTACCTATAGAGAGAACGATGACGACAGAAAGAAACAAATCACTAGAAGTTGGCACTGTCACTATTAGCCACCTAACTGCACTGTTAGTTTACGTCATGGATGGCAGTGGCTCAAACAAGTCAATGAACTGACAAGGTGGAAACGGATTACATTTACAATTGTCTTACTGCAGAGAGACATCCAACCTAATCGATTTATTTAGCGAAGTTACATGAATAGCTAGTACCGAACAACAAGGCCGTTGGCAGGCGTAAATCAGTTGGCAGCTGGCAGGTGTAAATCAATAAGTTTCACAGCTTTCTGGAACACACAAATAACTTATCGACCGTCTTCTTCCTACGTTACTCACCTTGATTGAAAGTCGACAGGATCCACGAAAATATTCTTGAAGCCTTGTGTTGTGACAAGCTAAGCTTTTCTCCTCATTTGACACGTAAATCGGTACCGTTAACGTATGGCTAGATAGTTTATCAGAAGATCTTTCGGTTGACAGTCCTTTCTCCGCTGGCCTACTTCCATAGGACCATAGCACCGCAGCTGCTCTGTGTTTGACGTTGAGTTGCTGCCTGAGTGAGTGAGAGTTGGGGGCGTGGATTCGTCCATGGAGGCAAGTCTATGCAAATATCATGCCATCCAGGACCAATAATATTCAGTCGCAGAAGATCGTTGGAACGGTTTTTACTTTCTAGTTTTATCCAATGATTGTATCACAATTTCGGTTCAAATTCTTGATTCTTTCATATACTAGCCCTGTAGTTCCCAAACTGTGGGTCAGGACACACTTGTAGGTCACGGCCAATGGAGTAGTCTAGTGGTTAAAAAAAATGGGGTGGTGAAAATGTAACGCTCATTCTAATTTTAATGTATTTTTCTGCAAAAGGTGTGTAAACTGTAAAGCAAAAAAAAGTGGGTGAACTGGTTTTCTAGTGTTCACCCTCCACTACAGCACTGGTCGCATCGGCAGGGGTCCAGGTGGGTTGCAGGATGCCATTTAAAATAAAACAATTATATACATTTTTGGGATGGAAAAATGCTTTCACTGTAAACTTAAACGACTAAAACCATATATAAAGTATTTTGAAAATAAAATGGGATCTAGATATTGTTTTATATTAGCCTATAATAACTTGAGAACTGACAATCAACAAAAGAAAAGCTAGAAAATCATACCCACATTGATTTGATTATGTTTGAGCATAAGAACACAGTATTAGTCATGTCGAAATGCATAGAAAGGCAAGAAATGTACTTGGACAAACCAAGTTTGGACACACCAAGAAATTCAAGGGTTTTTCATTATTTCTTACTATTAACTACATTGTAGAATAATAGTGAAGACATCAAAATTATGAAATAACACATATAGAATCATGTAGTAACCAAAAACGTGTTGTAAAAATAGATTTTAGATTTTAGATTCTTCAAAGTAGCCACCCATTGCCTTGATGACAGAATGCTTTTCCAACAGTCTTGAAGGAGTTCCCACATATGCTGAGCACTTGTTGGTTGCTTTTCCTTCACTCTGCGGTCCAACTCATCCCAAACCATCTCAATTGGGTTGAGGTCGGGCGATTGTGAAGGCCAAGTCATCTGATGCAGCAATCCATCACTCTCCTTCTTGGTCAAATAGCCCTTACACAGCCTGGAGGTGTGTTTTGGGTCATTATCCTGTTGAAAAACAAATGATAGTCTCACGAAGCGCAAACCAGATGGGGTGGCGTATTGCTGCAGAAGGCTGTGGTAGTCATGCTGGATAAGTGTGCCTTAAAATCTAAATAAATCACAGACAGTGTCACCAGCAAAGCACCCCCACACCATCACACCTCTTCCTCAATGCTTCACGGTGGGAACTACACATACAGAGATCATCCTCTCACCTACTCTGTGTCTCACAAAGGCAAAGCGGTTGGAACCAAAAATCTCAAATTTGGATCAAAGAACAGATCAAAGAACAGAATCCAACTGGTCTAATGTCCATTGCTCATGTTTCTTGTTTCCACGCCCCCTGCCATGGCCACCACCTATGCCCCTTTTTCATCCAGAAAAACCTCTGCATTGCTACAAATAGCTTCATAATTACACAGAAAATGTATAAAAATTGGTCACAAAAAGCCATACTCAAAACTACATTCAGTTGAATGTTTTGAAGAAGTTGTATTAATATTTTTGACTTGTTCTTTGGTCAAACCTTATTGGTGGGCCACAACTTTAAAGACATGTCACGAACCTTGCCGAAGATGGTGCCTCTTCCCGTTCGGGCGGTGCTCGGCGGTCGTCGTCGCCGGCCTATTAGCTGCCATCGATTCCCTTTCCGTTTGTTTTGGGTAATTGGGTACACCTGTTTTGTATTAGGGTTTGTTTGTAGGGTATTTAAGGGCACTAGGCCCGCTGGGTATTTGTGCGGGCTTGTTTGTGTTACTCTGGGTTTGATGGTGTGAGTTATTCATGTATTTATTCTCCGTTACTATTTTGTCCTGTTAGGACTGGCAACTTATATACGCCCTGTGTGTTGGCATGATTGTTTTTGTTGCGCTGGGGAATAAATGTGAAAGAAAGACTGAACCCTGCTCTCTGCGCCTGATTCCACCCACCACTCCTAGTTGATCGTAACAAGACACCTCAATTTATGGGTAACGAAGCAAAACAGTTGGCTTTGATCAGTGTTTCGAGTCTGCAAAAGCATTACATAAACTATATTCATAAATAAATAGTTACATGTATTACCAAAGCATTCATTATTTCACAATTTTCTGTAATTCGATGTTTTTCCATGGCTTACGACGTGTTCATATGCCATCTGGGGAGGGCCACAACCTACAGGGGGTCCCCAAGAGCTCATGGCACCCACTGCCTTGCAGGGGGTGTGGTATGCAAATCATCATATCATATAGCCAGGCCATAATAAAGTTGTATTTGTTGAATGTATGTGTGAAGTTATGTCCTAGCCAGTGATATGACGACATTTGAGATTGAAGGAATTGCTGACGTTAATTTAAAAAATGCCTGTTCAGTTGCCTTTTGGATTATCCCAGTTAGAGGTTGAACTTTTGTCAGGTTTCACATTTGAGGTATAAGTGACATGTTGTCCCAGTACAGGGCTCTCTTTAACTCAGCTGTATGAGGAAGTAATTTGTTATTTTGAAAGTCAAGTATAAATCTATGTCTGTTAGTTAATGTTTTGTGGGCCTACATATTTTGGCTCCATCTTTATTCCTTCTACGCACCACTTAAATAAATACCACCATTTTGCACCTGAATCATGCTGATGTTTCCCACCCTGCGGACATAGACTGTGTGGTCCACTATCTTACATTTTCATAGACTTTAAAAATGATGTAAGTGATTTGTGCTGTTTAACTCAGAACTCAAATAGACCAACAGTATAGTTCACCATGTCTATCACAACTCAGGATATGACTCAGATGCAGACACAGGAGGCGGATAGTACAGTTCTCAGATTATTTATTGTTAACACGGGGCAGGCAAAGGGCAGGTCGAGGACAGGCAGGGGATTGTGATCAGGTCAGAGTCAGGCAGGTGCAGGGTGGCAGGCAGGCTCAGGGCAGGCAGAGGTTCGTAATCAGGTCAGAGTCAGGCAGGTACAGGATGGCAGGCAGGCTCAGGGCAGGCAGAGGTTCGCAATCAGGTCAGAGTCAGGCAGGTACAGGACGGCAGGCTCGGGGTCAGGGCAGGCAGAGGCTTGTACTAAGGTCAGAGTCAGGCAGGTACAGGATGGCAGGCAGAATAGTCAGAACCAGGAAAACTAGGAAACAGAACTAGAGAAACAGGAAGACGGGAAAGCACGCTGGTAAGACCTGACCAGACAAGATGAACTTCCAACAAACAAACAGAGAACACAGCTATAAATACACAGGGGAAAATGGGGAAGATGGGCGACACCTGGAAGGGGTGGAGACAAGCACAAAGACAGGTGAAACAGATCAGGGTGTGACAATGTCACTAAGATCTATTGGTTGTCTGAAGTCTCCATCAGCCCAAAATGAAAATACAGGCAACATAACCTACTCTGTTCTATATTATTTATTTATAGAGCACACAAAGCAAATTCACACGCTTTTTTTGTTACAAATGAACCAAAAGCACAATTTTCCACATTTAATGTCCAAAACTTTTTTACGTTCAAATTAATAATGTTTGTAATTTGACTTTTGGATTAAAAAACAGCTCAAACATAGAACAATGTAAGAATGAACTCCATAGTCACTGAATTATACCATGCTTTATAGGGAAATAATGCACACTCTGGAATGCCCTTCTAGCCTATCAGAATTGAGTATTCAACAATGCCATGCTTTAATTAAGCAATAAAGCTCGAGGGGGTGTGGTATATGGCCAATATACCATGGCTTAGGGCTGTACAACGCAATGGTAGAGTGCTTAGATACAGCCCTTAGTCATGGTATTCTGGCCATTTACCACACACCCCTGAGTTGCCTTATTCCAATTATGAACTATTATAAATAAATAAATGTATTTATTGAATGACTCATTTGTAAAAGAGAAAGCATGGTTATCACATTAAAACCTACTTAATGGATCAGTTTCACAGACCCAGATTAATAAATGGGCCATTCCACACCAGGAATTCCCAAAGATGTTTTGAGTATCTCCGATTGTTCAGGAAATTCTCACAAAGAAATCTCATTGGGAGGAAGGATGTTTGATACGCTTTTAAAAATTTGTATCAGAAACATTTTGGGGGGAAAATCATGGTGAAACTGGCTATTTTAGGTCCTTTTTAGACCTATACATGCATATTGTGAGACGCTATCATCCATGAACCGCATATGATACAGACACCATCTTGGTGTAATTTTACCTCTTATAATGTGGTCTAAAATATGGATTATGTCTAGATTCTGGAAAAAACAATTGACATTAACATTAAAGATATTAATATCTCAAAAGTACCTTTTGATTTAGCTTAATCTTTTAGATATTGTTTGGAACAATATACTCGTCAAACATGTGACATTTCCGGAGTGGGTGCTCTGCTACCTTTGACGATATGAGTCATTTTATAGATAGACATTTACATTATAGGTTTTTAAACAATCACATTCTGCAAATCACCAGCAGAGGGAGATCTCTTTTGGATCCATCTTCCCATTCACTGTATTGGTGCTGCTCATAAAATAGATCATAACTTTAAAAGTATTATAGCACCCACTTTGTAAATTGGATGTACTAGTCGAGTATATTGTTCCAAACAATGTCTTAAAATGAACATATTAAATACATGTATGTGAAAAATTGTATTTCAGAACCTAGTCATGCTCCATATTTTAGAGCACATTATAAGGTGTATAATGACATCAAGATGGTGACTGTCTCGTGTACGGTTCAGTAATCATAGGGTCTTATAGGAGACATGTATAGGTCCAAAAAGGGCGTGAAATGGCCACTTTCATAATGATTTTCTCAAAAAATGGTCTGTGATACAAATACATATAAAATATAATTCATCCCAATTAGGTTTCTATGTGAGAATTTGCAGAAAAACAAAGACCTAAACGTTTAATTTCATGGACAAACAAAATCCCAGATTTAACCCTTAGTCTATGTTCTGTGATTCAATATTTCCAGAGGAAGATTATTAATCATAGTCCAGGAATAATTGATGCAATGTACTGAATATGAAGTCAAGGTGCCATTATAATATTTATTAAATCTGATATTATTCTTTGTCCATGAAGCTGGTCCTTTATCTTCCTTTTTATCTTAACACAATGTCTTATAACTGCGATTGTTTCATCCTTTATCCACACAACTTCAAAGACCTTACAGCCTGTTGAGCTTTGAGCCAAATATCAGCTGCCCTCTGTCTGAAAACAGACTGACCGATACCCAGGTTTACAGTGGTGACAAGCATGTAGAGAGAGACGACTGTGTGGAAAATATTCAAATTATTGTCAAAATCTGAACTAGGTGAAATTTTGGAGCTGATGAATTCAATGACGATCTACAGAGCACAAAGGAAGTAGAGAATTCCCTGCAGGATCCCAGTGATGGTGACCCTCATCTGACTGTACAGTCAGGGAGAGGAGAAGGGGGTGCCACTCTCTTTCATGACAAAGACATGCCTCATTTGTTTAATAAAATAACATAAAAACAAAATGTATTCATCACGTTTCCTAAACAAGAGGTGTACTTACGGGTCCTTCCCAACAATGCAAAGAAAGAAATAATAGAAAAGTTAAACACATAACTATTTAGCAGTCATATGGCTTGGGGGTAGATGATGATTTTGATGTTCCTCTTCACCCAGAAGCGCACTAGCTGGGCTGGGACAATCTGGGTGTAGTATAAAAAACCTGCCAATAGAGGTTGAAATACTGGAGGATAAAGTGTACCCCACATTCAGAGAAGCAGCAAAGCAGAGCTCCAACTGTTCAGTGAAGAGGAATCAACACAAACATTTCACTGCAATAAGAGAGACCACGTAAATAGTGGTGCAGCAAAGCAAGAATCCAGGAGTATCTTTATAGGATGTTTCAGTCTCTCTCTGCCTCACGGTGGACAGAACAGACAGAAAGCAAAAAACAAGTTGGCCAATATAGGCCTATTGACTATGGCAAAGGCCAAGATATCCATCTTGATTTAGACATGTTGCATGGAACATGTTCGCAGTGATATCTTCTCTCTCAGTTTCTAGGTGCTTAAATGCTCAACACCTCACCAGTGCCAAGGGTTTCAGGGGAGTCTCACTCAGGCAACAAAAGAACAAAGTAAAAGTAGCATAAACTATTTACATTGTAACTTTTTATTGGGGCCTGATAGACTACAACAACAATTCTGAAGGGATCTTGTCCATCTCACAGATTCACAGTTTTCTGAGGTATATCTATTAGGGAGGCACGGTATATCGTCCTTCATATCGGTATCAGATGATAATGGCTTAAAAATATAATATCATTACTGAATCACCTTGAATGAGTTATCCCTCTTTTTAATGTTTCTCTGCAAAACTGATAGATGCCCAACTGAAGGAGTTTATGATTGAAAAACACAAATGAAGTAGTGTAGCACATGCTGGGGTATGGAAAACACCTTAAATGTACCATCACCTGGTTTGCATCTAGGATACAGATGGAAAACACCTTAAATGTACCATCACCTGGTTTGCATCTAGGATACAGATGGAAAACACAGGGCCAAGTCAACAAGTAAACCAAAATGAAAAATAGACACACTATATTACTCATTTGTAAAATTTTAAATAGGTTATCACATTATATCTACATTACGGGCCAGATTAATATAATAATAATATATGCCATTTAGCAGACGCTTTTATCCAAAGCAACTTACAGTCATGTGTGCATACATTCTACGTATGGGTGGTCCCGGGGATCGAACCCACTACCCTGGCATTACAAGTGCCATGCTCTACCAACTAAGCTACAGAAGTGAACTAACTACCACTTTAAAATATTCACCTCTCATGGACAGCAACGAGTAGCTGATGCCATTTCACATTATTGTAGTTATGGGGTTTCTGATGTTACTTTAATGTCAATCAAATGTATTTCAGATTTGCTGTTGTAGTGTCAGTAACATTCATCTCAGACACCCAGAACTAAAATCTTGCGTAATTACGTCAGATGCTCAATTCAATTCTGGGGGAGACATGGTGTATAAAATGTACTAATGAGACTAGCAAAGTCTCCAGCTCTATAAACCGAAATTCTCAACCAGTTTCGGGCAAGTCTGCAGCCAAATGTCCCTTTACCTTTAGAAATTAGAAAGACTCAAGCACCTGTAAAATCATGATTTGTTCAAATCATCAGTGACGCAAAATCTGCATACTGGAACAAAGTTCCTTGTTAGTCGTTCCTCATCTGTCAACAGATGCTACTACCATTTATATTACTTGTATATGTGCAAGAGAGATTACAGTACCACAGTGACAGTATCATCCACACAACTTCAATGACCTTGCAGCCTGTTGAGCTTTGAGCCAAATATCAGCTGCCCTCTGTCTGAAAACAGACTGACCGATACCAAGGTTAACTGTGGTGCCAAACATGTAGAGAGAGATGACAGTGTAGTAAGTATTATAGTCAAATTTTATAGAGGAGGGGTAATTGTCGCTGAAGATATTAAGGAAGATCCACAGAGCACAAAGGAAGTAGAGAATTCCCTGCAGGATCCCAGTGATGGTGACCCTCATCTGACTGTGCAGGCGGGGAGAGGAGAAGGTGCTGCCGCTCTCTTTCATGCGCTTCATGTGTCTATGCAGATAACACACTGTGACCCAGCTCGACCCCACCATCACACACAGACAAAAAAACAGGTAGATCATTTTGGAATAGAAACACACCAGGACAGTGTAAGACAGTCCATCTGAAACAGTATCGTTTGTTGATGGGTAAGTGATGTTAGCGTTTTCTTCTGTAATGATGAGATAATAAACGTCTAATGCCAAGCCAAACAGAAATACAACTCTGTCGACAAACAGGCCCCAGTAAATTATGATTTTGATGTTCCTCTTCACCCAGATGAAGAGACCTTGCTGGGCTGGGACGATCTGGGTGTAGTAGAAAAAATTCAGCCAAACAGAGGTTGACATGCTGGTAAATGCAGTGAACGATACAAACGCCTTAACATACCGGGACTCTTTGCTTTCAGCTTGTAGCCACAAGCATTCCGCCGTGATAAGAAAGACCAGGAAAATTGTGGTGCTGCAAACCAAGAATCCCAGGAGTAACTTCACAGGCTGTTTGAGACCCTCTCTGCCTCGGACAGAAAAAGCAGTATGTGGACTGAAAAGGCAGAATGCAAAACACAAGTTTGCCAATATGTTGACAATAGCCACAGGCCGGTTGACTATGGTATAAGCCAATTCATCCATCTTGATAAAGATTAACGACACTTCTGAAAATCCAGATGTTTACTGTATGTTTACAGGGAGTTACTCTGGCTGCTCAAGTGATGGAAAATAAACCCTGTCAATATCTGAGGGTATGAGGCACCAATAATAAAAACGAATTCAAATAGAACCTATTTACATGGTAAATATGTAAATGATTGGTCAGCAAGAGAAACCAAAAAGGAAGGAATATATGAATGTAGCATTGTATAAGCTTCCCGAATGGTTAAAAAATAGCTAATTTGCATTTATTGTGGTATAGATGTGTCTATATGATACGGACCTGTGGACAGGAATATTCTGGGTGTAGAATATGAAGATGGAAGATGAAAGTAGATAAATCGGATCAATTTGTATTTGTCACATGCGCCAAACACCAAACATCTGTAGACCTTAGTGAAATGCTTACTTACAAGCCCTTAACCAACAATGCAGTTTTTAAAAAGTACAAAATTGGGCGGTGGATCAGCTTTAATATCGCGGATAGATTGTGGCTTCCATCAATGTACAGTGGGGAGAACAAGTATTTGATACATTGCCGATTTTGCAGGTTTTATGCCTTACAAAGCATGTAGAGGTCTGTATTATTTTTTAATCATAGGTACACTTCAACTGTGAGAGACGGAATCTAAAGCAAAACTCCAGAAAATCACATTGTATGATTTTTAAGTAATTCATTAGCATTTTATTGCATGACATAAGTATTTGATCACCTACCAACCAGTAAGAATTCCGGCTCTCACAGACCTGTTAGTTTTTCTTTAAGAAGCCCATCTGTTCTCCACTCATTACCTGTATTAACTGCACCTGTTTGAACTCGTTACCTGTATAAAAGACACCTGTCCACACACTCAATCAAACAGACTCCAACCTCTCCACAATAGCCAAGACCAGAGAACTGTGTAAGGACATCAGGGGTAACATTGTAGACCTGCACAAGGCTGGGATGGGCTACAGGACAATAGGCAAGCAGCTTGGTGAGAAGGCAACAACTGCAATTATTAGAAAATGTAAGAAGGTCAAGATGACGGTCAATCACCCTCGGTCTGGGGCTCCATGCAAGATCTCACCTCATGGGGCATCAATGATCATGAGGAAGGTGAGGGATCAGCCCAGAACTACACGGCAGGACCTGGTTAATGACCTGAAAAGAGCTGGGACCACAGTCTCAAAGACAACCATTAGTAACACACTACGCCGTCATGGATTAAAATCCTGCAGCGCACGCAAGGTCCCCCTGCTCAAGCTAGCGCATGTCCAGGCCGGTCTGAAGTTTGCCAATGACCATCTGGATGATCCAGAGGAGGAATGGGAGATGGTCATGTGGTCTGATGAGACAAAAATAGAGCTTTTTGGTCTAAACTTCACTCGCCGTGTTTGGAGGAAGAAGAAGGATGAGTACAACCCCAAGAACACCATCCCAACCGTGAAGCATGGAGGTGGAAACATCATTCTTTAGGGATGTTTTTCTACAAAGGGGACAGGACGACCGCACCGTATTGAGGGGAGGATGGATGGGGCCATGTATCGCAAGATCTTGCAACTAAGGAGTGGCTTCATAAGAAGCATTTCAAGGTCCTGGAGTGGCCTAGCCAGTCTCCAGACCTGAACCCAACAGAAAATCTTTGGAGGGAGCTGAAAGTCCATATTGCCCAGCGACAGCCCCGAAACCTGAAGGATCTGGAGAAGGTCTGTCTGGAGGAGTGGGCCGAAATCCCCGCTGCAGTGTGTGCAAACCTGGTCAAGAACTACAGGAAACGTATGATCTCTGTAATTGCAAAAAAGTTTTCTGTACCAAATATTATGTTCTGCTTTTCTGATGTATTAAATACTTATGTCATGCAATAAAATGCAAATTAATTACTTGAAAATCATACGATGTAATTTTCTGTATATTTGTTTTAGATTCCGTCTCTCATGTTCTTCCATCAGCAGGGACTGGGAAACTGCTCAGAATTGAATGAGTGATGGATGGTGCTAAATACAGGGAAATTCTTGAGGGAAACCGGTTTGTCTTCCAGAGACTTGAGACAATGGCTCCCCTAGTTTACAGGTCAGGGATAATGAAGGAGAGGAAAATTAATCTCATTAGATACAACCCCCCTCCTCCACCCTTGTTCTCCAAGCCTGCCTCAGTTGGAGCTGATAACATTGAGCGCTACTTGCCTGCAATTAGCCTTCCAAATGGCACCCTATTCCCTACATAGTGTACTACTTTTGACCTGAGCCACATGGGCCCTGAGTAAAAGTAGAGCTCTAGAGAATAGGTTGACATTTGGGACACACCTCCTGCTGATGCTACTGAAGGTTAAAATGGTAAATTCACAAACTACTTTTAAGGCCTCTAACTTAACAAGTTTGTGTCCCACTATATTCTTATAAAAGACAACAGCGCCACACTTTGTTGAGCACGGGTAAAACAGTCATTACACAGTAACTGTTTTGACTGCTCAATACAGTAGTACAGAGACACCTTAATGAACCTCTGCCAGCACAGAAGTTCACCTGTAGAATCATGGGGACATGAACAGAAACTGGCATCCGATGTTCTGTGGTCGGTTGCGATAAGACAACCCCCCCCGCTGCTTTTAACTGTTTGTCGGCAGTCTGTTTTGTCCTTAATAATGTGACAACAATAGTCCGACAACAGTGGCCTGAATGATTTTAAAGTCATCAACAGAGATGACACCGCTGTCAAACTCAGACAAGCAGTACACCAACTAAAAACCTTACTGTCTGGTCTGTATAAAAATCGTATGAAAAAAAAAATCTGCTTACCAAGAAATAAACAGGTGAAAATTAAAAAAAATATGCACGCACGCTCCCACACACCACCGTTCAAAAGTTGGGGATCACTTAGAAATGTACTTGTTTTTGAAAGAAAAGCATATATATATTTTTTTTGTCAATTAAAATAACATCAAATTGATCAGAAATAAAATGTAGACATTTTTAATGTTGTAAATGACTATTGTAGCTGGAAATGGCAGATTTTTTAAAAATGGAATATCTACATAGGCGTACGGAGGCCCATTATCAGCAACCATCACTCCTGTGTTCCAAGGGCACGTTGTGTTAGCTAATCCAAGTTTATAATTTTAAAAGGTTAATTGATCATTAGAAAACCTTTTTGCAAGTATGTTAGCACAGCTAACAAAACTGGCCTTCTTTAGACTAGTTGAGTATCTGGAGCATCAGCATTTGTGTGTTCAATTACAGGCTCAGAATGGCCAGAAGAAAAAAAAACTTTATTCTGAAACTCGTCAGTCTATTCTTGTTCTGAGAAATGAAGGCAATTGCCAAGAAACTGAAGATCTCATACAACGCTGTGTAATACTCCCTTCACAGAATGTCAGGATTTGGCCAGGGTTGTTCCGGTTTTTGGTCACTAGATGCCCCCATTGTGCCTTTTGACCTTTTGTTTTCCTTGATCCCCATTATTATTTGCACCTGTGCCTCGTTTCCCCTGATTGTATTTAAACCCTTTGTTTTCCTCTGTTCTTTGCTCTGTGTTTGTATGTTAGCACCCAGCCCTAGTACTCTGAGAACTCTTGTTGATCCCGGTGGACTCTCTTGTGGAATTCTGTTTTTTTGTTCTTGTTTGTTTTTTGAGTATCTTTTGAGGCTTTTTGTGCTTTACCTTCCACCTTGTGGATTTACCTTTTTTGTCTTGGAGGATTACCTTTGTTCTTGTAGGATTCCTTTTGAGGTGGTGGAGTTACATGTTTTCCTGAAGAACATCACTTTTTACTTCATTAAATACACCGTCTCAAGTACTGCTGTGTCTGCCTCATCTTCTGGGTTCTGCCGACTATTCGTGGCTCAGTTGGTTAAGTGACTGTTTCTCACTCCGGAGACCCGGGTTCGTAACCGGTTCATGACAGAAACACAGAGCCAAAAATGAACCCAGAGGCAGCCAGTTCCCAGGACCTTGTTGCCATGCTGTCCCACCACCAGGAGACTGTCCAACGCCACGAAGCTGCCCTGGTTCAGCAAGAGGCCTTAATGGCTAGACATTCTCATCTTCTGTCGGAGATGCTGACTTCCATAAAGCAGATATCTGATCGACTTACCCCGGCAACAGTTCCCGTCCCAGTACCTCAGATTCACGTACCCATGGCAGTTAACCCTCTGGCTGAACCTCGTCTTCCACCTCCCCAACGGTTCTCAGGTGATCCAAGTGCTTGTAAAGGGTTTCTCACCCAATGTTCTCTCTCCTTCGAGCTGCAACCCTCGTCGTTCCCCACCGACCGGTCTAAGATCGCATATATCATCACCCTGCTGTCGGAAAAAGCCCTGGCCTGGGCTACTGCTGTGTGGGATGCCAATAGTTCCTGCTGTGCCAGCTACTCTGCCTTTGCTGAGGAATTCAAATGAGTGTTTCAAGGCCCAAGCAGTGGTCCTGACTCAGCCAAACAGCTCCTGACTCTCCACCAAGGTCGGCGCAGCGTGACGGACTATGCCATCCAGTTCCGCACGGTGGCAGCAGCGAGTGGCTGGAACAACGAGGCGCTCACGTTGTGCTTTCTGAAAGGCCTTTCCGACACTATCCAAGATGAACTGGCCACTCGGGAACCACCGGACAATCTCGAGTCCCTGATCAAGTTGGCCTCACGCATTGACCAGCGTCTGAGAGAGAGAGAACTCAACCGTAGACCTCTAGCCCCTATCAGTCCCAGCTCCGAGTCCCCACCTTTATCCTTGCTGGCTCCACCGGAACCCATGCAGATTGGACGCATCTCCCAGGCTGAGAGAGACTGCCGGATGAGGGAGCGACGCTGTCTATATTGCGGCAAACCGGGCCATTTCCGTTCCACGTGTCCCGGGCTCCAGGGAAACGCTCTGTCCCGTACAGACCGGGGGGAACTGTAACGGGAAACATAACCTCCTCCCATCCGTCCAACTCCCATCTGCGAATTCCAGTCACCCTTTCCTGGGACAACCACAAGCTTCACCTTCAAGCCTTGGTAGACTCTGGAGCTGCAGGTAACTTCATGGATGGTGTCTGGGCGAAGGAGAATGGCGTTCCCTCTGAACCTCTAAGTGACCCCATGAGGGTTACTACATTGGATGGAAGCCCTTTGGAATCTGGACTTGTCACTCATGTCACTACCTCCTTGC
This sequence comes from Oncorhynchus gorbuscha, assembly GCF_021184085.1. Taxonomy (NCBI): domain Eukaryota; kingdom Metazoa; phylum Chordata; class Actinopteri; order Salmoniformes; family Salmonidae; genus Oncorhynchus; species Oncorhynchus gorbuscha. The sequence goes on from NC_060181.1 coordinate 71,968,411, forward strand.
GACTTTCAGTTTCACAACACCAGGAATTGATTAACTTTCATTTGATCTCCTGTTCCGAGTTCCCTCTCGTCCTTGGATACCCCTGGCTTCACAGCCATAACCCTCACATCGACTGGTCTGTGGGCACTATCAAGCAGTGGGGTCCTACGTGCCAAGCTACTTGTATTTTCCCGAATTCCCCGAGTTCTACTCCCGAGTCTTTAGAATCCATCGACCTGACCCGAGTTCCCGAGTGTTACCATGACCTCAAACTGGTATTTAGCAAACAGAGGGCCACCATGCTACCACCCCATAGACCTTATGATTGCCCCATCGAACTGTTTCCGGGCACTTGCCCTCCCAGGGGTCGGATCTTTTCCCTATTTCCACCCGAACGAGCTGCTATGGATACCTACATCAAGGACGCTCTGAAAGCAGGCCTCATGCGTCCATCCACCTCCCCGGCGGGAGCAGGGTTTTTCTTTGTGGCCAAGAAAGACGGTGGATTACGTCCTTGCATCGACTCAATGCCATAACCGTCCGTAACCGTTACCCGCTACCCCTTATGGCCACAGCCTTCGAGCTGCTCCAGGAAGCAGTTGTTTTCACTAAGCTTGACCTGCGGAACGCATACCATCTTGTGCGGATCAGACCTGGTGACGAGTGGAAGACCGCTTTCAACACGCCTACTGGTCACTATGAATACTTGGTGATGCCCTTCGGCCTGACCAACGCCCCAGCGGTGTTCCAAGCGCTCATAAACGATGTGCTTAGGGATATGCTTAACATATTTGTGTTCGTTTACTTGGATAACATCCTCATCTTTTTGAGCTCTCTTCAAGAACACACTAAGCATGTCAGACAAGTACTCAAATGCCTCCTAGACAGCCATCTGTACGTTAAGCCGGAAAAATGTGAATTCCATTCATCCCGAGTACAATTCCTGGGATTTGTAGTGGAACCCGGTCAAGTCCAAATGGACCCCAGGAAGGTAGGGGCGGTAGCGGATTGGCCCACCCCCAAATCCGTTAAGGAAGTTCAGCGTTTCCTGGGCTTCACTAACTTTTACCGCAAGTTCATCAAGAACTTCAGCTTGGTGGCAGCCCCTCTCTCAGCTTTAACCAAGGGTGGCAATGCAAGGTTTTTGTGGGGAAGAGAAGCTGAGACGGCCTTCCAAGGACTCAAGCAGCGCGTCCTCTCTGCTCCCATCCTGATACTACCGACTACGGATGAACCGTTTGTGGTGGAGGTAGACACCTCAGAGGTTGGTGTTGGAGCTGTCCTGTCTCAGAGGGGTGAAGACAAGAAGCTTCATCCGTGCGCTTTCTTCTCACACCGGCTTACCCCGGTGTGTACATTAGAGTGTCTAGTTTGAGAGACGGACGCCTCACAAGTCCTCAACTGGCAGCTTCTTTAAATTTGACCAGCAAAACACTAGTCTCAACATCAACAGTGAAGTGGCGACTCCGGGATGCTGGCCTTCTAGCCAAGAATAGACATTAGACTGACGAGTTTCAGAAATAAGTTATTTGTTTCTGGCCATTTTGAGCCTGTAATCGAACCCACAAATGCTGATACTCCAGATACTCAACTAGTCTAAAGAAGGCCAGTTTTGTGATGGTTGCTCATAATGGGCCTCTGTACGCCTATGTAGATATCCTATTAAAAATCAGCCGTTTCCAGCTACAATAGTCATTTACAACAACAATGTCTACACTGTATTTCTGATCAACTTGATGTTATTTGAATGGACAAGAAAATGTGCTTTTCTTTCAAAAAACAAGGACATCGTCACGTCCTGACCTTAGTTCCTTTTTTATGCCTCTACTGTAGTTTGTTCAGGGCGTGAGTTGGGATGGGCATTCTATGTTTTGTCTTCTATGTTTTCCATTTCTATGTGTTTGGCCTGGTATGGTTCCCAATCACAGGCAGCTGGCCTCTGATTGAGAACCATACTTAGTGGGAGAACAGGCTGCCTATGGGTTGTGGGTAGTTGTTTTCTGTTTTGTGTTTCTGCACTTGACAGGACTGTTTCGTTTTTGTTCATTCTCTTGTTATTTTGTGTTGTGTTCAGTTTAAATAAAAATAACATGAACACTTACAACGCAGCGCTTTGGTCCACAACTTCTTCATACGACAACCGTTACAGACATTTCTAAGTGACCCCAAACTTTTGAATGGTAATGTATATGTTAAGACTGCATTACCAGACACGTCTTGAAATGTAAAATTAATAACAGGCAACAACTATTTACATACTGTGGTACATTGTCAGCCAAGGTTACGATCGATTGTGCACTAGCACACAGATCTTCAATATTAATGCAGGTCAGAGTAACTTTAAAAATGTTGAATGTGTACATGTTGAATATCCAACACAATCCCATCCAAAACCTTAAAATACAGCAGAGGAACTGAAAGGAATCAAACAAATCACAATGTTTTAAATTAGATAAAAACTCCTACAAAGCGTTTGAATCCAAATAAAATATCACTGTGTTTAGGAAATGTAGCAAGTGTACATTAAAATGAGGTACACATTATGTGCGACATCTACTCCAGTTCAGACCTCCTCTTGTATCTCTGTCCCTTTGTGTCTCCTAAACTCCTGAAGGGATCTGGAGAGGAGAAACAACACAGGTAGTTAAAACAGCGTGGAACACTCTTGCCATATATAACCATTAAGTTACCATTAACCAATGGATGAGTGGGTGCAGTTACATATATTTGGTCTCATAAACTTCTTAAACGTATTGTTTTATAACAAATCCAGCCGAGCTATATATGTTTTATTTATTTAACCTTTATATAAATAGGCAAGTCAGTTAAGAACCAATTCTTATTTACAATGATGGCATACCCCAGCCAAACCCTGGTGACGCTGGGCCAATTGGGACTCCCAATCACAGCCAGTTGTGATACAGCCTGAAATTGAACCAGGGCCTGTAGTGACACCTCTAGCACTGAGATGCAGTGCAGTAGACCGCTGTGCCAATCGGGAGCAATTTATTTTTATTTAATTTTATTTCACCTTTATTTAACCAGGTAGGCTAGTTGAGAACAAGTTCTCATTTACAACTGCGACCTGGCCAAGATAAAGCATAGCAGTGTGAACAGACAACACAGAGTTACACATGGAGTAAACAATTAACAAGTCAACAAATCAAATCAAATCAAATGTATTTATATAGCCCTTCGTACATCAGCTGATATCTCAAAGTGCTGTACAGAAACCCAGCCTAAAACCCCAAACAGCAAGCAATGCAGGTGTAGAAGCACGGTGGCTAGGAAAAACTCCCTAGAAAGGCCAAAACCTAGGAAGAAACCTAGAGAGGAACCAGGCTATGTGGGGTGGCCATGGCCAAGATGTTCAAATGTTCATAAATGACCAGCATGGTCGAATAATAATAAGGCAGAACAGTTGAAACTGGAGCAGCAGCACAGCCAGGTGGACTGGGGACAGCAAGGAGTCATCATGTCAGGTAGTCCTGGGGCATGGTCCTAGGGCTCAGGTCCTCCGAGAGAGAGAAAGAAAGAGAGAAGGAGAGAATTAGAGAACGCACACTTAGATTCACACAGGACACCGAATAGGACAGGAGAAGTACTCCAGAAAAACAAACTGACCCTATAACACAGTAGAAAAAAAGAGAGTCTATATACATTGTGTGCAAAAGGCATGAGCAGGTAAGCAAATAATTAAAAATGTTCAGATTAACACTGAAGTGATAAATGATCAGATGGTCATGTACAGGTAGAGATACTGGTGTGCAAAAGAGCAAAAAAGTAAATAAATATAAACAGTATGGGGATGAGGTAGGGAAAATTGGGTGGGCTATTTACCGATAGACTATGTACAGCTGCAGCGATCGGTTAGCTGCTCAGATAGCAGATGTTTGAAGTTGGTGAGGGAGATAAAAGTCTCAAATTTCAGTGATTTTTGCAATTCGTTCCAGTCACAGGCAGCAGAGAACTGGAACGAAAGGCGGCCAAATGAGGTGTTGGCTTTAGGGATGATCAGTGAGATACACCTGCTGAAGCGAGTGCTACGGGTGGGTGTTGCCATCGTGACCAGTGAACTGAGATAAGGCGGAGCTTTACCTAGCATGGACTTGTAGATGACCTGGAGTCAGTGGGTCTGGCGACGAATATGTAGCGAGGGCCAGCCGACTAGATCATACAGGTCACAGTGGTGGGTGGTATAAGGTGCTTTAGTAACAAAACGGATGGCACTGTGATAAACTGCATCCAGTTTGCTGAGTAGAGTATTGCAAGCTATTTTGTAGATGACATCGCCAAAGTCGAGGATCGGTAGGATAGTCAGTTTTACTAGGGTAAGTTTGGCGGCGTGAGTGAAGGAGGCTTTGTTGCGGAATAGAAAGCCGACTCTAGATTTGATTTTAGATTGGAGATGTTTGATATGAGTCTGGAAGGAGAGTTTACAGTCTAGCCAGACACCTAGGTACTTATAGATGTCCACATATTCTAGGTCGGAACCATCCAGGGTGGTGATGCTAGTCGGGCATGCGGGTGCAGGCAGCGAATGGTTGAAAAGCATGCATTTGGTTTTACTAGCATTTAAGAGCAGTTGGAAGCTACGGAAGGAGTATTGTATGGCATTGAAGCTCGTTTGGAGGTTAAATAGCACAGTGTCCAAGGAAGGGCCGGAAGTATACAGAATGGTGTCATCTGCGTAGAGGTGGATCAGGGAATTGCCTGCAGCAAGAGCAACATCATTGATATATACAGAGAAAAGAGTCGGCCGAGAATTGAACCCTGTGGCACCCCCAGAGACTGCCAGAGGACCGGACAACATGCCCTCCGATTTGACACACTGAACTCTGTCTGCAAAGTAGTTGGTGAACCAGGCAAGGCAGTCATTAGAAAAACCGAGGCTACTGAGTCTGCCGATAAGAATATGGTGATTGACAGAGTCGAAAGCCTTGGGCAGGTCGATGAAGACGGCTGCACAGTACTGTCTTTTATCGATGGCGGTTATGATATCATTTAGTACCTTGAGCGTGGCTGAGGTGCACCCGTGACCGGCTCGGAAACCAGATTGCACAGCGGAGAAGGTACGGTGGGATTCGAGATTGTCAGTGACCTGTTTGTTGACTTGGCTTTCGAAGACCTTAGATAGGCAGGGCAGGATGGATATAGGTCTGTAACAGTTTGGGTCCAGGGTGTCTCCCCCTTTGAAGAGGGGGATGACTGCGGCAGCTTTCCAATCCTTGGGGATCTCAGACGATATGAAAGAGAGGTTGAACAGGCTGGTAATAGGGGTTGCGACATTGGCGGCGGATAGTTTCAGAAATAGAGGGTCCAGATTGTCAAGCCCAGCTAATTTGTACGGGTCCAGGTTTTGCACCTCTTTCAGAACATCTGCTATCTGGATTTGGGTAAAGGAGAACCTGGAGAGGCTTGGGCGAGTAGCTGCGGGGGGGCTGTTGGCCGAGGTTGGAGTAGCCAGGAGGAAGGCATGGCCAGCCGTTGAGAAATGCCAAGAACTATACTGTTTTGGGCTTTTTTAAACCTATACATTTGTATAAAGCACTGTACATTAAATATTTCAAATCTACAGATTAACAATAAAAAGTGAAACATCATGAACTGTCTGTCAGTGGCTGTGATGTACCTGTGTTATGGTAAAGCCAAGTCATTTCAGGGGACTGCGGTAAGGGTGTTGTTCTCATCGTTTCCAGCAGGTTGTGGTGATGTACTGGACAGGGCTGAAGACAGGGCTGAGAATGGGTGTGACTGAACAGAGCTGCTGCTGTCATCTGTGCTGCCGGTGGAATCTTCCTTCTCTCTCTCTCTCCTCCTAGCGAGGCTCCTGCTGCTCCTCTACATGACACCTCAGAACCTCATCCTCACACAGCGGGAACAAACGACTCTCCCATGGGAGTCGAGGCTGCAGACCAAGGGAGGTGGAGCGGCAGGTAGCTTAGTGGTTAGCGCACTGGACTCGTCACCGAAAGGTTGCAAGATCAAATCCCAAGCTGACAAGGTAAACATCTGTCATTCTGCCCATGAACAAGCCAGTTAAACCACTGTTCCTAGGTCATAATTGAAAATTAGAATTTGTTCTTAACTGATTTACTTAGTAAAATAAAGTTTAGAAGAAGAAAATGTGTGAGTAATGAGTGTTACATTAGATGAGGATATTACCTGTATCACTTTCAGCAAAAATATATACTTTATTTTCTCCTATGATAAAGGATTAGATGTAAAACCATAATTCACAACAACGCAAGCTGAAGGTCGTATGACAAGTACAGAATCAGCCATTAACAGGCTTCAAGTGAAGTGAGGGTGGTCCCCGTGACTTTCACACCCTGCGCCCCAAGGAGAGTGCAGCCTGTACACTAAATGTGCGACTGAAGTGGGCACTCTCCGTACCTCCTTACAAGCACCAAGATGACCACTCCCAGTCTATCATAACCAGACTCTTGACTTCATAAAGCTGTAAAGCAACACTGAAGTAAAATCAATGTCCCTGTTCTGCCACCATAGAACCAGTTAAACATTACTGTCGGTCTCTCTCTCTGTAGGAGTCAAGTAGGAATGTATGCTGAAATGGGTGACTGTTTTTAAAGCATTAAAGACAGTCCAAAGGGGCATTGCGTTTAACAATCAAACCAACAACTGTGTCATTGTAAATTGAGTGTAGTAAAAGTGAATGATGGCGGATGAAATCCCAAATAAGACCCCACTGTAGAGGGCAGAGGAGCATTACAATTCACTCTATGCAGCCCGTAGAGGCAAACTTAGAGTGTATACACACAAAATGAATTAAATAAAAGTCCTTGTTGATGGAGGAAACATTGAAACTGTGAATGAGGATCTTGAAGCATTTGATGCAGTTCTCAATGATTTCAAGAATGCTCATGAATCTGTGCTAGAGCTAGTCACAGAAGAGGAACAGAAAAATGAGAGCATTAACTATTATCACCCAAGAATGAGGATTTATGAACATTTTCTAAAAGAGGTGGAAACATGGAAAAAAGCTGAAGTTGAGCCCCAAATGCTCAAGTAAAACAAAGTATTCTAAGACTGCTTCCTCAGTGTCCTCTGCACACCTAAAAGCTGAGGCAGAATGAGCAGCTCTACTAGCTCGCCAAGCATCATTACAGGGCAAGCATGCATTGGAACTGGAGAAAGCTCAACTGGAACAACAGAAAGCTCAACTGAATGTTAGGATGGAAAAAATGGCATTGGAAACAGACATAGCAGCATATAGTGCCAGACTGAAAGTCCTGGAGAATGTTGAGTCAATTTCTCAATCCCTGCTGCTCTTATTTTGAGAACCAGGAACCTGAGGTCTATGTGGAACCTGAACCATCACCTGTTGAGTTTGCTGCATTAGGTGCAGTTCCAAAGACCCCATAACAAAGGGTTTTTACAACAACTGACAACAAAGCCATCAAATTATATTCAGAAAACAGTCATAAACCACATCCTTCAGCAGCCAACAACAAGGTCTAGCAATCAACACAGAATCAACACTGCGGGTATCAGCCATAATAACGTCTCTACTGTCATGCAAAGGCAGAATGAAATTGCTGACCTCCTTGTACTACAGCACAAACAGGCCACACTCCCTGTTAGGGAGATGACTACGTTTGATGGTGATCCTCTAAATGTTAGGCCATTCATGCGTGCATTTGAGCAGGGTATAGAAGATAAGACAAGCAGTCACCAGGATAGGCTCTATTATCTGGAACAGTATACTAGTCAGCCCAAGGATCTGGTCCGTAGTTGTCTGCATACGGAAGCCAGAAGAGGCTATGCAGAGGCTACGAGGTTGTTTAAAGGAGTACTTTGGCAATGAAATCCATGTCCCCACTGCTTACATGGAAAAACTTTGGAACTGGACAAACATCAAACCGAATGATGGAAAGGGACTGGGTGGCTATGCACTCTAAGAGGTGTTTGTAACGCTATGCCAGACCTACAGAACATGCAAGAGCTTAATCTTCCCTCCAACATAAAGTTGACCATGTCAAAACTTCCCTACACACTAAGGAAAAAATGGAGGTCTACAGCATGTGATATTTTAGAGAGAAACCACCTGAGGGCCCAGTTCAGTAACCTTGTGACGTTCATGGAAAAACAAGCCAAAATATTGCAGGATCCGTTGTATGGAGATATTCAAGATCCCCTGTTTAACAAAACGTTTTTAAATAACAAAACAGCAGCTGACTTTAAACAGCAGTTCAAGTCCAAGCGTAGGGGAAGCAGCTTTGCCACTGCATTAGCTGCAGTGGCAGATTGTGACTCTGAAAAACCTCTGAAAGAACAAAACATTCAAAGTAAAGAGACCAGGCACCTACCCTTCTGATGCTCCCAGTATCTCATGTGTATTTTATGCTGTTGAGCATTTATTGGTTGACTGCCAACAAGTGAAGGAACAGCCACATCAAACCAAGGTTGAGTTTCTGAGATCAAAAGGCATTTAATATAATATATGCTATTTAGCAGACGCTTTTATCCAAAGCGACTTACAGTCATGTGTGCATACATTCTACGTATGGGTGGTCCCGGGGATTGAACCCACTACCCTGGTGTTACAAGCGCCATGCTCTACCAACTGAGCTACAGAGGACATTGTCTTGGCTGTTTGATGAGAGGACACTTAAGCAAAGAATGTAAACGAAGGATGACCTGTCAGAGCTGTCAAAGACAGCACCCCACTATCCTGCACATTGAAGGAAGAGAGAGATTTAGATCTCTGAAGGCAGATACGAGGGGTGTAGCAGTAAAGCCGGAGGAGACTGTCAGCAGTGCTCTTGTTTCACTGGAAGCTGGTGAAGATACCGGGGCCGGTACAGATTGTGCACTTGCAATTGTGCCAGTTCAAGTAAAGATGGCAAATGGAAGCAAGTCTGCGTTAACCGATGCGTTTCTCGATTCTGGTAGCTCAGCAACATTTTGTACGGAGAGACTCATGAGGCAGCTGAAAGCTAAAGACAGGGAGACTGAAATTCTGCTACGCACAATGGTGCAGGAGAGTCCTTACCAAGAGCTTTGAGATATCTGGATTAGAGATTGGCAATGTGGAAGGCGACACATTTCTTGCATTACCAAAGGTCTACACCCAGAATAAGATCCCAGTGACAAGAGAGAATATTCCCACTCAGAAAGATCTCAAAAGGTGTCCATACCTGAAAGAGGTTAATTTGAAGGAGATTGATGCGGACATCGAACTCCTGATTGGCGTAAATGCTCCGAAGGCAATGGCACACTGGCAAATCATTAATAACCAAGGCAACAGACTGTATGCAGTGAAAACCCTCTTTGGATGGGTGATGAACGGTCCTCTTAACAATTGTACCACGGATCTGGGCGTCCTACGGTGATGGCCAGTCGTATCTCAATGGCCGACCTGGGGGTTCTTCTTGTAAATCAGTACAACCACGACTTCCCTGAAAGAGAGTATGAAGAGAAAAGTGACATGTCAGCCGAGGATCGTAAGTTTATGGAGATAGTATCAAGCTCCATAACCCTCAAAGACCGTCACTACTACTTACCATTGCCCTTTCGCAACAAAGATGTAGTCCTGCCAAACAATCGTGACATGGCAGAGCAGCGGGTTCTAAATATTATCGGGAAGTTCAAGAAGGACGAAGGTTACGCTGCAGAGTACAAAGGCTTCATGGAAGAGGTGATAACAAAAGGTTATGCCGAGAAGGTACCACAAGAACAGCTCCTCAGAGAGAAAGGCAAGGTATGGTACATACCACAACATGGCGTTCACCATAAGCACAAAGGAACAATACGAGTGGTGTTCCTGTTCATCATCCTATAAAGAAACATCTCTCAACAGTGAACTCCTTCAAGGACCTGGCAAACACGCTTATAGGAGTCTTGCTAAGATTTAGGCAAGAGCTCATTGCCATGATGGCAGACATCGAAAGAATGTTCCATCAAGTACGTGTCCATGAAGATGACTTAGACTTCCTGCGTTTCCTATGGTGCATGAACGCTAGCGAAACATTGCTAACCAAACAAGCTACATCCCATAATCTACAATTCTTAGATCTTTCCCAGACCTCTAAAGTGGTCTACTGATGTGGTTTACACATTGTTGTGGACTTAGAACAGGGATGGGCAACTGGCAGCCCATTTTGTAGGCCCGAAGATCATTAACAAAATAAAAAATAAAAATAAAAAGTCAGGGTCTTGAGAGGTTGAATTTCAAAATTTGGTAGTGCATCAGCATTTTTTCTCATTAAAAAACAATGTGCACAGTATAAGACAAAGTCACAGAATGGCACTTGATCCACACGGATAAACTCAGCTACTACGCTGTTCAACCGTTGAGCATCTTTTGAGTTCAATATCATTATGTCATAATGTTCTACGTCAAATATTTTCAGAGACGGCAATGTATGCATTAAATAATCAATTATACAATCAATTAGACCTCGTTTTTACAAATCTAACTACATAATGGTAATAATTTATTTGAATGGTAAATCTCTTGATAAACTGGGTAAATCAAGATGTAGCATAGGGCTATTCACAATACAGGTGTATGCATAACCTATTCAATGGGACTGTGTACATGCACTGAGTTGGTTTTGGCAGATTTTTAAATTTTAGCCCCTTTTCTCCCCAATTTCGTGGTATCCAATTGTTAATAGTTACTATGTTGTCTCATTGCCACAACTCCCGTATGGGCTCGGGAGCGACGAAGGTCGAAAGCCATGCGTCCTCCAAAACACAACACCAACCAACTGCTTCTTTAACACAGCACGCATCTAACCCGGAAGCCAGCCGCACCAATGTGTCGGAGGAAACACTGTGCACCTGGCAACCTGGTTAGCATGCACTGCACCTGGCCCGCCACAGGAGTTGCTAGTGCGCGATGAGACAAGGATATCACTGCCGGCCAAGCCCTCCCTAACCCGGACGACGATAGGCCAATTGTGCGTCGCCGGCTGCGACAGAGCCTTGGCACGAACATAGGGTCTCTGGTGGCACGGCTAGCACTGCGATGCAGTGCCCTAGACCACTGCGCCACCCGGGAAGCCTCGGTTTTGGCAGATTTCAAGGGCCTACAGATGACAAACAGTTTCCCTTCGATTTGAGACTTATTTTATTGTACTGATCAACAACATTTGCATAGAAGTAGCTTACTTTAACCAACACCGACATCATTCAGAAGGCAAGAAGGGGGCCCTATTCCCACAGAGTCAGTTTCAGTGCTGCCAACTTACCGACTTTGTAGATAGATTTAGAGGTTTAGAGGTTCCAGACCGCTCCAGCAACTTTTATTGGTAAACGAGTATAGCGGCAAATGTAGCTACTTTTTGAGGCTGCCCCAGCGACTTTGATTCAGCGACTTGATATTCAAATCAAATCAAATTGTATGTGTCACATGCGCCGAATACAGCAGGTGTAGACCTTACAGTGAAATGCTTACTTACAAGCCCCTAACCAACAATGTAGTTTTAAGAAAATACCTAAAAAAGTAAACGTGTGCAACACTGTGTCCTTGCTAACTTGCCAGTTAGGTAACTGACACACGGTGTCACTTTCGCCTGCTCTGTACTGGAGTCCTCCGTAGGACTAGATAGGTAGCAAGCACAGTGTCCTTCGCTCCCGCCTGCCCTCGTCGTCGTTAGCTGAACTGCGGGAAAACAGTGCCCGACAGTGGAGGGTGACAGCCACTGTCTACCATTTTCACCATCACCTCTTCTTGTGGGGTTTATCGCCGGTTGGCATCCAACGTTATGGTACCTACTGTTTGGAGCGCCCCCTCCTCCCGCCTGTCTTAGCTTAAGAAATTGACCGACAGAAGTACACTATATAAACAAAAGTATGTTGACACACTTTCAAATTAGTGGATTGCGGACAGGTGGATAAAATCGAGGACACAGCCATTTACTCTCCACAGACAAACATTGACAGCAGAATGGCCTTGAAGAGCTGTGACTTTCAAGTTTGACTTTCAATTTTTGCATCCCAGTAAAGCCTGAAATACAACACTATCAGTCTTACTCAACTGAACTACAGATTGTGTTTCCTGGATGTCTTTAGAAGAGGACCCGGGGTCTCCCTGCCCTGCCTCTTCTTTAGACCCTCCAGCTGGAGGGCCTGGAGCCTCCTCTGGATCTGCCAAGCCTGTCCGAACAGGGCTGCTTGTTGGGAGAGATGCCACCGTGTCTGGTCTCTCACTGCCTCCTCCACCATTGGAGTCACAGGCTGCTCCTGGCCTTAGCTCCTAGTCCTTTTGGTCCATGGCTGGGCTAGAGCTGTGTCTGTGCTGATGGTGCCCCCTCCTCCTGCCTCGCTATGCCAGGTGTGGGGACAGCAGGGTTGTACTGGGACATGAGATCCCCCTGGCAGTGTTTTGTAGGTGACTGGGGGTATCATAGCCATCTGGTTCATAGCCACTGTGCTGACACTGCTGCTGAACCACACCTTGGCTATTGTGTTCAGTGACTGGAACAAAATACATGTCTTGTGCACCTGGACAGTCCGCCAGGGAATTCTTCAGGTTTTTGTTGAGGAACAAGAGGTTGCACAGGGAACCAGGGCTGGAGAGAAGCACTGTGTTGTACTGTTCAGCCATGGCCTGTAGCAGAGGGGACAGGAGCGAGTCTGAAACCTCAAGGAGACTCGTGTCAGAGAAAAAGGTGTCCGGAAAGGGCAGAGAGGAGAAGTTCAGCCACACATTCTGAGCATAGCTGCCCTCCTTTAGTTTCAACTGATGATCACACTCAATTTTGAGCATTTCCCCATCTGCATCCATGTTGCTGAGGGCGAGAGTGGTCGCCAAGTGGAATCCATGGGTGTCTTTAGAGAGCTTGGTCAGGGCTGGGAACGTTCACTCTTCTCTGTCACACCAGGGGATGTCAGATCGGTTTCAGACTTTCCCTAGACCAAATAATAAAACACTATCAGCACTTCATCCTCCAAACTGAAAATTAACTAGATATACTAAAAACAGCAAATTATAGGTAGAAAAACATCCAGGTAGTTGGATACATTAGCTTACCTATAGAGAGAACAATGACGACAGAAAGAAACAAACCACTAGAAGTTGGCACTGTCACTATTAGCCACCTAACTGCACTGTTAGTTTACGTCATGGATGGCAGTGGCTCAAACAAGTCAATGAACTGACAAGGAGGAAACGGATTACATTAGCAATTGTCTTACTGCAGAGAGACATCCAACCTAATCGATTTATTTAGCGAAGTTACATAAATAGCTAGTACCGAACAACAAGGCCGTTGGCAGGCGTAAATCAAATAAGTTTCACAGCTTTCTGCAACACACAAATAACTTATCGGCAATCTTCTTTCTACGTTACTCACCTTGAATGAAAATCGACAGGATCCACGGAAAAAAATATTCTTGAAGCCTTACTGTCAGGTGTGTGTGTACTGGTAGCGAAGTCAGGTGGAGCAGAGCAGAGATTTGTGAACAGGCACACACTTTATTGAGGCAAAAGTAAAAAATGTGCAAAACAGTCACAAGAATTATGTTTAGCAATAAACATCTTTGTGAAAATTCCACGAAAAGTCTGGCGCGTCAACCATAAACACGTAACACAAACAATCTTTCACAAAGACATGATAAGGAATAAATACATGTAGATTGATTTGGGAATGAAAACCGGGTGTGCAGGGAACAAGACAAAACAAATGGATACATGAAAAATGAAGCGGGTGATGGCTAGAAAGCCGGTGACGGCGACGGCAACCGCTGAACGCCATCCCGAACAAGGAGAGGAGCCGAAGTCGTGACACTTACTTTGTGTTGTGACAAGCTAAGCTTTTCCCCTCATTTGACACATAAACCGGTAACCGTTAACGTATGGCTAGATAGTTTATCAGAAGATCTTTCGGTTGACAGTCCTTTCTCCGAGGTCATATTCCAACTGCCATAGAACCGCAGCTGCTCTGTGTTCGATGTTGAGTAGCTGCCTGAGTGAGTGAGGGTTGGGGGCGAGGATTCGTCCGTGGGGGCAAGTCTATGCAAATATCATGCCATCCAGGACCAATAATATTCAGTCGCAGGAAATCATTGGAACTGTTTTTACTTTCTAGTTTTATCCAATGATTGTATCACAATTTCAAATAATAGCCCTGTGGTTACCAAACTGTGGGACTCAGTTGTAGGTCGCGGCCAATGGTGTAGTCTTTCACTGTAAACTTAAATGACTAAACCATATATAAAGTATTTAGAAAATAAAATGGAAACTAAATATTTTTTTATAATAGCCTATAATAACTTGAGAACTGACAATCAACAAAAGAAAAGCTAGAAAATCATACCCACATTGATTTTGTTATGTTTGAGCATGAGAACACAGTCATGTCAAATATTAGTCATGTCAAAATGCTTAGAAATGCAGGAAATGTACAGTACTAGTCGAATGATTGGACACACTAAGTAATTAAATTGTTTTTCATTATTTTTACTATTTTCTACATTGTAGAATAATAGTGAATACATCAAAACTATGAAATAACACATATAGAATCATGTAGTAACCTTCTGTATACCACCCCTACCTTGTCACAACACAACTGATTGGCTCAAACGCATTAAGAAGGAAAGAAATTCCACAAATTAACTTTTAAAAAGGCACACCTATTAATTGAAATGCTTTCCAGGTGACTACATTATGAAGCTGGATGAGAGAATGCGAAGAGTGTGCAAAGCTGTCCTCAAGGCAAAAGGTGGCTACTTTGAAGAATATATTTGCATTTGTTTAACACTTTTTTGGTTACTAAATGATTCCTTCCATATGTGTTATGTCATAGTTTTGATGTCTTCACAGTTGTTCTACAATGTAGAGAATAGTACAAATAAAACCCTTGAATGAGTAGGTGTCCAAACTTTTGACTGGTACTGTATGTGCAAAATTCTCTCTTAGCTCAATGGCAAAATGTATAGAATAGCAGGAAATTAGCTTTAAATCTGAAAAATTATATTTTCAAGTTTCAAGTTTTATTGTCACATGCACTAGTGCCAAGTGTTTGATGGCATTTCATTTGCTCCGTTCCAGCCATTATTATGAGCCGTCCTCTCTAAGCAGCCTCCACTGGTTCCAATACCATATTTACAATGTGCAGGGATACTGGAGTGATGGAGGTAGATATGTATAGGGGTAAGGTGACTAGTGAACAGGATATAAGATAATCAGTAGCAGCAGCATGTATAGCATGTGAGTGGTTGTGTGTGTGTGGAGTCTGTATAAATGTATGTGTATATTATGTGTGAGTGAGCAGATGATGGAGTGGGTGTGTAAGTGTGTAGGGCCCTGTGAATGTGTAAAACTAAAAAGGTCAATAAAGATTAACTCAGATAGTCCGTGTAGTTATTATGTTTGCTGTTGATCAGTCTTATTGTTTGGGAATAAAAGCTGTTCAAGAGCCTCTTGGTCTCGGACTTGATGCACCGGTACCGCTTGCCATGCAGAAGCAGAGAAAATAGTCGATGGCTTGGTGGCTGGTGTCTTTAACGATTTTCCAGGCTTTCGTTCCACACTGCTTGATATAGATGTCCTGAATGGCAAGAACCTCGGCCCCAGTGATGTACTGGTCTATCTGCACCACCCTCTGTAGCACAATGTGATAGAAGGCAGTGTTATTGCCATACCAGGCTGTGATGCAGTCAGTCAATATGCTCTCAATGGTACAGCTGTAGATCTTTTTGAGGATTTGAAGGGGAAACTTTTAACCTCCATGGTCCAAACACAAACGCACAGTCGTGAAGAAATGCCACACTTTCTTTGTTGATTGAGACACTGAATGAACTTGAAGCTCTCTACCTGCTCCACTTCAGCCCCGTCGATATGGATGGGAGCGTGACTTGATGATGGTGTTGGAGTCGTGCTTGGCCACGCAGTCGTGGGTGAACAGGGAGTAGAGGAAGGGACTGAGCATACACCCCTCTGTTGAGGGTCAGAATGACGGTGGTGATGTTGCCTACCCTCACCACCTGGCTTCGGCCTGTCAGGAAGTCCAGGATCCAGTTGCAAAGGGGAGATGTTCAGACCCAGAGTCCTATGCTTGGTGACGAGCTTGGAGGGGACAATGGCATTGAACGCTGAGCTGAAGTCAATGAACAGCATTCTCCCATAGATATTCTTCTTATCTAGGTTGGTGAGGGCAATGTGGAGAGCAATTGAGATTGCATAATCTATGGATGTACTGGTGCGGTATGCAAATTGGAGTGCGTCTAGGGTGTCTGGGATGGTGGAGTTAATGTGTGCCGTAACCAGCCTCTCAAAGCACTTCAGGATTACAGAAGTGAGTGCTACAGGGCGGTAGACCTTTCTCACGTCGGACTCGGAGAGTAAGATCACACAATCCTCTGGGTTGGTGACGGGCCTCACACCGGGCAAGATGTTGTTGTTGTCAAAGTGTTCATACAATGCATGGAGTTGGTCTGGTAGAGAAGCATCGTTGGGCAGATCACAGTTGAGTCTTCCTTTGTAATCCGTAATGGATTGTAGCTCCTGTTACATGCGGTGGACGGCGGAGCCTTTGTATTATAATTCTACCTTGTTCCTATATTGTCCTTTTGCTATTTAGATGACTCTGCGGAGGTTATAAAGGAACTTCTTGTACTTATTCCTGTCCTCGGCCGTAGCCTCATGATTGCCTCTGTGTGCAGTAGCCCTGTGCTGAATTGAGAACCATCCTCTGTGTTAATCCAAGGCTTTTGATTGGGGAAGCAGCGAACACTCACTTTGGGGACAATGTCACCGATGCATTTTCTAATGTTATCGCCGTAGTCTGGAAACGTATTCCAATCAGCGCTAGCGCCATGATCCATGACAAAATGTGTAGAATTATAGGGAAGAGCTTCAAATCTGCAACATTTTCTCTTTGATGTTTTATTAATATTTTTGACTTATTGGTGGGCCACGACTTTAAAGACACCTCAATTTATGGGTAACGAAGCAAAAAAGTTGGCTTTGATCAGTGTTTAGAGTCTGCAAAAGCATTACATAAACTATATTCATAAATAAATAGTTACATGTATTACCAAACCATTCATTATTTCACAATTTTCTGTAATTCGATGTTTTTCCATGGCTTACGACGTGTTCATATGCCATCTGGGGACGGCCACAACCTACAGGGGGTCCCCAAGAGCTCATGGCACCCACTGCCTTGCAGGGGGTGTGGTATGCAAATCATCATATCATATAGCCAGGCCATAATAAAGTTGTATTTGTTGAATGTATGTGTGAAGTTATGTCCTAGCCAGTGATATGACGACATTTGAGATTGAAGGAATTGCTGACGTTAATTTAAAAAATGCCTGTTCAGTTGCCTTTTGGATTATCCCAGTTAGAGGTTGAACTTTTGTCAGGTTTCACATTTGAGGTATAAGTGACATGTTGTCCCAGTACAGGGCTCTCTTTAACTCAGCTGTATGAGGAAGTAATTTGTTATTTTGAAAGTCAAGTATAAATCTATGTCTGTTAGTTAATGTTTTGTGGGCCTACATATTTTGGCTCCATCTTTATTCCTTCTACGCACCACTTAAATAAATACCACCATTTTGCACCTGAATCATGCTGATGTTTCCCACCCTGCGGGCATAGACTGTGTGGTCCACAATCTTACATGTTCATAGACTTTAAAAATGATGTAAGTGATTTGTGCTGTTTAACTCAGAAGCAAATAGACTATGGAGAACTATACAGTTGGTCTATCACAACTCAGATGCAGACACAGGAGGCGGATAGTACAGTTCTCAGATTATTTATTGTTAACACGGGGCAGGCAAAGGGCAGGTCGAGGACAGGCAGGGGATTGTGATCAGGTCAGAGTCAGGCAGGTACAGGATGGCAGGCAGGCTCAGGGCAGGCAGAGGTTCGTAATCAGGTCAGAGTCAGGCAGGTACAGAATGGCAGGCAGGCTCAGGGCAGGCAGAGGTTCGTAATCAGGTCAGAGTCAGGCAGGTACAGGATGGCAGGCTCGGGGTCAGGGCAGGCAGAGGTTCGTAATCAGGTCAGAGTCAGGCAGGTACAGGATGGCAGGCTCGGGGTCAGGGCAGGCAGAGGTTCGTAATCAGGTCAGAGTCAGGCAGGTACAGGATGGCAGGCTCGGGGTCAGGGCAGGCAGAGGCTTGTAATAACGTCAGAGTTAGGCAGGTACAGGAAGGCAGGCAGAATAGTCAGAACCGAGAAAACTAGGAAACAGAACTAGAGAAACAGGAAGACGGGAAAGCATGCTGGTAAGACCTGACCAGACAAGATGAACTGCCAACAGACAAACAGAGAACACAGCTATAAATACACAGGGGAAAATGGGGAAGATGGGCGACACCTGGAAGGGGTGGAGACAAGCACAAAGACAGGTGAAACAGATCAGGGTGTGACAATGTCACTAAGATCTATTGGTTGTCTGAAGTCTCCATCAGCCCAAAATGAAAATACAGGCAACATACCCTACTCTGTTCTATATTATTTATTTATAGAGCACACAAAGCAAATTCACACACTTTTTTTGTTACAAATGAACCAAAAGCACAATTTTCCACATTTAATGTCCAAAACTTTTTTACGTTCAAATTAATCATGTTTGTAATTTGACTTTTGGATTATAAAACAGCTCAAACATAGAACAATGTAAGAATGAACTCCATAGTCACTGAATTATACCATGCTTTATAGGGAAATAATGCACACTCTGGAATGCCCTTCTAGCCTATCAGAATTGAATATTCAACAATGCCATGCTTTAATTAAGCAATAAAGCTCGAGGGGGTGTGGTATATGGCCAATATACCATGGCTTAGGGCTGCACAACGCAATGGTAGAGTGCTTAGATACAGCCCTTAGCCATGGTATTTTGGCCATTTACCACACACCCCTGAGGTGCCTTATTCCAATTATGAACTATTATAAATAAATAACTTGATTTATTGAATGACTCATTTGTAAAAGAGAAAGCATGGTTATCACATTAAAACCTACTTAATGGATCAGTTTCACAGACCCAGATTAATAAATGGGCCATTCCACGCCAGGAATTCCCAAAGATGTTTTGAGTATCTCCGATTGTTCAGGAAATTCTCACATATAAATCTCATTGGGAGGAAGGATGTTTGATACGCTTTTAAAAATTTGTATCAGAAACAATTTGGGGGGGAAATCATGGTGAAACTGGCTATTTTAGGTCCTTTTTAGACCTATACATGCATATTGTGAGACGCTATCATACATGAACCGCATATGATACAGACACCATCTTGGTGTAATTTTACCTCTTATAATGTGGTCTAAAATATGGATTATGTCTAGATTCTGGAAAAAACAATTGACATTAACATTAAAGATATTAATATCTCAAAAGTACCTTTTGATTTAGCTTAATCTTTTAGATATTGTTTGGAACAATATACTCGTCAAACATGTGACATTTCCGGAGTGGGTGCTCTGCTACCTTTGACGATATGAGTCATTTTATAGATAGACATTTACATTATAGGTTTTTAAACAATCACATTCTGCAAATCACCAGCAGAGGGAGATCTCTTTTGGATCCATCTTCCCATTCACTGTATTGGTGCTGCTCATAAAATAGATCATAACTTTAAAAGTATTATAGCACCCACTTTGTAAATTGGATGTACTAGTCGAGTATATTGTTCCAAACAATGTCTTAAAATTAACATATTAAATACATGTATGTGAAAAATTGTATTTCAGAACCTAGTCATGCTCCATATTTTAGAGCCCATTATAAGGTGTATAATGACATCAAGATGGTGTCTGTCTCGTGTACGGTTCAGTAATCATAGGGTCTTATAGGGGACATGTATAGGTCCAAAAAGGGGGTGAAATGGCCACTTTCATAATGATTTTCTCAAAAAATGGTATGTGATACAAATACATGTAAAATATAATTCATCCCAATTAGGTTTCTATGTGAGAATTTGCAGAAAAACAAAGACCTAAACGTTTAATTTCATGGCCAAACAAAATCCCAGATTTAAACCTTAGCCTATGTTCTGTGATTCAATATTTCCAGAGGAAGATTATTAATCATAGTCCAGGAATAATTGATGCAATGTACTGAATATGAAGTCAAGGTGCCATTATAATATTTATTAAATCTGATATTAATCTGTGTCCATGAAGCTGGTCCTTTATCTTCCTTTTTATCTTAACACAATGTCTTATAACTGCGATTGTTTCATCCTTTATCCACACAACTTCAAAGACCTTACAGCTTGTTGGGCTTTGAGACAAATATCAGCTGCCCTCTGTCTGAAAACAGACTGACCGATACCCAGGTTTACAGTGGTGACAAGCATGTAGAGAGAGACGACTGTGTGGAAAATATTCAAATTATTGTCAAAATCTGAACTAGGTGAAATTTTGGAGCTGATGAATTCAATGACGATCTACAGAGCACAAAGGAAGTAGAGAATTCCCTGCAGGATCCCAGTGATGGTGACCCTCATCTGACTGTACAGTCAGGGAGAGGAGAAGGGGGTGCCACTCTCTTTCATGACAAAGACATGCCTCCTTTGTTTAATAAAATAACATAAAACCAAAATGTATTCGTCACGTTTCCTAAACAAGAGGTGTACTTACGGGTCCTTCCCAACAATGCAAAGAAAGAAATAATAGAAAAGTTAAACACATAACTATTTAGCAGTCATATGGCTTGGGGGTAGATGATGATTTTGATGTTCCTCTTCACCCAGAAGCGCACTAGCTGGGCTGGGACAATCTGGGTGTAGTATAAAAAACCTGCCAATAGAGGTTGAAATACTGGAGGATAAAGTGTACCCCACATTCAGAGAAGCAGCAAAGCAGAGCTCCAACTGTTCAGTGAAGAGGAATCCAAACAAACATTTCACTGCAATAAGAGAGACCACGTAAACAGTGGTGCAGCAAAGCAAGAATCCCAGGAGTATCTTTATAGGATGTTTCAGTCTCTCTGCCTCACGGTGGACAGAACAGACAGAAAGCAAAAAACAAGTTGGCCAATATAGGCCTATTGACTATGGCAAAGGCCAAGATATCCATCTTGATTTAGACATGTTGCATGGAACATGTTCGCAGTGATATCTCCTCTCTCAGCTTCTAGGTGCTTAAATGCTCAACACCTCACCAGTGCCAAGGGTTTCAGGGGAGTCTCACTCAGGCAACAAAAGAACAAAGTAAAAGTAGCATAAACTATTTACATTGTAACTTTTTATTGGGGCCTGATAGACTACAACAACAATTCTGAAGGGATCTTGTCCATCTCACAGATTCACAGTTTGAGGTATATCTATTAGGGAAGCACGGTATATCGTCCTTCATATTGGTATCAGATGATAATGGCTTAAAAATATAATATCATTACTGAATCACCTGGAATGAGTTATCCCTCTTTTTAATGTTTCTCTGCAAAACTGATAGATGCCCAACTGAAGGAGTATATGATTGAAAAACACAAATGAAATAGTGTAGCACATGCTGGGGTATGGAAAATACCTTAAATGTACCATTACCTGGTTTGCATCTCGGATAAAGATGGAAAACACAGGGCCAAGTCAACCAATCAACCAAAATGTAATTTTAAATAAATTAAACCCCTATATAACTCGTTTGTAAAATTGAAAATAGGTTATCACATTATATCTACATTACGGGCCAGATTAAATAAAGCGAACTAACTACCACTTTAAAATATTCACCTCTCATGGACAGCAACGAGTAGCTGATGCCATTTCACATTATTGTAGTTATGGGATTTCTGATATTACTTTAATGTCAATCAACTGTATTTCAGATTTGCTGTTGTAGTGTCAGTAACATTCATCTCAGACACCCAGAACTAAAATCTTGCGTAATTACGTCAGATGCTCAATTCAATTCTGGGGGAGACATGGTGTATAAAATGTACTAACGAGACTAGCAAAGTCTCCAGCTCTATAAACCGAAACTCTCAACCAGTTTCGGGCAAGTCTGCAGCCAAATGTCCCTTTACCTTTAGAAATTAGAAAGACTCAAGCACCTGTAAAATCATGATTTGTTCAAATCATCAGTGACGCAAAATCTGCATACTGGAACAAAGTTCCTTGTTAGTCGTTCCTCATCTGTCAACAGATGCTACTACCATTTATATTACTTGTATATGTGCAAGAGAGATTACAGTACCACAGTGACAGTATCATCCACACAACTTCAATGACCTTGCAGCCTGTTGAGCTTTGAGCCAAATATCAGCTGCCCTCTGTCTGAAAACAGACTGACCGATACCAAGGTTAACTGTGGTGCCAAACATGTAGAGAGAGATGACAGTGTAGTAAGTATTATAGTCAAATTTTATAGAGGAGGGGTAATTGTCGCTGAAGATATTAAGGAAGATCCACAGAGCACAAAGGAAGTAGAGAATTCCCTGCAGGATCCCAGTGACGGTGACCCTCATCTGACTGTGCAGGCGGGGAGAGGAGAAGGTGCTGCCGCTCTCTTTCATGCTCTTCATGTGTCTATGCAGATAACACACTGTGACCCAGCTCGACCCCACCATCACACACAGACAAAAAAACATGTAGATCATTTTGGAATAGAAACACACCAGGACAGTGTAAGACAGTCCATCTGAAACAGTGTCGTTTGTTGATGGGTAAGTGATGTTAGCGTTTTCTTCTGTAATGATGAGATAATAAACGTCTAATGCCAAGCCAAACAGAAATCCAACTCTGTCGACAAACAGGCCCCAGTAAATGATGATTTTGATGTTCCTCTTCACCCAGATGAAGAGAGCTCGCCAGGCTGGGACAATCTGGGTGTAGTAGAAAAAATTCAGCCAAACAGAGGTTGACATGCTGGTAAATGCAGCAAACGATACAAATGCATCAACATACCGGAACTCTGTGCTTTTAGAGAGTAGCCACAAGCATTCCGCCGTGATAAGAGAGACCAGGAAAATTGTGGTGCAGCAAACCAAGAATCCCAGGAGTAACTTCACAGGCTGTTTGAGACCCTCTCTGCCTCGCGGTGGACAGAAAAGGCAGAAAGCAAAAAACAAGTTTGCCAATATGTTGAGAATAGCCAGATGCCCATTGACTATGGTATAAGCCAATTCATCCATCTCAATATAGGTTGACGACATTTCGGAAAATCCAGATGTTTACTGTATGTTTACAGGGAGTTACTCTGGTTGCTCAAGTGATGGAAAAGAAACCCTGTCAATATCTGAGGGTATGAGGCACAAACAATTAATACTAATTCAAATAGAACCTATTTACATTGTAAATATGTAAATGATTGGTCAGCAACAGAAACCAAAAAGGAAGGAATATTTGAATGTAGCATTGTATAAGCTTCCCGAATGGTTAAAAAATAGCTAATTTGCTTTTGTTGTGGTATAGATGTGTCTTTATGATACGGACCTGTGGACAGGAATAACCTGGGTGTAGTATAAAGAAATCCTCCAAATGGAAGTTGGAAGTAGATAAATCAAGTCAAATTGCATGTGTTACGTGTACCGAACCCAACAGCTGTAGACCTTACAGTGAAATGCTTACTAACAATCCCTTAACCAACCATTTTAGGGGTTGGATCAGCTTTAATATTGCAGATAGATTGTTGCTTCCATCAAAGTAATTGTCTGCATCATTTCCAATCCCCCATATATTTTTGGTGTAAATATATCTACATACATACATACATACATACAATGGGGCATAAAAGTATTTAGTCAGCCACCAATTGTGCAAGTTCTCCCACTTAAAAAGATGAGAGAGAGGCCTGTAATTTTCATCATAGGTACACTTCAACTATGACAGACAAAATAAGAAAAAAATTCCAGAATATCACATTGTAGGATTTTTAATGAATTTATTTGCAAATGATGGTGGAAAAGAAGTATTTGGTCAATAACAAAAGTTTCTCAATACTTTGTTATATACCCTTTGTTGGCAATGACAGAGGTCAAACGTTTTCTGTAAGTCTTCACAAGGTTTTCACACACTGTTGCTGGTATTTTGGCCCATTCCTCCATGCAGATCTCCTCTAGAGCAGTGATGTTTTGGGGCTGTTGCTGGGCAACACGGACTTTCAACTCCCTCCAAAGATTTTCTATGGGGTTGAGATCTGGAGACTGGCAAGGCCACTCCAGGACCTTGAAATGCTTCTTACGAAGCCACTCCTTCGTTGCCCGGGCGGTGTGTTTGGGATCATTGTCATGCTGAAAGACCCGGACACGTTTCATCTTCAATGCCCTTGCTAATGGAAGGAGGTTTTCACTCAAAATCTCACGATGCATGGCCCCATTCATTCTTTCCTTTACACTGATCAGTCGTCCTGGTCACTTTGCAGAAAAACAGCCCCAAAGCATGATATTTCCACCCCCATGCTTCACAGTAGGTATGGTGTTCTTTGGATGCAACTCAGCATTCTTTGTCCTCCAAACACGACGAGTTGAGTTTTTACCAAAAAGTTCTGTTTTGGTTTCATCTGACATTCTCCCAATCTTCTTCTGGATCATCCAAATGCTCTCTAGCAAACTTCAGACAGGCCTGGACATGTACTGGCTTAAGCAGGGGGACACATCTGACACTGCAGGATTTGAGTCCCTGGCGGTGTAGTGTGTTACTCATGGTAGGCTTTGTTACTTTGGTCCCAGCTCTCTGCAGGTCATTCACTAGGTCCCCCCATGTGGTTCTGTGATTTTTGCTCACCGTTCTTGTGATCATTTTGACCCCACGGGGTGAGATCTTGCGTGGAGCCCCAGATCGAGGGAGATTATCAGTGGTCTTGTATGTCTTCCATTTCCTAATAATTGCTCCCACAGTTGATTTCTTCAAACCAAGCTGCTTACCTATTGCAGATTCAGTCTTCCCAGCCTGGTGCAGGTCTACAATTTTGTTTCTGGTGTCCTTTGACAGCTCTTTGGTCTTGGCCATAGTGGAGTTTGGAGTGTGACTGTTTGAGGTTGTGGACAGGTGTCTTTTATACTGATAACAAGTTCAAACAGGTGCCATTAATACAGGTAATGAGTGGAGGACAGAGGAGCCTCTTAAAGAAGAAGTTACAGGTCTGTGAGAGCCAGAAATCTTGCTTGTTTGTAGGTGACCAAATACTTATTTTCCACCATAATTTGCAAATAAATTCATTAAAAATCCTACAATGTGATTTTCTGTATTTTTTTTCTCATTTTGTCTGTCATAGTTGAAGTGTACCTATGATGAAAATTACAGGCCTCTCTCATCTTTTTAAGTGGGAGAACATGGACAATTGGTGGCTGACTAAATACATTTTTGCCCCACTGTATCTCTCTGGCATATTACATAATTTATGCAGCAGCATACAAGACATTTTTGGACTCACCTTGTTGTCCTCACTTGAACCAGAAGGTGACGAGGGGGCAAATTTTGCCATCAAACTTTGTCATCAAAGTCTGGCATTCTCTGGGTTGATGGTGCTTTCATGACAACTGGGATCTCGGAAGAAAACATGGTCGAATCATGACGACAGTGATCTTCAGGTTGGAGCTCTAGAAAAATGCTCAAGTACCTGACTTGGAATTCCGAGTTGAATGACCGTTCAAAATGTATTTTCCCAGTCGGAGCTAGTTCCCAGTTGAACTCACTGAAGTCTGAGATTTCCCAGTTCCAGGTTTCCAGTTGTTTTGAATGCAGCAGAAGTCATGCTGGATTGAGAGCATGGCCAATGTATTCAACCTTTTAGGTGAATTATATCCTAAAAAAAACATTATAGCTCCATTATTGTCTTTACATGCCTGTACCAACATTAGCTTAGCCTATATTGTTGAGCAATTGACACTAAGAAAACTCTCGACAATGCAAAACACAAACTCACCTCTTTTACCAACCTAATTTGATCCAAATCAACCCGTGCCACAGTTCTGACCTCCTCTGTCCTGCGCCCAGTGTTGAAAGAGCCAGCTGTCTTATTCCCTTTCCTCGAGCTGACGTAATAACTGTCAAAAGAGTTTCCCTTTTCAAACAGCGAGCCCGTCCACAATGAATCAAAACATTTTGACGGTAAATTAACAAAGATGTAAACAACTCCATCATTTGTGCTGTATTCAACCTTTTCTGGCCGATGGTGTCACGTCTGCTCCCGCTCCTCCCTTCCCCTGGCGCTTGAGGGTGCCAGATTACCCTTCATCATACGCTCCTGCCAACATCACTCACACCTGTCCGCCCACCTCACTCGCTTCAGCGTTATTGGACTCACCTGAACTCACTTATCACCTGTCATTTCCTCCCCTTGTCACGCCTTGGTCATTGTATTTTGTGTTTTTGTTATATGTTTGGGTAGGCCAGGGTGTGACATGGGTTTATATGTTGTGATTCGTATTGGGGTTTGTATTATTTGGGATCGCGGCTGATTAGGGGTGTTGTTAGGCTTGGCTGCCTGAGGAGATTCTCAATTAGAGTCAGGTGCTTGTCGTTGTGTCTGATTGGGAACCGTATTTAGGTAGCCTGAGTTCGCTTTGTATTTTGTGGGTGTTTGTTCCTGTCTCTGTGTTATAGTCACCAGATAGGCTGTAATTAGTTTCACGTTCCGTTCTGTTGTTTTTGTATTTAGTTTCAGTTATTTTCATGTACCGCGTTTTTCATTTATTAAAGGCATGAGTAACCAACACGCTGCATTTCGGTCCGACTCTCTTCATTCAACAGACGAACGCAGTTACAGAAACACCCACCTCTCACGGACCGAGCAGCGTGTGAACTGGCAGGAGCTAAAGGAGGACGTTATGGACGGTAGAGGCATGGAGTATACGACGTGGGAAGAAATCAACAGGTGGGCGGCCGACCCAGAGCGAGTGCAGGAGCCTGCCTGGGATTCCCTGCAGCAGTGCGAAGAGGGCTATAGATGAATGGAGTCAAAAAGGAAAACACAGCGACGCAGAGCGAAAACCGAAAGTAACCCCCAAATATTTATTGGGGGAGAGCGCAGAGAGAGAGTGGCTGAGTCAGGAGTCAGACCTGAGCCTACTCTCCCTGTTAATTGTGAGGAGCAGCAATATAAGGACTTCTGGTCTTGGGAGATGATATTAGACGGAAAAGGACCCTGGGCACAGCCGGGAGAATATCGCCGTCCCAAGGAAGAAATAGATGCGGATAAACCGGAGAGGCACTGGTATGAGGAGGCAGCACGGCGACGAGGTTGGAAGCCGGAAAAGCAGCCCAAAAAAATTATTGGGGGGGCTAGAAGGGAGAATAGTTATGCCAGGTAGGAGACCTGCGCAAACTCCCTGTGCTCACTGTTGGGCTAGAGAGACCGGGCAGGCACCGTGTTATGCTATGGAGCGCACGGTGTTTCCAGTGCGGGTGCAGAGCCAGGTGCGGCACATACCAGCCCTTCCTATTGGCCGGGCTAGAGTGGGCATCGAGCCAGGTAAGCTTGGGCAGGCTCAGTGCTCAAGAACTCCAGTGCGCCTGCACGGTCCGGTATATCCAGAGCCACCTCTACACACCAGTCCTCCGGTAGCAGCTCCCCGCACCAGGCATCCTGTGCGTGTCCTCAATCCAGTACCACCAGTTCCAGCACCACGCACCAGGCCTCCAGTGCGCCTCGCCTGTTCAGCGCAGCTAGTGCTTTTCTCCTCTCCTGCGCTGTCGGAGTCTCCCGCCTGTTTAGCACAGCCAGAGCCTTTCTCCTCTCCTGCGCTGCCGGAGTCTCCAGTCTGCCCAGCGCCGCCAGTGCTCCCAGTCTGCCCAGCGCCGCCAGTGCTCCCAGTCTGCCCAGCGCGGCCAGTGCTCCCAGTCTGCCCAGCGCAGCCAGCGCTTTTCTCCTCTCCTGCGCTGTCGGAGTCTCCCGCCTGTTTAGCATAGCCAGAGCCTTTCTCCTCTCCTGCACTGCCAGCGCCGCCAGTCTACCCAGCGCCGCCAGACAACCAGTCTCTTCCAGATCTGCCAGACAACCTGACTCTTCCAGTTCCGCCAGCCAGCCAGGATTTACCGGAGCCTACTACCTGCCTGAGCTTCCTCTCAGTACTGGGCTTCCTCTCAGTACTGGGCTTCCTCTCAGTACTGGGCTTCCCCTCAGTACCGGGCTTCCCCTCAGTCCCAGGCTGCTTCGGTCCCGAGCTGCCCCTCTGTCCCGAGCTGCCCCTCTGTCCCGGGCTGCCCCTCTGTCCTGAGATGCCCCTCTGTCCTGAGATGCCCCTCTGTCCTGAGATGCCCCTCTGTCCTGAGCTGCCCTCTGTCCCGAGCTGAGCTGCCCCTCTGTCCCGAGCTGCCCCTCTGTCACGAGCTGCTCCTCAGTTATGTGGGGATCTGGGTGAGGACTATTAGGCCATGGTCAGCGGAGAAGGTGGATTATCCCAGGACGCGAAGGGGAGGAAATAGGACATTTATGGAGTGGGGTCCACGTCCCGAGCCAGAACCGCCACCATGGACAGACGCCCACCCGGAACCTCCCTATGCTCTTGAGGTGCGTCCGGGAGTCCGCACCTTAGGGGGGGTGTTCTGTCATGCCTTGGTCATTGTATTTTGTGTTTTTGTTATATGTTTGGGTAGGCCAGGGTGTGACATGGGTTTATATGTTGTGATTCGTATTGGGGTTTGTATTATTTGGGATCGCGGCTGATTAGGGGTGTTGTTAGGCTTGGCTGCCTGAGGAGATTCTCAATTAGAGTCAGGTGCTTGTCGTTGTGTCTGATTGGGAACCGTATTTAGGTAGCCTGAGTTCGCTTTGTATTTTGTGGGTGTTTGTTCCTGTCTCTGTGTTATAGTCACCAGATAGGCTGTAATTAGTTTCACGTTCCATTCTGTTGTTTTTGTATTTAGTTTAATTTATTATTAAAGGCATGAGTAACCAACACGCTGCATTTCGGTCCGACTCTCTTCATTCAACAGACGAACGCCGTTACACCCCTATATTTGTCAGATCCCTGCTCTGATCCCCGCTGCTGCATTGTGTTGTTTATGTCTTTTGAATTTGTTTCTGACGCTGTTCCTGTCTAGTCTCTGTCCGTTATAATTAAATGTTTTACTCCCCATACCTGCTTCGTCTCGCCAGCATCATTCCGCGTGACACATGGTATTGCATGTGAATGTTTATCCTTTTAACCTAGGAAAAGAGACCCTTAAACCCAGACTTGGACCACATACCCACTTCACCGAAAATTGGACTAGTGATTGCTTTTCAACGCTTGCAGTTAGCCACTGATTCCTTGTTGAATTTGCGATTTCCAACTTGTTGTGTAATGTTTATGTCCAATGGCCGATGAGCACCGATACGTTTTATCTATAATTTCTCTTCATATGACAAGGATTGAAAAGGATTTGCCAGTAGATTGTCGACTTGATTCATGATGATGACTGCTTGTTGATATGATCAGTCCAATCAAAGCTACGATAGATATAATGTGATTTGACGTAATTTTATCTGTGGCCAATGACTGAGCATCCTTGGATAGACACTTCTAATGTAACTTTATGGCAGCTCCCAAGGGGCTTGAGTTTTTGAGCTCTTCCCGTAGATTTTTCGGTGACAATAAACTGAGCAAATCACAGCAGCAACTAGAGAACCAACCCCTACACTGTATTGTCTGCTGGCAGCCCCACCAGCACAGAAAGCACCGAGCCAGGCTCGGGCTCTGCCCCACCTGCCCTGAATGACGAGTTGCCGCTGCAGCCCGTGATAAACCTATAGCGGCCTACTATATTGAGTACCCTAACCTGTAGGCTAATCGTATGTTACAGTGGCCAAGTGAAAGTAAATAATAAGCCTATCCAACGGCTGTGGGAGGAATGAACAATGAAACAGGGGTTTTACGCAAACGTGTCTATGGGAGAAGTGGCAACTCAAGGACCATTTCTGCAAATCAGCTAACCGGAGGCACTGTTTGAATATATTCATAGCAGTGGAAGCTGGTGACTTGAATAATTGAGGAGGATGGAAGACCCACGGTATAGGCACGGAATGCACATAGACGACAAAGTGTGTTTCAAAAATTGGCAAAGCTAATTATTTTAACCTAAAGCATTTAATAAAGACATTTATAGTACTGTACAATATTATGGGGAACGGGAATGAGAGGGCTACTTACACAGTGTTGGAAAGGGATCACGGCAGTGATTGAATGAGGGTATGAGTTGAGGTGTTCAGAGGCTTGACCAGTGCAGGACAGGAATTGACTGAGAAGACAAAAAACAATAACACAATACTACACAGTTAGACAAAAGAGCAAATAATGGGTTTTTATTTTTATCTGTTATTTTCCCAGGTAAGTTGACTGAGAACACATTCTCATTTAAAGCAAAACCCTGAGGAATAGTTACAGGGTGAATGAGCCAATTGTTAACTGGGGATTATTATGTTACCGTGATGGTTTGAAGGTCAGATTGGGAATTAAGCCAGGACATTGGGGTTAACTGCCCTACTCTTACAATAAGCACCATGGGATCTTTAATGACCTCAGGGAGTCAAGACACCCATTTAACATCCCCCCACACAGGGCATTGTCTCCAATCACCACCCTGGGGGGTTTTTTAGACTAGAGGAAAGAGTGCCTCCTACTGGCCCTCCAACACCACTTCCAGCAGTATCTGGCCTCCCATCCAGGGAGTGGCCAGGACCAACCCTGCTTAGCTTCAGAAGTAAGCCAGCAGTGAAATGCAGGGTGGTATGCTGCTGGCAATGAAATTAGCTAGTCCAAGCAAGGAGTAAAATCATTGATGTGTAATAATGTGATTGTGTATGTGATTGACTCTACGTACAGTAATGAGAGAACATTGATAGGGGTTCTCACAGTGCTTGGAGAGGAAACATTCAATGTGCCAGTGGATTAGTGGGCACATGAGATGAAGCTTCAGTTCATGTCAGGAGTAATTAATCAGGGAACAGGGAACTTAGCTGTAGATACAAATGGCAGATACATTCCATTCCAGCTGCGCCATCGTAGGTTTGACAAAGAGTGACTTTATGAAGTTACACTCAGACACCTCAAAATTAATAAAGTAAAACACAGACTACGCATCTCGCCCACTTGAAACATCAAAGTAGCCCAATAAACGTTCCTGAGTAAAGCCCTGATCATCCACATACCTGACGATAACTGGCAACTGCAAGCAGACTGGTGTCACAATAGGTCCCAGAGCGGTGGGGCAATTTTTACCCCCTGGCGCCTGGAATTTTTCCTCATATGTTAACCTAACTAGGAAAACTCTGGACCCTATAAGGTATGATCGTAATTAATCAGTTGTAAAACTGTTTTTATATGGGATATGATTGGACCAGTTTTTCCTAATCAAATCACATGGTTTATAAAACTCCTGAGAAAAACCTTGTCAAACTGCAGCTACCTTATATTTGTTCATATAAATTATATTTAGACTAGATTAGCAGGGGGATTTCCTCTACCCAGACACATAGACAACAACTGATAGACAATATAACTCACAGGGCTGAGCTTGCTTTATGCATGTTTGCATCATGCAGGCTTATGCAACTGTAGTGCTTACAAAACATTTACTCACATCAGTCATCACTATTATGTTGATTCATTCATTCCAGTTAATCATTATGGATTAAAAACATATAGGCAGCCTAGCCAGCCCAATTTTGAATATAAACTCAATTTGATTACATTTTCTCCTGACACTCAAATGAACTATAAATACATAACGTTACCAATTGGTTTACCCTGACCAGATGGACAGGGCGCATAGGCTGTAAGCAGCTGCTTTCTTAATAGCCTACAGACTGAAAAATAGCCTCGTTTCTATCCCATACAGCATGTCAGATGTTAATGTTTAGGTGCTGCAACATTTACATCATGAGTTTTTGCTTTTGTCTGTCCGGAGTGATTATGTGTTATCATCTTGCTAAATAAATACCTGAAGAAAGTGGAAAGTCTACTTGAGCGCACAAGACAAAATGTGCTGCGTCAATCTCTCTTCAATCTAACTTTACATGGATAATGCGAAGCTACCATATCATTAAGAATTGTTTTCGATTGTCATCCCAGAAAAGACAGTAGAAAGTTCTGTATGTTCAGCAAGTAAAGCATCGTGATGTGCAATTACCTCTGCAAGCTCCTTGTAGTTTCACTTGTTGGTGGAACTTTCCATCTCATCGTGTCCTCTAAAAGCAAATTATTGCATACCCAAAAATGCAGTGGTGTTGATAAACAGCTTGATAACATCCCTGTTTCTTCTTACTTTCTCATTGAGTTGGGCAGTTTGAATACATACCCAGAAGCTTGAATTTGATGTGGGCATTTATATGTTCCCTGCTTTTGCTGAACGATCGATGTTGAACAATCGATGTTCTTCAGGTCACTGTACCCACTTTTCGACCAAGGCTTTCCAAAAAGCAGGCAAGGCCAGCAATACAGGCGGCTTGATGAAAGGCTCCCTGTTAACCAGCTATACTTTTGATACCAGTTGGTATTGAACACCCTCACCTTTTCATCCTTCTTCATGAAACTGATCTCAGGCAGAGGTCGACCCTCGCTTTTAATTTGCACCTATTCCGTGTACCACAGAGAATGAAAGGGGTTCTTCAACAAAAAGTCCACAACATTTTCGGCAGCGTTGGCCATTCTGTCGGAGAAATCTTCAGACTCACTCTGGTGGCTAGCTAGTGTCATGACGTGGCCCTTTCTGGGTATAGATCGTGGCTTCCCTCTCTCTCTCTCTCTCTCTCTCTCTCTCTCTCTCTCTCTCTCTCTCTCTCTCTCTCTCTTTCCTACACCCAGGTTCTGTTATCTCAGGTCGTAAATTCCTGGCGGAGACTCTCTCCCCCTGGCCATGCAGAAAGAGAAACACAGAGAGAACAAAATATTTCACATGGCGAACTCCTAAATCCCCAAAATGGGAATGTGAAACAAATGTCCATTTGTGAGAAGGTGAGAATTGTCCGTGGACACTTAAGGGGTGGGTATGTGTTTCATTTGGTGACATCAGAGAGGACAGGAAACACACATAACTATATCTCTGAATGTGTACAATTCTCAATTATGAGGTTTGCATCTAAATCTTGTATAAATCAAACGAGTAAAGACGAAACTATTTGTGAAATGATGTAATCCCTTTAAAGTTTAACTTCTTATGGGCAGGTGGGACAGTAGCTTCCCACCTGGCCAACATCTGGTGAAATTGCAGAGCGCGAAATTCAAAAATACCCAATTCAAATATTTTACATTCTTGAAAATATGTGTTATACATCAAAATAAAGCTTAACTTCTTGTTAATCTAGCCGCTGTGTCAGATTTCAAAAAGGCTTTACGGCGAACGCAAACCATGCGATTATCTGAGGACAGCGCCCCACCTACAAACACATGAAAATCATATTTCAACCAGGCAGGTGTGCCACAAAAGTTAGAAATAGCAATATAATTAATGCCTTACCTTTGAATATCTTCTTCTGTTGGCATTCCAAAATGTCCCTGAAACATCACAAATGGTTATTTTGTTCGATAATGTCCTTCTTGATGTCCCAATAATGTCAATTTATTTGGCACGTTTGATTGAGAAATACACCGGTTTCAACTCGCCCAACATGCCTAGAAAGTATCTAATAAATGACCTGTAAACTTGGTCCAAACATTTCAAAAAATGTTCCTAATCCAAACTCAGGTACCCTAAAACGTAAATAATCGATCAAATTTAAGACGGAATAAACTGTTTCTAACAACGGATAAAAACAACGTGAAGCGCGCTCCAGTTCTTTCACACCAAAACAGTAGAGTCCATTTCTCAAAAGAAAAACATCAAAAAATGTCTAAAGACTGTTGACATCTAGTGGAAGTCATAGGAACTGCAATCAGGTTCATAATAATAAGGGTATCACATAGAAAACTATTGGAAAATCCCATGACCTCTATTTTTTTCCCCTGGATGGTTTGCCAGGGGTTTCGCCTGCTATATCAATTATGTTATACACACATACATTATTGTAACATTTTTAGAAACTTTAGAATGTTTTCTATCCAAATCTAACAATTATATGCATATCCTAGCTTCTGGGCCTGAGTAACAGGCAATTTACTTTGGGCACACTTTTCATCCGGAGGTGAAAATACTGCCCCCTTCCCAAGAGAGGTTAACTAAGTCATTGGCCCGCCCCCGTGAGTACAGACATGATCTGGCTTCATGAAACCGAGCTTTTCTAATGTTACGAATAAAAAACCCTCCTGAGGAAATCCTCTTCAGACCACATGTACCTCGGTGGACACTGAGGTTGCAATGGTTTTTGAATTCCTAACCATACCACGTGGAGAATTGGCTACAAGGTGGGAAATGGTTCAACTCTGAGTCAATCAATCCCAACAGAATAAAAGCAAATCCTAGATACTAATTACTAATCTGCAGCTACTAGAAATGATGTAAACCTGGGATTGCAAATACCGACAACTACCGAAAAATCTATTCCATGAGAACATTTTTGAATGGTACTCTGAAGTATCCATTCTAACCAGAAAAGACTGTTCTTCAGGGAAGCAGAGAGAGAGAGAGAGACGCTGATGAACTGACTCTCTGCAGATGGACCGGATTCCAACGGAAACCATGACGACACACTGGGCGTAAATATATATTGATTGAAATGATTCCTGAATGAGTGAGCGTTCATGTGCAAAGGATTAGCATTTCAGTTAATATAATTAGCAACTGTGTAGTGATTCCTTTAGTCATATCGGCTTAGCCCACTAGGGAACCTCCCCTATCATTTCCTTGTAACCATATCTACTGTTTGTTTTTTCAGTTATTACTTAGTGATTATTTAGTTAGTTTGTAAATAAATGATTAAGCCAATTGGTGTATGGATGATTCATAGTAAAGGCTGGGTTTGTGCAGATAACCAACAGTTGACGACATTTGGAATGAGACTAACGTGAGGTAAAGAATAATTCATTAATTAGAAGACTAATTGATCAGATATTAGAATATCTGAAGAGTTATATTAGGAAAATTATAACTGAAGATTTTCCTTGGTTCCCCTACTACCTAGTTAATCACATTTACTTGATTAGTTTAATCACGTAATAATAATTACAGAGAATTGATTCGATAAAATAACTGTCTTCACTTTTAATGATTGCAAAGACATGGCACTAGCTACTGAAGTTGGTTAGGCAAATTTAAATAAATTGCACTAACTAGACAAAAAAATACTGTTCTAAAACCAAGAAAACAATGTACAATATACTGTACCTCCTCCATCTCCTGTAATTAGAAATAAATAATTTGAATTGAATAATATCCGCAAAAATTCTAGACTCACTCTTAATCTCTATCAGACAATGTCACCAAGCTTTTCAACACACTGAACCCCCATAATGCTCTTTGGCACAATCCCAATACAACACACCAGGTTAATTATATGATCCTAATTCTATGATTGGATGGACAACATGTCAGTTTATACTGCAAAAGTTTTCATTGGTTGGAGGACGTCCTCCGGACATAGTCATAATTACCATGTATGTCTATGGAAGGAGGTGAGGCCTACGAGCCTCTTAGGTTGTGTATTGAAGTCAATGTAGCCAGAGGAGGACGGAAGCTAGCTGTCTTCCGGCTACACCATGATGCTAGCCCAGACAGTGCTGTTGAAGTTACTGTAGACCTTCATTGCAAAACAGTGTATTTTTAACAATTATTTGTTGACATATGAATATATTTAGCATATCTAAAAGGATAACTTATTGAATGTTTCACACTGTACATTTTTATGAAATATCACTGAGGATGGTCTCCCCCTTCCTCCTCTGAGGAGCCTCCACTGCCGTATTCTATTTAATGCCATCCTATTCAACTATTGCTGTATATATACTATTATATCCTAAGTATTCTACAGATATACTAAAAGCTCTATCCACATCCACATACTGTCCATAATGTCTATAATGTCTATACATCAAATCACATATAAATATTTATACTCTGATATATTTATATTCCAACATTGCTCATCCTAATATGTATATATTTCTTAATTGCAATCTTTCACTTTTAAATCTGTGTGTATTGTTGTGAATTGTTAGATATTACTGCACTGCTGTGGAGCTAGGAACACAGGCATTTCGCTACACCTGCAATAACATTTCAGAAATATGTGTTTGCGACCAATAAAATGTGATTTTATTTGATACATTCTATCAATTTATGACATTATTATGTTGAGCAAGGCCTTATTTAGTCGACTAGTGCAACATATTATGAATACATGGTAGATGCAGGAGTGACAGGAGCCCATTAGCTAATGTTACAGTATACCGAAACTTTAGTACTTTTTTGATTATATACATTTGGTTACTTTCGGTACTTCTGTCAAATTTGTTTTCCGTCATACTGATTGAGAAGATTGAGTCTATCTAGTAATTGGTCTGAATCTTTTCAACAGGGCAATAGTAAGCTAGCCAGGCTATTTGCACGTGCAGCTGACACACCCACTTTTGAGAGCAAGGGAGAGAAGAGAGGAAACGCTGACAGCATGGCTTCTTGTAACATACACATCTTACCTCCACACCTACATCTTGTTGACAAATCTGGTTCCAAGAGCAAACTACGTGAATACTTTGCTTACAGAAAAGAGGATGAGGGCCAGCCCACTGAAACAACTAAGCAAAAGGTGTTACAAAGCCAAGCAGGTCACCTGTGAAACAAGTCAGTATTCAACATATTTGATGACATGGAAACCGGCCACTAGGGGCAACAGTGAGCGCTGTTACCGGTTTTGCTAGGGCATTGTGGACGGGGACAGTGGATGGGTGTACAGTTGAAGTCAGAAGTTTACATACACCAGGTTGGAGTCATTAAAACTCATTTTTAAACCACTCCACAAATGTCTTGTTACAGATAGGGGGCAGTATTTTCACTTTGGATGAATTGCGTGCCCATAGTGAACTGCATCAAAATCTGTCCTAAATTGCTAATATATGCATATTATAAGTACTATTGGATAGAAAACACTCTGAAGTTTCTAAAACCGTTGAATTATGTCTGTGAGTATAACAGAACTCACAGGGCAGGCAATCTTCCAAACAAGTTTTGAAATCCTGAAAGTTGGGGCAACTTTGACGTCATAGCCCCCTCCCTTCCCAACAAGTTATGGATCTGGAAACACTTCTTCCACTAGATGTCCTCATTCAGTAGAAAGTGTAATGGAGCATTTGCTGTGAACTTTGACCTAATGGGAGGGAAAATAGTCGGTGTCGCAAGAGAATGCCATTTTGTTGTGGCGCATTTCTCTTTGAGTGCTACGGCTGTTCCAATCAGCCCCAGATGAAAACGAATGATCTGGTTGGAATGTTATTGGATATATATGATTATAACATCCTGAAGATTGATTCTGCACTTAGTTTGACCAGTTTCTTCGACCTGTAATCTGTCTTTTGGAAGTTTTCATGCAAAGTTATCCTGGACCAGAAGTCATTTTTTGGGCATGTGAGCTGAAAGTGATAGCAAATGCTGCTACTTGGACACTAAAATTGAACATTATGAAACAAAACGATTTATTGTTGAACTAGGACTCCTTGCACTACATTCTGATGAAAGATCATCAAAGGTAAGGGAATATTTATGTTGTAATTTTGTATTTCTGTTGACTCCAACATGGCGGAGAAATATTGTTACGTCTGAGCGCCGTCTCAGATTATTGCAATGTTAGGCTTTTTCCATAACGTTAAAAAAAATGTGACACAGCGGTTGCATTAAGAACCCGTGTATCTTTTTAATTATATGTAGAACATGTATCTTTAGTCAAAATTTATGATGAGTATGTCTGTTATCTGGCGTAGCTTTCTATAATTCCTCCAGATATTTTGGAGGATTTTCTGAACATGGCGTCAATGTAAACCGAGATTTATGGCTGTCATCTGATGAAGATTTTCAAGAGGTTAGTGATTGATTTTTTTGTTTAATCCTGCTTTTTTGATTTTATCTTTTGCTGGAAAAAATGGCTACGTTTTTTCTTTGGTTTGGTGGTAGTCTAACATAAATATATGTTGTGTTTTCGCCGTAAAACATGTAAAAAAATCTGACATGCTGGGTAGATGAACAAGGTGTTTATCTTTCATTTGAGGAATTGGACTTGTTAATGTGTGGAGGTTAAATATTTCTAAAGAATATTTTTGCATTCCCTGTGCCACCTTTTCAGCTGAACGGGGGGGTGGAACCAATCGCCTCAACAGGTTTTAACAAACTATAGTTTTGGCAAGTCGGTTAGGACATCTACTTTGTGGATGACACAAGTCATTTTTCCAACAATTGTTTCCAGACAGATTATTTCACTTATAATTCACTGTATCACAATTCCAGTGGGTCAGAAGTTTACATACACTAAGTTGACTGTCCCTTTAAACAGCTTGGAAAATTCCAGAAAATTATGTCATGGCTTTAGAAGCTTCTGTTAGGCTAATTGACATAATTTGAGTCAATTGGAGGTGTACCTGTGGATGTATTTCAAGGCCTACCTTCAAACTCAGTGCCTATTTGTTTGACATCATGGGAAAATCAAAAGAAATCAGCCAAGACCTCAGAAAATAAATTGTAGACAAGTCTGGTTCATCCTTGGGAGCAATTTTCAAACGCCTGAAGGTACCACGTTCATCTGTACAAACAATAGTACGCAAGTATAAACACCATGAGACCATGCAGCCGCCATACCACTCACAAAGGAGACGCATTCTGTCTCCTAGAGATGAACATACTTTGGTGCGAGAACTGCAAATCAATCCCAGAACAACAGCAAAGGACCTTGTGACCTTGTATCTATATCCACAGTAAAACGAGTCCTATATCGACATAACCTGAAAGGCCGCTCAGCAAGGAAGAAGCCACTGCTCCAAAACCGCCATGAAAAAGCCAGACTACGATTTGCAACTGTACATGGGGACAAAACGTACTTTTTGGAGAAATGTCTTCTGGTATGATGAAACAAAAATAGATCTGTTTGGTCATAATGACCATCATTATGTTTGGAGGAAAAACGGGAACGCTTGCAAGCTGAAGAACACCATCCCAACCGTGAAGCACGGGGGTGGCAGCATCATGTTGTGGGAGTGCTTTGCTGCAGGAAGGACTGGTGCACTTTCATGAGGAAGGATAATTTTGTGGATATATTGAAGCAACATCTCGAGACATCAGTCAGGAAGTTAAAGCTTGGTCGCAAATGGGTCTTCCAAATGGACAATGACCCCAAGTATACTTCCAAAGTTGTGGCAAAATGGCTTAAGGACAACAAAGTTAAGGTATTGGAGTGGCCATCACAAAGCCCTGACCTCAATCCTATAGAAAATGTGTGGGCAGAACTGAAAAAGTGTGTGTGAGCATGGAGGCTTGCTAACCTGACTCAGTTACACCAGCTCTGTCAGGAGGAATGGGCCAAAAATCACCCAACTTATTGTGGGAAGATTGTGGAAGGGTACCTGAAACGTTTGACACAAGTTAAACAATTTAAAAGAAATGCTATCAAATACTAATTGAGTGTATGTACACTTCTGACCCACTGGGAATGTGATGAAAGAAATAAAAGCTGATATAAATAATTCTCTCTACTATTATTCTGATATTTCACATTCTTAAAATAAAGTGGTGATCCTAACTATCCTAAGACAGCTCATTTTCACTAGGATTAAATGTCAGGAATTGTAAAAAACAACTGAATTTAAATGTATTTGTTCAAAGGTGTATGTAAACTTCCGCCTTCAACTGTAAGCATCTGCCTCTGGTTCCAAAGGTTGCATGTTTTAGAGAATTTGTTTTGAAGGTGCACTATGCAGAAATCGCTCCGCCATTTCCTGTTTGCAAAAAAATTGAAAAGTTTGCATTATTTCAGTTTGTGACAAAACAAGCAGTTATAGTGTAGAGAATCATTGTCCCATCTAATCATCTGTGAAATATATTTTCCATAACCAAAAATATTGTAAAGAAAAAACTAAAATTAAGAAAAGGAAAGGAAAGATAGAAATAGCTCAAATGGAACAGATCTACCGCGTCTTGAACTTGCTTTCAATTAAGAGATCTATAACTCTTAAATGCATGTGAATTCGGTCGGGTTGCCGAAAAGTTACATAATGCCTCTTTAATCCAATTCCAAACCTTAACCCTTACCTTAGCCATTCACAGTTAACTTTTTATGGCTGCAGGGGCAGTATTGAGTAGCTTGGGATGAAAGGTGCCCATATTAAACAGTCTGCTCCTCAGTCATAGTTGCTAATATTTGCATATTATTATTAGTATTGGATAGAAAACACTCTGAAGTTTCTAAAACTGTTTGAATGATGTCTGTGAGTGTAACAGAACTCATATTGGCAGGCAAAATCCTGAGTTGAAATCAAAACAGGAAGTCAGAAATCTGAGCTTGTGTGTATTCACCAGTGTCCCAAATGAAGTCCCCTTGAGATATGAATGAAGTTGCACTGCCTAGGGGTTCCATTAGATGTCAACCATCAATATAAATTATAATGAGCCTTCTATGTTGTTGTGGGAGTGAATGAGAGCAGAATATATCAGATGTCCATCAAGCAGCTATTTTGTGATTGCGCTTTTTCCTCATGATATTCACTTGCGTTCCATTACTCACGTAGACAAAAAGGAATACTCTTGTTGGAACTTTATTGAAGCTATATGTTAAAAACATCCTAATAATTGATTCTGTACTTAGTTTGAAATGTTTCTTTGACCGGTAATATCACTTTTTGAAGTTTTTATCCGATATAACGCTGAACAGAATTAGCATTTGGATATGTATTCCAAACGCGCTAACAAAATAAGGCATTTGGACATAAATAACAGACATTTTCGAACAAAACAAAAATGTATTGTGGACCTGAGATTCCTGGAGTGCTCTCTGATGTAGATCATCAAAGGTAAGGGAATATTTATCATGTAATTTCTTGTTTATGTTGACGCCATCTTTGCGGCTGTGGTGTTTTTACTTTTGAACGCCGTCTCAGATTATTGCATGCATTTCTTTTTCCGTAAAGTTTTTTACAAATCTGACACCGCGGTTGTATTAAGGAGAGGTATATCTATAATTTCATGTGTATAACTTGTATTATAATATTAAGTTATGATGAGCATTTCTGTTAAATGATGTGGCTATGCAAAATCACTTGATGTTTTTGGAACTAGTGAATCTAACACGCCAATGTAAACTCAGATTTTTTTATATAAATATGAACTTTATCAAACAAAACATGCATGTATTGTCTAACATGAAGTCCTATGAGTGTCATCTGGTGAAGATAATTCAAGGTTAGTGATTCATTTTATCTTTATTTCTGTTTTTTGTGAATGCTATATTTTGCTGGAAAATGGCTGTGCTTATTGTGGTTTGATGGAGACCTAGCATAATCGTTTGTTGTGCTTTCGCTGAAAATCTGACACTGGTGGGATTAACAACAAGATTACCTTTAAAATTATATAAACAAATTATATAAAACACATGTATGTTTTAGGAATTGTAATTATGATATTTCTGTGGTTTGAATTTGGGGCCCTCTATTTTCACTGGTAGTCGTCATATCGATCCCGGTATCGGGATTGCAGCCATAACAGGTTTAATGCCTAAACTTAACCTTATACACTTTGAGATTTGATGTTTGGAACAACTTGTAAATGTTATGTTTGAGAAACATCAAAGAACGTCTAATTCCGACGTGAGTCTGAGAAGTTTTAGACAAATCAGGGCAGTGGAAAGGAGGATGTGTTACAAAACTACATAAAAACCATTTTACACAAGACATTTGCATTGTAACGTTATTCTACTAGCAATTCAATTCAAATGATTTTTGAATGACAGTGACATGAACAGATATTCAGCATGACATTCATTTGAGCATTATAATATGAGTACAAACCACAAGTAATGTGAAATGCATTCATAACTTAGCTATGACAGCAATATATTTAGACTACTTCCCAATTGTCTGGGCTTGCTAGCAGTAGCCACTAGTCAGCCAGCAGCCCTGGGCGGAGCATTGCACCCTGGGAGTTGAAATACACTCTGGGAATCGTAGTATGCTGTGTAAAATCCATTGTATTTCTATAGTGTATAGACTATTGCAATACAGAAGCTTCAAAAATTACCTTTGGAACTAAACTTATTTAGCTGTAATGAATAATTCATCATAGGTCTAAGGAATGTCATTTGAGCCAATATAATGTCCATGGAGATTCATCCTGATATGTATCAAATTACATTTTGTATGCTCTTGGTCTCAGATATTTTTTTATTTAACCAGGTAGGCTAGTTGAGAACAGGTTCTCATTTGCAACTGCGACCTGGCCATGGTTTGGCATAAGGAAAATGTAAGATATTCTTCTGTTATTAAATGTTGTGATTAATTTTTTACAGAAATTGAATAAAGAATAGAAGATCAAAAAGAAAGGAGGACCAAGGCACTCTTCATATAATGAATTAAAATGCCTTTATTTGTATGGCATGTTCAATGGAAACAAGGTTTTAAAACTCTAAAGTGTTCTGGCTGCATGGCCTTCGTCAGGGAGAACAAAGAAATTATCATGCGTCCTCTTTTGAACAGATTTTTCCAATCAGCCCTGATTTTTTTTATATTTAAAAAAAATGTAACCTTTATTTAACTACGCAGGTCAGTTAAGAACAAATTTGTATTTACAATGACGGGCTACACCGGCCAAACCCGAACGACGCTGGGCCAATTGCGCACCGCCTATGGGACTCCCAATCATGGCCAGTTGTGATACAGCCTGGATTTGAACCAGGGTGTCTTTAGTGACGCCTCGAGCACTGAGATGCAGTGCCTTAGACCGCTGTGCCACTCGAAGAGGGAGTGGTTAAATAATTCATTGGACAACAAATAGTAAGAAATACTATACACATTAAAAAGTTAAATACTGTCGATATGTTATAAACAAAATCAGGTCAAAGCTAGAAGCATCAGAACGCCTAGAAAGGTAGTTCTAACCTTAAATATGCTGGGCAAAGTGCAAAGAATAGGACAGTCATCTATTCCATAGTCCACGAGAACACAGCATACATGGACAACAACAGTCTAAACATTGATGAGGGCTATAGAGCAAAATGTCCACTGTCGACCATGCTGGTCATTTATGAACATTTGAACATCTTGGCCATGTTCTGTTATAATCTCCACCCGGCACAGCCAGAAGAGGACTGGCCACCCCACATAGCCTGGTTCCTCTCTAGGTTTCTTCCTAGGTTTTGGCCTTTCTAGGGAGTTTTTCCTAGCCACCGTGCTTCTACACCTGCATTGCTTGCTGTTTGGGGTTTTAGGCTGGGTTTCTGTACAGCACTTTGAGATATCAGCTGATGTACGAAGGGCTATATAAATAAATTTGATTTGATTTGCTATCTGGGGGTGTGCCTCGAACTCCAGGGGACCCCAAGACCTTGTGTGGCCACCCCGCACTGCGGGGGTGTATGGTACGCCAGTTATCATAACACTGGCTAAGACAAAATAATATCACAAACATTCAACTAATAAAGAAAATGTGTTAAATGTTTGTGTGATATGTCCTGGCCAGTGATATGACATACGAGATTAAAGGGAATTTTTCATGTTAATTGAAGAAATAAATACCGGTTCAGGTGCCTTTTGGATTAGATCTACTGTATAGGTCTCCACGTCCCTAAGATCAATTGGTTGTCTGAAGCCAACAATGAAAATACAGGCAACAACCTACACTGTTCTATATTGTTTATTTATTGAGCACACAAAAGAAAGTCAAAGTCACACTTTTTTACAAATGAACCAAAAGCTATCACGTTTCAGGTATGACCCAAATGCAGACAGTGTCGAAGAAACAAAAGTTTATTTCTAATACAGGGCAGGCAAATGACAGGTCAAAGGCAGGCAGGGGTCAGTAATCGAGAGAAAAAGCAGAATGGTCCAGAATGGCAGGCAGTCTCAGGGTCAGGGCTCAATAATCCAGTGAGGTGGGGCAAGGTATAGAACGGCAGGCAGGGTCAGGGCAGGCAGAAGGATCAAAACCGGGAAGGACAAGGAAATAAAGGGCTGTGTGACAGTGGTTTAACTCTGGACACATGAAAGGTGGGATGTATACGGAGGGTACCGGGCAACAGAAGACAAACAGCAAAGGGGCTAATGAATTTGGAGATGGGGAAAAGGGCCAATTAAGCGGGGGGCAAGTTTGCAGGATTCCACCCGGAGGGGCAGATCCCGAATGGACAGCCATACCTTCTGCCCGAGGCGGTTCTGGAGAGGAGCCGGGGTCGGGTGACAATCCGCTGGCTCCAGGTGGAGGGGTTGGCAGAGACCAGGCAGCGCAGAGTAGTCTTTATGTCCTGCTTGGCTCGCTCCGACTAGCTGTTGGACTGGGGGTGGAAACCGGAGGACAGGCTGGTCAACGACCCAATGAGGGTGCAGAACGCCTTCCAGAACTAGAATTGAGGACCCTGGTCAGAGACCCTGTCTAATGGTAGTCCATGGATCTGGAAGACGTGGTGCACCATGAGCTGGGCCGTCTCTTTACCAGTGGGGAGAGGAATGAAGTGGGTGGCTTTGGAAAACCGATCCACCATGGTCAGGATGGCGGTGTTGCCATCAGACAGGGGAAGACCAATGACAAAGTCCAGGGAGATGTGAGACCAGGGACAGTGATGGACAGGCAGAGGTTGGAGGAGACCAGCCAGAGCTTGCC
Source organism: Oncorhynchus gorbuscha (assembly GCF_021184085.1). Classification (NCBI taxonomy): domain Eukaryota; kingdom Metazoa; phylum Chordata; class Actinopteri; order Salmoniformes; family Salmonidae; genus Oncorhynchus; species Oncorhynchus gorbuscha. The sequence goes on from NC_060181.1 coordinate 72,012,964, forward strand.
AAGGAGTCTTGTTCTGTGCACAGACTGCGCAAGCGGCGACGAATATGGAGACGTCAGAACTATGGTAGGCCACCAAAAGCGTTGTTACACAAAGCCATGGTCCGACGGAAGCCCGAGTGGCAGGCAAGCCTGTAGGAGTGAACCCACTCCAGGACCGAGGAGCGGACCGCGTCAGGAACGAGCAGCTGGTTATCCCAGGGTTTGGCTGGGTACTCTCTGCCTTACGAACCTACTTCCCTATTCCCCAGCTGAGTGCTGTCACCAGGCACGAGGTGGGTAGGATGGTCTCAGGTTCCGGGGAAGTAGCTGTGGGGTTATAGCGGCGTGACAACGCATCCGGCTTGACATTCTTGGATCCCGGATGGTATGAGAGGGAGAAGTTGAACCAGGCAAGCTAGGGCCCACCTAGCTTGCCTGGAATTGAGGCACTTAGCAGTGTGGAGATATTCCAGGTTCTTGTGGTCGGTCCACACAATGAACGGATGGTCCACCACCTCCAGCCAGTGCCTATTCTCCTCCAACACTATCTTCACTGCGAAAAGCTCACGATTCCCTACATCGTAGTTCCTCTCCGTGGTGTTGAGGCAGTGGGAGAAGAAGGCGCATGGATGTAACTTGAGGTCCAAGGCAGACCAGTGGGACAGGACAGCCCCCACTCTGACATCCGAAGCATCGGCTTCCACCACGAACTGGTGGGACGGGTCAGGATTAACCATGATGGGAGCTGTGGTCAAGCGGTGTTTGAGATCCCGGAACGCCCGGTCACCAGCTCGGGACCACATGAACGGAACCTTGGGAACAATGATTGCAGACAGGTGGGAAGCCAGGGTGCTGTAGCTCCGGATAAAGCAGCAGTAAAAGTTGACAAATCCCAGGAAACGTTGCAGCTGTACTCTGGACGTAGAACATGTTCAATTTGTTACAAATGAACCAAAAGCACTAAAAGTCACATTTCATGCAAGATTTAATAAACTAGTTCAAATTAATGATGTTTTCAATACCTCTTTTGCATTCAACGGCAGCTCAAACATTGAACATGTCAGAATTAACTTTATAGCCATTGAATTATAATGTAAATTATAGGAAAATAATGCAGGTTCTAGAATTCCCTTCTAGCCAATCAGAATCAAGTGTTCAACAATGCCATGGTATAAATGGTACTGAGTGTACAAAGTATTAAGAACACCTGCTCTTTCCATGACATAGACTGACCAGGTGAATCTTGTTAAATTGTTAAATCCACTTCAATCAGTGTAGATGAAGGAGAGGAGACAGGTTAACTTCTTCGGGCTAGGGGGCAGTATTCGGAAGTTTGGATGAATGAGGTGCCCAAAGTAAACTGCCTGTTACTCAGGGCCAGAAGCTAGGATATGCATATAATAGTATGGTAGTATTGGATAGAAAACACTCTCAAGTTTCCAAAACTGTTAAAACTTTCCACCTTCTCCACTTTGCATCTCTGATATAGATGGAAATCACAATGTAGAAACATGGACCAAAAATAAACAAATAAATAAAAATGTACAATAATATATAGATATTGTGGCAGACCAGAGGGTTGAGTCAAAACGTTTACACATGGACAGAGTAGGATTAGCTCAGTTTCAAAGGTGTTTATTAAAATAATAGTTCAAAAGAAAATAATAGGTCTCCCCCATGAGACCTTCTCCAGGATACCGTCTTCTGGGCTCCGGGTCTTGCTGTAACCTGCGGGGACCAAAAACTGAACTCACTCCTGTTACCTCTGCAACCGTCCCCAACTATACGGGAGTCCTTTCTTCCCCCACTCTCTCCCCTGTGTGCTGCCCTTCTGGCAGCTTTATGGGACTTGTACAGCTGGTGAGCAATCAACCCTTGATTACTCACAAACTCCCAATCAGCCCCAATTAGTCCTGGCTGGAGAGCCCTTCGAGACCTGGCACGTCCAGCAGATGAAGCCATCGCCTTGTGACGTATACTCCGTCTGTCACCAGGCCTCGACGAGTCTCCCCCTGGTGGGGCTGACGAGTCTCGTACCTGCTGTACTCCACAATATATAAATAGATAAATCTATTAATAGAAAAACATTTGAAGAGAAAGGGTAATTATCATGTTAAAGCCTACTCAATGGACCAGTTTCACAGACCCAGATTAAATGGGCGATTCCATGTTTTTGCTATCTCAGATTGTTCTGACAATTCTCACATAGAAACGTCAGGAAGGATGTTTGATATGCTTTTTACATTTGTATCAGAATATATTTTTGTGAAAATCATGATGAAAGTTTCCATTTTAGGCCTTTTTTAGACCTATATATTCCTCTTGTAAAACGCTATGATCCGTGAACTGCACATGATACAGACAATGTATTGGTGTCATTATACTCTTTATAGTGTGCTCTAAAATAGGGAGTATGTCTAGATTATGAAATAAAAAAATCACATACATTTATTCAACATCAAATATATGAATATCTCAAAAGTACTTTTTGATTTAACTTATTTTTCGACGATATTGTTTGGAACGATTTACCCATGTCAAATTTCCAGAGTGGATACTCTGCTAGGTTTGTCTATATGAGCCATTTTATATGTAGAAATGTACATTATATGTTTTTAACCAATCACATTTAACAAAGAGGGATTACACCTTTTATTGGGGCCTGATGGACTACAACAACAATTCTGAAGGGATCTTGTCCAACTCACAGATTTACAGTTTTCTGAGGTATATCTATTAGGGAGGCACGGTATATCGTCCTTCATATCGTTATCAGGCGATAATGGCTAGAAAAACATCATATCAATATTGAATCACCTGGAATGAGTTAACCATCTTTAATAATCTTTATCTGCAAAACTGACAGATTTTGATGACGGACAAACACAAATGAAGTACAGTGTAGCACATGCCTGGGATATGGAAAACACCTTAAATGTACCATAACCTGGTTTGCATCTAGGATACAGATGGAAAACACAGGGCCAAGTCAACAAGTTAAAAAAAAGGAAAAATAATTAAATGAACACAGTATACTACTCTTTTGTAAAAACAGAAAACAGATCATCACATTATAGCTACATTATGGAACAGTTTCACAGACCCAGATTAAATAATGGGAACTAATTATCCCTTTAATGTTAATCTCTCGTGGACAGATTTACAAATTGAGTAGCTAACGCCATTTTAGTTCTGGGTTGAGCACATGTTCTAACTAGACTAGAGAAGTCTCCACTCCTCTGACCTGATACTCCCAGACAGTTTTGGGGCAAGTCTGCAGCCAAATATCCCCTTCCCTTTCGAAATATGAAAGATTTGAGCCCCTGCAAATTGGTGATTTGAGATTACAGGACCACAGTGACTTTTTGATTTAGCTTCTTTTTCGACAATATTGTTCGGGAGGATTTACCCATGTCAAATTTCCAGAGTGGATGCTCTGCTAGGTTTGTCTATATGAGCCATTTTATATGTAGAAATGTACATGATATGTTTTTAACCAATCACTTTGAACAAATCTCAAGCAGAGGGAGTTCCTTTTGAATACATTGTTCCATTCACTGTGTTGGTGGTGCTAATAAACTTTATCATAAATGTAAAAGTAGTAGAGAATCTACTTTGTAAATGTGATGTACTTGTAGAGTATATTATCTTAAACTGAACAAAATAAATAAATGAATATGAACATTTTTATTTCAGAATCTAGACATACTCCATGTTTTAAAGCACACCATAAGGAATATATTATTGACTCCAAGATGGTGTCTGTGTTATGTATGTTTAAGAAATGATAGGGTTTTACAGGGGGCATGTATAGGTCTAAAAAGGGCATAAAAAATGCCACTTTCATCGTGATTGTAAACATGATGGTTTGTGACATAATTGTATATTAAACATCCTTCTATGTGAGAATTAGCAGAACAATCTGATACCAAAATTATTTTGGGGCCTTCCTGGCATTGAATTCCAGAAATCCAGGTGCAGGTACTCTGGTTATAAACCAAGAACTAAATATTTAATTTCATGGACATGCAAAATCCTACATTTGACCTTTAACCATATTCAAGGAATTATTGAGGCAATGTCTATGAAGTCAAGGTGTCATTAAGATATTCAATAAATCCATTTTAGTCCTGGGGTAGATAGACTTCATCTGTGTCCATGAAGCTGGCCCTTCATCTTCCTTTTTAACGAAACACAACATAACATGACATCTAAATCTAACAATGCATATGGGTCAATGTTTTACAACTGTGATGGTTTCATCCTTCATCCACACAACTTCAAATACCTTCCAGCCTGCTGGGCTTTGAGACAAATAAGCTGTCCTCTGTCTGAAAACAGACTGACCTAAACCAGGTTTACCTATCTCTTTCATGATGAAGATTATTTTCACATAAAGACATGTTTCCTTTGTGTAATACAGTCCATTTGAAACAGAAGCAGTGTCATTCATTGAGGAGCGCTGCTATTTATTTTGCTGTTATTTCCAGAGACATTGATGAGAAACTCCTGAAATATTAACAGCAGCATCAAACAAAATCTCCCCCTTTAAATGAGGGAAAACTGTGGCTGCCTTCCAAGCCATGGAAACCTCCCCAGAGAGGAGAGACAGGTTAAAAAGGTCAGAGATAGGTTTGGCGATGATAGGGGCAGCAACCCGAAGGAAGAAAGGGTCTTAACTATCTGACCCAGATGTTTTTGGGGGTCAAGTTTAAGGAGCTCCTTTTGCACCTAGGACTCAGTGACTGCCTGCAGGGAGAAACTTTGTAGCAGGCAGGGGGAAAGAGGGAGAAGCATCGGTGCTGGTTGCATTAGAATGGGTGGGAGATGAGGACAGGCAAGGATGCATGTCTGAGTCAAATAGGAATCCTGACTTAATTAAAACCTCTTAGAGCTAAAACCCCCTACTTTTTTCAATTTACGCCTGAAGACATACCCAAATCTAACTGCCTGTAGCTCAGGCACAGAACCAAGGATATGCATATCATTGGTATCATTTGAAGAAAAACACTCTGAAGTTTGTAAATGTGAATTGAATGTAGAAGAATATAACACAATATATCTGGTTTAGATAATACATTTACATTTTATAATACAAATAGATTTTTATTGTTGTATCATCACCTTTAAAATGAACAAGACAAAACAAACATTCAGATAGGATGATGGGGACAATTTCAGTGAAAAACATAAGAGGGCAACAGTACTTGTGCAAAGTTTCAGAATGATAACTTCCAAAATGAGTGTGCTCCATGACATTTATCATGAAGTCACCCAGGTGTCCCACACAAGTTGCCCAAATGTACCCAAGTGGCCAAATTGGTGAAGTTATACATTTTGAATGGAATAACTATATACAAAATACCAAAATGGTATTCTAACACCCCCCCCCAAACGAAAATTGAGAAAAAACATGAAGAAAAAAAATACATTTACAAAATAACACTTTCAATATTTGGAAGACCCTCAGTCCTCTCTCTACACAATAGTGTTCTGCTGATGCCAGGTGCCATAGCAGTCTCTTTCTGCTGTAAAGCAGAGGGTCACCAAGCATGTGGTGCAGGTGATGGGGGACTTCATTTTGCAAAGAACACAGCGACGACTCCATGCTGTGCAATTTTGGCCCTGAGCCACATCCATGCCTGCAGAAATACATTTGGGCAGATGAACACCACTTATGGCAGGAGCTGGATGAACCAGCTTCAGTGGGGGATGGACACCTTGGCACTGGGGGCTCCCATTCAGAGTCAGTTTCACATATGAACCCTGTATCAACAGGTATAATAAACAGATATATATAGAGTACAGGGAACATAAGGTTGAATATATTATTATAGACATGCTAGATCTACTGTCTAATTTATATTATGACATTTCAGCTAGATCTACACTCTATTATATTATGACAGACCAGCTAGATCTACTGTCTTGATTATATTACAACAGACCAGCTGTATCTACTGTCTCCATTTCACTTTGGCCATTGTTCTGGGCCTGCCCTCCCATCAACAGCCTCAAATAGGCTATTTCATTTCACAAATAATATTTTATATTATTCATTTCAAACAACTGCATTAGCATGAGAAGAACTTACCAGTCCAAAACGATGTCCTCTCCGTTCAAATTTTTTTTTCCTCAATTTGGGAATCGCTAAATGAATCGTCCTTGATCAATTTCTTCTAAAATTGTGTGTACATCTGTATATCGAGACTTAGATTTAGCTTTCCCTGACTTAGTCGCCATACTGATTGATATATAAACAGTTGAATATGCGCTTTACCAAAACTATGCTGTGCACAACATTCGTGGCTCCTTCCGGTATGAACTCTCGTCAAGAGTTTACTACATGGGTTGGTCTTCCAACACATAAACATTACATATTGCCGTTTACCTCAGCTCATTGGCTATCTACCCAGCTAGATTTCAAGACGATCAGTGGTCATTGGGTTAAAATACAGTCAATCAACGAAACAGCGGGCATATCATTGGTGCACAATGATGTCATTACTTGTTGCCTTCAAATCGGTTTCTTTCAGTCAATACGTCCAGCGAAATGACCCATCAGGTTTGGTTGCATTACAAACAAGGGTCACCAAGCATGTGGTGCAGCTGCTGTTACAAACAAACCAGTTGATCGCAATGAAACCAAACATGACTGGAAAAGTCACATTTTGTGTGTGTATTTACCTCAAATGTGTCGTCGAAAATGGAATGAGACAGAATTCACAACACAAGCGGTTCACAAAATATTTCGTGTTAGGCTATAAAAATGGATTTTATCAAACAAAAGACCATTCATTGTGTAACAATGAGCATTGGGATTGCAAACAGAGGAAGATCGTCAAAGGTAAACAATTTATTTTATTGTAGTTCGTGATGTTGTTATGCCTGTTCTGGTTGAAATACTTGTTTTTTTTATTGGGGCTCCATCCTCAGATAATCGCATCGTATTCTTTCACAGTAAATCCTTTCTTAAATCTGACAACGCAGTTGGATTATCAAGATTCTAGGCTTTCGAAACTTGTGAGACACTTGTATTTTCATGAATGTTTAATATGACTATTTATGTAGCGATCACCGTATGTTGTCGAATTTCATCCCGCTACCGTGTTCGGTGTGCAGAGAGGTTAATGAAGTGGTGATTAAAGAGCTCAGCCATGTGCTTCTTGTCAGTAACAACCACATCATCAACATTAAGGGACATGGGCAGGTGTGAGGAGAAGGGATTATTTTCCAGGTCTTTAACCGCTTTCCAGAAATTCTTGGAGTTAGACCCATAGAGAGAGAACTGCTCCTTAGAGTAACTATCTTTGGCCTTCCGGATAGCCTGAGTGTACTTATTTCTCATTTGCCTGAACGAGAGCCAGTCAGCCTGAGTATGCGTATACCGAGCCTTTCGCCAAATGCAATTTTTGAGGTGGAGTAACTCTGCAAGATCAAGGTCGAACCAGGGGCTGAACCTGTTTTTAATTCTCATTTTCTTTATGGGGGTGTGTTTCAATACCACTGAAAATATCAAAAAAGGTCAAAGCATCTTTGACAGAAGGGATCAAGCTGATTCTATACCATTTTACAGAGGCCAGTTCATGAAGGAAAGCTTGCTCATTAAAGTTTTTTAGCACGTGTCTATGACAAATCAGGACAGGTAATTTCACTGAGCAGCCATCACAAACACATGCTGTAAAACAGTGATCACTAAGGTCATTACAGAAAACACCAGACTGATACCTATCAGGATTATTTATGAGGATAACGTTGAGGAGAGTAGCCTTTTCTGGAGTGTTTGGAGTCATACAGTGCCTTGCGAAAGTATTCGGCCCCCTTGAACTTTGCGACCTTTTGCCACATTTCAGGCTTCAAACATAAAGGTATAAAACTGTATTTTTTTGTGAAGAATCAACAACAAGTGGGACTCAATCGTGAAGTGGAACAACATTTATTGGATATTTCAAACTTTTTTAACAAATCGGCATGCAAAATTATTCAGCCCCCTTAAGTTAATACTTTGTAGTGCCACCTTTTGCTGCGATTGCAGCTGTAAGTCGCTTGGGGTATGTCTCTATCAGTTTTGCAGATCGAGAGACTGAAATTTTTTCCCATTCCTCCTTGCAAAACAACTCGAGCTCAGTGAGGTTGGATGGAGAGCATTTGTGAACAGCAGTTTTCAGTTCTTTCCACAGATTCTCGATTGGATTCAGGTCTGGACTTTGACTTGGCCATTCTAACACCTGGATATGTTTATTTTTGAACCATTCCATTGTAGATTTTGCTTTATGTTTTGGATCATTGCCTTGTTGGAAGACAAATCTCCGTCCCAGTCTCAGGTCTTTTGCAGACTCCATCAGGTTTTCTTCCAGAATGGTCCTGTATTTGGCTCCATCCATCTTCCCATCAATTTTAACCATCTTCCCTGTCCCTGCTGAAGCAGGCCCAAACCATGATGCTGCCACCACCATGTTTGACAGTGGGGATAGTGTGCTCAGGGTGATGAGATGTGCTGCTTTTACGCCACACAACATTTTACATTGTTGCCAAAATGTTCAATTTTTGTTTCATCTGACCAGAGCACCTTCTTCCACATGTTTGGTGTGTCTCCCAGGTGGCTTGTGGCAAACTTTAAACAACACTTTTTATGGATATCTTTAAGAAATGGCTTTCTTCTTGCCACTCTTCCATAAAGGCCAGATTTGTGCAATATACGACTGATTGTTGTCCTATGGACAGAGTCTCCCAACTCAGCTGTAGATCTCTGCAGTTCATCCAGAGTGATCATGGGCCTCTTGGCTGCATATCTGATCAGTCTTTTCCTTGTATGAGCTGAAAGTTTAGAGGGACGGCCAGGTCTTGGTAGATTTGTAGTGGTCTGATACTCCTTCCATTTCAATATTATCGCTTGCACAGTGCTCCTTGGGATGTTTAAAGCTTGGGAAATCTTTTTGTACCCAAATCCGGCTTTAAACTTATTCACAACAGTATCTCGGACCTGCCTGGTGTGTTCCTTGTTCTTCATGATGCTCTCTGCGCTTTTAACGGACCTCTGAGACTATCACAGTGCAGATGCATTTATACGGAGACTTGATTACACACAGGTGGATTGTATTTATCATCATTAGTCATTTAGGTCAACATTGGATCATTCAGAGATCCTCACTGAACTTCTAGAGAGAGTTTGCTGATGGACTGATGGACTATGATAGCACCCAGCAACAGTCAACAAAGAGCTATTTGAAAGTTGAATGCTTAAAACCAGCAAATTAAATTGTTTGGGCACAGAGTTGGTGGAGACAACCGAGCACTGAAGGTGATCCTTGGTAAAGATTGCCACTACCCCACCTTTGGAAGATCTGTCTTGCCAAAAAAGGTTATAACCAGAAAGTTTAACATCAGTATTCAAAACACTCTTCCTTAATTAACCATGTCTCAGTAATGACCAACACATCTGGATTAGAGCTGTGAACGAACCCACGCTTTCAATTGACCCATTATAGGTAATAAGCTTCTAGTGTTAACGTGCAGAAAACCCATATCAGGATAAAGGTAAGACCTAGATGCAGACGGTGTCGAAGTAACAATGTTTATTACAGCAACAGGGGCAAAGGTACAGGATGGCAGACAGGCTCAGGGTCAGGTCAGGCAGAGGTCTGTAATCCAGAGGTGGGGCAAAGGTACAGGATGGCAGACAGGCTCAGGGTCAGGTCAGGCAGAGGTCGGTAATCCAGAGGTGGGGCAAAGGTACAGAATGGCAGGTAGGGTCAGGGACAGGCAGAGTGGTCAGGCGGGCGGGCTCAGTGTCAGGACAGGCAAGGGTCAAAACCAGCAGAACGAGAAAAGAGAGGCTGGGAAAAAGCAGGAGCTGATATAGAAAACGCTTGTTGACTTGACAAACAAGATGAACTTGCAACAAAGAAACAGAGAACACCGATGTAAATACACAGGGGATAATGGGGAAGATGGGCGACACCTGGAGAGGGGTAGAGACAATCACAAAGACTGGAGGCAGATTGAAACAGATCAGGGTGTGACAACCCAAGTCAGAATTGGAGCTAGCAACAATAGATGGGCCAGGGTGTACATGCACATTTCCAGATATCATCAACAGTAGATGGGCCAGGGTGTACATGCACATTTCCAGATATCATCAACAGTAGATGGGCCAGGGTGTACATGCACATTTCCAGATATCATCAACAGTAATACAATCAAAGCACATCAGAGGACAGGGACAGCTCTGCAGTGCTGATTTATGACATCTGAATGTGCATTAGATGGCAAAACAATCATATTGTACAGCAATTTCATCAGGTAACATGAATACAAAGCCGGCGAGAGGTGGTTAGAATAGGATGGGAGGGGGAGACATGCCAGGGCAGACAGTGAACAGATCACCAGGTGGAATCCAAGCAGCAGAGCAGCAGGCAACAGGAGTCACACCCACTTGGGGGAAGCTTTTATTTCTAGAGGCAGATTTCTTGTAGAAAATGCAAGGGATGGTCTTTGAAAAGCAGTAGAGGGCTTCAAAGACTCCTGCAACTTGTTGAGCCCAAAGACCTTGACACCTCTCACTTCACACCTTAGTGCCCAATTGAAGTTGTATCTGGTCTGTCCTAGCATGCCTGGCAGCCTTAACTCAGCATTTAGTCCCAAAACAGTACAATATATTATTGTAATATGCTTTTTTTCCTTCTTCTTGGCTTTCAAAATAACATCAGACCAAACACTACTCACTCAGTTCCAGGTTGGATGGTGTCCTCAGGTCTCTGCTGTTTGTTTGCTAGAGCACCCTCCATATAGCTTGGAAAGGGAAATCCTTGATAGCAGTAATCCCTCCAGGTATCTTTTGCCAAAATTAGGTTGTATGTTTGGAGTTTTGATCTGGAGCAAAGACCATGCTGTTACTTAAAAAGTCATCCTAATCACATTAGCGCATGTTAGCTCACCCGTCCCGGTATCAGGGACACCGATCCTGTAGAGGTTAAACACAACCATTATGTTTCAAGTTCAAATTAGGATATAGGAAATTAGGATAAATTAGGAAATAAAATTCTTGCTAACTTCACCCATATTTGATTTTTGCAAAAAAAGTAGTGTGTAGTTCCAGTAGTTAACTACACCGCTACATGGCAAAATAAAGGTAATTCACTACAAAAACACTACCTTGATTTGAATTTACTACCACCAAGCTACTGCAAAATGTAGTTCAATTGCTAACATGTAGTTCACTATTCCCCAAAACTGCCAGGTAAACAGTTGTGCAGCAGACCAAGAATCGCAGGAGTATCTTTACAAGCTGTTTCAGTATCTCTGCCTCGCGGTGGACAGAACAGAAAAGACAAAAAGCAAAAAACAAGTTGGCCAATATGTTGAGAATGGCGAGAGGCCTGTTGACTATAGCAAAGGTCAAGACATCCATCTTGATACAGGTATGCTTAATTTCTGACGAGAGGAATATGTTGGCAGGGATATCTTCTCTCTCAGCTTCCAGGTGCTCAAATGCTCAACACCTCACCAGTGCCAGGGATTTCAGGGTGTCTCACTCAGGCAACAAAAGATCAACGTAAGTGTAGCATAACCTATTTACATCATAGATACAGAAATTAATGAGCTGTTACAAACTAGAAAAGAAACAATGTAAATGTAGAACATTACATGAGCTTCATAAGGCATTATTAAAATGATCTTACAGTGCCTTCAGAAAATAGTAGTACTTCTTGACTTATTCTACATTTTGTTCTCATAGCCTGAATTCAAAATGGATTAAATATATTTATTTTTCTACACACAATACCCCAAAATGACAAAGTTAAATTAAAACTGCCCACATTCCACGTCTTCTATGGTAAGCAACTCCAGTGTAGATTTGGCCTTGTGTTTTAGGTTATTGTCCTGCTAAAAGGTGAATCTATCTCCCAGTGTCTGGTGGAAAGTAGAATGAACCAGGGAATGAACCATGCTCCATGGCATTTCTTTTTCATCCTGAAAAACTCCCCAGTCCTTAACGATTACAAGCATACCCAAAGCAAGATGCTATCACCACTATGTTTGAAAATATATAGAGTGGTACTCAGTAATGTGTTGTATGGGATTTTATCCAAACATAACACTTCATTTCCCTATCTTACAGATAATTGTATAAGTGGGGTAGAGAGATGAGGTAGTGTCTCAAAAAACATGTTAAATACTATTATTGCACACAGAGTCCATGCAACTGATCATGTGACTTGTTAAAGACATTTGAGCAGTTTGCATAACAAAGGCGTTGAATACTTATTGACTCAAGACATTTCAGCTTTTTATTTGTAATTCAATCAAATGTATTTATTAAGTAATTTTTATATCAGCCGACGTCACAAAGTGTTATGCAGAAAGCCAGCCTAAAATCCCAAACAGTAAGCAATGCAGATGTAGAAGTAGAGAGTTAGAGGGAGCATACTTAAATTCACACAGAACATCGGATAAGACAGGAGAAATACTCCAGATACAACAGACTGATCCTAGACCCCCGGCACACAAACTATTGCAGCATAAATACTGGAGGCTGAGACTGGAGGGGTTGGGAGACACTGGGCCCCATCCGACGATACCTCCGGACAGGGCCAACCAGGCAGGATATAACCCCACCAACTTTGCCAAAGCACAGCCCCCACACAACTAGAGGGATATCTTCAAACCAACAACTTACGACCCTGAGACAATTCCAAGTATAGCCCACGGCAGAACCCCCAGGGGGGCGCCAACCCGGGACAGGAAGACCACGTTGGTGACTCAACCCACTCAGTGACGCACCCCTCCTAAGGATGGCATGGAGGAGCACCAGTAAGCCAGTGACTCAACCACAGTAATAGGGTTAGAAGCAGAGAATCCCAGTGGAGAGAGGGGAACCAGCTAGGCAGAGACAGCGAGTGCGGTTTCGTCGCTCCAGTGCCTTTCCGTTCACCTTTGTACCCCTGGGCCAGACTACACTCAAGCATAGGACCTACTGAAGAGATGAGTCTTCAATAAAGACTTTAAGGTGGAGACCGAGTCTGAGTCTCTCACATGGATAGGCAGGCCATTCCATAAAAAAATGGAGCTCTATAGCAGAAAGCCCTGAAACCTATCGTCTTTACTCCTGTGAGTACAGGGCTCCGTTCGCTTGGTTGGGAAGTCACGCTGTAGCGTGTGACAGTTCTGGAATTCCACCAGATTGTAACTAAGGGTGCTATTCTGCTGCATTGCAGAGTCCACTTGAATGCTTAGAGTACTGATGTTGGACACGTGAGTTTCGCACTTGGTCCTTTCGGTCTCAAACGTATCTGTCATGCTTTGCAGATTGAGGCCTTGAGTACGGAGCGAGAGATTCAGTGATGAGATTTCCATCTTCATCACCTGAGTTCTGTCATCTTTCATTTGGTCAGTGACTTCAATGAGTTCTGCTGACCTGTCATCCAACTTAGTCATTGGGTTCATTAACTGATCATCTTTGGTCTGCAGCAATTTGTAGTAGAACAGTGTTACTTTGAGTAACGTTCAACAAAACTGCATGTTATCAAGTTCTGCGCTCCTGTTTGTAGATAACTTTAAGTTAAGATAATTACTAGATAATTATTTTAGGCAGCAGAATGTTTCCCTTTTCTGCATTTGTCATCAGTATCCCGGTTCGCTCCACCTGTCCCTTTATATCTACCGTTACCTGCTCATGCTTCAGCTGTGTACTGGCGTATTGGACCAATGCCAATCTCGGATGGCAAGACATCAGGGCTAGACTGGAGAGAACTTTTACAAGGCCTGCGCCCGATTGATTTTGGAGAGCGTTGTTCGCAATTTCTGCTATTTTTCAGCTAATGGCATAATTAGGGTTGGTATCGCTGCTGTGGTCAGAGATCAATCCATTTATGGGTAGAGGTTCACTAATTAGCGGGCATACATAGGAACAGTTCTGCCCCTGAACAAGGGAGTTAACCCACTGTTCCTAGGTAATCATTGTAAATAAAAATGTGTTCTTAAAACTGACTTGCCTAGTTACATTTAGAAAATAAAACTCTGGCTAGTTAAATATGTAAAGTAGATAGCAGTGTCTTCCTATTAAACAATATTTTCTAATATTGAGAAAAATATATGCTGAGCACTTGTTGGCTGCTTTTCCTTTACTCTGCGGTCCAACTCAACCCGAACCATCTCAAATGGGTTGAGGTCAGGTGATTGTGGAGGTCAGGTCATCTGATGCAGCACTCCATCACTCTCCTTCTTGGTCAAATATCCCTTAAAGCCTGGAGGTGTGTTGAGTCGTTGTCCTGTTGAAAAACAAATGATAGTCCCACTAAGCGCAAACCAGATGGGATGGTGTTTTGCTTCAGAATTCTGTGGTAGCCATGCTGGTCACCAGCAAGCACCCCCACACAATCACACCTCCCCCTCCATGCTTCGTGGTGGGAACCACACATGCAGAGATCATTCATTCACCTACTCCGATATTCAAATCTTCACCTAGTCTCACAAATATATGGTGGATGGAACCAAAAATCTCAAATTTGGACTCAGACCAAAGGACAGATTTCCACTTGTCTAATGTCCATTGCTCATGTTTCTTGGCCCAAGCAAGCCTCTTCATATAATTGGTGTCCTTCAGTAGTTTCTTTGAAGCAATTCGACCATGGAGGCCTGATTTCACGCAGTCTCCTCTGAACAGTTGATGTTTAGATGTGTCTGTTACATGAACTCTGTGAATCATTTATTTGGGCTGCAATGTGAGGCTGGCAACTCTAATGAACTTATCCTCTGCAGCAGAGGTAACTCTGAGTCTTCCTTTCCTGTGGCGATCCTCATGAGAGCCAGTTTCATTGTTATCGAGCTTAGTTTTTGCGATTGCACTTTAAGAAACATTCAAAGTTGTTGAAATGTTCTGTATTGACTGACCTTCATGGTCTTAAAGTAATAATGGACTGTTGTTTCTCTTTGCTTGTTTGAGCTGTTCTTGCCATAATATGGACTTGGTCTTTTACCAAATAATGCTAGCTTTATATATCACAACAACTGATTGGCTCAAACGCAATAACAAATAAACTTCTAACAAGGCACACCTGTTCATTGAAATGCATTCTAAATGAAGATGGTTGATATGTTCAACACTTTTTTGGGTTTCTGCATGATTCCATTTATTTCATAAAAATAGACATTATCACATACATGTTTTGTAAGTCGTGGGTTATTAGCCATTGCGGTCTGGTGTGGGTGAACAAACAGCTGACCCCCGCGCCATTAAAATCTACAGATACAGTGCCTTGCAAAAGTATTCATCCCCCTTGGCATTTCTTATTTTGTTGCATTACAACCTGTAATTTAAGTTGATTTTTATTTGGATTTCATGTGATGGACATACACAAAATAGTCCATATGAAGAAGTGAAATGAAAACATCTTGTTTCAAAAGAAATAAACTGAAAAGTGATTCGTGCATATGTAGTCACCACCTTTGCTATGAAGCCCCTAAATAAGATTTGGTGCAACAAATTACCTTCAGAAGTCAGATAATTAGTTAAAGTCCACCTGTGTGGAATCTAAGTGTCACATGATATATATATGTTCTGAAAGGCACCAAGGTCTGCAACACCATTAAGCAAGGGAAACCAAGACCAAGGAGCTCTCCAAACAGGTCAGGAACAAAGTTGTGGAGAACCAAAGATCAGGATTGGGTTACAAAAAAATATCAGAAACTTTGAACATCCCACGGAGTACCATTAAATCCACTATTAAAAAAAATGGAAAGAATATGGCACCACAAACCTGCCAAGAGAGGGCCGCCCACCAAAACTCACGGACCAGGCAAGGAGGGGAGGCAAAGAGACCACAGATAACCCTGAAGGAGCTGAAAAGCTCCACAGCAGAGATGTGAATCTGTCCATAGGACCACTAAGCCGTACACCCCACAGAGCTGGGCATTACGGAAGAGTGGCCAGAAAAAAAGCCATTGCTTAAAGAAAAAAAACAAGCAGACACGTTTGGTGTTCACCAAAAGGCATGTGGTAGACTCCCCAAACATATGGAAGATGGTACTCTGGTTAGATGAGACTAAAATGCAGCTTTTTGGCCATCAAGGAAAATGTTATGTCTGGCGCAAACTCAACACCTCATCATCCAGAGAACACCATCCCCACAGTGAAGTATGGTGGTGGCAGCATCATGCTGTGGGGCTGTTTATCCATCGGCAGGGACTTGGAAACTGGCCATAATTGACGTAATTATGGATGGCACTAAATACAGGGAAATTCTTGAGGGATACCGGTTTCAGTCTTCAAGAGATTTGAGGCTGGGACGGAGGTTCACCGTCCAGCAGGACAATGACCCTAAGCATACTGTTATGAATCCCTTTTGGCCCGGCAGTCTAGGGGGGGATGGTAATGAGACCCGTAACATAACTCACACAAATTATAATAGTGACAAAGTAAGTGTGAACAAAATAACCAGGACAACTGAAATCTACCGTTAAACTCAAGGTTTATTGTAAAACACACGGTAATGGGGGGGGGGGGGGGAGCATGAAAAGGGGCTGAGCTGGACCAAAGGAAAGAAACAATAAGTATTCAAAAACACCCCTAGCTAGACTAGCCTACTTTATTAACAGCTAACTAACCAAAAATACAGTGGGTGGTCCGCCCAGTTCTAACTAGTGTATTTAACAAAGTCTACCTACGGGTAGTGTATGCCCATGGGCGACTTGTCTTGGTTTCCCCTTTTCCCACCAGCAAACAAGCAAACACCATAACAATACTCACAGGTGATGAAAGTGCTATGGAGGTGCTCAAACAAAAGAGAGGTCAAACCACAAAGAGAGTGAAACACAGACCTACAGACATGGCATTTACAGAGAAATTGAGCTCTAGAGCAAACAACTGACAGGGTTTTTAAACCAAGGGAAAGGAACTGTGATTGGGTAGGAAATAGGAGGAGGTGTGTCTTCTGATTGATGATTGGATTGGTGACCGATTGGGGAGTGATGATTTTCACCTGTGAGGGGAGAAGGAGAGAAAAGAACACAGGATACACACACAGGATACTGGTATCCGTAACACTCCCACCCTTAAAAGAGCAACCCTAGGGATTGAGACTACAGTATTTCAATGAATAACCCACAAGACCAACAACAAAGTCAACCTCACAAAAATAATTTTTACACACGAGACAAAGCATCTGCCAATACATTATCAGAACCCTTTTTGTGGCGGATCTCCAAATTATAATTTTGTACAATCAGCGGCCAACGCATAAGGCGCTGGTTCTGGTTGTACATCCGGTGGAGAACAACTAAGGGTTTATGGTCAGTATAAACAATCACTGGTAGGGCACTGGAACCAATATATACTTCAAAGTATTGCAGAGCCAACAACAAAGCAAGAGCTTCTTGTTCTATTGTTGCATAGTTTGACATTTTTTTAATTTACAGGAAAAATAACAAACAGGATGATCCACTCCACTCTTGTCCTGCTGCAGTAGAACAGCACCAGCACCTCTGGCACTAGCGTCTACCTCAAGCTTGAACGGTTGTTCAAAATCCGGAGCAGCATGTACAGGGGTACTACATAAGAGTGCTTTCGCAGATTCAAAAGCTCTCTTACAATCAGGGGACCACACAAATTATTTAGCAAATCGGTCAATGGAGCAACTACCGCAGATACATTTTTTACAGAAGCTACGGTAGTAGCCAACCATCCTAAAAAAATGGCGTAGCTCTCGACTGGTGGTAGGTGCAGGGAATGCAGTTATAGCCAAGACCTTGGCATCAACAGGGCGCACCTGTCCATGGCCAACCTCTTCACAGAGATAGGTAACAGTAGCCTTGCCAAACTCGCACTTTGCCAAGTTCAGGGTTAGAGAAGCAGCTGCCAACCGTTCACATACTACCCTTAGAGAGTCAACATGATCTGACCACTCAGACGAATAAATCACTAGGTCATCAAGGTATACACTACAATTAGGAACGCCAGCTAATACGGAGTTAACCAGTCGTTGGAAAGTGGCTGGTGCATTTCGCATCCCAAAAGCCATGACTGAGTACTGTAGGAAGTTGTCTGGGGTCTCAAAGGCAGAAATCTCAGAAGCACGTGAAGTTAACCTTTTAAGAGGTCAAACATAGTTACATACTTAGCAGCACCAATAGTGTCGAGACAGTCATCCAGTCTGGGTAACGGGAACGAATCTGGCATTGTGACAGAATTTACCTTTCGATAATCCGTACATAACCTGGACGTACCATCAGGTTTAGGAACCAGAATGCAAGGAGTACTCCAAGGGCTTGAACTTGGCGTAGCCAGGTCATTCTCCAACAAATATTTCACCTCATCCCTCATCATCTTGGAAGCATTCATACGATATGGGTGTTGCTTGATAGGTGTAGCATTTCCAACACGTTTGTGCGAGTAGGAACGTCATTAAAGAGACATGAAAAACTGTAGTAGCATCAATATCATTGCGTTAATTTAAGAAATACCTGTTTAGGTGCCTTTTGAACTAGACCTACTGTAAAGCGCTCCATGTCACTAAGATCTATTGGTTGTCTGAAGTCTCCATCAGCCAAAAAGGAAAACACAGGCAACATAACCTACTCTGTTCTATATTATTTATTTATAGAGCACACAAAGCAAAGTCACTAAGTCACACTGAACCAAAAACACAATTTCACACAATAAAAGTCGCACTGCATGCACGTTTTTTTAAACAAGTTCAAATTAATATATATATATATATATTTTAATCAAAAGCAGCTCAAACATAGAACATGTAAGAATTCACTCTATAGCCATTTATAGTGTACATTATAGGGAAATAATGCATGTTCTAGAATTCCCTTCTAGCCAATCAGAATCAAGTATTCAACAATGCCATGGTATAAATGGTACTGAGTGTACAAAGCATTAAGAACACCTGCTCTTTCCATGAAATTGACTGACCATAATCAAGGAATAATTTATTCAATAAATCCAATATAGTCCTGGGGTAGATGGACTTAATCTGTGTCCATGAAATTTGCCCTTAATCATCCTTTTTAACTAAACACAGCATGACATGTAAATCTAACAATGCATATGGGTCAATGTCATACAACCGTGATTGTTTCATCCTTCATCCACAAAACTTCAATGACCTTGCAGCCTGAAGGCTTTGAGACAAATATAAGATGCCCTCTGTCTGAAAACTGACTGACCAACACCCAGGTTTACAGTGGTGACAAAAATGCAGAGAGATGACTGTGTGGAAAATATTAAACTTATTGTCCAAGTCTCTACTAGGGGAAGGCTTCCAGGTGAAGACAGCAGCGAAGATCCACAGAGCAAAAAGGAAGTGATGGTTGCCCTCATCTGACTGTGTAGTCGAGGAGAGGAAAAGAGTCTGCAGCTCTCTTTCATGACGAAGGCCATTTTCACACATAGACTTGCCACATTTGTGTAATACAGTCTTTTTGAGCCAGAAGCAGTGTCATTTGTTAAGGTGTGCTGTAAGTGCTGTTATTTCCAGAGACATTGATGAGAAAAACTACTGAAATATTAACAGCAACAACAAACCAAATGAACGGGCTTACAATAAACAGGTTCCAGTAGATGATGATTTTGATGTTCCTGTTCACCCAGATGAAGAGCGCTCGCATGACTGGGACTATTGGGATTATAAGAAAAAAATCAGCTTCCAGGTGTTAAAATACTGAACACCCCACCAGAGCCAGGGATTTCAGGAATGTCTCTCAGGCAACAAGATAACTAAATAAATGTAGCATAACCTTTTTAAATCGTATATACAGAAATGACTGAGCTTTAACAATGTAAATGTAGAGTAAATGTAGAATATTACATAAGCTTTAAAACGCCCTTTTAAAATGAGGTTATATGCCATCATTGGTCTAAGTCCTCTTTGCAGTCACATCGCTATGTTTAGAAAGGAACCAAGATCTTTTTCCAACATTCACTCAGTGCACTCTGGGTTTTTACAAAGTGCAGGAGAAGCCATTCCATCAGGTGCTATCAGACAGCTAGATACCTACTTACATTTTGGAAGCTAAAAGATTACATTTAGTTGAAAGATAAAACAATTATTGTAATCAGAAGATACTATTAACATGTATATATGATTAATAACAAAATAAATAGCAGAATAATAACTGCAGATACAATAATGCTACTGCCCCTTTAAGAGCTCAAATATATTTTGTATGCTATGTTGTGATTCTCACCAAATATGTTGTCTTCTCACGCTATTCAAACCCCACTATCGAATAAACACTTTATGAAACTCTCTTAGCTTATAGATCACATATGGCAAACAAATAATCTGAACAAAAAATCCACACATATATTGGAATTTCTGTGGATCCTTAACAGTCGCATATCAATATCTAAAAACAGCATACGTTTGTTCCGCGAACCTGTACAACATCATCTCTCTTTTATGTCACCATTGTAAGGTTGTATGGCTGGGAAAACAGTGTTGTAGTAGTCTAGTGTGTGTTGCGGTAATGGGAATAATGACAAGCGCAGGGGGTGGCAGGTGGCCTAGTGGTTAGAATGTTGGGCCAGTAACTGAAAGGTTTGCTGGATCGAATTCCTGAGCTGACAAGTTAAAAATCTGTTGTTCTGAACAAGGCAGTTAACCCACTGTTTCCCGGTTGGCCATTGTAAATAAGAATTAGTTCTTAACTGACTTGACTAAAAGCCACTTGGGGAGCTTCTTCTTCTTTGTTTTTTAAATGGGGGTTGGCAATCATCGCCACCAATTGGACTGGAGTGTAAATCCATAACCATTTGTAAAACAAAGAAAAAAATGTTACACTTCTGACTTAACCTACACTCGTTAAAAACCCACTACCCCATTCCACTACTTTTACCCTGTCTGCTCCTACACCGTGCCAATGGCCTGGGAGGACAGGCCACCACCAAAAACACACTCTATAACTATTCTGAAGTCAAATCTCGTACACCCGAGTAAATCTCTGCAGCTGCCACCACAACATATATTTTCTGTGATTTATGTTCCATTTCTGTGGTAGTTTATTATCTTATAAGATTAATAGGATCCCCATTAGCCAACGCCAATGATGATTATGACCATTGCTATAAACCATTGCTATAAACTGTAAGGGGCCAACATTTATGAAGCATATATCCCTCATTGGCCTATCCCTCTATGCTGACACAGATCTACTACTTACACGGATCCTCTCAGAATCCCTCAACCTTGGCCCATCCTCCTCTAGTTTCTTCACTGACTCCTCATATGACACACTCTGCACTACTCTGACCATTCCCACCTCAACCTGCCTCTCCCGCACAGGGCCATTCCGATCCTAAGCAACATGGGGACTCTTACAATTGACAAACACAACTTTTCCCACCCAAACTACACATTCCTCTATCCCTGGGAAGCTTCATGTTCACATAAAAAGGGGACATTGCAGCCAAATGTCCCCTTCCTTTTAGAAGTTCGAAAGATGCGAGCGCCTGTGAAATCGTGATTTGTCCAAATGATCAGTGATTAAAAATCTGCGTAGCAGAACAAAGTTCCTTGTTAGTTGTTGCATGCCAGTCTATCGACAGATGCTACTACCATTTATATTACTTGTATATGTCCAAGAGAGATTACAGTACCACAGTGACAGTATCATCCACACAACTTCAATGACCTTGCAGCCTGTTGAGCTTTGAGCCAAATATCAGCTGCCCTCTGTCTGAAAACAGACTGACCGATACCAAGGTTAACAGTGGTGCCAAACATGTAGAGAGAGATGACAGTGTTGAAAAAAGTATAGTTGAAGACCATAGAGAAATTGATGCTGAAGAAAGAAATGAAGATCCACAGAGCACAGAGGAAGTAGAGAATTCCCTGCAGGATCCCAGTGACGGTGACCCTCATCTGACTGTGCAGGCGGGGAGAGGAGAAGGTGCTGCCGCTCTCTTTCATGCGCTTCATGTGTCTATGCAGATAACACACTGTGACCCCGCTCGACCCCACCATCACACACAGACAAAAAAACATGTAGATAACTTTGCAATAGAAACACACCAGGACAGTGTAAAACAGTCCATCTGTAGAGCCAGAAACAGTGTCGTTTGTTGATGGGTAAGTGATGTTATCGTTTCCCTCAACATCTTTGAGACTATAAATTAGTGATGTACTAACAGCCAAGTCAAACAGAAAGAAAATTCTGTCGACAAACAGGCCCCAGTAAATTATGATTTTGATGTTCCTCTTCACCCAGATGAAGAGAGCTCGCTGGGCTGGGACGATCTGGGTGTAGTAGAAGAAATTCAGCCAAACAGAGGTTGACATGCTGGTAAATGCAGTGAACAACACTAACATATCAACATACTGGATGTCTTCGCTGTAAGTGAGTAGCCACACGCATTCCACCGTGATAAGAGAGACCAGGAAAATTGTGGTGCAGCAAACCAAGAATCCCAGGAGTAACTTCACAGGCTGTTTGAGACCCTCTCTGCCTCGCGGTGGACAGAAAAGGCAAAAAACAAAAAACAAGTTGACTAATATGTTGGCCATAGCCAGAGGCCCGTTGACTATGATATAAGCCAATTCATCCATCACGATATAGGTAAACGACATTTCTGAAAATCCAGAGGTTTATTGTATGTTTACAGGGAGTTACTCTGGGTGCTCAAGTGATGGAAAAGAAACCCTGTCAATATCTGAGGGTCTGAGGTGTCTGAGGCAACATTGAAATCAAATTCAAATACAACCAATGCACATTGGAAATATGTAAATGATTGGTCAGCAACAGAAACCAAAAAGGAAGGAATATCTGCATGTAGCATTGCATAAGCTTCCTGTATGCTTAAAAACACACTACTTTCCATGTTTGTGTGGTATAGATGTGTCTTTATGATATAGAGCTGTGGGCAGGAATAATCTTGGTGTTGTATGAAGAAATCCTCCACATGGAAGATGAAAGTAGATCAAATGCTCAGTATGGGTGATTCCCAATATAATCTCCTTTCTCCTGGAGTGTGTACTCTTTCACCACTTCCCACACATCTAAAAGCATTGGATTGGTGGAGACACGGGCTATTGGGAGTTTCCACCCTATTTCTTATACCAGTCATTTCCTTTAAATTAGTGATTGGAAGTGAACAAGTGCACACTTTGGGAGGAAGTAGGGATCAGGACCCCCCCCCATGGCCATTTAATCATAAACTGTCTCAGAGAAGCACTGCTGATCTAGGATCAGGACTCCCCCCATGGCCATTTAATCAAACTGTCTCAGAGAAGCATTGCTGATCTAGGATCAGGACCCCCCCCCCCCCCCCCCCCCATGGCCATTTAATCATATTTGTTATAATCAAAAAGGCAGAACTGATCCTAGATCAGCACTCCTAATTTAATACACTTCAAGAATATAGGCCCTAAGTTTGAGTGTGATCATGCAAATACAATTTCCCAGAATGATCACTTTTAAAGAGTCAGACAGGCAGTTTTACAGAACTTTATCTTATTTATTATTAAATACATGTCTGACTAAAACGCCAGAGGTAAGAGATCATTCATATTGGAAGGAAGACAACAAATACATACAAGGAAACTCCATCTATTTGTAATTAAGCCTGCTGTTTTTAAAGTACATATTTATGCAAACAATCAACGAGATCTGAAACTTGGCATGGTGATTGATCTGAATTCATCCAAGATTCTCACACACTCTTATGGTCCAAACTTCAGATGTTACTCCTTATAGAATAGGGTGGGGTATGAGTCCCTCTTACAATGCAAGATGTTGAAAATGTCTTCATACATTTCTAACAGTTGAAATATTCAATAAATAACAACTGTTCTACTGTTTAGACCAACAGACTGCAGCAGACCTTGACCATCATTCAATCTGTCATATGAAACCACTTTGGTGCATCTATTCCTCATCTGACAAATACATAGCATTATTGACATACATGTTTTTCCATCTCATATGTAGTTAAATATCTTCACAATGTAACAATACTTCACACACACAAAACAAGTTCGGCAGCTTGTCTTTTCAACCTGTATTTTCAGTGAAATAAAATAATGTCAATCTACAATTCACAGCAGTTGGCAAATGGGTGTCTACGCGTGCACACACAAAAACACACTCACTTTGCAGAACAGACATTTTTCCACACATTATGAATTCATGCAAACTTTTATAATTGATGGATTATTGCTTGTGACATATAATCAAATCATATGATCAAATCATATGATCAAATCATATGATCAAATCGTATGATCCAAAATCAGTGTGAAGTGTTTTTGTTGCAGTCGATCTTCAGTAGCTGGGCGTCAGAAGTAGTCCCGGCGTCGTGAGTCATCGCTGATGAAGGAAGGGTTCCACTGAGCGGGGTAGATGCAGGAGTGACGGGAGCCCGGCAGGCCGGAGAACGGGTAGAGGCCATTATGCTCCAGGTCAGAGTTACGCAAAGCAGGCTGCAACACAGGAAAAATAGAAGAGGTGGTCAGTGTCAACAGCGGAGGAAGGAGATTGGGAGGTGTATGCTAATCCTAACCTGCTGCCGTGGAGCAAAATTAACAAACGTAGTGGCCCTTCTGTCTAATTGGTTTGTCTATTGTTTTCTGGAGAAATGCCATATGTTTGTCTTATTACAAACCACCTGGTTTGGGTCCTGGATGCTGATCAGACAATATACTATGGGTATGACGGAGTGCTTGGACAGAGCCCGTAACCATATTATATATTGGCCATATATCACAAACCCCCGAGGTGTATTATTGCTATTATAAACTGTTTACAAACATAATTTGAGCAGTAAAAATAAATGTTTTGTCATACATGGAGTGTAAAATGGAGTCTTTAAAAAAAGTCCACGGAGTATGCTCCATAACACTAACTGTACATAAACAAACAAACAAACAAACAAACATGGGTACGAGGACCCGACGCTCACCTAATACAACAAACACACTACACTGACAATAAAACAATCTCTGACAAAGACATGAGGGGAAACAGAGGGTTAAATACACAACAGGTAATGAATGGGATAGAAAACAGGTGTGTGGGAAGACAAGACAAAACCAATGGAAAATGAAAAAAAGGATCAATGATGGCTAGAAGACCGGTGACGTCGAACGCCGAGCACCGCCCGAACAGGGAGAGGCAACGACTTCGGCAGAAGTCGTGACAATACCACAGCTATAGTAGTAGTTTCTATGCGTACTGAGTAGCAGTTTCTATACGTACAGAGTAGCAGTTTCTATACCTACAGAGTAGCAGTTTCTATACGTACAGAGTAGCAGTTTCTATACCTACAGAGTAGCAGTTTCTATACGTACAGAGTAGCAGTTTCTATACCTACAGAGTAGCAGTTTCTATACCTACAGAGTAGCAGTTTCTATACCTACAGAGTAGCAGTTTCTATACCTACAGAGTAGCAGTTTCTATACATACAGAGTAGCAGTTTCTATACGTACAGAGTAGCAGTTTCTATACCTACAGAGTAGCAGTTTCTATACCTACAGAGTAGCAGTTTCTATACCTACAGAGTAGCAGTTTCTATACCTACAGAGTAGCAGTTTCTATACGTACAGAGTAGCAGTTTCTATACCTACAGAGTAGCAGTTTCTATACGTACAGAGTAGCAGTTTCTATACCTACAGAGTAGCAGTTTCTATACCTACAGAGTAGCAGTTTCTATACCTACAGAGTAGCAGTTTCTATACCTACAGAGTAGCAGTTTCTATACGTACAGAGTAGCAGTTTCTATACGTACAGAGTAGCAGTTTCTATACCTACAGAGTAGCAGTTTCTATACGTACAGAGTAGCAGTTTCTATACCTACAGAGTAGCAGTTTCTATACCTACAGAGTAGCAGTTTCTATACCTACAGAGTAGCAGTTTCTATACATACAGAGTAGCAGTTTCTATACGTACAGAGTAGCAGTTTCTATACGTACAGAGTAGCAGTTTCTATACGTACAGAGTAGCAGTTTCTATACCTACAGAGTAGCAGTTTCTATACATACAGAGTAGCAGTTTCTATACGTACAGAGTAGCAGTTTCTATACCTACAGAGTAGCAGTTTCTATACCTACAGAGTAGCAGTTTCTATAGAGTAGCCTATACCTACAGAGTAGCAGTTTCTATACGTACAGAGTAGCAGTTTCTATACCTACAGAGTAGCAGTTTCTATACCTACAGAGTAGCAGTTTCTATACCTACAGAGTAGCAGTTTCTATACGTACAGAGTAGCAGTTTCTATACGTACAGAGTAGCAGTTTCTATACGTACAGAGTAGCAGTTTCTATACGTACAGAGTAGCAGTTTCTATACCTACAGAGTAGCAGTTTCTATACCTACAGAGTAGCAGTTTCTATACATACAGAGTAGCAGTTTCTATACATACAGAGTAGCAGTTTCTATACGTACAGAGTAGCAGTTTCTATACCTACAGAGTAGCAGTTTCTATACCTACAGAGTAGCAGTTTCTATACGTACAGAGTAGCAGTTTCTATACGTACAGAGTAGCAGTTTCTATACCTACAGAGTAGCAGTTTCTATACCTACAGAGTAGCAGTTTCTATACGTACAGAGTAGCAGTTTCTATACGTACAGAGTAGCAGTTTCTATACGTACAGAGTAGCAGTTTCTATACGTACAGAGTAGCAGTTTCTATACGTACAGAGTAGCAGTTTCTATACGTACAGAGTAGCAGTTTCTATACGTACAGAGTAGCAGTTTCTATACCTACAGAGTAGCAGTTTCTATACCTACAGAGTAGCAGTTTCTATACCTACAGAGTAGCAGTTTCTATACGTACAGAGTAGCAGTTTCTATACGTACAGAGTAGCAGTTTCTATACGTACAGAGTAGCAGTTTCTATACATACAGAGTAGCAGTTTCTATACGTACAGAGTAGCAGTTTCTATACGTACAGAGTAGCAGTTTCTATACGTACAGAGTAGCAGTTTCTATACCTACAGAGTAGCAGTTTCTATACCTACAGAGTAGCAGTTTCTATACGTACAGAGTAGCAGTTTCTATACCTACAGAGTAGCAGTTTCTATACGTACAGAGTAGCAGTTTCTATACCTACAGAGTAGCAGTTTCTATACGTACAGAGTAGCAGTTTCTATACCTACAGAGTAGCAGTTTCTATACCTACAGAGTAGCAGTTTCTATACGTACAGAGTAGCAGTTTCTATACCTACAGAGTAGCAGTTTCTATACATACAGAGTAGCAGTTTCTATACGTACAGAGTAGCAGTTTCTATACCTACAGAGTAGCAGTTTCTATACGTACAGAGTAGCAGTTTCTATACCTACAGAGTAGCAGTTTCTATACGTACAGAGTAGCAGTTTCTATACCTACAGAGTAGCAGTTTCTATACGTACAGAGTAGCAGTTTCTATACCTACAGAGTAGCAGTTTCTATACGTACAGAGTAGCAGTTTCTATACCTACAGAGTAGCAGTTTCTATACCTACAGAGTAGCAGTTTCTATACCTACAGAGTAGCAGTTTCTATACCTACAGAGTAGCAGTTTCTATACCTACAGAGTAGCAGTTTCTATACATACAGAGTAGCAGTTTCTATACGTACAGAGTAGCAGTTTCTATACATACAGAGTAGCAGTTTCTATACCTACAGAGTAGCAGTTTCTATACCTACAGAGTAGCAGTTTCTATACATACAGAGTAGCAGTTTCTATACATACAGAGTAGTAGATGTCTGTCATCTGTAGCAGGTTCTTGGTGCTACCGTTCTGCTGCAACTCAATGCTTTCCCTCCTCCACTCCATAGAAACACGGTTCATCTTCGGGAACTCTGGGCACGGCGACATCTGAAAATCTCCGCTTTTGAAAATTATCTTATTGATGTCATTCTTGTCTTTCCTGTAAAGAGATAGACAGACAAATATTAGTTCAATGGCAGCACTTTGACTAAGTTTAGTAAAACATTTGAATGTTATTATTGCGTTATTACATCATTATTAACGTTGAAGTGATTTCCAAATTGTGTGGACAATAAAGTTTTTGATTTGAGATATTATTAGTTTTATAAATATAATACAACATGGACTGAGAATAAGGAATGAGGTTTTGTAATTCTATTATTGTGTTATTAGATGGTAATAACAACAGTACTAGTGTCATTGAGTCTTACTTGCACCAGGTGACAATGAGAGCGATGATGAGAATAAGGAGTAGACCACCCCCTGCTGGCGATACCACCACAGCTATCAGCTTGTAGACTAGTAGAAACGCAAAACATTATGAATAAACTGGAGGTCTGAGTGGTATACTACAAAGCAAGTTAGATCTACTCAGACGTTTTTACAGATAGCCAGCTTCACATTCCAGCTCAGGTTCCATCCATACTACGACGGTGGATATTGCTCGTCCGTCTGCCGCTAACTCTAGCAGGCTTGTAACTGCACGTGCATGTCCTACATTGCTAGTCGAACTCCAAACTCTTCATTGAGACAATGCTGGAACATCAATCCATGGGCGAGTCAGTGCCACATTTGAATTTGTGCCGAAATCAAAATGACAGAAAAGTGATTTTGCAAATTCAGCAGGTTATGGTGTGAAATAGGATTTTAAGTCTTTTTTTAAACTACTTATAGGTATCCCTGGCAATCTGACTTTTAAACTCACGGGAATGGCTGCCAGTCTTGACATGAATGGAAACTGTCATCTATGGATTATACAGTATATCACAAGAGTACACCCCTCACATTTTTTGTAAATATTTGAGTATATCTTTTCATGCGACAACACTTAAGAAATGACACTTTGCTACAATGTAAAGTAGTGAGTGTACAGCTTGTATAACAGTGTACATTTGCTGCCCCCTCAAAATAACTCAACACACAGCCATTAATGTCTAAATCGCTGGCAACAAAAGTGAGTACACCCCTAAGGGAAAATGTCTAAATTGGGCCCAAAGTGTCAATATTTTGTGTGGCCACCATCATTGTCCAGCACTGCCTTAACCCTCTTGGGCATGGAGTTCACCAGAGCTTCACAGGTTGCCACTGGAGTCCTCTTCCACTCCTCCATGACGACATCACGGAGCTGGTGGATGTTAGAGACCTTGCACTCCTCCACCTTCCGTTTGAGGATGCCCCACAGATGCTCAATAGGGTTTAGGTCTGGAGACATGCTTGGCCAGTCCATCACCTTTACCCTCAGCAGTGGTCGTCTTGGAGGTGTGTTTGGGGTCGTTATCATGTTGGAATACTGCCCTGCGGCCCAGTCTCCGAAGGGAGGGGATCATGCTCTGCTTCAGTATGTCACAGTACATTTTGGCATTCATGGTTCCCTCAAAAACTGTAGCTCCCCAGTGCCGGCAGCACTCATGCAGCCCCAGACCATGACACTCCCACCACCATGCTTGACTGTAGGCAAGACACACTTGTCTTTGTACTCCTCACCTGGTTGCCGCCACACACGCTTGACACCATCTGAACCAAATAAGTTTATCTTGGTCTCATCAAACCACAGGACATGGTTCCAGTAATCCATGTCCTTAGTCTGCTTGTCTTCAGCAAACTGTTTGCGGGCTTTCTTGTGCATCATCTTTAGAAGAGGCTTCCTTCTGGGACGACAGCCATGCAGACCATTTTGATGCAGTGTACGGCGTATGGTCTGAGCACTGACAGGTGCAGGTACCTCTGCAGCAGTGCTGGCAGCCCTCATACGTCTATTTCCCAAAGAAAACCTCTGGATATGATGCTGAGCACGTGCACTCAACTTCTTTGGTCGACCATGGTGAGGCCTGTTATGAGTGGAACCTGTCCTGTTAAACCGCTGTATGGTCTTGGCCACAGCGCTGCAGCTCAGTTTCAGGGTCTTGGCAATCTTCTTGTAGCCCAGGCCATCTTTATGTAGAGCAACAATTTGCTCTACAAACTTTTTTTCAGATCCTCAGAGAGTTCTTTGCCATGAGGTGCCACGTTGAACTTCCAGTGACCAGTCAGTATGAGGAAGTGTGAGAGCGATGACACTAAATTTAACACACCTGCTCCCCATTCACACCTGAGACCCTGTAACACTAACGAGTCACATGACACCAGGGAGGGAAAATGGATAATTGGGCCCAATTTGGACATTTTCACTTCGGGGTGTACTCACTTTTGTTGCCAGCAGTTTAGACATTAATGGCTGTGTGTTGAGTTATTTTGACGGGACAGCAAATTTACACTGTTATACAAGCTGCACACTCACTACTTTGTAGCAAAGTGTCCTTTCTTCAGTTTTGTCACATGAAAAGATATACTCAAATATTTACAAAAAATGTGAGGGGTGTACTCACTTTTGTGAAATACTGTATGTCTATGGTTGGTTGCGGCTGTCAGTTTACCTTTCGCAAATTTCAAAATACAATCATATGAAAAACAAAGACTAGAAAGAAAACACTGTCATTACTATTTTATTTAACTAAATGTGTAATGTGTGTAATGTATTTTCTACACCAAAAAATATAAATTTGATTAATAAAATAATCCGTCTTCTTCCTCAAATGCAAGGGATGATGGCACAATCTTTACGAGAGGGAGAGTATCTGATTTCATTGGTCCAAAACTCATGGCCCAGACACTTCAGGATAAATGGAGTTAGCTTGTCCCGGAGCAGGTTAGTTCTGAAGGATTCGATGGTATAAAAATACACCTGGCTAAAAGATGAGCCACTTTCATGATAACGGTAATCCTGAGATGAACTCACTAATTCGCAGTATAGGGCTCTGGTGCTTCATTGTGATTATGACTGCATAAAAAAGGTTTTGCCCGCGCTACAGATGGCTGTATCGGTCTACTTATACAGGGCTAGTAAAAGCCCAGTGCACTACTTTTGTGAAGAAAAACAAAAATAAAATTCTTAATAAAATATTTTTTTTAATTCAGATTTTTTAGGGGATGCTGCCGCACCCTAAGCACCCCTACCTCCCGTGACTATGGTTCATCTGACTTTGGGGAAGAAGATAAATCCTGAAGGATGCCTTAAATGATTATGTTGCCTTGATTCTTAATTATATCTTTTTCCTCACACTTTTTAAATTATGATTTTTGTTATTAAACTCTCCTACTTACAATTTCCACAGTTGAATCCTCCAAATCCAAATGTGCACCTGAAAGATATAAACAGCCAAATGAAAGACCAAAGCATGAATTAACAGAAAGGTCCATGGATTAGAGTTCTCATTACTTACCTGACACAGGTTCCATTGACCCGTTTCAGACCATCACCACATTCTGTAAGATAAGGAATGTTATTTTACAATTATTTCAAAACAAGAACATTTCAGTTATATAATGCATTTTCTTTTCAATATGATGCTGGCTACAATGAAATAAAAATAATGAAGTGAATTTGACAGAAGATTGACCCAGGGTCATATTCACTTGGCACCAAATGGAAAAAAAGACTGAAATGGGAGAGGCGGGGCTACTTGAACATGTCAATAGGAAACGCTATGTTGTGCTCTAACGTCTGTTCGCTCCATCCTTCCATGCCCCACCTATGCAGGACTGAGGCCCATCCTCTCCCTCCACCAGACCCCAGGTCCCACCTATGCAGGACTGAGACCTATCCTCTCCCTCCACCCTCTCCCAGACTTCACCTATGCAGGACTGAGGCCTATCTTCTATCCTCCTATCCTCTCCCTCCACCCTCTCCCAGACCCAGGCTTCACCTATGCAGGACTGAGGCCTATCTTCTATCCTCCTATCCTCTCCCTCCACCCTCTCCCAGACCCAGGCTTCACCTATGCAGGACTGATCCTCAGGATTGAGTTTGAAGTACCCTGGTTGACACTGGCAGTAGGCTGTCCCATTGGAGTCGGTACAAAAAGAATGCTCAGGGTGACACTGGATATTCTGGGCCAGACACAGACTCTCAACTAAGGGACAGAGAGAGGAGAGAGGTGTGGTAAGGATGGTTAAGGTATGATATTTAAAACATGCTAATGTCGTACATTGACTTCCATTGTTTTATGGTTAGGAAATGCCTAGGCTAGCAGATGGTGGCTGAAACTCAAAGCGTGGATTGCATTATGTCCTTGTCCCCACAGACTGCTTACAAGGTAACCAAACAAATAAGTCATTTTGAAATTAGGATGAACTATCCCTTTAAGACTGGGGTTACGGGGAAAGAGGGGAGGATGGGAGGGAGAGAGTGCTGTACCATGATAGGAAAGTTGGTGAGTGACCACCACTCGGCAGTGTCCAGCGGGGCTGTTACAGTTGTTCAGAGACATCTGTATGATGTGGTAGACCTCAGAACTGGTCACATCAGTAGAGATGGAGAACATGTTGACAGCAGAGATACGAACTCCGTCCTCCCCTCTGGAACACACACGTCACAGCAAACTTGATTTGAAGTCCATTTCAAATCCCAACACACGAAGGTCATGCTGAAAGCCTCAGAGTTTTTGTTCTATTGAACACTCCATTACAATAAAGGCATTTTAAATATATGGTCCTGATTGTTCTTTTTTTGGAAACTTTACATACAAAATACACAAGAACCAAGAGAGTATGGCTTGTTGTCATGCATTCAGAGTATGCATGACAAGGGGGAAGAAGAAACTCACTTTTTACTCAAAGAAGAGCGCCGGTAACCACGCAGAATTGATAGTGAGGCATTCAGCTGTAAAATAATTTTTTTTAACTATTATTAATAATCACCATATAATACATAAACTATACCTTCTTTGCATTCATAATACATCTATTATCATGTTTGAACAGGTTTGCTGCCTCACTACAACAGATCCACAATAGTATACTGTATGTCAGTGATAGTCATTTCTCTCTCCCCACTAGGGTTGCAAAACACCCGGTAATTTAGCAAATGTACAAAATTCTTGAAATATTCTAAAATGACTGGTTACATGGAATATTCAGGGTTATACACAGGGAATATTCAGGGTTATACACAGGGAATATTCAGGGTTATACACAGGGAATATTCAGGGTTATACACAGGGAATATTCAGGGTTATACACAGGGAATATTCAGGGTTATACACAGGGAGTATTCAGGGTTATACACAGGGAATATTCAGGGTTATACACAGGGAATATTCAGGGTTATACACAGGGAATATTCAGGGTTATACACAGGGAATATTCAGGGTTATACACAGGGAATATTCGGGGTTATACACAGGGAATATTCGGGGTTATACACAGGGAATATTCGGGGTTAATATTCGGGGTTATACACAGGGAATATTCGGGGTTATACACAGGGAATATTCGGGGTTATACACAGGGAATATTCGGGGTTATACACAGGGAATATTCGGGGTTATACACAGGGTATATTCGGGGTTATACACAGGGAATATTCGGGGTTATACACAGGGAATATTCGGGGTTATACACAGGGAATATTCGGGGTTATACACAGGGAATATTCGGGGTTATACACAGGGAATATTCGGGGTTATACACAGGGAATATTCGGGGTTATACACAGGGAATATTCGGGGTTATACACAGGGAATATTCGGGGTTATACACAGGGAATATTCAGGGTTATACACAGGGAATATTCAGGGTTATACACAGGGAATATTCAGGGTTATACACAGGGAATATTCCCTCCCTTTGCAACCCTAATCCCCACCATGTCCCTGTGCTCCTTACCAGCTGGTTGATCTCTCTCTGGATCTCATGCAGTGTGGCGCTCCTGGAGAGCAGGGGGACGTTGAAACTGAACGTGCCCAGGAAAGTTTTTGCTGTGGAGGAAAACAGACACTGTGGTTAACTAAGGTTCAAGACAGTCTGTAAAGTTTACAGTCAACCTTTTCATCTACTGAAATGTAGGCATCCTGCTTGATATTGAATAAATACCTCAAAAAGTTTACTAATCTCTTATCATAACATACACCATAATCTAATAACATAATCTATACCATTACCTAATAACATATACCATAACCTATACCATAATCTAATCACATACCATAACATAACCTATAACATAACATAAAATATACCATAACCCAATAACCTATACCATAACTTAATAACAAAACCTAAACCATAACCTAATAGCATAACCTATACCATAACTTAATAACATAACATACATCATAACCTAATAACTAAACATATAGCATAACCTATACCATAACCTAATAACCTATACCATAACCTAATAACCTATACCATAACTTAATAACAAAACCTAAACCATAACCTAATAGCATAACCTATACCATAACTTAATAACATAACATACATCATAACCTAATAACTAAACATATAGCATAACCTATACCATAACCTAATAACCTATACCATAACCTAATAACCTATACCATAACTTAATAACAAAACCTAAACCATAACCTAATAGCATAACCTATACCATAACTTAATAACATAACATACATCATAACCTAATAACTAAACATATAGCATAACCTATACCATAACCTAATAACCTATACCATAACCTAATAACCTATACCATAACCTAATAACCTATACCATAACCCAATATCCTATATCATAACCTAACAACCTATACCATAACCTAAACCATAAGCTAATAACATATACCACAACCTATACCATAACCTAATAACCTATACCATAACCCAATAACCTATACCACAACCTATACCATAACATAGTATCCTATACCATAACCCAATAACCTATACCACAACCTATACCATAACCTAATAACCTAACATACCATAACCTATACCATAACCTAATAATCTATACCATAACCTAATAACCTAACATACCATAACCTAATAACCTAACATACCATAACCTATACCATAACCTAATAATCTATACCATAACCTAATAACCTAACATACCATAACCTAATAACCTAACATACCATAACCTATACCATAACCTAATAATCTATACCATAACCTAATAATCTATACCATAACCTAATAACCTAACATACCATAACCTAATAACCTAACATACCATAACCTATACCATAACCTAATAATCTATACCATAACCTAATAACCTAACATACCATAACCTATACCATAACCTAATAATCTATACCATAACCCAATAACCTAACATACCATAACCTAATAACCTAACATACCATAACCTATACCATAACCTAATAATCTATACCATAACCTAATAACCTATACCATAACCTAATAACCTAACATACCATAACCTAATAACCTAACATACCATAACCTAATAACCTAACATACCATAACCTAACATACCATAACCTAATAACCTAACATACCATAACCTAATAACCTAACATACCATAACCTAATAACCTAACATACCATAACCTAATAACCTAACATACCATAACCTATACCATAACCTAATAACCTAACATACCATAACCTAATAACCTAACATACCATAACCTATACCATAACCTAATAACCTAAAATACCATAACCTATACCATAACCTAATAATCTATACCATAACCTAATAACCTAACATACCATAACCTAATAACCTAACATACCATAACCTAATAACCTAACATACCATAACCTATACCATAACCTAATAATCTATACCATAACCTAATAACCTAACATACCATAACCTAATAACCTAACATACCATAACCTAATAACCTAACATACCATAACCTATACCATAACCTAATAATCTATACCATAACCTAATAATCTATACCATAACCTAATAACCTAACATACCATAACCTAATAACCTAACATACCATAACCTAATAACCTAACATACCATAACCTATACCATAACCTAATAATCTATACCATAACCTAATAACCTAACATACCATAACCTAATAACCTAACATACCATAACCTAATAACCTAACATACCATAACCTAATAACCTAACATACCATAACCTATAACATAACCTTATAACCTAACATACCATAACCTAATAACCTAACATACCATAACCTATACCATAACCTAATAATCTATACCATAACCTAATAACATACCTTATACCATAACCTAATAACATAACCTAATCTAATAACATAATTTATACCATATCCTAATAACATAACCTATACCATAACCTAATAATCTAATCTAATAATCTATACCATAACCTATACTATACCATAACTTAATAACATAACCTACACCATAACATAACCTAATAACATATACCATCATCTAATAGCATAATCTAATAACATAACCTAATAGCATAACCTTTACCATATACCATAACCTAATAACAACCTAATAATCTATACCATAACCAAATAACATAACATATACCATAACCAAATAACCTATACCATAACCTAATAACATAACCCCAGTATCTCTACTTGCACATTCCTCTTCTGCAGATCTATCACTCTATCATTGTCATTATTTCGCCACTACGGCCTATTTATTGCCTTACCTCCCTTATCTTACCTCATTTGCACACACTGTATATAGACCCCCTCTATAAAGTGAGTGCAACCTAATAACATAACATATACCATAACCTAATCTATAAGGCCCTGAGTATTGTTTATACTTTCATTGTTATATGACATGAGACCTTGTAAATAGAGTACTGATATGTACAGTATGTTTAGCTATAAGATTTATAGTGCAACTGTCTTACTTTATTAGAACTCAAACTGGTCCTATATGTCTCAGTTGGTAGAGCATGGCGCCACCACCGGGGTTGTGGGTTGGATTCCCATTCATAAAATGTATGCAAACACGACTGTAAGTCACTTTGGATAAAAGCGTCTGCTAAATGGCATATATTATTATTATGTATTATTATACTGTATATTAAATAAGAACCTAAATATTGTATACATTTTTATTGTCATAGGAGACTTCGTAAACAAAGGCTGTACTGTTTATTTAGCCGTACCTCGCGTGCAGTCCCTTCCGTGCTCCATGTCCAGACCCAGGGGACACTCACAGCTGAAGGAACCCCTGGTATTAACACAAGTAGAGTCACTGGGACAGGGGCCCAAGGGGCCACTCTCACACTCATCCACATCTGAACCAACACAGCACAACAGAGACAAAGGACAGAGGAGAGAGGGCAGGTCAACACAATATACAGCTGACTATGCACTCACCCCGCTCCCCCCACAAAGACTATACCATTCAATACCATTAGCAATATATAGACTTCTCCAATAGCTCACATACTAACATACAGTATGGCTGGGAATTGTAGGTTGAGCTCACCCTCATTGCAGGTAGGTCCTGTCCATGATGACAGACAGTCACAGGTGAACCCAGTCACTCCATAGGGTAGACACTCACCTCCATTCAGACAGGGGCCGGGCTCACAGGCACTACCTAAAAAAAAGAACAGGATTCAGAATAACGTACTGTATCTCATAACAATGCAGTTCATAGTTTCTTACGATTTTCTTTATTGTTCCAAACAGTCATTAGGTTTTGGATCTTCCTTTCACTTTTCCAGCTCAATTCAAGGCAAATCTAACTTCAGAAGAATCAAAGCCTTGAAAGATATACTGTGTTGACAAACCTGGTGTCTGCGGTGTAGATCTGATGTCCATTGGAGCGGTGGTCACTTCTATCTCAGTGGTCCCCCTGTCAGTGTGTTTCCCTATTGTGTGTAGTTCCACTGTGTTTCTGGTGGGGACGCTGTAACTGTAGGAGGAGGCTGCAGTGGAGGTGATGCTGTGGGCCGTGGTGTCCCCCTGTGTGGCCGTGCTGGTCTCCAGGTGCAAGGTGGTGACGTCGGTGGAGCTCACCCCCGTTGAGGGCCCTTGCGTCTGAGTCTGAGTGGTGCCCGGGGGCTGGGGGGTGGAAGCAGAGCTCTGGAGACCCAAGGTAGTCTCTGTGGTAGTGGTGGTAAGGATGATGGTGGGCTGAGTCTGGGCCTCAATGGAAGTGGTGGTACTGGGCTGAACCATCCTCGTCGTAGTAAGAGGCGGTGTCGGTGTGGTGCTGGTTGCCATGGTAACAATGTAGGGCTCCTCCTCGGTGACCTGTGACTTTATTGTCATGGTAACAGGTGTGGTGGACACCAGGACCTCTGTGGCCACCGGCGTCCGCTGTATCTTGGGGATGAAGGGAGGCTGGGTGGCGAGGAACCGAGACAGGGAGTCATCCAGGGCAGTGGCACTATCTCGTAGTCTTGGGGGAGCAGTAGTAAGACCCAGGCCTAGGATAGTATTGTCCTCTGTGTGGAGCAAAGGGACCCCCTCTGTCTCACCCTGCTCCCCCCGGGTGCTAGGGGGACCTGTGGAGGACTTGGTGGAGGTCTCAGACCCAGTGACTAGGATGGAGGGAGAATCTCTATCTGTTTCTCCTCCCTGAGAGGTGTTGGGGTGGCTGGGGCCTTCTTCTGACGACAGCACAGGGGGCTGTGATGAAGCAGAGACCCCCTCTTCTGTCTGGGATGTCCTGCCTCTGGAGGGCTGACTAGAGTCTGTTGTGTCTGTGTCCCGTCTGCTGTGGTTATCAACAACTCTGAGCGCAGGGGTGGAGTTGGGGGTTCCCTCTGAAACCAGAGAGGTGAGGTCCTGCTGTTGGGTCACATTGAGAGGTCCAGTCAGTGGGTTGGTCCCTCTGGAGGCGAAACCACCAGACCACTCTGTTTAGAAAGAAATAGAAGAGGTAGAGGAGGAGATACATTTATTTGTTCATTTACTACATGAGAAATGGTAATTATACTTTTGCATATCCCATCCTCCCCAGTAGGCATATACATACAGTACATATATATGCACAGACATACATATACACAGCGGGACAGTTTGAGGGCTGTTTACCCTGTGAGGAGTCGGTGTGGTGGTAAGAGTCAGACCCAGATGTAGCATCATGCCCATGCTCAGGTCCTGTGAAGGGTATCCTGATGGTGACGGCCCCAGCCCCGGCTCCAGTGCGGCCAGTCGGGAGGTCCCAGGTGGAGGCCCGGGACTGGGAGGAGGAGTTGGAGTCCTCAGAGTACATGGAAGTGTTGTTGGATATCACAGACAGTAAAGTCCTCTCTCCCGAACGACTCACAGTGGAGGAGATGTAGGTGCTGTCAGTTTGGATGGGGATGGGGAGAGCCACGGTTCCTAGGTCTGTCAACTGGTCCTGTCTGAGAGTGGTTGTTGACTGCCCATGCCCGAGACCCACGGTGCCTCGGTTTGTCAACTGGTCCTCTCGGAGACCCGCGGTGCCTCGATTCGTCGACTGGTCCTCCCCGAGACCCGCGGTGCCTCGGTTCGCCGACTGGTCCTGCCTGAGACCCACGGTGACTCGGTTCGCCAACTGGTCCTGCCTGAGACCCACGGTGCCTCGTTTCGTCGACTGGTCCTGCCTGAGACTGCTGTCAGCATCAGGGCTGTCCTGAGGGAGTCTGGCTTGTGTCACAGACCTGAGGTCCACTCGAAGCCCAGGGTAGGTCTCTAGTAGGTGGTCTGGTGCTAGTCTGGTCTGGTCTTCCCAATGTGTGGTAGCCTCTGTGGACACTACAATGGTAGAGCTCATCTGCTCTTTCGACAAACTAAGGGTTCCTTCTGATGCCCCGCGGGTTGAGACCGTGGAGAGATGCGTGTTTTGTTCAGTGGC
This sequence comes from Oncorhynchus gorbuscha, assembly GCF_021184085.1. NCBI lineage: Eukaryota > Metazoa > Chordata > Actinopteri > Salmoniformes > Salmonidae > Oncorhynchus > Oncorhynchus gorbuscha. Next base: position 72,052,441 of record NC_060181.1, read on the forward strand.
TGTGAATAATAAATACATACAATTAAGGATGATAGGTATGAGTTTTCTGTATAAAAGAAAAGCAGTGTGTTCCAAGGGCCAACATAATGAGTTGGGGAGAAAGCCAAAACCAAAATGTAAATGTCTGCAATGTGCACATCAGGCCACCAGAGTGGTCTTGTCCGAAAGGGAAGACGTTGCCAGGAGTTACTACCTGTGGATGTAATGATTTTAGGTGGAGAACAATTGGCAGCCTGGCCTGTCTACCCTGACAAAAGCCTGGGCCCTAAATATGGAGGTGCACTCAGGCCTTTGGGAACTTGCCATTTCCTTCCTAATCCTGATCTAGCAGAAGCCATAGATGTTAAAATACAGTCACATCGCAGATGTCGGTTGGGTTCATGTTGAGGCAGAGTTGGCTCTCTGGCTCATAGTTTGTATAAGCCTTATGAAAACAGTTCATATCTCATTAAAGTCCCATAAATGTGACATTTCATTGGTAAGTCCATTGCTGATTTTTTTTGTTGCCAATGATGTTTCTATTTGTAAAGATATGACTTGACCTCCTAATACTAAGATATGGCAGTTCTAGGCCTACACATGCAGACACTATATGTAAGCTATTTAATGGTTACAAAACAGACACCCCGGGTGAGGAGTGTTCCTGTCCATAACACCACTACTACTAGGGCCTACAAACTCCACCTAGGCCTAAAGCTTGGTTTATAGTTGGTCTGAGGCCTGAAATATCTTCCTATCTACTCTGCGGCAGCCTGTTGACAGCCTGCCTGTCAGTAGGGAAGGCTTGTGCCTGGCACTTCTGCACTGACTCAACACTGCTGCTGGAGGGCTTTGGAACAATAACCTACTGCCAGTGCCAAGAAAGAGCTGAGCGCTGCCTGTGCTGGATAACATCCTGAATGTAACACATAGCAATGACACACTCAGACAGTCAAACTATCAGACAGTCAGTACGCAGATAGAGGGAAGAAGAGTTCAGCAATGGTATAGTCAGTCCGCAGAGAGAGACCTAGGATGCATCCCAAATAGCACACTATTCCCTATATAGGGCACTACTTTTGACCGGAGCCGTATGGCAGGCACAATGAGTTAGCTTGTGTGTGTTTAGTTTTTTTCTTTCTAAACCAGCGCCATCATTTGTGTTGCTCCCAGTTCATGACGATGATGAAATGGGTTCTGTCCCAAATTACACCCTTGGCTGTTCCATAAAGGTCCAGACTCAGACCTTTTGGCAGAGACTGTAGCAAACTTATATAGTGGATGTGAAAGTTGCCCCAAAGCATGTTGGCTGGAGTACATCTGTAAATTAAATCACAACTTCCCTGAGATCTGAAGCCAACCTCCGCTGGATAAGACAGTTGGCTTTGAGTTGTGTAGTGTGTGTTGTTTTGCAGAAGATCGCTGGTTCGCGCCCTGCTCGGGGCATAACAGAAAGCACTCTGTTATGTTTATATACAGAGACAGACTATTCACCTTCTCAAGAAGCGGACCTCGACCCCTGTGCAGATTGAGGTCCAATTCCAGTAAAGGCTTGAGACAGCTGTTGCCACCAATCCGGTGTAGTGATTGAGAAGGGGAAACGGTGCTTGAACCAGAGCACGTGCAGTTCACAGCCAAGCACACTTCCTCCTGTGCTATAAAGGTTCAGACCTCTTGGTAGTGGCCGCAGTAACCTATGCATACAAGCAGGATATAATAGCTCTACTCTCTAATGAAGTCTGGGCAAATAATTACCGGAAAAAGTAAACACTTTCTCCACATCTACTCACTGACAATACCTCATAAGAATTTATGTAGGTAAACAACACTTCCAAAACTCTGGCTGAGTGCTGAAACAAGAGCCAACAAAGACATTAATTGGTTTGAAAGGTAAACCTTAGAAGTTGTTCAGTACAGGGTGTATATTTCTAATCTACTGTTAGGCTATTCGCTGCCAAGCACATTTTAGTATATTGTCTCAAATGATCACTATGATGAATTATACTGAACAAAAATATAAACACAACATGTAAAGTGTTGGCCCCATTATTGATGAGCTGAAATAAAAAATCCCAGAAATGTTCCATACCAACAAAAAGCTTATTTTTCTCAAATGTTGTGCATAAATTTGTTTACATCCCTGTTTGTTTGCATTTCTTCTTTGCCAAGATAATCCATCCACCTGACAGGTGTGGCATATAAAGAAGATGATTATGCTGTTTAATCATTACACAGGTGCACCTTGTGCGGGGGACAATAAAATGCCACGCTAAAACATCGTTTTATAGAATTTGGCAGTAAGTCCAACTGGCCTCACAACCGCAGACCACGTGTAACCAGCCCAGGACCATGTTCTGGGGTTTTCTACCTCAATGCTGTTATTTAATTTAGTCTAAATAGACCCCGGGATATTGATCAAGTAGCCTATAAACATGCAATAAATAGTCCGTTGTCGTTTACTTTTATATACAATGATTAAATCACGACTGAGATTTAAATAGTCTCTGACAACAACATAAAACACCCCGGCACTTAAAATATTGTCACCGCGGGCGATCCGTGCCAAATACAGGGATGGGACAGTGTAGAAATATTGACCTGTTTGCGAATCCCAAGGGATGCACCCTCTTCCATATGTCTGTAGGTGCCTATTTTACTACCCCTTACCTAATTTGTCTTCACTCAATGTCCGGGTCTCACTGTCATCAGAATGCCGGACTCGGTGGTATTGTTCTGTTCCAGTTGATGGCGATGATACCTCCCTAAAGTCTTTAGAAGTTCCCGAAGTAGTAAACAAGTATTTTGGTAAGGCAGTTATTTCTTCAGAGTTCGTAACGTTGGGAGAAAAGTATCCCCTCGTTACCAGTGTCCTATCCATATCGTTGCTGCTGGAGGTGTACGTCCACGCATTGATGGGCCTCAGAACGATCAAGAGGACCACAAGAAAAAGACGGGCTAGGACTACGTGACTCAAAGAACACGTTTCCATAATCAAAACGACACGAAATCGGAAGGCAGGAGTATATTCCAAATAAGAAGCGGCGAGTCGCCCACTGCCAACATTGGAAATTGTGTTTTTCAGTAATTTGTCATTTAAAAAAATCAATTCGGAGACCCGAAACACCTATTGAGCCAATGACGGGCAATAAATTCGATAACCATGAAGTGATGATGGAAAAATAAGCATGTTATCACATCCGAGGCGCCTAGCTCCTCCTACACAGATCAGCGATTGTAGTTTCCACCCAAATCCCAGTTGGCCGTCGGCGGACTAGCCTATTGTTACACTACTAGACTTCAGAATATCCCGAATCTCTGATTCTGTTACTTTATATTGATTTCTTCAATGTAAGATACAATAGTAAACTCGACATGCATGCCACAAGTGTGGAGTTGAGACCTCAAAGATGGAACGTTGACTTGATGTTACAAAATTGCAAATCAGCTGAAAATGTTGCACCACCCTCATCGACATACAAGCAGATGGAGCCAGACATTTTAATCAGAGGTCAAACATAGATTGGAAGAAAATAACATGTATTGTTTATATATTCAATGATAATGGACACAATAAATAGAGAAAAACCATTTGAGCACATCATTGAGAGGAATGCATTGCTAAAACATGTAATGCATTGCTACAGTCACAGAGAACTGTACAAATCCAGATGTCATAGAGTAGAACTACTGATTTCATCTTGACAGTTTATAATCGGTCTATAAATTATAGAATGAGACATTACTTCAGCCTGGTCCCAGATCATTTTGTGCTGTTTTGCTAACTCCTATGGTCATTGTAACAAGTTGGCAAGACAGCCCAAACAAATATTGGACCAGGCTACTATGGTCTGTGATGGGACCAGCCATCCAGAGTTGTGGTGATTAGTTAAGTTGTAGGTGCGCCATCCTGTCTGGTTCGATAAAGGAAGACTGGTGGTAGCGGTCCCGAGAGGCAAAGTCCAGGTTTTCCTCTGTCAGCTGCCTAGTTTCCATGCCGACTCCTGACAGAGAGGGTGTCACGATAATCTGGTCCCGAGGAAGCTCACCCCTGAAGGAAAGGACATTAGAATAGTTAGAATAGAATGTGCAGGCTCCATGGTCTGGGGGTCTAGGTACATGTATGCCTCCCCAGAGACCGGAGTTCAATCCCGGTCTCCTCTTAAATCAGTCTCATGAGTTCCTGAACATTTCCCGAACTTGTTTACCAAGACGATGATTTCACTGCTTCTGTCTACTATATTTAATGATTATACTGTATATAGCAATTAGCTACATATTTGGTCTTAAAGGTACTCATCGATATGACGTCGATACATAAAGTAAACAGCATAGTGGGTTAATTTTCAATACAACTAAGAGCGTTGAAGCGTGAGGCTCAAGTTGTTCGCCGTTTTGGTTCCGTACCTACCATGTTGTGAAAAGCGTGAGGAGAACTTGTGCACATGCTCAGACACTATTTTGTGACTGTGAGAGCCAAGTCCTGCATCTCGCTCACCTCAATACCTACGGTGCAGCTCTAGGCAACGTCCTTTCACTGTGTCTGCCTTTAAAGACATCGCTGAACATCAAACTAGAAAGCTAAATACATAACGAATGATGTTCATTTTATACAAGTTTATATGATGCTGTATACCTTCCTAGGTTGCTCAGGGTTGTCCTAATCCATCTGAAAAAGCTGAAACGAGATGCCACTCCTGTAAATACACACACACACACACACACACAAAAACATTGTAATAAATATGATACATCAATTACTAGCTGATATTATAAACCATCAATTACTAGCTGATATTCAAAAACAAAACATCTAAGTTCAATGTATTCAATAAGCTAAAGCTTGCCACTCCAGAATAAAAATATATTCCTCTGACATACAGTAGGAGATATTCGTGTGACCTGTAAAATATGAAAACCATTTAACTACGACATGTGTGGTGTGCATGTGTGATCTACGTTATGTCTCTGTCACATTCTTGAGGGGAGATTGTATATCACAGAGTTGCAGAATCCTCCAACTCGGGTATTCTAACTATCCCGCTGAACAGCTGTGTGGCTGAGAGACTGTAACCGAAGGCTTCAGCAGTGACTGGCACGTACTTTCTTGTATTAGAAATGCACAGAGATGTGTGAATGTGACAGTTGTTGACATGGATGGATAGTCACCGATTGGAAGTCCAGGGCTTGCTTTTCCAATGTAGAGGAAGAGGACCAAGGCGACTATTATATTGGCCAAGGCGTAGACCCACTGAATGACAAACATGATCAGGATGGAACATAATGCCTGCACAGGGGGAAAACGGAAGTAATCAAGAAGATACATTTAGCTACAATCAGGCAGAAATGTTTTACTGCATGTTTTACTGGCTTACTTACACCAATCAGTGCAATCCAGTGGTTGCAGAATTTGGCATAGAAGGAATCAGGCATCGGTTTGATTTCTGATCCCTGGTAGTCTGGTTTACAGTCAGAACCTGCCATCATATGTACAGAAATGAATGAAGTATAAACAACATGCATTATAACAGAAAGGTAGACACAATCCAGACATTCAATAACCTATTTCACTATTACATCACAATGTAAACAGTGTACTGCATGAAGGGGTAAATGGTTGCAAATTAGGTGGAGAATGTCGTAAATTGCCGACACACACACTCCTGCATGCCCACACACAGGGAGTGATGAAGTTGACTGAATAAGAGCTGTGCACCATGTGCCCAATGGTGCCACTAACAAATGTCAACAGTGAACAAAAATTCTAAGTCAAAGTATTCCTCACCAGTGTTTTCTCTCTGTGACCCTGGAGGGTCAAGCTCTATGGGGTTACAAACGGGAAGAAGGGTCTTGTCCTGTATCACTTCCTCCGGGTCTGGGCTGGGCTCTCCAGGTCTTTCCTGGGGGAAGATACACTCTCCTAGACCTGGGGGAGCCGGATCAACCCCTCCATCTCCCTCACTAGGGAAGGCATTGCTGTTAAGGTCTAGCCCAAAGCTGTCCATCAGAGTCTTCTTGGCAGGGGCTTTCACCCTCCTGATCCTGCCTCTCAGGCCTGGCATGGAGACCTCTGTGGCCTTGTCCTTTTCTGGCTCCTCCTGTTCACCACCATTGGGCAGGGGAAAGATCTGGTCCATATCCCTAGTAAACTCTAACAGAGTCCCCTTCCCTGGGCTCGCAACATCCCCCTCTGTACCATAACCCTGGTGGGTTGTGGGGGAAAAAGTATTGTTTTGTGATGTATTGTATTGACCTGAATATTCGTTTTTTTGTTTTTGCCTTTTCTTGCATCAATTTTGATTGACACTTGATTGACACTTGATTTACCCTTTTACCCTTGATTGAACTTAAACGACTGAACTCAACATTTAACAGAATTTAGAAATATGTATTGACTTATGAAAAAAAACCTGGTGGGTGGTGGTCATGAGGGGCTTGGATGTATGGTTTGTGAAGGATGAGGCTCCAGTCCCAGGCCTCTTGGCAGGACCAACCCTCTTCTCTCTGGGCTGGAGGTTATAGGTCATCGCAACGCTGAAGTAAGAGTAGTCAAAGTCAGCTTTGATTCAAGATACTAGAGTCTGGTTCCAGCACACATGCATTGCCCAATGCACACACACACACACCTGAAGTAGGAGTAGTCAATGAAGCTGTAGGTGAGCATGAAGTTGATGGTGACGATGGGGGCTAGGATGTTGACCTGTCCGATGAAGATGAAAGCCATGGTCAGCAGGCTAGTCAAGACTATGGCCGCCACCGGAGTCTTATTAGGACCTTTCTGTTGAAGACAGACAGAGAGGACAAGGAAAGAGATAGAGGGGGAGATAGAGGAAGATATGCTATGGTCTGTTGAGAAGCTCTAATTTCAATTAAAAGAGCCAAACCGGTTGTTTAAAAAAGTTGCTGTGGTCTCAGACTCAGCCTGCTCTGACTAGAACTACAACCATGCTGCCTGAACCACCACTGGTTCTCCCTCTCTCCCTCTCCCCTCCCTCCCTCCCTCTCTCCCTCCCTCCCTCTCTCCCTCCCTCCCTCCCTCCCAGTGTTCCAGGCCAATCTGGGACAGCCCCGTCCGTCTCCCTTCCTGGGTTTGTTCTGAGGCTTTGATTCAGGGCAAGATGTCTAGGGCCTGGCTCCAGTGGACACGAACACACACAGCACAGGCCAGGCAGTACTGAGGGGCGTGGGGGCCGAGGAAAGGAAGGGGGATTAGTGTTCTGTGTTTCATAAGCCACGACCAACTGTTAGGCTACACTCAGGCAGCATCTCAAATGACACCCTATTCTCTATATAGTGCACTACTTTTAACCAGAACCTAAAGGGCTCTGGTCAAAAGTAGTGAACTATACAGGAAATGTGGTGACATTTGGGATGCTCAATCTGTTCTCTTTCTCTCTGTGAGGTTAGTTTACTCAATTGACCACTCTAAAATCAGGCCCTTTTCTCAGTTTCCCATGGAACCCACCCATTGTACCGGTATCACCCCCCCCCCACCCACTGGAGACTATATTGTGTTTGATGTTTCTGATTTAGCCAAGGGAGAAACATGTCAGTTCAAGTTATGTGACAAACTGTTTATAGCAGCACAATGTGTTTTTTGGCTTAGGTTAGTCCTGTGGCACTGTTCACCTGAGAAATATTATCAGGATCTGTACAGTCAACAGTCTAAGAGTAGGAGTGATGATCTAGGATCAAGTCCACCCAATCTATGTCACCTTATTAATTGTGATCAAAAATACAAGATCAGCACTCCTACTCTGAGATGCTTAATACATAGAGCCCCTGATCCATTTCTCTTCATTTTAGATTCATGGATCATCCATCCATCCATCCTGCCAGGCAAACCCACCCCTTGTGCTAGGAAGGCGAGGGCTGGGATGACCCTCTCCTGGGCGATGACCTGGAGGATCCTGGGTGCCCCGTACAGACCGCCCATGCAGGAGGCCAGCGAGGAGATGTAGAGGCCCAGGAGAAACAAGAAACCCACCAAGGAGACCTGGGAAGTTGGAACAAAACAAAAAGAGGAAGAAAAGAGGCCCCATGATGACTACACCCAGCTAACTTCTCAACTTAGCCCTTGTGAAAAGAGGCCCCATGATGACTACACCCAGCTAACTTCTCAACTTAGCCCTTATGAAAAGAGGCCCCATGATGTCTACACCCAGCTAACTTCTCAACTTAGCCCTTATGAAAAGAGGCCCCATGATGACTACACCCAGCTAACTTCTCAACTTAGCCCTTATGAAAAGAGGCCCCATGATGACTACACCCAGCTAACTTCTCAACTTAGCCCTTATGAAAATAGGTTAGAAGCAGGGAAAAAACGAGGACATAATGTAGGCATTTTTGCAATTAGAACAATTTCCTATACACATTTGGTAGCACTTTACTAGTTAAAAGATGGCGCCAACAGATATGGCAGTTCTTCTTCGAGCTCCTAAGCAACTTCGTACAAGCATTTTGCTACAACATCTGCTAAATATGTATGTGACCAATACAATTTGATTTACCTGCAGGCTTTAAATAAAGTGTTACCATGAGTAAACAGTTTTTTAAATCACAAATAAATCTGTTTGCAAAGAACTTGGTGTACAAAACGTGTGTGCTGTATATTTTTTGCTGAGCTCCATAGTATTTCTGCTGTACCATATGCTGTAGATAACGTGTACACATATGCAACAGTTAGCCCATTCCTCTCAATCCCCCCTAGACCACCACCCACTAATCCAACCCCACACCCTCACCACAGACAGCTGAGCTGCACCCCCTTTACAGTGCATCAACTCTAACCCCCAAGCGCCCACACCCTCCCAGCACCTCTCCCTACTCGCTGGTGTAGGGACAGCTGTGGCTGGGGAGAGTGTGGGGGTGGGAGGGTATTGACCTCGGCAGTACAATGTTTCTCTCATTTCTGTAATCTCTGTCATTCTGTGTGTGAGTACGTGTGTGGCGTTGGGAGGTGGGGGGGGTCAGCAGCAGAGCTTTTCTCAAATTTCTGTTATACTCAGCTGTACAAATGAGATTCAGAGAACATACTGTTGTCACTCTAGAAAGAGGCCCACTGGGACCACTGAGATTAAACAATTTATCATCCTCATCACCATCTTCATCACTAGCCTGGTCTCAGGTCTGTGTGCTATCCAATGACAATAATTAGCATAGAAGTTAGCAAGACAGCATAAACAGATATGTGATCAGGCTACTTCATCACACATATAATAGCAGATTCCCACTGTGCCTGTCACACAGTTAGGATATACGGGAACACACAGACAATTCTTGTGTAGACTGTGTCTGTGTACATGTTCAAAATGTTGAAGAATGTGTAGGAAGTATGAACTACGTTGGATATGAATACTTCTGAACTTGATCATCAATAGGAAAGAGAGTGTGCCCTTCAAAAGGAAATAATCACTATGGTCACAATGAGGATGGACAGAGAGAGTTTACCTTTTCTGCTATTAAGAAGTCGAAGTGCAGTGCCTCTCTGGTGCAGATGGCTCCCAGCAGGAACACAAAGACCAGATACAGGAACCATCTGTAGTGGTCAACAATACCACCACCAGTTTTTCATCAGTTAGATGGAAGATCACACATCGCACTATAAATAGGAAATGATGTCACAAGATCCTAAACATTTCATGGCATGTTGGGATTGGGGTGGGAATAAAGATCAAATTGTATAATGTTTTATACATATAATGTTTTTGTGTAATGTTTTCAAATCCCCAGCAAAAAAAAGCAGAGGAAGTCTGGAACACCTCAATGTCATAAGTGTTGGTAGTAACAACAGACACGTACGAGGTACAGACGGCAGCCAGTGTTCCCACAGGGATGTTGTGTTCCGGTCTCTGCAGATCTGAGCTCATGTTGAAGCCTGCCATCACACCTACGCACCAGGGACAGGACTATATAATTATAACTATTATAATCACATGTATACAAATTGTCATTGTGGAAGCTTTCTAGCCATGAAGGCAATGGCTCGAAAAGGGGCATTGTTAATGACCATTGAACAGCCAGACACCTTAGAGATTGTGAATTTAAAGCATTGTTCATAGTCAGGCCTTTGAACCACTAGAATGTGAGAGTCAATCAACAGTCGTTAGACCTAGAGCAGGGACTGTGCAATGACTGTGATATGTGATTTTGTAACTTATCTTAGTTGAATGCAGACACTCTTATCCAGAGTGACTTTATACTAAGTCACTGGATAAGAGTGTCTGCTAAATGACCAAAATGTAAACACGTAAGCAGCTGTAAACATGGTTATAGTAGTTCACCTGTAGCAGCGGGGAAGAACACTCCAAACACAGTGAAGAATCCTTCTCCTGTGGTGTAGTCTGGTAGAGTGTTCTTACGTAGCAGCTCCTCAGAGTACCCTACGAAGCCATGCTCTGAAACAACAAAACATCCACCAAGGCCAAGGTTTAACAGAGATTCAGCAGAAAGTTAAGTATCTTGTGTGTGGACATTCTGATCTTTACATTCATTAAGTTTTCATAATGCTCTTAGGCATTTTAACTCCTGTCCAATTCCCTGATTGAGTCCATAACTTCTGGTAGCATTTTACGGAAAGCCTGCTGATTATTATTAAGGCTCATACATGCTCATAACAGGTTATACATCCTTACTGCAGGCTTTAAAGGGCAGGTTGCACAATATATTTCCACAATTCTAACTACATAGATTGATGATATTACAATTAAAATGGACCTTATACAAAAGTTTATTAAAAAACTATAATTATACACTTCCATTTTCGCAATATACCAACAATACAGTTCGGTTTTGACGTCAAGATGGGAACGACCTGGTCGTGGCGGCAGTGCACTACAACCACTGTTTATCGGCATGCATGTTTGGCCTGAAATGCGAGAACATGGGAAGAAAGTGGGGCCGCTTAGTGAGGATGAGGTGGGCAGACTGGGTCAGGGGAACCCCTGCCTGGTTCTTAAGTCACAGGCAGGGCTCACTTGGTCAAAAAAGATTACAATGGCCACCAATAGTGGAAGAGTAGATTCACCATGAAGCTAAGGGAAACAAATGGTCATGTGGTCACAGTCAATGAAGTCTCCAAGTCCACTGACCTCACCGGTGTTACTACAGCACAACGGCAGGTGGCTTCGTTGATGGAAGTGAATCGGGTAAGTAGGTACTAAAGTGCCCAAAGAGTTGTCATGTTATGTCGCGAGCAGATGATTTTAAAAAACACTAAGATAGCCATGCAAAACAAACTGGCCCACTCACACAGAACTAGCATGGTGTTTGGGATTGGAATAAGCTAAATACCAATTGGATTAAATGTAAAAGAAGATATTTATTAAAAAGGTACAGTACCAGTTAACAGTTAAGACACCTACTCATTTTTCTTTATTTTCAATATTTTCTACATTGTAGAATAATAGTGAAGATATCAAAACAATGAAATAACACATGGAATCATGTAGTAAGCAAAAAAAGTGTTAAACAAATTTAATATTTTGAGATTCTTCAAAAGTCGCAACCCTTTGCCCTGATGACAGCTTTGCACACTCTTGGCATTCTCTCAAAAAGTTTGAGGAATGCTTTTCCCACATATGCTGAGCACTTGGTGTCTGCTTTTACTTCACTCTGCAGTCCAACTAATCCCAAAATCTCAATTGGGTTGAGGTTGGGATGATTGTGGAGGACAAGTCATCTGATGCAGCACTCCATCACTCTCCTTCCTGGTCAAATATCCCTTACACAGCCTGGAGGTGTGTTTTGTGTCATTGTCCTGTTGAAAAACAAATGATAGTGGGACTAAGCACAAACAAGATGGGATGGCGTATCGCTGCAGAATGCTGTGGTACCCATGCTGGTTAATTGTGCCTTGAATTCTAAATACATCACTGAGAGTGTCCTCCGCCATGCTTCACGGTGGGAATCACACATGCGGAGATCATCCGTTCATCTACTCTGGGTCTCACAGAGACACGGCGGTTGGAACCAAAAATCTAAAATCCACCGGTCTAATGTCCTTTGCTCATGTTTCTTGGCACAAGCAAGTCTCTTTTTCTTATTGGTGTCCTATATTGGTGTTTCTTTGCAAAAATTCGACCATGGGTTTTGCAACTGCACTTGAAGAATCTTTCAAAGTTCTTCAAATTTTCCAGATTTACTGACCTTCATGTCTTAAAGTAATGATGGACTGTCATTTCTCTTTGCTTATCTGAGCTGTTCTTTCCGTAATATGGACTTGGTATTTTACCAAATAGGGCTGTCTTCTGTATACCACCGCTCCCTTGTCCCAACACAACTAATTGGCTCAAACACATTAAAAAGAAAAGAAATTCCACAAATTAACTTCTAACAAGGCACACCTGTTAATTGAAATGCATTCCAGGTGGCTACCTCATGAAGCTGGTTGAGAGAATGTCAAGAGTGTTTTGCTGAACTGCCTGATCTTTATTGGCCAATATAACTTTCAGGATATCATGCTAGCCAATGTTTGTGTTAGCCATTATCCTTGGATTTACTGCTGCTTGTAGTAGCACTCAGGTTACCATGTGACTAGCTATAGCTGCCGTCGGTCAACAACAGCGTTCTAGCCAGCATAGACGTTCAATGTCTACTATGATGGTAAAGGTTTATCTTGATTCTGTGCAACAGTACAAGAACTGCTGATGTGCTGAACTGTAAATAAGTCATGTGTTTCAAGGCTGCTAGTGGTTAGCTAGTAGTGGTAAGCCAGGAGTGTAAAAAGGGCTATGCTAAAAGCCTGTGAGCTGTATAAGTAAAAATATTTTCAGCTGATACAGAACAAAGAAATCACAGGATATGATCAGATGATAAGTTGGCTTTATTCAGAGTGCCGGTATGATGTGGGTCTCAACTTTCTTATGTGGACAGTGACTTCACTCCTGCTCACTTAGCGCTCCTCTTTACGTCGCATTTCCCAACACTTTTCTGACATGGGATATTATATTGGGATATTTAGTTGGAAGGATGAAAAACAAATTGACTGTTTAACAGCAACCTAATTCTGCAATCTAATAGAGTGTGAGAGAGTACTAGAGAGAGTAATAGAGAGAGTGACCCTCGTCTTTTTTCCAGTGTTCTGTAAAACCAGGGCTGGACTCGGGAACCAGACTAACCCTAACCCCCCCAGATCGAGACAGAAGTGTCTGCTCTGATCCTGACACACAACCTCAGACCATTACAAACTTGACCTTAACCCAGCACCTTATGTAACTGTCCAGGAGAGGAACCATAATCCCCCCGCCTAGATGCGTGTAATCAGGGGACCAGGAACTAGTTTACAGTAACACTGGCCAAGTTAAACAGAGGTAGCAGGCTAGCTGTAACAGCACTGTGGTTTTGATAGAGAGAAATAGACTGGGCGTGATCACTCACAGACAACAACCCTTACACAGGCACCCGACAAACATTTGCACGAAAAGCACAGAGAAAATTGTTCTGCTATACAGTCGGATGGACATGACTGGTTTGTTCACACCTCGTTATGAAATTTAACATGGGGCATGTGGAGTATGGATGGTTTAAATATCAGTGCACATAGTTGGTCATGATATGCAGGGAGGACAGAAAGCAGTACAGCTATATAAGCAACTGTGGAGTAAATGGTAAGCCTACACAAACAATAGCCTACAAGCAATTAAGAAAACAGGAAAATATAAAAGAAATGTATTCAATGACCATGAATAAAAGCTTGTATGAATCAAGTTATTCCACTGCAAGAAACTATTCCTGCAGTCTTTGTAATGGTTCATGTGGTTCCTCCAGAGGTTGAGGTACTGTAAGTCTGCATCCCAAATAGCACCAAATTCCATATATAGTGCACTGCCTTTGAACAGGGCCCATAGGGTCAAAAGTAGTGCACTATATAGGGAATTGGGTTCCATTTGGGACAGAGCCATGTTCTGGTGGGGTTTAAAGGTTTAATCCAGATGGTCAAATCTGAAAGACCCGCCTATGTAAGAACATCAAGCATTTCCCTCATGGTTATATTACGATGGGAAAGAATTTGTTTATCCACCCTTTTCAAAAGCCCTGCTGGTTCCAAGTCCAAGAGGAAAAAAAGAGAAAGAGAGCGAGAGGAGCTTAGTTTCATTTATTCGCATAAAAGAAAGAGTGAAAGAAAAAAATGGCACAGATTTTTTTTTTACTGGTAAAAACTGTGTGCCGATGAGGTTGGAAACCTAAAAGGGCCTATATGAAAACCACCACAAAACCCAATATACAAATAAGTACCAAAAAAAAGTTTTCAAATCAGTTAAACAGAGCATACTAATTATAAATGTATATTATACAGTGGCTTGCGAAAGTATTCACCCCCTTGGCATTTTTTCTATTTTGTTTCCTTACAACCTGGAATTAAAATAGATTTTTGGGGGGTTTTTATCATTTGATTTACACAACATGCCAACCACTTTGAAGATGCAACATATTTTTCTTGTGAAACAAATAAGAAATAAGACAAAAAAAACTGAAAACTTGAGCATACATAACTATTCACCCCCCCAAAGTCAATACTTTGTAGAAACACCTTTTGCAGCTGCAAGTCTCTTGGGGTATGTCTCTATAAGCTTGGCACATCTAGCCACTGGGATTTCTGCCCATTCTTCAAGGCAAAACTGCTCCAGCTTCTTCAAGTTGGATGGGTTCCGCTGCTGTACAGCAATCTTTAAGTCATACCACAGATTCTCAATTGGATTGAGGTCTGGGCTATGACTAGGCCATTTCCCCTTAAACCACTCGATTGTTGCTTTAGCAGTATGCTTAGGGTCATTGTCCTGCTGGAAGGTGAACCTCTGTGCCTCTGGAAGAAAACAGGTTTCCCTCAAGAATTTCCCTGTATTTAGCACCATCCATCATTCCTTCAATTCTGAGAAGTTTCTCAGTCCCTGCTGATAAAAAAAATAGGATAGTGTTCTCGGGGTGATGAGAGGTGTTGGGTTTGCACCAGAAATAGCGTTTTCCTTGATGGCCAAAAAGCTACATTTTTAGTCTCATCTGACCAGAGTACCATCTTTCATATGTTTGGGGAGTCTCCCACATATGTTTTGGCAAACACCAAATGTGATTGCTTATTTTTTTCTTTAAGCAATGGCTTTAAGCAATGGCTCTGTTGAGTGTACGGCTTAAAGTGGTCCCATGAACAGATACTCCAATCTCTGCTGTGGAGCTTTGCAGCTCCTTCAGGGTTATATTTGGTCTCTTTGTTGCCTCTCTGATTAATGCCCTCCTTGCCTGGTCTGAGTTTTGGTGGGCGGCCCTCTCTCCACAACTTTATCCCTGACCTGTTTGGAGAGCTCCTTGGTTTTCATGGTGCCGCTTGCTTGGTGGTGCCCCTTGCTTAGTGGTGTTGCAGCCTCTGGGGCCTTTCAGAACAGGTGTGTATATACTGAAATCATGTGACACAGATTACCCACAGGTGGACTTTATTTAACTAATTATGTGACTTGAAAGAGATCTTATTTAGGGGATTCATAGAAAAGGGGGTGAAAACATATGCACACCACTTTTCAGTTTTTTATTTTTTAGAATTTTTTGAAACAAGATAATTTTTTCATTTCACTTCACCAATTTGGACTATTTTGTGTATGTCCATAATAAAAAAATAAAAATCCATTTCAATTACAGGTTGTAATTCAACAAAATAGGAAAAATGCCAAGGGGGATGAATATTTTTGCAAGGCACAGTATACTCAATATACAAGAACAAAAACATGTTTGATTATGTGTGTGTGTGTGTGTGTGTGTGTGTGTGTGTGTGTGTGTGTGTGTGTGTGTGTGTGTGTGTGTGTACATGTGAGAGTTAGGCTACATGGAGGAGACTACTGGGTAGTTTGGTTCACCAGGGTGACCTCTAGTCTATGTTTGAAGTTATTGAAGGATGATGATGTTTTGGCAATGTGAAGATAGGAATTCCAGAGTATGAAGCCTCTGTATCTGATGGGGAATTGACTGTGTGGTGCGGCAGTGGTTATCACAGTGTCTTGTATTGTATGCATGGATCTGGGAATTAACCTAGAATAATCTATTGGGTGTAATGTTTACTGTTCATTTTTATTGTTTATTTAACGTTTGTTTATTATCTACTTCACTTGCTTTGGCAATGTTAACATGTATGTTTACCATGCCAAAAAAAGCCCTTAACTTTAAAAATTGAATTGAGAGAAAGAGAGAGTAAGAAAGAGAGAAAGCGAGAGAGGCACCTCATGTTCTCTCATTCTAACACTGCAGCAACACCACAGAACGAGCCAACACCGACCTCGCTTTTGGCAACTATAATAACAAGGTCAGATTTTAAAACAAAACAATACTCGCCAAATTGCTGTACATTGCATAACCAATTGAGACCTATCTCTATCCAAACAATGATAATGTTAACTGTGGTACAACGGAACAGACAGGCCCAGACAGGTTGTCTCCCAAACAGCACTTTATTCCCTATACCCCATAGGGTTCTTGTCAAAAGTAGTGCACCATATAGGGAATAGGGTGCCATTTGGGACACACCCCCGGTGTCCACGAGCACAACCCTTATATAACATCATGGTGTTAACACACCCCAACTTCACCCGACACAACTCCTCTCATTCACACACTGACCAAAGGTAAAACAAATCCATTTTAAAAAAGCATGCATGTGTGCTGACTGGAGAATGTTGTCATGACCATAAAGGTCCTATAATTCACCTTTCTATTTATTTAGTTGGATATGACCCACAACCAGGACACTATTCATTGGGAAGAGCCCCTGATCTTCTGATTGGAGGACCCTTCATAATATCACAGGAAGTGGTGACTTGGTGCTTGGTCTCAAGAGCAGCTCACTCAAATTTGGGTTCCGGCCTTTTCTCTTTCTCATTGTCCAAAAATGTGGGTGAGCCCGGTTAACACCCTACCACGAAACACATTATGGAACTTCCTGTCTGTTCAATCTGGAAAAGAGTTCAAATGAAGATCAGGAGGGACAAGTGAAGGGGGGGGAGAAGAGAGAGGAGAGAGAGGGGCAGATGGTGTTTTGTGATGAAGTGACAACACCTTTGGTTATACCCTTAAATTCCCCTGCTTATATAAATGAACACATGCATGATTCACAGACTCTATAATGTGAGGATAATAATTATATTAGTTGTGAAGATGACTTTATCGTCCAGGGTACACACTACTGAAACTTCTGGATTTTTTCTACCCGGGAGTCAGACCACGCTACTGCAGCCAGGAATGACTTGTCAGACTGCATCATTAAACAGTTACATGAACAGGGGAAGGAGGTTAAGATTACTTCACAAATCAAAATGTGTTCTCTCTTTTAAAGGGTTAGATGCATTCCCATTTGACTCAAATAATGAGTTTTCCCACACAGAGCACAGGTCAGTATCAGGATAACGAGGCAGAACTGTTAGCGACTTAGAAGAGTTTTCAAATGGATTTATATTTTATTACAAAGATATGGCACTACTGAGAGTGGCATAGAGCTTCTGGATTCTCCCACAAGAAACTGTTAATCATTCCTTTACCTCTCAGACCTCTATACTGCCTTAGCTGTTTGATGTTAAGAGTAGTCACAGTCAGTAAGGCACTATAAAGGCAGGTAGATGAGGTAAAGAAAACTGCAATCATCTGGCTGTTAGTGTAATAAGCAGTAACCAATCCTTTACTACAACATTTCCGTAACATAGACAACCCATCTAAATGAGAAAATGTGTCATTCTTGAAACCTGCTGTATTTGACACTTCAGTTTCAGAATTTCATCTACTTCATCCATGACCAGAAACACATATATCTTGCCATAAAAGACAGCATTAACCATTGAGACCACCTTGACCCTATGTCGACCAGCCTAGCTGACCTTCTACTGATATCACCAGTCTGATAGTCTGATCTGAAGTGTTATCAAACTATAAACTAGCACCTCCCAGCCAAACCAGGCCGTACATCCTCCAACCAAGGGTGTATCCAAAATAGCTCCCTATCCACTATAGAGTGCACAACTTTTGACCAGAGCTCAAATGGTCCTGGTCAAAAGTAGTGTACTATTTATGAAATAGGTTGCCATTTCAGACGCAGTCCTATTCTCCTAGACTGGAGGACAGGGTGGCTCCCTGCCAAAGCCTGAGATCACCTCAAAACATAGCAGCAACTTATTAGGAAAGAGCTGGGCATCAGTTTCCCTAGGCCATAACTACAAGATGTGATCCCTATGGCAGCTCTGGGTTGGGTCCCAAATGTCACCCTACTCCCATAGGTCTCTGGTCAAATGTACTGCACTATGCAGGGAATAGGTAGCCATTTGAAATCCAGACCTGGGCTCTGGGTTCTGACTGAGACTTTACAGATGAGAAGTTTGGACTGGAAAGGAGAGACATGGTGTGCAAAAGTCTGGGGTAAGGTTTAAGGTTTCAGCTTACTGAACTAAACCAACTCCCATCACCACCACAACCACCACCACCATTTACGTAGTCTTCTTTGTGGTTTGTTGAGAAAAAGAAAGGAGAAACACCAGGCTCCTACTGGAATACTGTGTATTTTCATCCCAAATGGACCCTATTCTCTTATACAGGAGTTCTCAAACTTCTTGGGTCCAGCGACACCTTTTGTGATTGCAAATATATCAGGAACCCCCTCGTTATCAGAACACAAATAAAAATAGTCTACAAGGAGTTTTACTATGATGTCTGCCGATACCATTTACAAGGCCAGCCTCTTGGCATCGGAGTGAATTCTGTCATGGGGCAGAGAGATTTAAAGCACATTTCAGAACTTTTGCGCATTTTGCCATGAGGCAGAGCAAACTTTTCGGTTTTAAAGCTTAAATTACACTGCATTTATGTAAAAAATATATATTATTTGAAAAATTTATATTTGGTGGAGTACGGTTCATACCAATATCCCTGTGAGCCCCACAAGCCCATGTTGCCCAGGGTTAAGAACATAAATTGAACATGAATATTATTACATTGTTTTACACACTTTAATCTATTAGTAATATTCATTAAAAAAGTGAAAAAAAATGTATAACAATAATAATCCTGAAACGTAAACCACCTGCAGTAACTCTGCAGACCCCACATTGATAACCCTTTCCCCAATCAGTGCACTAGTTTTGTCAAAAGTTGAAGTGTCCTGGGGTCAGTTGGGGTCACTCAGTCAAGCACCAGATTCATTTTTTCTACTGTATGCATTATCTTTGTTCATTAGCTACTACACACACACACACACACACACACACACACACACACACACACACACACACACACACTTGAAATGTCAAACTGTGATGGGGAGCCTATAAGGTTCTCTACAGCCAAAAACATTTCTGATTTTATTTGACCAAGGGGAAAAACTAGGTATGTTTATATGCTACTGCTACTGCATAAGAATATGACGAGTATGAAGTAAGAGGTGCAGTACATTTGCAACGAAGCTGAGAGATGGATAATGACGAACTCTGAAGTCACAGCAAATGCAGTGCAGAGAAAGCTTGTGGTTATCCTCCAGGCTATATTATGCCACAGTGACACCTTTTTTTCTTCTTTTTTTTAAACCTTTATTTAACCAGGCAAGTCAGTTAAGAACATATTCTTATTTTCAATGACAGCCTGGGAACAGTGGGTTAACTGCCTGTTCAGGGGCAGAACGACAGATTTGTACCTTGTCAGCTCGGGGGTTTGAACTCGCAACCTTCTGGTTACTAGTCCAACGCTCTAACCACTAGGCTACGCTGCCGCCACCTACTGGACAAAATTGTTAATTGAACCTATGATTTAAGCCGGTGGTTCTTAAACCTCTCCTCGGAGACCCAATGTAGTTGAACTATTCCAGAACTAGCACACCTGATTTAACTAGTCAACAAATGATCAAGCCCATGACTAGGTGAATGAGGCGAGCTAGTTCAGGGCTACAACAAAATTGTGAAATGTCTGGGGATCCCCAAGAAGAGGTTTGAGAACCACTGATCTAGGCTTAAAAAAGAACAACTCCTCACACCACCACTGTGCTACTCCTGGCACTAAAGTCCCTTCTGTCAGTGCTACACACACACTTCTGTCGGTTTACTATACACTACAGTCCAGGAGATTTTGTCAAGCAGAACACATCAGCAGGCCTACTGTAGGCTATGCCATGTACACACCTGGGTCGAGGTGGGAAAACGTCCCGATAACGAAGTCCAGCGTTGAGACAGCCAGCACGGCCAGTAGTATCAGCTGGAGACGGATGATCCATTTGACCCCGGCGAGGTTAATACCCAAAAGGCCGAGCAGGACAGCCACAGACATCCCTCTAACGGCCCACTCACTCTGCAGGCTCAGGAGCTGAGCAATAGACTCTGAGAACCCTGTGATATACATGGCTCCAGCCACACACTGTTGAAATCAAAACACACACAGAAGACATACATGAGATCTTGTATGTAAACATATTGATTCTTCTTTTATTTATTTAGCTGTATAATCTTTGTTTTAAAAGGTGAGTCGACTGAAGGTAAAGGGTTGCAGGAGGATAAAGGGGGAATGAAAACATGTACGTACACACACATGGTGTTTCTCACCTGGCCGAAAACATACAGGAGCCCCACGGTCCCACCTACTCTTCCTCCCAGGACAGTAGAGATCATGGAGTAAACTCCACCACTACCGACCCCACAGCGCTCGCAGACGCCGATGCCTGACATCACTGTTACCAGGGCAACGATAACCACCACAGATACCAGGAGCATACCTAGCAATACACCTAGGTTCCCCTTACATCATCAAGAGAAAAAACAAAAAGAAAGTCATACAATATATGGAACAGGTCCTTGTATGTCTAGATCACCCCAGCACTAACACTACCTATTCAACAAATCATTGAATTGCTATGCCCTTGACTAGTTGAATCAGGTGTTTTAGTGCTGGGCTATAGAACCAACATGTGCACACCGTAGGACAGAACTACTCAAGTACTATTTCAGAAGGTCCAGTCACACAAATGTCCTAGGTGGCAAATGTCCGAATGGATATTGTCATTTATCGGCATAGTAACAAACCCCCAAATCGCAACCCATGCAAACCCAAACTGTTCAAACTGTTCACACCCCTCTTGATGGAGTAGAGAAAGTTTTCCAGTTTTAATGCTCATTCCCTACAATTCTACAAAATGTGGCAGATAGAAATTTTGCCATGTCCTGTGAGTACATATGATACCAGGGGTTGGAGCCCGACAGTTCTATTGTACACTTTTGGGGGAAGGGGGGGTTCGGATCCAGCCTGTGGTCCGCCTGTTCAGTATGCAGAACCCTAGGTGAGCAAACTCATGCCTACAGCTACCTTCCCTGGGACTACAGTTGAAAACTAGCTAGCTGGCCAAATCTGGTAAATTTACATAAATGTTGATTGGTGTGCATTGTCCCTGTCAAATAAATGTATTGAATGAAATTAAATAGAATTCAAACTCACCACCAGCCACCCAGTGCGGAGGAACAACACCACACCAAAGATGTTGATCATACAGGTAGTAAAGACTCCGTCCCACGTCCCAAACAGGACAGGCTCCCACACAAACAGCTTCACCCTCCACCATGGCTGAGAGAGATGCTGCGACCCCTGCAGTTTAGAATAGACGACATTTCCTGATTTTTACCAGACCTGCACAACTTTTATAGTCTGGTCCAGTAGGGATTTTAGCATGTAAATCTTGGTGGGGCAAAAAAAATATATATATTGTTTTTGACGCATGCCAGCAAAGCCACTACACAACACTAAACAATCAATGAATTGCACTATAACAGTGACAAACAGTTCCCACAAACTGTTACATAAAGCTGTCCCAATAGCAGAGCTTTCTTTTCAGCACCATGGAGTGAATCCTTACCATTGCAAAACCTGGCTAACAGCAGGGCCTTGTCTGGCGGCGAAACAGTTAATTCAGCCCCATTTACTGACTTAAAAAAACGTGGTTTCTACTGACAATTGAGATGTACAAACTATGGCATAATGGGACGACGAGCAGATAAGAGGCAAGCCGTAACTTAGATTAAGACAATGAGCGAGCTTGGACGAACGTAGTCAATATAACTATTTTTCAGCACTTTTTAAATGTACAGTGACATAATTCATAATATGGGCTGTTCTTGCAGTATGTTCCCTGTACACCAAGTCAGACCTGTAGGATAAATAAAAACGGCATATATAAGCAGACAATGAAAGCTCTTACAATATTAGATTGTTTTAGAGAAATGTAACAGTCTATAGGCTACATGTGCACCACCAAGTCAAAACAGTAGGCAAAAGGATGAGGGGGAATGGGAACTAATTATTAGGGTGAGGCCCATGGGCTATTAACAGCTTACTACACAACTTACACTTAGTATTACTTCCTTAGCTACGGTATACATATCTCCCTGGCATATTGCATCATTAATGCAGCAGCATACAATACATGCTGTGCTCACTTGAACAGGATGGTGGCGAGACGGTCCTTGTGGGCAAATGTTGTCATCAAACTTTGACATCAAAGTCTGGCATTCTCTGGATTTTTCTGGCACTTTCAAGACAATTGGAAAAAACAAGATTGAATCATGACGTCAGTGATCTTCAAGATTGAATCATGACGTCAGTGATCTTCAGGTCGGAGCACTAGAAATAGGCCCGACTTGGAATTCTGAGTTGTTTAATACAACTGGCAAGTCGTAAAAAACTCACTGAAGTTTGGGATTTCCCAGTTCAGAGTTTCCAGTTGTTTTGAACGCGGCAGAAGTCATGCTGGATTGACAGCATGGTCAATGCATTCAACCTTTTCTGGCCCATGGTGTTGAATGTATTTCCAAGATGGCGTAGCAGTCAGACATCTTTGTCTTGTCCCATGTATCTTTTTGTATATTTTTCTTCGCATTCTTTTAAAGATTTTTCCTAAACCTCAACGTCAAAATACTCTCCTGCAACCCGCCTCACCCAATGTGGTGTGCACCTGAGGCTAGCTAGATAACTAGCTACCAGCTATCAGTCAGCTAACCTTTAGCTCGGAAAGCTCTCAACAGTTCATACAACGCGTTTCAATCCAGAGCATACCGGACCTATTTTTCTCTCCGTATCCCCAGATTCCTACAGCAATCTCTGAACCCTTTCATCTGGATCATGGCAGCCAGCTAACCACAACCCGGGATGACTACTCCTGGCTAATGTTTCCGTCCCGTAGCAAGCACCAACAACGGCTAGCCCATGCTAGACCCATCTCCCAGCTAGGGCTCCTGGGCTACTCACTCCTGAAGCCCACTCCTCAGCTACAATATCCGGACCCCTTCTAGTGCCGGTACGGGGCCGGAACCCCGCCGATCCTTCACGACTAGAATGCCGACATAATCTGCCCAAGGATCCCAACAGGCCCCTCAGGTGCGACATCCCCTGAAGGCCCATTATGCTAACCGCAGCCTGCTAGCTATCTGTAGCATATTGGACTGTTAGCTGATCCACCGGCCAGTTTCTTGGACCACTATACCTATTTTGCCAATTGGACTTGGACCCCTCTGCTACTTGGAACCCTAATAATTCCACGACTGGTCTATCGACGTCACCGCAAGAGGCAAAAACAGACTTTTCCCCCATCGCGACGTCCCTCTAAGTCCCTTATGCTAGCTTGCTAGCCCCGGCCTGCTAACTGCTAGCATCGGCCTGCTAACTGTCTGAATCGCTGTGTCCCCAGCCAGCCCAACCACTCACTGGACCCATACGATCACTTGGCTACGCATGCCTCTCCCTAATATCAATATGCCTTGTCCATTACTGTCCTGGTTAGTGATTACGGTCTTATTTCACTGTAGAGCCTATAGCACTGCTCAATATGCCTTAACCAACCACATATGCGATGACATCACCTGGTTTAATCGTCTCTAGACACTATATCTCTCTCTTCATCACTCAATGCCTAGGTTTACCTCCAATGTACTCCTTCCTACCATACCTTTGTCTGTACATTATGCCTTGAATCTATGCTATCGTGCTCAGAAACCTGCTCCCTTTGCTCTCTTTTCTGAACGTGCTAGACGGCCAGTTCTTATAGCCTTTAGCCGTACCCTTCTCCTTCTTCTCCTCTGGTGATGTAGACGTTAATCCAGGACCTGCAGTGCTTAGCTCCACTCCCACTCCACAGGTGCTCTCATTTGTTGACTTCTGTAACTGTAAAAGCCTTGGTTTCATGCATGTTAACATTAGAAGCCTACTCCCTAAGTTGGCTTTATTCACTGCTTTAGCACATTCTGCCCACCCAGATGTCTTAGCCGTGTTTGAATCCTGGCTTAGGAAAACCACCAAAAACCCTGAAATTACCATCCGTAACTATGACATTTTCCACCAAGATAGAACTGACAAAGGGGGCAGTGTTGCAATCTACTGCAGAGATAGTAAGATAGAACTCTGCAGGCTAGCAGGTCTGTACCAAAACAATTCAAGCTTCTACTTCTAAAAATGCACCTTTCTAGAAACAAGTCTCTCACCGTTGCCATTTGCTATAGACCCCCCTCTGCCCCCAGCTGTGCCCTGGACACCATATGTGAATTGATTGCCCCCCATCTATCTTCTGAGCTCGTGCTGCTAGGTGACCTAAACTAGGACATGCTTAATACCCCGGCCATCCTACAATCTAAGCTAGTTGCCCTCAATCTCACACAAATTGTCAATGAACCTACCAGGTACAACCCCAAATCCGTAAACATGGGCACCCTCATAGATATCATCCTAACCAACTCGCCCTTCAAATACACCTCTGCTGTTTTCACCCAAGATCTCAGCGATCTGTGCCTAATTTTTTTCCTGCATCCGTAATGGGTCTGCGGTCAAACGACCACCCCTCATCACTGTCAAACGCTTCGTAAAACACTTCTGCGAACAGGCCTTTCTAAGTGACCTGGCCGGGGTATCCTGGAAGGACATTGACCTCATCCCGTCAGTAGAGGATGCCTGGTTATTCTTTAAAATTGCTTTCCTCACCATCTTAAATAAGCCATCTCCATTCAAATAATATAGAACTAGGAATAGGTATAGCTCTTGGTTAACTCCAGACCTGTCAGCCCTTGACCAGCACAAAAACATCCTGTGGCGTTCTGCATTAGCATCGAATAGCATAGTGATATGCCACTTTTTAGAGAAGTTAGGCACCAATATACACACGCATTTACGAAAGCCAAGGCTAGCTTTTTCAAACAGAAATTTGCATCCTGTAGCACAAACTCAAAAAGGTTCTGGCACTCTGTACAGTACCTGCCCACTGCAGTGAGGCTAGGAAACACTGTCACTAGCGATAAATCCACAATAATGGAGAATTTCAATAATAATTCTACGGCTGGCCATGCTTTCCACCTGGCTACACCTACTCCGGTCAACAGTCCTGCGATCCCCACAGTAACTCGCCCAGACCTCCCCAATTCTCCTTCACCCAAATTAAGATAGCTGATGTTCTGAAAGAGCTGCAAAATCTGGACCCCTATAAATCACCCAGGCTAGACAATCTGGACCCTCTCTTTCTAAAAAATGATCTGCCTAAATTGTTGCAACCCCTATTACTAGCCTGTTCAACCTCTTTCGTATCGTCTGAGATTCCCATAGATTGGAAAGCTGCCGCGGTCATCCCCCTTTTAAAAGGGGGAGACACTCTATACCCAAACTGCTACAAACCTATTTCTATCCTACCCTGCCTTTCTAAGGTCTTTGAAAGCTAAGTTAACAAAACAGATTACCGCCCATTTCGAATCTCATCGTACCTTCTCCGCTATGCAATCTGGTTTCAGAGCTGGTCATAGGTGCACCTCAGCCAAGCTCAAGGTCCTAAACGATATATTATAACGGTATTAAAACGGTATTAAAAATCAAAACATATAGCCCAAAAATGGTAAAATAACTAAAGTTAAATTAACAAATTAAGCATAAAGGAGTACCTATTTCTTTGAAAACCGCTCAACACAGAATAGCTGCATTCCCTCAAATCGTTTGGAGAAAATATTTATTTCATTCAGCTTTGTTCAATTGTATTCTCCATCAAACAGGCGGAATTTTTATTTATTTTTTATTTTACCTTTATTTTACTAGGCAAGTCAGTTAAGAACAAATTCTTATTTTCAATGACGGCCTAGGAACAGTGGGTTAACTGCCTGTTCAGGGGCAGAACGACAAATTTGTACCTTGTCAGCTCGGGGATTTCGAACTTGCAACCTTTTGGTTACTCGTCCAACACTCTAACCACTAAGCTACCCTGCCGCGTCAATACAGGACTAAGATTGAATCGTACTACACCGGCTCCAATGCTCGTCGGATGTGGCAGTGTTTGTAAACTAATACAGTCTACAAAGGGAAGCACAGCCACGAGCTGCCTAGTGACACAAACCCACCAAACGAGCTAAATTACTTCTATGCCCGCTTCGAGATGAGGAACACTGAAACATGCATGAGAGCACCAGCTGTTCCGGCAAACTGTGTGATCACGCTCTCCATAGCCGATGTGAGTAAGACCTTTAAACAGGTCAACATTCACAAGGCCGCACGGCCAGACGAATTACCAGGACGTGTACCTCGAGCATGCGCTGACCAACTGGCGAGTGACATCACTGACATTTTCAACCTCTCATAAACTGGATGTGTAATACCAGCATGTTTAAAGCAGACGACCATAGTCCCTGTGCCCAAGAAAACTAAGGTAACCTGCCTAAATGACTACAGTCTGTAACCATGAAGTGCTTTGAAAGGCTGATAATGGCTCACATCAACAACATTATCCAAGAAACCCTAGACCCACTCCAATTTGCATACCGCCCCAACAGATCTACAGATGATTCAATCTCTATTGCACTCAACATCGCCCTTTCCCACCTGGACAAAAGGAACACTTATGTGGGAATGCTATTCATTGACTACAGCGCAGCGTTCCACACCATAGTGCCCTCAAAGCTCATCACTAAGTTACGGACCCTGGGACACACCTCCCTCTGCAACTGGATCCTGGACTTACTGACGGGCCGCCCCCCTTTCCACCTGGGGTCGGCCCGTCACCTTTCTATTTTCAATTTTTTACTGAACAAATATTATTATTATTTTTATTAACTTCTTAAAGCATTGTTAGCTAAGGGCTTGTAAGTAAGCATTTCACTAAGGTCTACACCTGTTGCATTTGGCGCATGTGACAAATCAAATGTGATTTGAACATAATAAAATAATGCCACTGAACTATAAGCAAAACTTGTCTTGTCGGCTATATAAAATGGATTTATTAGACTTTAAAATAGCTGGTAGGCATTGTGTGGAAGCCAGGAGATGCTAATTATGTTTATGTTGATTAAGAGTTAATACCTGTGAGACCGACAGTTATGTGCTTGATGATCACCAGCTGACAGAATGTTGTGAACGCCACAACTCTAAATGTTCCGCCACTGATTCCTTCCAAACCACTCATTGTTGAATTTGCGATTTCCAACTTGTTGTGTAATGTTTATGGTCATTGGCCAATTAGCACCGATACAGTGCCAGTAGGATTTGCCAGAAGATTGTCAACGTGATTCACGATGATAGCAAATTTCAATTTGCAAAAACTGCACGTTCATCTTTTGAGCTTCTAGTCATGAAATCTATGCAGCCTACTCAATCACTTTGTATAGCTACTGTTTACAGTCCTCCTTGGCCATACACAGCATTCCTCACTGAGTTCCCTGAATTCCTATCGGACCTTGTAGTCATGGCAGATAATATTCACATTTTTTGGTGACTTTAATATTCACATGGAAAAGTCCACAGACCCACTCCAAAAGGCTTTCGAAACCATCATCGACTCAGTGGGTTTTGTCCAACATGTCTCTGGACCTACTCACTGCCACAGTCATACTCTGGACCTAAATATTTTGGATCTTAATGTTTTTCTTCATAATCCTTGTCTATCGGACAACCAATTTATTACGTTTCCAATCGCAACAAATAATCTGCTTAGACGCCAACCAAGGATCATCAAAAGCTGTGCTTTGAATTGCCCAACAACCCAAATATTCCTAGATGCCCTTCCAGACTCCCTCCACCTACCCAAGGATGTCGTACTACAAAAAATCGGTTAACCACCTGAGGAATTAAATTTAACCTTGAGTAATACCCTAGATGCAGTCAAAAAACATTTGTCAAAAAAACTAGCTCCCTGGCATACAGAAAATACCTGAGCCCTGAAGCAAGCTTCCACAAAATTGGAAAGGAAATGGCGCTCCACCAAACTAGAAGTCTTCCAACTAGCTTGGAAAGACAGTACCGTACAATATTGAAAAGCCCTCACTGCTGCTCAATCATCCTATTTTTCCAATTTAATTGAAGAGAATAAGAACAATCCTAAATGTATTTTTTGATTCTGCTGCGAAGCTAACTAAAAAGCATTCCCCAAGAGAGGATGGCTTTCACTTCAGCAGTGATAAATTCATGAACTTCTTTGACAAAAAGAGCATGATCATTAGAAAGCAAATTACGAACTCCTCTTTCAATCTGCATATTTCTCCAAAGCTCAGTTGTCCTGCACAATACTGCTAGGACCTAGGATCAAGGGAGACACAAGTTTTAAAAAAATCCTATATCTCTTGACACATTCATGAAAATAGTAATGGCCTCTAAACCGTCAAGCTGCATACTTGACCCTATTCCAACTAAACTACCATAATTTCTGGACTATCAAGCGCACCTGAATATAAACCGCACCCACTGAATTATTTAAAAACATGTATTTTGTACATAAATAAGCCGCACATGTCTATAAGCCGCAGGTGCCTACCGGTACATTGAAACAAATTAACTTTACACAGCCTTTAAACGAAACACGGCTTGTAACAAAAATTAAACAGTAGCCTACCAAGAAAGTCATTGGTCAGTATCTTCCTCCTCCTGTGCACAGAAACCATTGAAGTCATCTCCTTCGGTGTCGAAGTTGTATAGCCTCAGAATTGCTTCATCCGATGTTGGATCGTTTTCATTGTCGCTCTCGTCACTTTCATCTGGAGGCAAATTCCCCGCTGAGCTCATGCTGCCCCTTCAACACGCAGCAAGTCCAGCCTTTCGAAACCCGTTGATGATAGTGGATTTTTTGACAATGCTCCACGCCGTCAGGACCCACTGGCAGACTTGACCATAAATTGCTCTTCGCATGCTTTAGTGAAGGATTTCTCCCCACTTGTCATCCAAGCGGAGCGCCACCTTAAATGCACGATTTACACTGATGTCGAGTGGCTGCAAATACTTTGGGCCATCTGCTTTTCTTCCCTCTGAAAGCTTTTGTTGTCTTTTTGCACTGAGTCAGTTCCCCACGCTGCTGTTTCCAACGTCTTATCATCGACTCATTAAGGCTAAGCTCCCGTGCAACAGCTCTATTTCCTTTTCCAACAGCCAGATCGATCGCCTTCAACTTGAAAGCTGCATCATATGGATTTCTCCGTGTCTTTGCCATGATGAGGTTGACAAATTACTACCGTAATCAGAATAATAGAAAGTTTGAGCGCGCTCGATTTACGTCACATTATGTGACGGTGAACAGTTTTTTTGAAAGCGGGAAAAATCCATAAATTAGCCGTGTCATTGTATAAACCGCGAGGTTCAAAGCCTGGGAATAAAGTAGCAGTTAATAGTCCGGAAATTACGGTACTTAAAGAGTCCTGTGCTTGGCCCTCCTATGTTGAACATAATAAACAGCTCTCTAATCTATGTGTACCAAACTCACCAAAAGTGGCAGTAATAAAGACTCCCTTGAAAAAGTCAAACCTTGACCCAGAAAATATAAAAAACTATCGGCCTACATCAAATCTCCCATTCCTCTCAAACACTTTAAGAAAAGCTGTTGCACAGCAACTCACTGAAGTCAAACAATGTATACGAAAGGCGTCTGATTTTAGACCCCATCATTGCACTGATACTGTACTCGTGAAGGTGGTAAATTACCTTTTAATGGTGTCATACCAAGGCTCTGCATCTGTCCTCGTGCTACTAGACCTTAGTGCTGCTTTTGACACCATCAATCATGACATTCTTTTGGAGAGATTGGAAAACCAAATTGGTCTATACCGTCAAGTTCTGGCCTGGTTTAGATCTTATCTGTTGGAAAGATATAAGTTTGTCTCTGTGGATGGTTTGCCCTCTGACAAATCAACTGTAAGTTTCACTGCTATGCGGATGACATACAGCTGTACATTTTGATGAAACATGGTGAAGCCCCAAAATTGCCCTCCCTAGGAGCCTGTGTTTCAGACATAAGGAAGTGGATGGCTGCAAATGTTTTACTTTTAAACTCAGACAAAGCAGAGATGCTAGTTCTAGGTCCCAAGAAACAAAGAGATCTTCTGACAAATAATCTTGATGGTTGTACAGTCGTCTCAAATAAAACTGTGAAGGACCTCGGCATTACTGTGGACCCTGATCTCTCTTTCGACAAACATATCAAGACTATTTCAAGGACAGCTTTTTTCCCCATCTTTGTAACATTCAAAAATAAGAAACTTTCTGTCCAAAAACGTGGCAGAGAAGTTCATCCATGCTTTTGTCACTTCCAGATTAGACTACTGCAATGCTCTACCCTCCAGCTACCCGGATAAAGCACTAAATAAACTTCAGTTAGTGCTAAACACGGCTGCTAGAATCTTGACTAGATCCCAAAAATGTGATCATATTACACTGGCTTCCTGTAAAGGCTAGGGCTGGTTTCAAGTTTTTTTTTTGCTAACCTACAAAGCATTACATTGTCTTGCTCCTACCTATCTCTCCGGTTTGGTCCTGCCATACATACCTACACATACGCTACTGTCCCAAACAGCTGGAGGAAGGGCGTTCTCCTATAGAGCTCCATTTTTATGGAATGGTCTGCCTATCCTTGTGAGAGACGCAGATTCGGTCTGGGACCATGCCTCAGGACTACCTGGCCTGATGACTCCTTGCTGTCCCCAGTCCACCTGGTCGTGCTGCTGCTCCAGTTTCAACTGTTCTGCCTGCAGCTATGGAACCCTAACCTGTTCACCGGACATGCTACCTTGTCTTGGACCTGCTGTTTGAAACTCTCTCTACAGCACCTGCTGTCTCTTACTCTGAATGGCCAGCTATGAAAAGCCAACTGACATGTACTCCTGAGGTGCTGAGCTGTTGCACCCTCTACAACCACTGTGATCATTATTATTTGACCCTGCGGGTCATCTATGAACGTTTGAACATCTTGACCATGTACTGTTATAATCTCAACCCGGCACAGCCAGAAGAGGACTGGCCACCCCTCAGAGCCAGGTTCCTCTCTAGGTTTCTTCCTAGGTTCCTGCCTTTCTATGGAGTTTTTCCAAGCCACCGTGCTTCTACATCTGCATTGGTTGCTATTTGGGTTTTAGGATGGGTTTCTGTATAGAACTTTGTGACATCGGCTAATGTAAAAAGGGCTTTATAAATAAATGTGATTGATTGATTGAGCTAGGCTGAAACACCTGCATATTTGAGCTGCCTTAAGAAAGCAAAAAAGAGACCATGTTCACATACACCTTTATTAATTGGGTCACCACTGGTCTGGTCCCAGATCTGTTTGTGTTTTCTTTCCAACTCAATGCCATAACAATGACCATGAGATTTCACAAGACAGCACAAACATATCTTGGACCAGGCTCCAACTATGTTATCAAAGACTTCCTCATACTCACAGGGCAGGCAGCATTTGTGGCAACTGTTGACTTTCAGCAAGGTCTTGACTTGGAATGATAACCTACCTGAGCGTCCTCATGGAACAGATCCTGGACAGGTGTGGTTTTACTGCCGCTGGCCCTCCTAGACTCCCTAGCCTTCAGAAGTTCTGTCACATCCTCCACGTTAGACCTGTGGAGCATCCAGCCGAATGGCAACGCTTCCATAACCGCTTTGACCAAACCTCTGCCTGCACACACTCTAGTTTAGTACCCTGGAGTGGATGGATACATAAAGTTCACCAGAGTTTAAAACTGAGTGACTCACCTTGAAACAAGGTCAATGTGAATATCACTCCTGGTTAAAATCATTGTATATTCATTAACCCCCAAAGTATACAAAATCAAAGGGCAATGAAATGCTTGGTTTTGAGACAAACTTCTATCTATAGGGCAGTGTCTCAGAAATAAGCTATACAATTATGTATCCTTATTTGATGGGAAAAATCATTAGCTTATTTAAATGTGGAGATAGAAAGGTAGCCTAATCATTGCCTTGCCTTCCATAGAGCCAAATAGAGGTGTGACAACTAAACAGCCACCCGGATGCAGGCAGGTGTGATTATGCAACAGCACGAGCCTGACTTGCCTGGATCATGGTAGGGTAGTTGAATTCGACGCGAGAAAAAAAAAATCGAATTACCGGTACATTCCTTGACATAAGATGTATTCACTGGGTCAACATGTAATTTAGTCTTTAAGGAAAACGATTCCATTTTCACGACATTAAATTACGTCCGTTATATTAAATGTGTTTTTTTCTCACGATTATGCATATAGGCTATATTGCTGTCAATCGGGAATAGGAAACAATTCAATAAATGCAGATCTAAAAAAAAAAAAAATCTCAACTCGTCCTTATTTCAGCAAATCTGATGTTGGATCAGTGAAAAATCAGCACAATGATGGTTATTTCTTTACCTACCTCAAAAATGAACTACCATCTCCACTGAAGTGCTCAAAAACAGCCTGTTCCAAATATCGAGTTTCTCATTCTAAAATCTTAATACAATAAAAGTACATTAAAGATCATATAAATGATTAATGTTGTGATAAAAAAAATCCAACCGTATGGTTTGCCCTCACACTCTGTCTGCACCACAAGCGTAGTATTGCTACGTGTTCGACTAACGTCAGCAGGTAAATGTTTGTTTTGTCCATTGCCACTTTATAGGTGTGTTGCTCTGCTCCAAAAAGATACAGCTACGCCATTTGTTAGTTTTGGCCAACCTTCAAATGTGCATTTGGCAGCAATCCAATTGAAATACCAAGGCGAATTCACAAGTGTTAGACTATGTGTATTTTATATGCCCTATGATGGAAAAAGCCGAATAAATTACCTTTAATTATTAGGTTAATAATACTGGGAATGTTCATCATGTCCTTCCAAATAAAATAAAAACATTCAAATCAGATCTCACATCTAATAGTAATTTACTGAAATAAATCAGCTACAATTAAAGCAGTACATGACACATTTATATATATATAAAACAGATCACTCAAATGGACAACTTGAAAGACTATGCAAATCAACATCTGGCTTTTGATCAACCACCTGCGAAATTGAATAATTCAATACTTTATCATAACTTGACTAACAATAGTTTTTTATGCTTCCTTTTGTTCAATGATCCAGTATGAAAATCTGAGTCAAAATAACACAGGTCTCAAAAGGAAGATTTTGTCCTCAATTGCCCAAGCTCAACATATCACAATCAAACAATTATCTAATATTAACTGAGAACTGTCTGCAATAATGACTGTATATGACTTACATACTTCAGAAGAACCTTTTTACAAGTGACACATTGCATTTTCAAAAATAGAACAAAATATTTGTCAAAATATTTTAACTTTGATATTTTTCCCACCCACATTGATGAAACAAGTTTCATTTTTCACCAACTTATACAAGGACACTTACGGTCAGTTTATGTATAGGGGGTTACTGTGGTGGAACTGTTCCAAAAATGGGTTGCTTTTTTCACAAAGATAAACAGAAATATGTTCAGTTCCCTCTGTATGCGGTTGAAGGTGCTGATTTTGGAGTCTAAAAATTATATTATAGATATTATATACAGAGTATACAAAACATTAGGAATACCTGCTCTTTCCATGACAGGCTGACCGGGTGAATGCTTTGAACTCTTATTAATGTCACCTGTTACAGCCACTTCAACTGTGGGAAGGACTGGTGTCAACATGGGCCAGCAACCCTGTGAAACGCTTGACACCTTGTAGTCTATGCCCTGTCGAATTGAGGCTGCTGAGGGCAAAACTCAATATTAGGAAGGTGTTCCTAATGTTTTGTACACTCTGTCGCTCTAAGGCTGTGTTTACACAGGCAGCCCAATTCTGATCTTCTGACCAATTATGTGCAATAGAGCAGATTTGATTGATCAAAATACCAACTGGTACAAAAATAGAGTTGGGATGCCTGTGTATACGCAGTCTTAGATAGTCATGGAGAAATACACACTGTGCTTTTGAAAGTGCTTTCTTTCACTGGTGTACAGTAAGTCTCATTGAACACTAAAACCATACAATCAGATGACAATTTGACACAAAATTAAAATGTTTTTTTGGAACCACCTAATGATTGATTAATTTAAAATGTCAACATTTCAGCTATATGCCACATGACAATGAATAATAAATGGATTCATTTAGGAGGATGATAATCCAGGTATTCTTCAAACTGACAGTCCAGTCCACAATACTGTAACTACTAGTTCATGTAAGGATGGGTGGATTCATTACTGCAGGTCAAATTATAGCTGTGGTCCAATGCTATCCAAATCACTACTGAGAGAAATTTTAAAAAATGAGTGGCAAAAAGCTATGGTTTCACAGAACATGAAGTA
Source organism: Oncorhynchus gorbuscha (assembly GCF_021184085.1). NCBI lineage: Eukaryota > Metazoa > Chordata > Actinopteri > Salmoniformes > Salmonidae > Oncorhynchus > Oncorhynchus gorbuscha. The sequence continues at coordinate 72,086,963 of NC_060181.1, forward strand.
GCTGTGTATTGACAAACAATAAATTGCATTGGCAACCTAATGAAAAGAAAGACATTCCATAAAACATTATAGACCAGTCTCCAGTCATGTAGCTATTACACCAGGTTGTCCAGAACAGAAAATACACAACTTACTTATAGCAGAGAGACCAACTTTCTATACATTGTACAGAGGGAATGTTTACAGAGCAAAGTTTCATAGCTGTTGAATCCAGAACAAGGGTATTGTAACACCTAACATTAAAATCTAATCTCTTAACCTATTGTAGAAATGTAACAAGTTAGAGAAGCTAGCATTTAATGTAAAACAATGTTGACAAGAGATTTAATAGCTAGCATGTTAACTAAACAATTTAACTTTAAAAGACACATTAACAATAAAGCACAAAGGAGAGACATCATGCAAGACAAAAATGACTAAGGCAATATAAAAAGAAAACTCATTTCAATTTGTCAAGGTACATTTCAAATGTGGCCGTTGTGTTTCGCTTCACATGCAACAATTATTCTGATTCAATATACCATAGAAACCCTTTTATGTAACATCTGCCTTACTATTCAGAAAGTTATGCATTGTAATATCTATAAAGAAATAGACAATTTAATTCAAATGTCATTTTGCAAGTCAAAGCTTGATGTTCAGAACTTTATGGGGCACTAAAAGCCATCCTAACAATGTTACCAAGGTGAAAGCACACAGAGAAACGCCTAATAATAAATATACTGGTATATTGCTAAATTAAGTTTGATTTAAAATATCTGTGCCATGAAGGTAGGCAATCAGAAGCGATGCCAGTGGTCAGTTTTTGCTGAAATACCAAGAGGGCTAAAATGTGTGAAAGGGAAGCGCTTATAAAAGAGGGGAAAGTTGCACTTCCACTTAAAAATAAAGTAACCATTAACCTTGAATTGTATGTTTCAGAAAGTCCAGATGGAGCAGTAGTTTGACTTGACAGTCACCAAGAATGACTATCAACCATATGGTGGAGGCTAGAAATACTTCAAAAAGCACAGAACTAATGAAATATACAGTTGATGTCGGAAGTTTACATCCACTTAGGTTGGAGTCATCAAAACTCGTTTTTCAACAACTCCACAAATTTCTTAAAAGTTTTGGCAAGTCAGTCAGGACATTACTTCGTGCATGACAAGTACATTTTCCAACAATTGATTATAGACAGATTATTTCACTGGATCACAATTCCAGTAGATCAGAAGATTACATACACTAAATTGATTGTGCCTTTAAACAGCTTAGAAAACTCCAGAAAATCATGTCATGGCTTTAGAAGCTTCTGATAGGCTAATTGACATCATTTGAGTCAATTGAAGGTGTACCTGTGGATGTATTTCAAGGCCTACCTACAAACTCAGTGCCTCTTTGCTTGACATCATGGGAAAATCTAAAGAAATCAGCCAAGACCTCAGAAAATAAATTGTAGACCTCCACAAGCTTGGTTCATCCTTGGGAGCAATTTCCAAACGCCTGAATGTACCATATTCAACTGTACAAACAACAGTACGCAAGTACACACACCATGGGACCACACAGTCATCATACCGCTCAGGAAAGAGACACGTTCTGTCTCCTAGAGATTAACGTACTTTGGTGTGATAAATGCAAATTAATCCCAGAACAGCAGCAAAGGACCTTGTGAAGATGTTGGAGGAAACAGCTACAAAAGTATATATATATATATACACAGTAAAACAAGTCCTATATCGACGTAACCTGAAAGGCTACTCAGCAAGAAAACTGCCATAAAAAAGCCAGACTACGGTTTGAGAATGCACATGGGGACAAAGATCGTACTTTTTGGATAAATGTCCTCTGGTCTGATGAAATAATAATAGAACTGTTTGGCCATAATGACCATCGTTATGTTCGGAGGAAAAAGGGGGATGCTTGCAAGTCGAAGAACATCATCCGAACCGTGTAGCACGGGGGTGGCAGCATCATGTTGTGGGGGTGCTTTGCTGCAGGAGGAACTGGTGCATTTCACAAAATAGAGGGCATCACGAGGAAAGGAAAATTATGTGGATATATTGAAGCATCAGTCAGGAAGTTAATGCTTGGTCGCAAATGGGTCTTCCAAATGGACAATGACCCCAAGCATACTTCCAAAGTTGTGGCAAAATGGCTTAAGGACAACAAGGTATTGGGAGTGGCCATCACAAAGCTCTGACCTCAAACCTATAGAACATGTGTGGACAGAACTGAAAAAGTGTGTGCGAGCAAGGAGGCCTACAAACCTGACTCAGTTACACCAGCTCTGTCAGGAGGAATAGGCCAAAATCCACCCAATTTATTGTGGGAAGCTTGTGGAAGGCTACCCAAAACATTTCACCCAAGTTAAACGATTTAAAGGCAATGCTACCAAATACTAATTGAATGTATGTAAACTTCTGACCCACTGGGAATGTGATGAAAGAAATAAAAGCTGAAATAAATCCCTCTACTATTATTCTGACATTTCACATCCTTGAAATAAAGTGGTGATCCTAACTGACCTAAAATAGGGAATTTTTACTCGGATTAAATGTCAGGAATTGTGAAAAACTGAGTTGAAATGTATTTGGCTAAGGTGTATGTAAACTTCCGACTTCAACTGTGTTTTCCAGGACAGGAGCCTAAATAAAATGAAGCAATCGTTTGAATCTCTTACAGCTACATGTGTTAATATACGATATAAAGTTGTGCTGAATGGGCAATTATCTTACAATGACTGACATACATTCTCCCATAATGAAGTGTGTGCAAAATGTTTATTTTATATATATTCAAAGACTGATTTCCCATTCCACTCATGAACTAAAAATAAATGGATGTGGAGATTTTACATTGAGATTTTTTGTCCTGTGGTCTTAACCTGGTACTGGAAAACCGGCCCGAAGAGTACCAACCCTTAGAGAATTTCAAGTATCCTATGACTGTCTAGATTAATACATAAAAAAATGACCCATGATTTGTTTCCTGATAAGTGCATGCATCAAATATGTGTAACATTTTTATGACCAATACCAAAGCATTTCGGTTTTCATTTGAACCATAATCTAAACTCTAAAAAGATCTGAATGAGGTTATCACCACATGACCTCACTTAAGGTCCATTGTGCAAACAATTCAATATTAAGAAAAATCAAATGTCTAGATTTGTCTTAGCCATTATAATAGTTCCGGTGATTGATGATGAATTATACACTTGATTCCACACCATCAACCATACAAACTCATACATTTCTTTCAGGGGGAGAGCTTTGAATAACTTGACTTCAAAGTAAGATTGATCAAATCAAAATCTTGTGATCATCATATGATCAAATCAAAACTATATATTTCAGGCTATACACCATGAAGATACCCACTCTTACCATGGTGTCAACTTGAAAACAGGAGTCTAGCAAGCAACTATACATAATCAACAAGTGGACAACTATACATTCAGCAGTTATATAGCAGGACTGTTATGCCGACACGTCACATGGTAACAGGGTCCCTTCATATGGTCTCAGATCTAGGACCAGCCCCCCCTGTCCATACATTATGATGATCGAAAAGGCAAAACTGACCTGAGACCAGCACCATTACCACAGTTAAAACAATGAGCCAGATATATAAATAATTGTGAAGCATCCCGTTGGCATTTCCACTCACTATGGGGATGTTAGCAAGCTCAGTGGCTGGCAGTGGGAAAAGATGGAGCGAGAAGAATTGTGGCAGGCATTCTACTAATTTTCTCATTGATTAAACATTTGATCTCCATACAGTTCTGTTTCCAAAACTAGAATCTCCAACAGAATAGACTGCGTTTTGTAGACGTCACCCTTCGCCAAATAATTTTTATTTTATTTTTTAAAAATACGTTTGTTAGGAGTGCAAGGGCGAATTGAGTTATTGCACACGCGTACTTCAGTGTAGGCGTTCCCGAACGGAAATATGCAAATAAATGCTAGAACAGGCCAATAGGATCTCACTAGCTCGTGCTGGCTCTGCCCACCTCCTTGCTTGTTCTGCCCACTATGATTAATTTGTGCCCATTGGAAACTACAGGCTCTGGTCCATCTTGGGTTAGTTAAAATCTTTCCTATTACTCTGAGACACTTTATAAATACAGGCACAGATACCTAGTTAGAGTTAAAGCAATAAAAAGGTGGAAGAAACATGATTGAAGTCAAGCAGAAAATTAGATTGGAGACAAAAATAGAGTGACCATGCAATCAAATCCATTTCACTACTGGGCTGATCTGAACACTTGTGTCCATTTTCATGATGTGTCATTATGTGGTCCTTCTGTAGCTCAGTTGGTAGAGCATGGCGCTTGTAACGCCAGGGTAGTGGGTTCGATTCCCGGGACCACCCATACGTAGAATGTATGCACACATGACTGTAAGTCGCTTTGGATAAAAGCGTCCGCTAAATGGCATATATTATTATCACAATGTATGAAAACAATATTTGAAGCATAGTTATTGGATAATTGCCTTTTTGGATGGCAATTTGAGAATTCAGTGTGGGAAAATGACACTTAATTTCCACGCTGTAAAACAGTGAATCAATAGATCTAAAACTAAGTTTTAGACCACCCCCCCCAAAAAATCAGAACCATACCCCCAAAAAATATAGGTTGGGCTGTAGTTTCTTCCCCAAAAACCCAATTTAATGTTTTGCTTCATATACATTATTATTTATTTTTCACGATTCGCAAAATTGACCACTTTAATCTAACAGAAATTATATATTTTTAAATCATTAAATGCTTTGAGCAACACCCAGCTTTGCAGTGTAACCTATTTTGGCAGGACAGAGGATATGGGTATAAAGTGCCTTTTAAAATTATCATAATAATGTAAATATTATCCTCAACCAAACGTTTGACTGCTTGTAGCATCAGGGGAAGAGTTCAATTGAGACCTCGTCTCAATGGGGAATTCCGAGAAGTCTGTTCCGTGACTTCGCAGACTGACTTGTCCATTGGCAATAGTAAACTGGGAGGCGATTCCAGAACGTGAGGTCTGGAACTGCAACGGGAAGTTCTGATCGAAGGTGCTGATTTGATAAGCCTGATGCAACCCTTGAGCATCAGTCTTTTTCGAGGACGCAACTCCCTCCAGAAAATCGTCGGTTGGCGACACGGCCGAGGTAGTGGTTTCATCACCCGAAAATGAGAAAGAGTGCTGGGAGTCCCCTACAAGGAGTCCAAAATGGGGTTTCTCCAAGGTAGACCTTAGTGGAGAGTTCATCCCTGACTTACCAGTACCAGCGGTAAACCTACTGGGGGAAGGGTACTGCTTCTCTGTAGAGAACAGAGGCTGGTTGGAAAGGCTGGGGCTCTCGGTGACAAAGGTAAGACTCTGGCTGCTCAGGTAGCTATCGTTCTGGCTCGTCCTCTCCAGTGCTTGCTGGAGGAACTTGGAGTACTCGTGCAGGAGGCTAGATTTCTCTGCTGATGGGGCTTGAGAGTTACCTCCCAAGCTTTCTACCGGGCTGCCCTCAGACACATCGGAGGAGTTGATGGAGATGCTGGATGTCACCTCAGTGTCGGCCACACTGAAGGAGATATCTGGCTGCACGTTGGCCTTGTTCGAGTAGTGGTCCAGGAGAGTCTGGAGAACCTCATCCGGGAGCACGTTCTTGTCGTGATTGGACTTGAGCTCGACACTCAACGGCTGGGGTTCCAAGATGGTGGCGGGAACGGTTTCGTCAATGACGCTGGCCACTGCGACTTGTGTAGCGGAAGGGTGGGACGCAATGCTGCTTACATTAACAGCGTAATCTCGGTTGTCGTTGTTTGCCATAGCAACCTGCTGGAGATACCTCTTCTTCTTCAGGAACTGCATGGCATCGTCGTAGTGTGTGCTGCTGGATGCTGGTTTCGTCTGCCCTCCTGGGAGAGCGTCTACTGGCTCCAGGTCAGAGTTAGCCACATCCACGTCCAGAAGACCTTGTTTGTCAACAATCTCAAACGTGTACCTGGTGACTTTGCAGTCTTCGAAAGAGGACAAAGGGGATAAACTCTCAGGTGGTTCAGGTTCAGTTGGTTGCTTCAGACTCCTCTTGGGGACCTTCTTGAGGACCAGCTTGGGAGGATAAATCTCCTCAGAGGAGAAAGTCTCCCCACCCAGCCCCAACTGCCGCCCACTAGATGTGTCAGGAAGTGCCACAGAATAATCTGCCATCACATACTCGTCTTTAACCACCTTGGAGGTAACCACATAGAGAGGTAGACATTCAATTTTGCTCGGTCTTTGCTCCACCTCCCCATCCATGTCGCCAAGAGAAGCGACTGTGGCAACGTTTTCAGTGGCAGCAGCTGAGAGAGCACATTGAGACTTGTCTGAGGTCTTCAGGCGTTTCTTCTTGGGCAGTGAGCACTCCTTGGCAGGGAAGGAGAAGGCCAGAGATTCTGTGTCGCTCAGGAGTCCTCCATCTTTCCCCACTGCTGCTGTCTTGTGGGCTTTCCTCTCACGGCACATGCGCCTGTGCTTTAGAACCCGGTCTGTTCTGGAGAAGTACTGTGGGAATCAAGAATGGGTTTGTGGCATACAAGGACAGTAGTACAATGATTTATTTATTTTTTAAATAGCTTCTGCATGCTTTATAAACCAGAGCTGTTTGTGCAGTCTTGCCAAGCCCAACTCTTAAGTTCATTGTTATTTGCTTTGATAACACAAATAACCAACCTGGTGGCAGTAGTCACATTGATAGGGCTTCTCTCCACTGTGGGTCCTTCTGTGCCTCTCCATGTGGTATTTCTGAATGAACCTCATGCCACACTCCTCACAGCGGAAGGGCTTCTCACCTAATAGAAAGTCAAAGGGACAGGTTATTCTGTGGGCTAGTAACATCAACATTCAACAAGTGGTATCTTTGACCAATCATTGGCTACCATAGTTCAATCATAGCTTCATGGGGCATTCTCTTACCAGTGTGGATCTTCTCATGTCTCTGGAGAAGGTATTTCTGTATGAAGCGCATATCACACTGGCTGCACTGAAATGGCTTCTCACCTGAAACCAAGCAACAGTAAGTTACCATATTTTCTTGCATTTATTCAATGGGAAATTGTGTTAGCCTACTTATTATGCAGACAATGTAACTAACAATAATTGTTGTGTTCATTTAATGCTAATCAACAGACTTGACCGTCATAAAACACATTATACCAGTGTGGATGAAGACGTGTCTTTGTAGATGGTAGTTTGTTCGGAAAGCTGCATTGCAGTGCCCACATACATGACACTTTGGACTCTGGAGACCCAATGATCCATCCTCATTGATGGTGAGAATCTAACAAAAAGGGGAATGATGTATGGAAAGACAAGAACAAAAGGTCAGTCAATTATTTCACAAATAAAGCGGGGCCTTTACCCAGAAAAAAACATTTGGTTTTCATCTGGTAGTTTTCAGGTGACAATATAAACATTTAATCTGGACCTAACATGTGATTATGACCTAGTGTCAAGCAAATATATAACCTTGGCAGGAGAGCGCTGTTTTCTCTTCTTCTTGTGACACTCTGTTGTGAGGTCCCTGGGCTGCTTTCTCTCTTTCTTTCCCAGCATCAGTGGATCCGAAGACAGCTTCAACTCTTGTTTGATGCTCGCCTGCAAAACATTGTTTAATCACTTCACATGAATTAATTTCACTGATTATAGTCAGAATGACAATGCTCTCAATGAGTGAATCCCAATTCTTCAAAAAGGAGGCAAAGAGATGAAAAAACAAAGACTTGAGATTCACCCAAAGTCATGGTTTACACTACAGTGCATGTATTGCAAGACTGGCAATAAGAATGTATGCATGTACTCACAGGCATGTGGAGCGTGCATGGCAGCTTGTGTGCGAGTCTCTGCATCATTCCCTCTTCCCGGTCATTCTTCACAGTCTCCTCATGTACCATCAGTTCATCAGTTGCAATCAAGTCATGAGACACTATTGAAACCCCTGTCAGGTCATCATCCTCTTCATCATCATCATTATCATCAGCTAACAGGGGGTGGTGGGCTAACCCCCTCTCGCCCAGGGTCATGACGACCAGACCTCCTCCTCCTATCCCCACCCTCTCATCCACTACCCCACTACACTTTAGCAGCATCCCCTCCAGCTTGTCATCAATGTTCATCTTTACTAGAGACCTAGCTAGCTAGGTGTCTGTGTTGTTAAGAGAGGGCAGAAGTATTAGCTAGGTAAAGACAAACAAAACACCAGTATTTAGCTTTGGTAGAAATAGGCTAACGTTAATAGTAAATCACTACAAATGCTTGCTAGCTACAATTTAGTGGGGCCATCATTGAGTAATCTAAGGTTTAGCTGATAACGTAGTTAGCTACCTAAAGATGATCAACCAAACAAATAACGTTAGCCAACACAAACCCGTTTACTCATAATAGCACGTCAACCTGTCTAAAAATTAACGTCAGCAATAAAACTAAGCTTTTTGACCATACTATAGTTAGCTAACGTTAATATTTCATCATCTGTCGCTAGTGGTCAACTGGATAGATTAGCTAGTTAACCAACTAGATTAACGTACTTGAACTACCTAAATATGTAACTAGGTGTTATTATAGGTAACTTTAGTTAGCTAGACAACTTTCGTTAGTTAGCTAAACAAGTAACAACTGCGTTAGCTAGCTAGAAAACTACCGGCAGTGTGGACAAGGGTTAGCTAGCTAACGTAGTTTGCAGTATATAATTAGCTAGCTAGCTGTGAATGGTAAACGTAAGCTAGCTAGTTATGCCTGATCAAAACCAACAACAACATAACTAAGATAGCTAGCTACAATACCTCAAATCAAGATTTAGCTTCGCTTAAGACAAGTCAAATCGAGACGTAGTTTAAGTTAGCTTAAAAGCACGGCAGACCAAACTGTTCACAACTGACATAACGTTAGCCAGCTATTAGCATTAGTTGGCTAGCCTAGCTAACTTACGTAACGTTAGCCTGCTTACCTACTTTATGGTCTAATAAGGTCGTTCAACAGTCATGGTTTATCTGGGAAAAGTGTATCCGCTGTGTTGATATACGCCGCGACAGAAAAGAAACATCACCGCATCTGGCCCAACTGCAGCGCATGGGGACTGTACCGTAGTTGTTCGGCTTTGTGATAGCTCTGCGGCTCACCTGTCGTGAAGCACTATGTGTGTTCTGCTTTGCAACCCTTATTCTGCATCTCTTCTGAGCTCACACTGGATTAGAACATGATGACAGAAGAAAATCAAGACTATGCTACGAGCTACTTGTTCACCAAACATGAAGTGTCTTGCGTCCAACAAACACTTAAAAATAAGAAATGCTGTCGTATTAAACGTCCTCGTTAACAAAAAAAACAAACATTTAAGTTAACTAGTTAGCCAAATAATTAATGCATTCGGAAAGTTTTCAGACCCCTTGACTTTTTCCACATTTTGTTACGTTACAGCTTTATTCTTCAATAGATTAAATACATGTTTTGCTCTCACAAATCTACACACAATACCCCATAATGACAAAGCAATAATAGGTTTTTAGAAATGTTTGAACATGTATTACATATAAAAAACAGAAATACCTTATTTACATAAGTATTCAGACCCTTTGCTATGAGACTTGAAATTGAGCTCAGGTGCATCTATCGTTTCCATTTAGCATCCTTGAGATGTTTTTACAACTTGATTGTAGTCCAGTTTTGGTAAATTCAATTGATCAGACATGATTTTTAGGTAGCGTCATAACCAAGAAGACTCAAGGCTGTAATCACTGCCAATGGTGCTTCAACAAAGTACTGAGTAAAGGGTCTGAATACTTATGTAAATGTTATATTTTAGTTTTTTTATTTGTAATACATTTGCTACCATTTCTAAAAAACTGTTTTTGCTTCATCATTATGGGGTATTGTGTGTTGATTGGCATCCTTTCCTTACCCATAGAACCATATAGATATTACACATGCTCATACTTTATTTAGTGTAATTTGAATTAAACACCACAAACACACACATACAATTACTCTGGTTGGCATTTGCCAAATCTGGGTTTCATATTTCAAATATTCAGAATTGGTATGTAGTTGAATAATGATACCCCACAAAGTGAAGCACTCAGCTAAGCAACACCTGGTAGGAATAACAATCCTTCTGAATGTGTATTTACAAATACAGGTCTTTAAAGTTATTGTTGTTTAGTCGGATGTCCTAGCTGGTTTCTTTGATTGAATGTTTATTTTCCGGGAACTGTAGAACTGTTATTTTGCGTGGGTCCTTCTAGTTGAATTTAAACACTTTTTGTCTGCAGCCCTTTTGATTTAAATGAAACCTTCCATACATGTTTGCCTATGGTATAAAGTTCTCAGAAAGTAATCAAAGTTGCATACCCCACCCTACCATGAGAAACTAACATGTCATTCTTCACTGATGACCCATTTGTCTTACATGGGATGACACCCCGTACAGGATTTTTTTGGTCCTGAGTTTCGGCATGCTGTTGCACTGTGCATGAGCCACATTTGTAATTCCCATTTGTATTGGGTGCCTGAGTGGGCTCGGGGCAAGAGCAGATCTCACTAGGTAGTCCCCAATATTGTGGCCACGCTTGTAGACCACCAGTGGGGGTTCCTGGAAAATGTGATGTTTTTTTTACCATTAGCTGAGATGTTCTGTCTGCCGGAACCGAGCAACGGTTGCCTGTGTGAAGTGCCAGGAAGTGTGTGTATGTGCGTGGGAGCGTGTGTCTGTGGTATGTGTGTATGCATACCACAGAGAAAGAGGAAGAATGCATGCCTCACTTATTTATTTTATTTATGTAACCTTTTTTAACAAAGTAAGTTAAGAACAAATTCTTATTTACAATGACGGCCTACCCATACCAAACCCTAATCCGGATGACGCTGGGCCAATTGTGTGCCATCCATTGACATGCATTGGATTTGCTTATATTGTATATACTGTAGGGATGTGTGTGTGTGTGTGGAATTCTTTATATATTGGTCCAGACAATTTATATACCAAAAAGTATTTAGATCTGAAACAGTTTAAGATCTGGGAAAATTGGAGAACGCTGTAAAATTACTCTCCAGTCTCCATTGACTTGCATTGGATTTGCTTATTATATTGAAAAATACAGAAATATCTAATTTACATAAGTATTCGCACCCCTTTGCTATGACACCCAAATTGAGCTCGGGTGCATCCAATTTCCTTTGATCATCCTTGAGATGTCGCTACAACTTGATTAGAATCCACCTGTGGCCAATTTGGACAAGATTTAGAAAGAAAACACCTGTCTTCATGGAACAAAAAGATAAACGCAAAGATTTTACTGAGTTACAGTTCATATCAGGAAATCAGCCAATTTAAATAAATTATTTCGGACATAATCTATGGATTTCACATGACTGGGAATACAGATTAATACAGATTAATCTATTGGTCACTGCTACCTTATGAAATGGTATGGGAGTGGATCAGAAAACCAGTCTGTATCTGGTGTGACCACAATTTACCTCATACAGCTCCAATGCATAGAGTTGATCATACTGTTGATTGTGGCCTGTGGAATGTTGTCTCACTCCTCTTCAATGGCTGTGCAAATTTGCTGGATAATGGCAGGAACTGGAACACGCTGTCTTACATGTCGATCCAGAGCATCCCAACCATCCTCAAATGTGTGACATGTCTGGTGAGTATGCAGGCCATGAAAAACTGGGACATTTTCAGCTTCCAGGAATTGTGTACAGATCCTTGCGACATGGGCCATGCATTATCATGCTGAAACATGAGGTGATGGCGGAGGATGAATGGCATGACAATGGGCTTTTGGATCTTGTCACGGTATCTCTGCATTCAAATTGCCATAGATAAAATGTAATTGTGTTTGTTGTCCATAGCTTATGCATGCACATACCATAACCCCACCGCAACCATGGGGCACTCTGTTCACAATGTTGACATTAGCAAACCACTCGCCCTCACAACGCCATACACGCTGTCTGCCATCTTTACAGATTAACTTCTCCAGTGTGCCAGTGGCCATCGAACGTGAGCATTTGCCCACTGAAGTCGGTTATGATGCCAAACTGCAGTCAGGTTAAGACCCTGGTGAGAACAGTGAGCACGCAGATGAGCTTTCCTGAGTCAGTTTCTGACAGTTTGTGCAGAAATTCTTCAGTTGCGCAAATCCATAGTTTCATCAGCTGTCCGGGTGGCTGGTCTGTATCCCGCAGGTGAAGAAGCCAGATATGGAGGCCCTGGGCTCTAAAATTCTCTAAAACAATGTTGGAGGTGGTTTTTGGTAGAGAAATTAACATTCAGATTACATTTACATTTACATTTAAGTCATTTAGCAGACGCTCTTATCCAGAGCGACTTACTCTGGCAATAGTTCTGATGGACATTCCTGCAGTCAGCATGCCAATTGCACACACCCCCAAAACTAGAGACATTTGTGGCATTGTGTTGTGTGATAAACTGCTAATTTTAGAGTGGCCTTTTATAGTCCCCAGCACAAGGTGCACATGTGTAATGATCATGCCGTTTAATCAGCTTCTTGATATGCCATACCTGTCAGGTGGATGGATTATCTTGGCAAATGAGAAATGCTCACTAAAAGGGATGTAAACAAATTTGTGCCAAAAATTGGAGAGAAAAAAGCTTTTTGTGCATATGAACAATGTCAGGGATCTTTTATTTCAGATCATGAAACATGGGGCCGACACTTCACATGTTTGTTCAGTGTATATAGTATATACACCTGGGTGGCAGGCAGCCTAGTGGTCAAGAGCATTGGGCCAGTAACCAAAAGGTCGCTGGTTCAAATCCCTGAGCCGGCAACATGGAAAAATCTGCCATTCTGCCCTTGAGCAAGGCTGTTAACCTCGATTAAGGCAGCTCCCCACACCTCTCTGATTCAGAAGGTTGGGTGAAAAGCGGAAGACACATTTTGGGTGAATACATCCAGTTGTGCAACTGACTAGAGATCCCCTTTCCCTTCTCTAAAAAATTTCTAGAGTGTTGAAAGTTTCCAAGAGCACATTGAAAAAAATAGAAAAAAGATGTAACTACCCAGATTCTGCCTAGAGCTGAGTAACCGGACAAAAAGGACCTTGGTCAGGGTGGTGACCAAGAACCCAATGGCCACTCTAGCTGAACTACAGAGTTCCTTAGCTGAGATGGTAGAACCTTACAGAAGGAAAAGTCTCTACAGCACTTCACCAATCTGGGCTTTATCAGAGAGTGGCCAGGTGGAAGCTACTCCTGAGAAAAAGGCACAACAGCACACCTGGACTTTGCAAAAAGGAACATGAAAGAGCATAAGGCAAAATAATTTGTGGTCTGATGATAATTTATTTTCACTATTTGGCCTGAATACAAAGCTCTATGTCTGGAGAAAACCTGGCACAGCCCATCACCCGTCTAACACAAACTCTACCTTTGAGCATAGTGGTGGCAGCATCAGGCAATGGGGATGCTTTTCAGTGGCAGGGGCTGGGAGACTGGTAAAGATAGATGGAACAATAAATGGAGTCAAGTACAAGCAAGTCCTTGATAAGAACCTGTTTCAGAGTGCAAACAACCTTAGACTGGGGGTGAATATTTACGTTCCAATGAGACAATAACCCCAAGCATACAGCCAAACAATGTTGGAATCAATTCAGAACAATAATGTGAAAGTCCTTGAGTGGCCCAGCCAAAGCCCAGACTTGAATCCCATTAAAAATATGTGGAAAGACTTGAAGATAGCTGTTCCCCGTGTAACTTAAAAGAGCTTGAGAAAATCTGCAAGGAAGAATGGGAGAAAATCCCCAAATCCAGATGTGCAAAGCTGATACAGATAAGATGACTCAAAGCTGTTATCACAGCCAAAGGTACTTCTACAAAGTATTGACTCGGGTGTGAATAAAATGTCTAAAAACACGTTTTCACTTTCATTATGGGGTAGTGTGTAGATGGGTGATATTGAAAAAAAATGTAATCCATTTTGAATTCAGGCTTTAAAATGTATTCCACTAAATGTGGAATACATGAAGGAGTATGAATACTTTCTGAAGGCACTATATACTGTATGTCCAGTCAATTTCTGTTACAAAACATTATTAAGAGCTGATCAATTGAACACGAATTTACACAACTAGATTCATGTAATAAACAGTATCCCCAAAGACCAAATATAGTACAATATCAGAAACTCACATTGTAGACATGCCTTGGCCGATTTAAAAAAATTATTATAATAATCTTCAGATTTGTCCATCCGTAAGCTCAGAGAACAAGTGTACAGAAGGAAATTACACATCTCAGTTATGGACATGAATGGATGAACAAGTCTCAAGTTGTATTAGTCGTATGAACGGGATACTCATGGTATACATCGTCCAATGAAATGCTTACTTGCAGGTTCCATCCCGACAACGCAACAACAATAAGAAATAATAAAAGATAAAACAAACAAAGTCAAATGGCTCATTAGAAGCACATGAATAGAGCGCATCTTCAAAGAAATGTTTTATGTCCTATCATGCTGGGAGGAAAAGATAAACATAATGAAACCAGGCAAAATGCATATTACATTTAAATACCTGTTAGGATGAGTGCACATACAGCGCATTCAGAAAGTATTCAGACCCTTTAACTTTTTCCACATTTTGTTAAGTTACAGCCTCATCCTAAAATGGATTAAATAGTTTTTCCCCCTTATCAAGCTACACAACCCCATACTGACCAGTGGTGGGAAAAGTACCCAACTATCATACTTGAGTAAAAGTAAAGATACCTTAACAGAAAACGACTCAAGTAAAAGTGAAGTCAAAAAGTATTTGTTTTTAAATATACTTAAGTATCAAAAGCAAATGAAATTGCTCAAATATACTTAAGTAGTTAAAGTACAAGTATAAATCCTTTCACATTGCTTATGTGTTTGCTTAATACATTCCTTATATTAAGCAACCAGATTTTCTAGTTTCTTTTAATTTACAGACTGCCAGGGGCACACTCAAACACTCAGATAATTTACAAACACAGCATTTCAGAGGCAGTGGGTATGACCAGGGATGTTCTCTTGATAAATGTGTGATTTTCCTGTCCTGCTAAGCATTCGAAATGTAACTTGTACTTTTGGGTTTCAGGGAAAATGTATGGAGTAAAAAGTACATTGTTTTCTTTAGTACTGTAGTGAAGTAAAAGTTGTAAAAAATATAGAAAGTACAGATATCCAAAAAAACTTTAGTACTTAGTATTTTAACTTAAGTACTTTATACCACTGATACTGACAAAGCAAAAACAGGTTTAGACATTTGCAAATGTATTAAAAATTAAAAATGGAAGTATCACATTTACATAAGTATTCAGATGCTTTACTCAGTACTCTGTTGAAGCACGTTTGGCAGCAAATACAGCCTTGAGTCTTCTTGGGTATGACGCTACAAGTTTGGCACACTGGTATTTGGGAGTTTCTCCCATTCTTCTCTGAGGATCCTCTCAAGCTCTGTCAGGTTGGATAGGAAGCGTTGCTGTACAGCTATTTTAAGGGCTCTCCAGAGATGTTCAAGTCCGGGCTCTGGCTGGGCCACTCAACGCAGGAGTGGCTTTTGGACATGTCTCTGAATGTCGTTATCTTGGCTGTGTGCTTAGGGTTGTTGTCCTGTTGGAAGGTAAACCTTCGAAAAAGAACAGGCAAGCCGCACAGTCTAGGAGTTCAGATGCAATACTTTAATAACCAACGTTTCGACAGACAAGCTGTTTTCATCAGGGTATAATGACAAACACCGCGGTTCACTAGTTTATAGAGTTTCAAAGGACACACAGGTGTCTAATCATGGCTGAGTGTGGCTTGATTTCATTGGTTGATTTACAGATATAAATAGAACATATAAAAAGCATGAATAGATAACATACAATCATAGATACAATTTGTCTCCATAGGCCTATAAATATTTATAATTAATAGGAAAATCACAATCACAAGAATGGCTTCAGATCAAAGTCTACATTGATACCGAAGGGAGCAAGAGAGAGGGGGTCTTTAAATGAAAGATCCAGACGGCCTCTCGTTTTAACAAATTGTCGAGGTCACTCCCTCTCCTAGGGAGGGTGACGTGTTCGATGGCGATTTCACGAAGGGACGAAATAGTGGTTCGCTTCCAAAAAGTGGGCCACAACTGGGTACGTCTAGTTTTTGCACCTAATGGTGCTACGATGCTCCATGATTCTTATTTTTAACTTGAGCTTTCTTTTACCCACAATTTTTACCACAAGGAAAAGCTATAACACAAATAACTGCCTTAGTGGAGCACATGATAACACCTTTGATTGGGATCCGTTTCCCTGTTTGAGGGTGTTTGAAGGGTCTACATTTGTAAGTGCCATTACATTGAGCACAGCCATTACACTTTTCGTTTCCATCTGGTAGAGGCGCAAATAATATTATGGGGTGGTAATTGTCTCAAGGCTTAAAAATCATTCTATAACCTGTATCCTCCCCTTCATCTACACTGATTGAAGTTGGAAGTAACATCAATAAGAGATCATTGCTTTCAGCTGGATTCACCTGGTCAGTCTGTCATGGAAAGAGCAGGTATTCCTAGTGGTTTGTACATTGTGTATAAGTCCACCTCTGTAGCTAGCCTACTGGCATCAGTAATAGTATGTATATTGGGAGGGTGAATCATTTTCTCCCCAAAAGCTTACAGTATAGATTTGGGAGGCTGGTCCGGCTGGGCCTGATCTTGCATGAGTGGGGAATCAATGGGATGTTCATCAGTTCATCAATGTAGAATCCTCTTCACTATATCTTCCCTCCAGAATACTCTGGATCACATTGATCACCTTCTTATTTAATACTATTTCCATGTGGGGCATAGACCTGAATTCCTTGACATGGACAGGCTGTTCTTGCTTCCCTCTCCAGCGTTTACAAAGACCGAGGCTAAGACTGTCCACTGTATCATCCCCATCAGCATACACATAGTCTATGGGGTCTGCATTTGGGAACTGGTCGTCATAAATATAGGTAACCGGTGTGAGCAGCCCCACACCATAGAAGCAGTACATCTCAACACCAGGAGGGGGCAGACCAGCTGTCAAGTTTCTGGTGTCTTCCCACATGAACCAGCCATCTTCAAAGTCAATGTCTTTAAAGAAGCGCTGGTAGTCCTGGCGGGTATAGTTGAATAATGGCGTGGAGATGAAGACGTGGTCTGTAGGCCAGACCTCTTCAAATGGAAGCATCCAGGGGTTTGTGGTGGTCATCCGCTGCTGCTCCCGGATCTTGATGTTGGACACCAGTGGGATGCCAAGATTGTCACCTGTGGAGACAATTGTTATCATTCAATATCAATCATTTTATCTTGGCAATCTCCAGACAATGTGTGACTCGCCAATGTAATCCAGACAAACCTGACCTACCACCATTTCAAGAAAATGAAGACATGGGCAAGGCGGTCCTGGCAAAATAAATACTTTTTGGTGTAACAGATGTCTCTTTCCATTCACCAATGTTTGGAGGCTGGATATATGTTGCGAGTGGTTGAACATGTGCAGGTAGCCTAGTAAAGGAGCCCTTAAGTGATTGTCAAACAATCAGATAAAAACATAACTGGTTGTGTTGAGGCCACAATAAAAAGGTCCAGTAATACATTTTAAAAGTTAAATTACAAATCTTTACCACTAGGGCCAAAGAGATGCTATTGAATTAACAGGTATTCTAAATGTAATTCTATAATTAGGCCCATAAAAGTTTTTGGTGCAAGTGTGTGCACATATAGGAAGTCCCCTACCAGGAAAGAAATTAATTATTTCACCCTGCAAGTAAAACCATTTTGCAACATGAGGTGATTACGGTCAATGTAATCTACTTCAACCCGGCTATCAGGTTCTCTCAAGCTTATTATGTTTCTACTATGGGTGAGGTTGTTCAATCTGTCCACCAAATTCTGACACAGTACCTGATGCTAGTACTCGAAGGGTCTTGACAGCCCCACCCCAGGGTGCTCCAAGTGAAATGAAGCCTTTGATGTATTCGTCTTTCCAAGCCTGGGTCTGCTGATATAAGAAGTAGAGGATATAATTACTTCCCATGCTATGGCCCAGGATGTAAAGTGGTTGTTGATCCCTCTCGTACATATCCTCAATCAGCTTCTTCAGTCGTGCAAAGTATTCCTCCTGCTCGTCTGATAAGGTGAGACAAATAGGAACAGTCACATTATGTGTAAGCATGTGTGCATAAACAATTAATGAGTTGCACTTTCCGTACAGGAAAGTGATGGTCAGTTGGATGGTGTGTGTGTGCGTGTGTGTGTGGCCATGATGACACTTACTCGGAGCTACTCTGAAGTCATATGGTGCTGCTCGGACAGCCTCATTGCGGACATATCCCATGTTGACCAAATGTGTAACCATATTATTAAAATAACCTGGAAAAGGAGACATCTCATTCAATGAAATCATAATCAAAAAGAAGACATAGGAAAAGATGGCCTCATTATAGTTGTTCTCACCTGACAGCTTGTGGTTGTCCAAGAACTCAACAGTATATGTCTGTCCAAAACCAGGCACTCTCACAGACACCCCTGCAGAATTGGATGACTTGCGAGTTGTCCTATTGTATACAATTCTGTAGCAAGAAATATACAGTAGGTACATAATGTTATTGCGTAAGGAAATGAACCCAACCACTAAAGTGTTGAGGACAATGAAGAAAGATGGTGCCGGAGAAGGCAGACATTTTACGTGCCACCAACCGATAGTTTTTTTTTGTTTCTGTTTATTTGCGTTGTTTGTAACTCCTTTTTTAAACTTATTTTGTACATAACGTTGCCACTACCGCCTCTTATGACCGAAAATAACTTCTGGACATTAGGACTGCGATTACTCACCAAGGTCTGGCAGAATCCTTCTTTTCCTTTATGCGCTGACCAACTAGCAATTGTTTTCACTGACATGTTCAACCTCTCCCTGTCCGAGTCTGTAATACCAGCATGTTTTAAACAGACCACAATAGTGCCTGAGCCCAAGAACACTAAGGTAACCTGCCTAAATGACTACTGACCTGTAGCACTCACGTCTGTAGCCATGAAGTGCTTTGAAAGGCAAGTCATGGCTCACATCAACACCATCATCCCAGAAACCCACTCCAATTTGCATACCGCCCCAAAAGATCTACAGATGATGCAATCTCTATTGCACTCAACACCGACCCTTTCCCATCTGGACGAAAGGAACACCTATGTGAGAATGCTATTCATTGACTACAGCTCAGCTCATAGTGCCCTCAAAGCTTATTGATGAGCTAAGGACCCTGGGATTAAACAACTGACTCTGCAACTGGATCCTGGATTTCCTGACAGGCCGACCCCAGGTGGTAAGGGTAGGTAAACAACACATCCGCCACGCTGATCCTCAACACAGGTGCCCTTCAGGGGTGCGTGCTTAGTCCCCTCCTGTACTCCCTGTTCACTCATGACTACACGGCCAGACACGACTCCAACACCGGACTACAAGAAGAAAACCAGCCCAGTCATGGACCAGGATGTCTTGCTCCCAGGCAGACTAAATAACTTTTTTTGCCTGCTTTGAGGACAATACAATGCCACTGACACGGCCTGCAATGAAAACATGTGGAATCTCCTTCACTGCAGCCGAGGTGAGTAAAACATTTAAACGTGTTAACCCTCGCAAGGCTGCACGCCCAGACGGCATCCCCAGCCGCGCCCTCAGAGCATGCGCTGGCCGGTGTGTTTACGGACATATTCAATCAATCCCTATACCAGTCTGCTGTTCCCACATGCTTCAAGAGGGCCACCATTGTTCCTGTTCCCAAGAAAGCTAAGGTAACTGAGCTAAACGACTACCGCCCCATAGCACTCACTTCCGTCATCATGAAGTGCTTTGAGAGACTAGTCAAGGACCATATCACCTCCACCCTACTTGACACCCTAGACCCACTCCAATTTGCTTACCGTCCAATTAGGTCCACAGACGATGCAATCTCAACCACACTGCACACTGCCCTAACCCATCTGGACAAGAGGAATACCTATGTGAGAATGCTGTTCATCGACTACAGCTCGGCATTCAACACCATAGTACCCTCCAAGCTCGTCATCAAGCTCGAGACCCTGGTTCTCAACCCCGCCCTGTGCAACTGGGTACTGGACTTCCTGACGGGCCGCCCCCAGGTGGTGAGGGTAGGCAACAACATATCCACCCCGCTGATCCTCAACACTGGGGCCCCACAAGGGTGCGTTCTGAGCCCTCTCCTGTACTCCCTGTTCACCCACGACTGCGTGGCCACGCACGCCTCCAACTCAATCATCAAGTTTGCGGACGACACAACAGTGGTAGGCTTGATTACCAACAACGACGAGACGGCCTACAGGGAGGAGGTGAGGGCCCTCAGAGTATGGTGTCAGGAAAATAACCTCACACTCAACGTCAACAAAACTAAGGAGATGATTTCAGGAAACAGCAGAGGGAACGGTAGTGGAGAGGGTAGTAAGTTTTAAGTTCCTCGGCATTCACATCAGACAAACTGAATTGGTCCACTCACACAGACAGCATCGTGAAGGCGCAGCAGCGACTCTTCAACCTCAGGAGGCTGAAGAAATTTGGCTTGTTACCAAAAGCACTCACAAACATCTACAGATGCACAATCGAGTGCATCCTGGCGGGCTGTATCACCGCCTGGTACGGCAACTGCTCCGCCCACAACTGTAAGGCTCTCCAGAGGGTAGTGAGGTCTGCACAACGCATCACCGGGGGCAAACTACCTGCCCTCCAGGACACCTACATGAGCCGATGTTACAGGAAGGCCATAAAGATCATCAAGGACAACAACCACCCGAGCCACTGCCTGTTCACCCCGCTATCATCCAGAAGGCGAGGTCAGTACAGGTGCATCAAAGCTGGGACCGAGAGACTGAAAAACAGCTTCTATCTCAAGGCCATCAGACTTAAACAGCCACCACTAACATTGAGTGGCTGCTGCCAACACACTGACACTGACTCAACTCCAGCCACGTTAATAATGGGAATTGATGGGAAATTATGTAAAATATATCACTAGCCACTTTAAACAATGGTAGTTAATAATGTTACATACCCTACATTATTCATCTCATATGCATACGTATATACTGTACTCTATATCATCGATAGATGATATCCTTATGGTCCTTCTGTAGCTCAGTTGGTAGAGCATGGCGCTTGTAACGCCAGGGTAGTGGGTTCGATCCCCGGGGACCACCCATACGTAGAATGTATGCTTGACCCTATCCCCTCCTCTCTTCTCCAGACCATTTCCGGAGACCTTCTCCCTTACCTCACCTCGCTCATCAACTCATCCCTGACCGTTGGCTACGTCCCTTCCGTCTTCAAGAGAGCGAGAGTTGCACCCCTTCTGAAAAAACCTACACTCGATCCCTCCGATGTCAACAATTACAGACCAGTATCCCTTCTTTCTTTTCTCTCCAAAACTCTTGAACGTGCTGTCCTTGGCCAGCTCTCCCGCTATCTCTCTCTGAATGACCTTCTTGATCCAAATCAGTCAGGTTTCAAGACTAGTCATTCAACTGAGACTGCTCTCCTCTGTATCACGGAGGCGCTCCGCACTGCTAAAGCTAACTCTCTCTCCTCTGCTCTCATCCTTCTAGATCTATCGGCTGCCTTCGATACTGTGAACCATCAGATCCTCCTCTCCACCCTCTCCGAGTTGGGCATCTCCGGCGCGGCCCACGCTTGGATTGCGTCCTACCTGACAGGTCGCTCCTACCAGGTGGCGTGGCGAGAATCTGTCTCCTCACCACGCGCTCTCACCACTGGTGTCCCCCAGGGCTCTGTTCTTGGCCCTCTCCTGTTCTCGCTATACACCAAGTCACTTGGCTCTGTCATAACCTCACATGGTCTCTCTTATCATTGCTATGCAGACGACACACAATTAATCTTCTCCTTTCCCCCTTCTGATGACCAGGTGGCGAATCGCATCTCTGCATGTCTGGCAGACATATCAGTGTGGATGACGGATCACCACCTCAAGCTGAACCTCGGCAAGACGGAGCTGCTCTTCCTCCCGGGGAAGGACTGCCCGTTCCATGATCTCGCCATCACGGTTGACAACTCCATTGTGTCCTCCTCCCAGAGCGCCAAGAACCTTGGCGTGATCCTGGACAACACCCTGTCGTTCTCAACTAACATCAAGGCGGTGGCCCGTTCCTGTAGGTTCATGCTCTACAACATCCGCAGAGTACGACCCTGCCTCACACAGGAAGCGGCGCAGGTCCTAATCCAGGCACTTGTCATCTCCCGTCTGGATTACTGCAACTCGCTGTTGGCTGGGCTCCCTGCCTGTGCCATTAAACCCCTTCAACTCATCCAGAACGCCGCAGCCCGTCTGGTGTTCAACCTTCCCAAGTTCTCTCACGTCACCCCGCTCCTCCGTTCTCTCCACTGGCTTCCAGTTGAAGCTCGCATCCGCTACAAGACCATGGTGCTTGCCTACGGAGCTGTGAGGGGAATGGCACCTCAGTACCTCCAGGCTCTGATCAGGCCCTACACCCAAACAAGGGCACTGCGTTCATCCACCTCTGGCCTGCTCGCCTCCCTACCACTGAGGAAGTACAGCTCCCGCTCAGCCCAGTCAAAACTGTTTGCTGCCCTGGCCCCCCAATGGTGGAAGAAACTTCCTCACGACGCCAGGACAGCGGAGTCAATCACCACCTTCCGGAGACACCTGAAACCCCACCTCTTTAAGGAATACCTAGGATAGGTTAAGTAATCCCTCTCACCCCACCCCCCCTAAGTTTTAGATGCACTATTGTTAAGTGACTGTCCCACTGGATGTCATAAGGTGAATGCACCAATTTGTAAGTCGCTCTGGATAAGAGCGTCTGCTAAATGACTTAAATGTAATGTAAATGTACTAAGTCGCTTTGGATAAAAGCGTCTGCTAAATGGCATATATTATTATTATTATATTATGTAATACATGTATCACTAGACACTAACTATGCCACTTTGTTTACATACTCATCTCATATGTATATACAGTACTCGATACCATCTACTGTATCTTGCCTATGCTGCTCTGTACCATCACACATTCATATATCTTTATGTACATATTCTTTATCCCCTTACACTGTGTATAAGACAGTAGTTTTGGAATTGTTAGTTCGATTACTTGTTGGTTATTACTGCATTGTCGGAACTAGAAGCACAAGCATTTCGCTACACTCGCATTAACATCTGCTAACCATGTGTATGTGACAAATAAAATTTGATTTGATTTAAGTTTGCCGATGACAACAGAGGTAGGCCTGATCACAGACAATGACGAGACAGCCTATAGGGAGGAGGTTAGAGACCTGGTCGTGTGGTGCCGGGACAACAACCTCTCCCTCAACATGATCAAGACAAAGGAGATGATTGTGGACTACAGGAAAAAGAGGATCGAGCACGCCCCATTCTCATCGACGGAGCTGCAGTGGAGCTAGTTGAGAGTGTGCACCCATCACCAACAAACTAACATGGTCCAAGCACACCAAGACTAGAGGTTGACCGATTATGATTTTTCAACGCCGATACCGATACCGATTATTGGAGGACCAACAAAGCCGATCCCGATTAAATCAGCCAATTTAAAAAATAAATGTATTTGTAATAATGACAATTACAACAATACTGAATGAACGCTTATTTTAACTTAATATAATACATCAATAAAATCCATTTAGCCTCAAGCAAATAATGAAACATGTTCAATTTGGTTTAAATAATGCAAAAACAAAGTGTTGGAGAAGTAAAAGTGCAATATGTGCTATGTAAGAAAGCTAACGTTTCAGTTCCTTGCTCAGAACATGAGAACATGTGAAAGCTGGTGGTTCCTTTTAACGTGAGACTTCAATATTCCAAGGTAAGAAGTTTTAGGTTGTAGTTATTATAGGAATTATAGGACTATTTTCCTCTATACCATTTGTATTTCATTAACCTTTAACTATTGGATGTTCTTATAAGCACTTTAGTATTGCCAGTGTAACAGTTTTGCTTCTGTCCTTCTCCTCTCTCCTCCCTGGGCTCGAACAAGCAACACAAGCCCAAGCCCATGCAGAGCAAGGGGAACAACTACTAGAAGCCTCAGAGCGAGTGATGTTTGAAACGCTATTAGCGCACGCTAACTAGCTAGCCATTTCACTTCGGTTACACCAGCCTCATCTCGAGAGTTAATAGGCTTGAAGTCATAAACAGTGCAATGCTTGTCGCACAACAAAAGAGTTGCTGGCAAAACGCTGAAAGTGCTGTTTGAATGTTTACGCGCCTGCTTCTGCCTACCACCGCTCAGTCAGATACTTAAGATACTTGTATGCTCAGTCAGATTATATGCAACGCAGGACACGCTAGATAATATCTAGTAATATCATCAACCATGTGTAGTTAACTAGCGATTATGATTGATTGTTTTTTATAAGATAAGTTTAATGCTAGCTAGCAACTTACCTTGGCTTACTGCATTCGCGTAACAGGCAGTCTCCTTGTGGAGTGCAACGAGAGAGGCAGGTCGTTAATGCGTTGGACTAGTTAACTGTAAGCTTGCAAGATTGGATCCCCCGAGCTGACAATGTGAAAATCTGTCATTCTGCCCCTGAACAAGGCAGTTAACCCACCGTTCCTAGGCCGTCATTGAAAATAAGAATATGTTCTTAACTGACTTGCCTAGTTAAATAAAGGTATAAAAAAATATATATAATAAATAAATCACCAAATCGGCGCCCAAACTTGAAATTGGCCCTAATTAATCGGCCATTCCGATTAGTCGGTCGACCTCTAACCAAGACAGACAAAGAGGGCCCGGCGAAACTTATTCCCCCTCAGGAGACTGAAAAGATTTGGCATGGGTCCTCAGATCCTCAAATGGTTCTACAGCTGCACCATCGAGAGCAATCTGACTGGTTGCATCACTGCCTGGTATGGCAACTGCTCGGCCCCTGACCGCAAGGCACTACAGAGGTACTGGGCTGTTCGCATTACCATCACTGTGGCCAAGCTTCCTGCCATCCAGGACCTCTATAGGCCCTAAAAATTATTGAAGACTCCAGCCACCCTAATCTTAGACTGTTCTCTCTGCTACCGCACGGTAAGCGGTACCGGAGCGCCAAGTCTAGGTCCAAGAGGCTTCTAAACAGCTTCTACTCCCAAGCCATAAGAATCCTGAACACCTAATCAAAATGACTACCCGGACTATTTGCATTGCCCCCCTTTTTTTACACCGTTGTTACTCTCTGTTGTTATCATCTATGCATAGTCACTTTAATAACTCTACCTTCATGTACATATTACCTCAACTAACCAGTTCCCCTGCACATTGACTCTGTACCAGTACCCCCCTGTATATAGTCTTGCTATTGTTCTTTTACTGCTGCTCTTTAAATACTTGTTACTTTTATTTATTATCTGTATTTTTTAAAACTGCTTTGTTGGTTATGCTCGTAGGTAAGCATTTCACTGTAAGGTCTACTACACCTGTTGTATTCGGCGCATGTGACTAATAAGATTTGATTGGATTTGACTCAATCAAACTAGTGAAAATAGAGTTGTGGTTGTATGTATGCTTTTCTATTACAGTGCATTATTTATTGTTACAACAATGAACCATTAGGAAATGCTCCCTGAGTGTAGAGTTAAAATGATTGAATTAATCATGATCTAAACAGAATTATTATGATCATATTCATTCTCCCCCTCACCTTATATTATCAATCCAACAGTTAATCCCAATTGGCATGAACATATTCAGGTCAATCCAAAGTGTGAAAAAGTCATCTGTCTTTTTGTAGCACATCCAATGCACACGGCTTGGCTTGTCAATCTTGGCTTCAAGCTGGTTTCCTGCAGTCCCAGGCACTGGTAAAAACAAAAGTTGTCAAATGTTATATAAATATATAAACATTGTGTAAATTTCCTACTAAATATCTGCATGAACCATTTCTGAAATGTCTGTGCATGTACAAAAATCAGACCGGTCATAAACTGCATGTGTAAACGAGCATTATAACCTTTTTATGCGAGTAAAGTACATGTTGGATAAAAAATGTAATGATTCCCTGATGGAAACAAACGTTTTAGTTTAACTTTCCAAATGTCGACAAAAGAAAATATGCTAGACAAGGTGGGATCTATTTGTGTCGGTAAATTGAATTATGTGAGGAAAGGTCAGTGTAACCGCTTTAATGCGCAAATATTGATTTAACAACCATCATATTTATATTTTTGTTCAGCGTATTTACTAGTCCCAATTAAATGAGCGATGCGGATGACAATTTGTTGTATGGCTCCTTCGAGAATATGAACCCATCACGCCCAGAAAAGGTGAGGAATGTATTATGCAATGGTTATGAAAATAAAATAAACCGTTCTTGTGCTGACATTGCTTCCAGAGGCAGTTTGGAACTAGGTAGTGTGTGTTTCAACCACGGACCCATTCTGTGAGCTTGTGTGGCCTACCACTTCGCAGCTGAGCTATTGTTGCTCCTAGATGTTTCCACTTCACAATAGCAGCACTTACAGTTGACCAGGCAGTTCTAGCAAGGCAGAAATATTTTACTTACTGACTGGTTGGAAAAGTGACATCCTATAATGGTGCCTCCATAAGGCCATTCTACTGCCAATGTTGGTCGATGAACATTGCATGTCAGGAACGGGTTGTGGCTGAAATAGCCACATCCACTAATTTGAAGGTTTGTCCACATACTTTTGGATATATGGTGTACTAAACTTTGGACAACTTTAATACACTTCAATGCAATGACTAAGCTAGAGGTTCACATACTTTTCCCGACAAAGAAATCGAATGTTGGGATCAATTTACTCAAGAAATAAATGGGGGAAAAATACAATTATTGTGTTGTTTAAACCAGGTTCACTATCTACTACTAGATACGAAGATCTGATCACATTTTTGGTCAAATTTTTGCAGAAATACCAAAAATGCTAAAGGTTCCACAAACTGTATATCCCTGACCCAGCCAGGACCATGTGATTTAATTAATATTCACACCAACATCCATTGGTTCAAGGACCTACAATCCTCGTGGAAACCATAGAAAACTGCCTGGAACTTGCTTCTAGTTCTAGATAGAGAATCGACCTGTCTTGTGAAATACATTTTGCACTTTCAGTATACAAGAAAGCAAACGGATAGCCTATTACAATCACATAAAACATACATTGAATTCCATGAGATATAACATGTTGTAATAGGCCTATCACAGCAAACTAATCAAGAAATAGAAATCTGCTCACCTATAAGAACCGGCGGAGTGCTATTATTTGGCACTTTGTTTTGAGTTTTGAAACTTGATGGAAAGACATCGAAGAGCCCAAATCCAGCAGCTTGTTGTAGCGCAAGGAATACTATAAGGAGCACAGTACAGCAGTGAGCGTGTCCCATTCTGTCAAAATCTTACCCAAATCTTAATCGTGTCAAGTTTACAGTTCTTCCACTAGGTCAGGCGGACGAGAGCTGGGCTGTATTCATTCCGGCTAACAGTTGCAACTAAAACGAGGGTATCTATTGGACAAATTCAGGTAGGTCCCTCCCTGATTCGCTCCGTTTGCTTCCTTTAAGAAGCGTTTTGCAACATAATCTGCGGAATGAATACACCCCTGGCCTATTATAAAACGGGTTGTTTGGTTCCTGGATGCTGATTGGTTAATAGTAAGGATTTAGTTATTCACCACCATCCCTGCTAACAGTTCCATTTGAATTCACAATGTGCATCCACTGCCAATTCAGAAACTCACGTCTCCCCCGGAAAAAAGCATCTAAACAATATTTCCCCATGCTACTAGGCTAGCAGTTGGGGTTTGTCTAAACCTTGTTTGCCTCTGACCTATGCAGTTTTTTGTTGCGAACTCCACAATGCCATGCATAGAGAATAAATGTGACAAGACTGACAGCTTCTGAGCCATGTGAATGAATGTATCCGGATCATTATAACGGATAATTTCAAAGAAATGGCAATAGAAAGAAAGAAAGAAACAAACGAAAATGCACATAGTTTGCTGTAAATTCAGCTGCTTGATGTGATTGTGTGTTAACTGTAGTGTGCTAGCTAGCAATGTAGAAGGCTCTTAGCTTCTATAGCCAGTCATAAACTCTTGTCCATTTCTACAATTTATCTTCTTAAAATTAGATTTTAAACCTAACCTTAACCACACTGCTAACCTTATGCCTAACCCTAAATTAAGATCAAAAAGCTAATTGTGCAGCAAATTCTGACTTTGTGGCTTTAGAAGCTAGTGGAAACGATGGAGTACTAGCTCATGCATAGCTACAAAGCAACCAGCGGCCACATTCAGGCCAGGTGGGGCAGACATAAAAATTATATTTTCTGTCTTGCAAGTTATTTTAGCATTAATGCGTGTCACATATCCGTTTGTAAAATGTTTTTATTGAGTTAATAAAGCCGCCTACAAACATGGTCAGCTTCAAATTGCAGGTGTTTCAGCCGAGCACAGTGCTGTCAATGGTGGTGGGGCAGCCAGCGGAAAATACAGAGCGTAGGGGTTGGTAAACTTCTCTAGTTGCGCTGTGATTGGCTCAGTGTTCTGTCACTCATGGGGACACAATTTCACCCCAAAATCTACAGGGAGAGCGCTAAAATTCTGCCATAGATTTCCATTAGAAGTGCCCATCCAAGAAGGCTCAAGGTCATTGGCCACAGATAAAATCACGTTATATATACCGTAGCTTTGATTGGACTGATGTCAACATCATACTTTGAAAATCTTAGCTAGCAAGATAGACAAGCAGTCATCATGAATCACATTGACAATCTACTAACAAAAGCTTTTCAATCTTTGTCATATGAAGAGAAATTATATATCGGTACTCATTGGTCGTTGGACATGAACATTACATAACACGTTGATAATTGCAAATTCAACAATTGAGTGGTTTGGAAGGAATTAGTGGCTAACTGCAAGCATAGCAAAGCAATCACTATTTTGCTTCCCCTGCCTGCTATTCGGTGGAGAGGATGTGTGGTCCAAGACTGGGTTTAAGGGTATCTTTTCCAAGCTTAAAAGGATAAACATCCACACACAACAACATGGCCTGAAAAGGTTGAATACATTGGCCATGCTGTCAATCTAGCATGACAGCTGAAACTCGGAACTGGGAAATGTCATACTTCAGTGAGTTCATGACTACTGGGAACTCTGGAAAAAAAAACAATCTCCGACTGGGGAAAAAAGTTTTGAACAGTCATCCAACTCGGAATTCCAAGTTGGGAACTCGGGCCTCTTTCTAGAGCTCTGACCTGAAGATAACTGACGTCATGATTCAATCTAGTTTTTTTTCAGAGTTCCTAGTTGTCTTGAAAGCACCCTAGATCCAGAGAATGCCAGACTGATGACAAAGTTCTTGACAAAATTTGCCCACAAGAAGGATCACTGCACCACCTTCCTGTTCAAGTGAGCAAAGCACAACGGTGAGTCCAAAAATGTATTATTTGCTACTGCATAAATTATGTAATATGCCAGGGAGATATGTATACTGTAGCTAAGTAATATATGTTGTGTAGTAAGCTGTTAGTAGCCCATATGCCTCACCCTAATAATTTGGTCCCTTTCCTCCTCATAATTTAGCATACTCTTCTGACTTGGAGGTCCACATGTAGCCCATAGCCTGTTTTAACGAAATGTCATCATTGAATATTGTAAGAGCTTTCATTGTCTGTTTATATGCCCCATTTATTTATCTTATGGTTCTGACTTGGTGTACAGGGAGAATACTGTGTTCTGAATTCTGTCACTGTACATTTCAAAAGAGCTGAACAAATAGTTATATGGACTACGCCTGTCTAAGCTTGCTCATTAATTCATGTCTTAATCAACATGATGTATTGCCTCTTATCTGCTCATTGTTCCCTTATGCCATAGTTTGTACATCTCAATTGTCAGTAGAAACCACATTTGTTTAAGCAAGTCAGCCATGTTTTTTAAAAGTCAGTAAATGAGGTTAAATGAACTGTTTTGCTGCCAGACAAGGCTCTAGTCAGGTGTAGCTGTGGTAAGGATTCACTCTATGGTGCTAAAAATAAAACTCTTTATGTAGGGATAACATTATACAGTTTGCCCCACCAAGATTTACATGCTAAAATCGCCACTGATAGCAACCATTGAACATAGGAAACTCGGTCCTCGGGACACCAAGGGGTGCACATTTTGTTTTTTTATGTAGGGAGAACACAGCTGGTTTAAATAATCAACTAATCATCAAGCTTTGAATCAGCTGTGTATTGTTAGGGCAAATAACAAAATGTGCGCCACTTGATCCCAAGGACTGAGCTTGGATAACACTGGAGTAGGACCATTACAAAAAAAGATTGCAGTATAACTTCAGTATGTACTGCATCCAAAATACGTTTTTTTTACTGCAGTAATTTTGCAGTGTAACTACAATTAGAGTGAAGTATAACTGCAGTTATTCTGCAATTACAGCATCCAAAATACCAGTCGACTGCAGTTACTGCACTTTTAATGCAGTTTCAAAACTGCAGTCTTGTAAGGGGATGTTTAGCTAGCAACTATAGAACCTCCGTCCTAATTAAAACAATGATATTAATATTTTTTAATATGTTGGCAACCATTTTATAAAAGCAAATCGTAGATAACACCCTCCAAAAGGCTTTTTACTGGCCCTTGGCTTTGCCTCGAACAGCCCTTTTGGAGTTAATTCCCAGGTTCTCATTCCTTATTGCTTAATTAATGCTGTGTGTGAGAGAGGTGGGTGGCAAAGTCAGAGGAAAAACCTGAGGTCAGTTAGGCTGCGTAAACACAAGCAGCCCAATTATGATTGGTCTTTTGACCAATAACACCAGAGCTTTTCACATCAGAGCTTTTTTAGAGTTGATCTCCTTGGTCAAAAGACCAACTAGTGAAAAAAAGATCAGAATTGGGCTGCCTGTGTAAATGCAGACTAATTCATCGTTGGACTGCACTTTAAAAGCACTCCTCACAGCAGGAAATACAGCATCAACAAATGCGCATAGTGTTCTGCTATAAGCGCAGCTGTGTGAGCTTCTACCTTGTAGTAAAAGTAATAAGGGTTACGGTAGTTTATTTGAATTTCTAAACATTTAAACAAACACACCACACACATGATTTTAAGAGACCTTAAACTAGAATTCTTCCTATTTATTAGTGTATTTTTGGCACAATGATTACAACCTCACAACCGCATAAACAGTGCAATTTCCTGCCAGAGCGCTCTGATCTCATCCCAAATTCACGATTAACATTGCACCTCCTCCCCTAGCCCTTAGAGTGAACAGAGATGCAAGAGGCCAGGGGTTGTGTCCCAAATTGCACCCTTTCCTATTTAGTGCACTCATTTAGACCAAGGCCCTTAGTGCTCTGGTCAAAAGTAATGCACTATATAGAGCATAGGTAGTCATTTGAGCTGCATCCCCAGTACACGCACAACACTACCATAAGTAAATTATCACATCCTGTCTTTCCTGTGTGACCTTCCTGTTCCTTTGGCTAGATTTATCAAAACACTGACCCACCCACTCTTCAGAAATGACAAGCCTGCCATTCATCATAGTGGTTACTTAAGGCCAAGTGCCTGAGTATGTTTTGAATGGCAAAGTACAGTAAGCCATTTAAATAGGAGGGTTACATTCTTAATGTTGTACAAAAACATCTGAAAAGGTTGAACACCTTATTTTAGTATACTGGGACAATGCACTGAGAGGGTAGAAAAGACAAAGGTCAATATACCAACCACAAGTATAAAATTGACAAAAACACAATTGAATTATGCATGTAAAATAAACGGCAAGCACATTCTTATAGAACTAGTCTAATTGCCTCCTGCCTCCATTGTAAATAATAATTTGTTGTTAATTGACATGCATGGTTAAAGGTTCAATAACAAAAAAAATAAATCTAAACAGTTGTAATCTTATGTAGGGTTGCAAAATTCTTGGAACTGTCAATAAATTTTCTGGTTTTCCATTAATCCTGATTTGAGAATTCCGGATTTCCTGCTTGTTCCCTCCTGATTCTTGGAATCCTCCAGCCTGGATTTTTGGGAAAACCAGGGAATTCATAGAAAATATGCAAGACTAATCTTATGACGTGATTTTGAACATTGTGTAAAAGGCAGAATAGGAAAATTGGATTCAGTCCACATTTCTTGGCATCTCTATAAACAAATTAATATAAGTGCTTGGTGAATA
Organism: Oncorhynchus gorbuscha; assembly: GCF_021184085.1. Taxonomy (NCBI): domain Eukaryota; kingdom Metazoa; phylum Chordata; class Actinopteri; order Salmoniformes; family Salmonidae; genus Oncorhynchus; species Oncorhynchus gorbuscha. Next base: position 72,119,173 of record NC_060181.1, read on the forward strand.
ACCTTAAATCGGCATTTCAGCGAAAATACATTTGTATGAAAAAACACATTTGTCAGACAGTCACTGAGAAATAACTGTAATTGCAAGTCGATCAAATCAAGGCAGCTAGCAATTGGACATGATAAAGATGTAGAAAAATATTTATTATTTATTTGTTCTTGAGCATACATGATCAATGTTGCCATAAGGATCATAGGGACTGTGTCCAGGAATCTGTCCCAAAAAGCATCCTGTTCCCTATACAGTGAACAGACCCCACAGGGCTCTGGTCAAAAGTAGCACACTATTTAGGGAATAGAGTGCAATTTGGGATGCAACCCCAGGAGTAGTCCCTTGAAAAGAAGCATGTTCTGTTTTGCTGTTTGTTTGGAGGGCCTGTTTCGGCCCTGAAGATCACATCTTGTTGAAACACTCCTTTGCGTTGGTCCACACTTGTATTCCCTGAGAGAGAAAGACAGAGAGAGAATGTTTCACTTTTGTTTATTATCCATTTCACTTGCTTTGGCAATGTAAACATATGTTTCCCAAGCCAATAAATCCATTTGAATTCAAATTGAGAGAGCAAAACAGAGGAATTTGTATTATGCAGCACAGTAATACAGTATTTTATGATATTTGGTATTGATAAAAGAACACAAAATATACAAATTTACAGGCAGAATACTCAATACATTTTAAGTATCTGTGGGGACGTGTCACCTTTTTACACCTGCTGATCTGCATGATTGCATAGCTAATCAGGGCCTCCTTCAGGTCCCGGTCCTTTTGGTCTTTAAAGTGCTCAATGTCTATCCAGGCAGTCTTCACAAACTCACTGCGGAGAGAGAAAGACTGGCTTTATAACCTTCTCAGGTCCTTAAAATTAAAAACAAAAATGGTCAGCTGGTCAACCTCCAAAGCAGCAAATAAAGTGATTCAATTATAACATGGTGGACAATCAAAGGAGCCATAGAGAGAGCGAGAGAGACAGAGGGTTAGAGACAGAAAAAATATGTTGGTTTCTCACTCGCTCTCGGCGTTCTTCTCTTTCACAGCCTCCTCTCCCTCCTCTATCTGCTGTTCTAACACTTGTAACTTAACCTCCCTCTGCTCTGCAGTCTCCTGGCCAAACAGCTTACTGGTCATCCCCTTCAGTGAGAACGTCCGCACAGTCTGAACACAGGGAAGGAAAGCTCAACATTCCATCTGGTCATTTTTTAAGGTTTGGATAAGCTTCACAGCAACTTTTGACTAAATTGATTGTATTTATGTGCTTGCTATCTATTGCCTCATTATTTGCTGAGGAGCTCCATGTGTCTCTTTAGAAACTGAGGCTATGTCCAAAATGGCACCCTATGCCCCTAAATCAAATCAAACTTTATTTGCCACATGCGCCGAATACAACAAGTGTAGACTTTACTGTGAAATACTTACTTACAAGCCCTTAATCAACAGTGCAGTTCAGGGCCATACAGGCCCTCATTGAAAGTAGTGCACTATATAGGGAGCCATTTAGCATGCAACCTGGTTCTTCCTAGCTGTGGAGATGGCTTCAACCTTGTGTGATAACTCACCCCTGTGACCAGCTCCTCCTTCTGCTGTTTTTTAGAGGCTAAGTCCTGTGCAGCCATCTCCAGCTCAAACTGTGTCAACTCATGCTTCCTGCACACTGCCCTGCAGAAACAGAGGCCTTTGCTGCTCATCATGGTTGCTACTGTACTATGTAGATGTATGATCATTCTGCACCATACAGTGTCATGAGGGCTGTTCAATAGATTCAATGAGGGGGCTCAGTGAGTTGGAATTCAGTATGCCATTGGCAAAGATCAACAGTGGTCCACACAGGTCTTTGGCAAGTTGACGTGAGGATGTGAAGCTAACTCCCATAACAAGCACAACCCAGAACACAATGACTAGTGATTTGGCATAATGATCTTTCTGTATCTTGGTTGACAATAGGGTTTATAAAGTGATATTTACTTGGCCTACAGCAGCAGTCCTGGTGTTCAGTAGGTATACTGTACCTTAGTGCCTCAGTATAGAATAGGTACTCCTTCAGCTGATCAGCATAGTGCTCCTCTTCCTCCAGAATATCATCTACAGAAGCAGCATACCTGTAGACAAGAGGGGAGTCCATATGGATACATTTGCTTTACTTGATCACACCATTAAACAGAAGGATGGGGAAACTACATCAGCTCACTAAAGTAAGACTGAAGCACAGAAGCATCATACCTGCAGGCAAGAGATGGGAGTATAAATATATTTCCTTTAATCTATCACACCCTGTACAGATGGACAAGGAATCGTGAATACCATGCAGCAAGGACACCCAAAATACATCCATTCCAGTCAGTAGCTAGGTTTCCATCCAATTGGCAACAGAAAAAGAATCAGCATACGTTTCCATCAAATTGACTTGTTGCGGATAAAAGGCTGTGTGTGATGATGTAGTGCACATAAAAACGGTTGCAGTACCGAATAAAAAATACAAATTAAATGGGTTTCTATCGCATTTAATACTGATGGTTTTCCCACAACAAATTATGCATTATAAAGTGCATTCAGAAAGTATTCAGACCCCTTTTCCCACACTTTGTTACATCCTTATTCTAAAATGGATTAAACAAATGTTTTATCAATCTTCACAATTCCCATAATGCCAAGTTAATAACAGGTTTTTAGAAATGTTTGTACATTTTTACAAATAAAAAACCTAAATCACTTTTACATAATTATTCAGACCCTTTACTCAGTACTTTGTTGAAGCACCTTTGGCAGCGATTACAACCTCGAGTCTTCTTGGGTATGACGCTACAAGCTTGGCACACCTGTATTTGGGGAGTTTCTCCCATTCTTCTCTGCAGATCCTCTCAAGCTCTGACAGTTTGGATGGGGAATGTTGCTGCACAGCTATTTTCAGGTCTCTCCAGAGAAGTTCGATTGGGGTTCTGGCTGGGCCACTCAAGGACATTCAGAGACTTGTCCCGAAGCCACTCCTGCGTTGTCTTGACTGTGTGCTTAATGTCAATGTCCTGTTGGAAGGTGAACCTTCACCCCAGTCTGTGGTCCTGAGCGCTCTGGAGCAGGTTTTCATCAAGGATCTCTCTGTACTTTGCCTTGATCCTGACTAGTCTCCCAGTCCCTGCCGCTGAAAAACATCCCCACAGCATGATGCTGCCCCCACCATGCTTCACCATGGGGATGATGGCAGGTTTCCTCCAGATGTGATGCTTGGAATTCAGGCCAAAGAGTTCAATCTTGGTTTCATCAGACCAGAATCTTTTTTTCTCATGGTCTGAGTCCTTTAGGTGCCTTTTGGCAAACTCCAAGCGGGCTGTCATGTGCCATTTACTGAGGAGTGCCTTCCGTCTGGCCACTCTACCACAAAGGCCTGATTGGTGGAGTGCTGCAATGATGGTTGTCATTCTGGAAGGTTCTCCCATCGCCACCGAAGAACTCTAGTGCTCTGTCAGAGTGACCATCGGGTTCTTGGTCAACTCCCTGACCAAGGCCCTTCTCCCCCGATTGCTCAGTTTGGCCAGGTGGCCAGTTCTAGGAAGAGTCTTGGTGGTTACAAACGTCCTCCATTTAAGAATGGTGGAGGCCACTGTGTTCTTGGGGACCTTCAATGCTGCAGAAATGTTTTGGTACCCATCACCAGATCTGTGCCTCGACACAATCCTGTCTCTGAGCTCTACGGACAATTCCTTCGACCTCATGGCTTGGTTTTTGCTCTGACATGCACTGTCAACTGTGGGACCTTATATACACAGGTGTGTGCCTTTCCAAATCATGTCCAATCAATGTAATTTACCACAGGTGGACTCCAATGAAGTTGTAGAAACATCTCAAGGATGATCAATGGAAACAGGATGCACCTGAGCTCAATTTCAAGTTTCGTAGCAAAGGGTCTGAATACTTAAATAAGGTATTTCTGTTTGTTATACATTGACTAAAATTTCTAAACCTGTTTTCACTTTGTCATTATGGGGTATTGTGTGTAGTTTGAGGAATGCATTTTTAAAATCTATTTTAGAATAAGGCTGTAATGTAACTAAATGTGGAAAAAGCCAAGGGGTCTGAATACTCTCCGAAGGCACTGTATAGCAAATCTGCCCACTCTGGTCTTGGCACGTGCACTCTTGCCAACAGCTCCTAGATACAGTGTGAGTAGGCTACCTACATTATGACATTATTATAGATGAGTGAGATCATTTTTGTTTGTCAAATGGCAGCTAAGCATCGGTCATCATGTCACCAGAATAAGACCATCGATAGTTATTGGAAAGGAGCATCAAGCTCATCACCGTGCACTTTCACCACTCTGTGAAGTTCATCATAATTTATTTAATCTGTAGCCTAATAAACTGCATGCTTTTCCAATTCATAGTGGGAGGACAACAACAAATCGCGTGACTCCAAATTTACTTTGATATGATGGTTATTATATCAATATTTTCATCAATTTCCTGCACTTTTGTTTTTATTTCCACACTGTGCCATGCAGGGCTGCATGACATGGACAAAACATCTACGCCTAGCTACTTGGTTAACTGTTGGAATCATGGAAATAGAATGATTATTGAATAGAATGATTAAATATAGTGGGCAGCACCTTGAATATATTGTTGTTTGACGTGACAAAAAAATGAATAAGCCAGGGAGAAATTATTGACAGGGGAACCAAAGTGTTGATCAGTGTTTTCAGATCACCCTAATTAGATGTTACATGACATGTTTTCCTACCTTATGTAGCTAGCTAACATATTCATGCTTTGCCTCTAGACGGATTAACGAACCGTCACAAACTATGCACACGATTCAATGAGGCAGAAGACTGTGTGTTGTGATTCTGGGTGGACAGATGGCTAGCAACAATTACAAGAAACTGCCATGGGGGAATCGTAAGTGGCTTGTTTAATCTTATTATTGATACCATGGCTTGTTTTGAGGTGTTTTGACTGTCATGTCTATGCTAATATGGCAAAAAACAATTCACTAGGTATCTAACCAACCAACAACTGTAATAATGTATTTGACAGACATGTATTTTCCTGGTGCTAAGGTATCTATGTTTTCAATAAACATTAGACACAAAATATAGTTTACATGTTGTCAACAATCTAAGCCAACCCTGTTTATTTTGCCCCTTGCTGAACAACCAACCTGTCTATTCCTCTCTGATTTAGAAGATACCGTTGCACAAACATGCTTTTCTAGGCCTACACCAGCACTGGCACCAGACTGTATTAGATAACTATGTTTGCTCTGACTCTTAGTACATTTATCAAGCTATCTAGCCAGATTGCCAGAAGATACCGACCCTACTGTTACGCTTGTTTCCACTGAGCTGCACTGGGGTCGGAACAAAATCATGGTTACAGTAAGACACCATGGAATCGGCGCGAGATATGGGTCGGTAAACATACCTCAATGCAGGGATGGGATATGCCACTCTACTCCAAATTTTACCTTACTACACAAGAAGATTCAAATACTGCTAGTTCTACCAGAAAAAACTGCCCTTTTCTTCCTCATGCTAGATAGCAGTAGCCATACAGCCATGATGGAATGGGACGTCACGTTGAACAATAAAGGAGCAGATTGGCTGACACTGTCATTCCAAAATGGCTGCGGTGGCTACTGCTAGCTAGCATGATGACGAATAGGGCCGTTTTCTGGGAAATCTAGCAGTACTTCAATCTTCTCAATATATCAGTGTGGTTAAAAGTTACATTTGGAGTAGAGTGGCATATCCCACCACTGCATTGAGGTACGTTTTCGAGCCCATATCTCACCGTAATGGTAGGGTTGGTATCGTCTAGAAAGCTAGCCATATAACTGGCGATTAACTTGCTAAGAAAAGCCAAACTAGCAGACAATAGTTTGCAGACAGTAAGATACAAACTAATAGTGTAATTATAAAACGCTTGTGGAAAGCAGCATGTCACCAACATTTTGTTGCATCCATCTGACCATGTATAGACTGCAAAGTGAACAGCAAGAAAGTACTTGTGACTCCGTAGTCGAGCATCTGCTCTCTCCTTGAGTGACGGGGGCAGGGCTTGGTGTGGGAAGGGGCATGCAGCCGTTCTTATTCAGTGCATGCAATAGGAGGTGAGGGAGAAAGACAACTCAAGTAGAAAATAGAGTAAACTCTAAAAACGGACATTACACGTGCCAAAATTGTGTATCACATTTAACAAATCAAACATTGAAATATCTTTACAGAAGGTAAAGTAAAAACCCAAACCGGTCTTTGCATCAATACCGGTGAATATAGTAAATTATAATATAATATATAATCTGGGTGGTTAAAACCCTGAATGCTGATTGGCTGACAGACGTGATATATCAGACCATATACCACAGGTATGACAAAACATTTATTTTTACTGCTCTAATTACATTGGTGACCAGTTTATAATAGTAATAAGGCACCTCCGGGCTTTGTGGTATATGGCCAATATACCACGGCTAAGGGCTGTATCCAGGCACTACGCTTTGTGTTGTGCATATTGGCCATATACTACAAAGATTCATGCCTTATTGCTTAAATACGGTATACCGCCCAGCCCTACCTGCAGCAAAGAGGAAGAGGAATCTACAAGAATACATCTGCTATATTTCATTACACCCTCACAGAAGTGAGACTCAAATATCACAGTTTTATAGCTCTGACAGACACATGACAATGGGTGAGACTGGCTGAGAAATATGATCGGTCTTCACTATGACCATTACCAGAGGCTTAAAAGCTAGGTTGTATATGTCCCAAGTGGCACCCTATTCCTTATTAAGTGCACTAGCTTTGACCAGAGCCCTATAGGTCCTGGTCAAAAGTAATGCACTAAATAGAGAATAGGGTGCCATTTGGGAATCAACCATTGACAGAAATGCTGCCTTTCCTTGGTACGCCTCAGCTGTCCCAGCACTGTGACCCCTGACCTCTAGAGTTGAGCCTTGCAATCTGGAACCCATCAGTGACAGGGTAGGGGCTAATCATGTTACCACACCAAGGTGTGTGTCTGTGTCCAAGGACAGGGCCAAGAACACTTGTGATACTTAAAGAGAACTATACACAGTACCCAAGTTGAAATTAAAAGCCTCTGGCTAGGTGCCAGCCAGTTCTCAGCTGGAACCCAGAACCTTCACAACACAAGTCTCCCCATTCCCCATGGTCGACTACCTGCTACACCAGACCTTGTGCTTGAAACCTGAACTGCTTTCAAATCAAACACGGCAAATGTGTTGTATAGCTTAACTAGGGGAAACCATGTAGTATGTAGAGCAATGCTGGGGTGAAGGGGGGTTGTGCAACACATCACTATATCAGCTCCTTCAATGAGCCTGTATGAGGTCTCAGAGGCTGACGAGAGACTGGCTTGCGTATGAAATGGCGTCCTATTCACCATATAGTGAACTACCTTTGACCAGGGTACATAGAGATTCGGGTGCCATTTCAAATGCATCTGCTGACAGGGAGAGTAACTGGTGTTGGGGCGGCAGGTAGCCTACTGGTTAGAGCTTTGGACCAGTAACCGAAACGTTGCTGGATCGAATCCCCGAGCTGACAAGGTAAAAATCTGTCGTTCTGCCCCTGAACAAGGCAGTTAACCCACTGTTCCTCGGTAGGTTGACATTGTAAATAAGAATTTGATCTTAAATGCCTTTTCCAGTTAAATAAAGGTTACATTTTTTTTATGTCCAGGGGATAGGAGAGGAGGAAAATACTTGCAATACAATCCTGATGTAATACAATAAAGTTGTTCTGGATTTATATGGGAGATTATTGTGTGGTTACATGTCATTAAAAAACAAACACTTACGCATCCATGTGATGACCAGCACTTTGTAGTCCATCTCCCATCTCTTTCTCTATGGCACTCCACTCACTGTCCAACAAGCACAGAGCAGATATTTCACATGAAACAAATATATATTTGACACTAATTAAATCATTACATTGTTCATAGTGCAGCAGCAATACACTTCACGCTTTCTTCCAAACAGAGCACTTGTCTTACCTGAAGACTCGTCCATAGTTTCCATGCACTTTGTACACCCCATACAGTCGATCTGCTACCCTCTGGAGAAAGATTTTGCACAGTTTCTTTGATTCCGCTGCTTCTATTTTTATGTTCTGTGAATTTCTGCACTGTGTAGGGAATAGGGTGTCATATTGGGATGCAACCTAAGTTGTTTGTTACAGCTGTCAGTGTGCTAGTGTTATCAGTCTAGTAAGTGTGAATATGCTGAGTGTGGCCAGCCTGTGCATTACAGCCAGCTGTATGTCTAGTCTAGTCATGAAGCTGTGTGTTACAGCTGCAGCAAATCCACTTTTATCAGACAAGACCAGCTGTGTGTTTTATCCTTCTAATGTATGTCAACTTCCAAACCAGCTCAGGTGTGATTGAAATGGCTCCCTACTCACTGTATGTCTAGTCTAGTCAGTCAAATGCATGTTACAACTGACAGTATGGGAGTATAGTTAACAAACCTGGGTTCAGATACGATTTGAAATCATTTCAAATACTTTATCTTCGCTTGATTTAGCTTGCCTGACTCAGTGGAACCATATAATAGTTCCAAAACTGGCAGGCTAGGCCAAACACTCAAAGTATTTGAAAGATTTCAAATAGTATTTGACTCAGGTCTGGTAGTCAGTCTAGTCAGTAAGATGTGTGAATACGCTGACAGCTCCCTGTACTCACTGCCCGTACTCTCAGCAGCTGGGAGACTACAGTCTGTAGCTCGTCGCTGTAGTGTTTCAGCTCTGTAAACCGTCTGCAGACGCCAGGGCCAGAGAAGAGCAAGAATTCACCCAATCACTACTTAAATCAACACTTTCTTTCCAGCAATACAGATAAACAAGACAAGAGTCAATGTTCGAACTTACATTGACCTGATCCAACTCTACTTCCCACACAGTCCCAGAACCAAGTATGGAAGTACATCAAATACAGAGCAACGGGATGAATAGTAGAGACAGACACATTAAATTAAGTTACAACACATGAAGATGGAAGTGTATGGTTGGCTTCACACAAAAGAAAACAGTGACAAGAAAACAGTGAATCTGCCCCAAAAGTGTACTACTTTCGACCAGAGTCCAGTGCACTATATACAGTAGGGTTAGGGTGCTATTTGGGACAGATATTTTACATGGCCTACTTGTCTGGATTCTTCACCCTGAATGCTGCATTCATAGCTTTCAACCTGGAATCAGCCTGATAAAAAAAAAACAGATCAGAGGTTGTTATTGAGGACCTGCGTCATTTTAGACAACACTTTACCTTTGAGACTGAAAACATATCAGAATAAATATTACAATTAAGAGTTGTTTAAAATAAATCAGAAGTCCTAAATATACATATGCATTTGTTTACACAGATTACAAACTTCTAATTTATTGCACTGCTGTAGTTTGCAAAGTCACATGAGGATTGAGTAAGGTACATCTTATCTAAGAGAGTTGACATGACAACGCAACCATGATGAGATCATTAAGTGCTGATGGAGAACCTTTGCTTGAAATCCTGTCTCGTACACCATTTCCTTCCATCCTTTTTCCTGTGGGACAGAGAGAGGATGACTTTGACAAAGACCATCAGAGATAGGAGAGCCTGATGCATGGGGGCACTGTGGGTACACTGTCACACTATCAACTCAAAAGGGCAAAGGTGATCCTTTCAACTACAGCAACACTCACACAACTCTTGTCAGTAAAGAGTTAAGCTGTAGGCCTACTTCACAAGACCATTATTTCCACAACACTTCTCAGTGCTACAAAGAAACTGAGTAAGGAAATGGTCCTTGTCTGTGATATCTCTTTTCTGTCAAGGGTATATCCTGTCAAAACCTATGAACAGCACATTTGACTAGCTACTGGTACTGTTGTAGTCTTGAGAGGGAGGAATGTAGGTTTTGCTAACGATTATTGGATCACTATGGTCCTTGTCACACATAACAAGGGAGTTGGCAAGACAGCACAAACAGATTGGAATCACGCTCGATTCACCCAGTTATGGTGTATAGCTTCTTTGTAGCCAAGCTGATAACTAACCTCAGTGAGGAAGATGTAGAAGATCTTGTCGTTGCAGAGAACTGGATGGGAGGCTAATCGGAGCAGGAAGTTCTCCAGTCCAACCCTCCTTCTCTCCACAAAGTCTGGGTCCATGTTGTCCGCTGACAGCTTGTGCCACACAATCTCTGCCTGTGAGAAACAGACAAAGAATTACTATTATGTTGATAAGGAGATGGAACACCATTGTCTTTACTAAGTTAGAACTGGATGCAGTACAGAGCATTATGGGTACTGTAGTTGAGTACAAATATCACCTCCTAAACTATATTGCACTAATTTATTCCAAGGCATCCTCCTTGTTCTCACATACCCTCTTCTCGGGTAACGGGGCAACAACGACAAAGGGATAAGTGACCAACAAGTAGTTTCTTAGTAGCTCAAACTCGCTGTATCTCCTCCATAAGGAGTCTGGAGCTGGGATTATACCTTCTGTCACAGCATCAACCGGCCTGTCAGAAGAAAGGAAAGGACTGAAGTCATACAACTGCACTTAAATAAGAGTACCTAGTAAATATTTGACACATATTTTAAAGGGACCAAGTACAGTACTATCCACAATTCTATGAACTCCAATGCTAAAACTTACAGTACCAGTCAAAAGTTTGGACACACCTCAAGGGTCTCAAGGGCTTCAAGGGTTTTTCTTTATTTTTTACTATTTTCTACATTGTAGAATAATAGTGAAGACATCAACATTATGAAATACCACATATGGAATCATATAGTAACCAAAGAAAATTTAAACAAATAAAAATATGTAATATTTGAGATTCTTCAAAGTAACCACCCTTTGCCTTGATGATAGCTTTACACTCTTGGCATTCTCTCAACCAGCTTCACCTGGAATGCTTTCCAACAGTCTTGAAAGAGTTCCCACATTTGCTGAGCACTTGTTGGCTGCTTTTCATTCACTCTGCAGTCCAACTCATCCCAAACCATCTCAATTGGGTTGAGATCGGGTGATTGTGGAGGCCAGGTCAACAGATGCAGCACTCCATCACTCTCCTTCTCGGTCAAATAGCCCTTACACGGCCTGGAGGTGTGTTGGGTCATTGTCCGGTTGAAAAACAAATGATAGTCCCAATAAGCGTAAACCAGGTGGGATGGCGAGTTGTTGTGGTAGCCATGCTGGTCAAGTGTGCCTTGAATTCCAAATAAATCACAGACAGTGTCACCAGCAAAGCACCCCAACACAATCACACCTCCTCTTCCATGCTTCAAGGTGTGAACCACACATGCGGAGGTCATCCGTTCACCTACTCTGCATCTCACAAAGACATGGCGGTTGGTACCATCAGACCAAAGAACAGATTTCCACCGGTCTAATGCCCATTGCTCGTGTTTCTTGGCCCAAGCAAGTCTATTCTTATTATTGGTGTCCTTTAGTAGTGGTTTCTTTGCAGCAATTTGACCATGAAGGCCTGATTCATGCAGTCTACTCTAAACAGATTAAATTGAGATGTGTCTGTTACTTGAACTCTGTGAATTTATTTATTTGGTCTTGAATTTCTGAGACTAATAACTAATGAACTTATCCTTTGCAGCAAAGGTAACTCTGGATCTTCCTTTGAGCTGTTCTTGCCATAATATAGACTTGGTCTTTTACCAAATATGGGCTATCTTCTGTATACCACCCCAACCTTGTCACAACACAACTGCTTGGCTTAAATGCATTAAGAAGGAAATAAATTCCACAAATGAACTTTTAACAAGGCACACCTGTTAATTGAAATCCATTCCAGGTGACTACTACCAGAAAAACCTTGCAATGAGTCGGTGTGTCCAAACCTTTGACTGTATATATAAAGCTAGAGGAGAGCGAGAGACTACTGACAGAGAGAACGGCAGAGAAAGATAGAAGATAGAGACTTTATAAATATGACGTGGTTCCAGCAGCAAAGATTCTAGGGAGGAAATGAGAACCCATAATGGTCTGTCTCCACTAATAATCCACACTGGGACCACAAAGCAGAGAGAGGAGAGGATAACAAGAAAGAAAGAGATGAGCAGAGAAGCAGGAAGGGGAAGGAGAGGAGGACTCCATCAGTGTCTGGGGGGCATTCTCCAGTCTAACTGCACTGAGGGCCCGGTTACACCACACTCTCCTCTCAATGGCCAACTGGTGAACAAAGGCCCAGTGTGTGTGTGCACGCGGGCATGTGTGTGCATGAGGAATAGCATGCCCTGCTCCAAGCAGAATAAAAACATATGGTTCTTTTTAAAGACTTGGCCAACAAAAAAAATACTACTCTCTGTGGCTGAAAGAGAGTAACTGGACATGAAACCAGTTAATAGTATAGCTAGCTAAAAGTAAGTAAGAAAGCTGGTGTGATGTGCAGTTTGTGACAAACAAAACCTTTAGATCGCGTGTTCACAATGAAGTGAGTGTACCCAAGTCACTTTTCTAAAACAGTCAGATGTTAGAATCATTATCGTTAAGGTTTGACCCCCTGTAATAACTGGGGTGTGTGTAATTAAGTGCAGGTGCAAGGAGGTGTAGGTGTGATTGTGGAAGAAGCTGTTCATGGTGGCGTCACAAAATAGTTGCGCTGGAAGATGTAGGCTATAACAATCATCATTCACACAGATGATTCAGAACTGATGAGACATATTTACCGTGTCTCAATTAGGTAAACAGTGTATATCTCCTGCATATTGACTGTATTCTTCCCAGTCCTTTTCTCTGCCTCTCCAACGCTGATCTCCATCTTTCTTAGAACACTAGTCCATTTCTCAATCTCGACCATCTAGAAGAGGATATTTCACAAGTCAATGAAGTATCATTTGATGTGGTTTACATGCAATATGGGGCATCAATATTGGTAGCTAAAGCTGATCCCAGATTAAAATAAGTACTGTATCGTTAGCGAAGTCCTTTAACTTTGTATCAGAACAAAGTTGTGTGCTAGCAAGCTAGCTCCTGGTAAAATGATCAAGAAAACCATGTTAAGAACAATCTAGCTAACTTTCCTCTGCGTCGACATTACAATGATTTAACTTTTAGCTGTCTTTTCCTGCACAGCCTGCTAGCTGCTGTTGACTCGGTGACATTAGGGCTCTCGCGAAACTCCGTGGATTGATAAGGCCTGCAGTACTACTGTCTGTAGCTAGAAAACCCAATTCATTCAAAAGGCTCAATAAGTATCAAAATGAAAATTCCTCAACTTTTTTTACAATAAGAATAGGTTTGAAGCTATACCGTGTTTTTAATGTTGTTCTCTAGTTCTGCCGATGTGAGGTCGGTGTTCCCGATCACCGCTATTTCCTCGGATCCCGAGTCTGCCATCATCTCTTCCTGAGTTTTTCCTTGTTAGCAATGTAGCAGACAGGCAGAAACTCGCATGCGCACTTTAACCCTTTTCTTTTCCCAACCTCAACTCACCTGAGTGTCATGAGAAAGATCAGCTGCTGTCTGCCCTGTCCTGTGTACATAGCCAAATATACCGTTAGGTAAAATGGTTAGGTAAGGATACTGCCAATAATAGCAGTAATGCCAATATTCGACAACAACCCAAATATAATCACACAAACATTGTGTATTAACTGTTTATTACATAGTTAAACTATTTATAAACTCAAACCCCTTTAGTGTAGGTGTTACAAAAATAACAATATGTTGCATTATAACGCACAGTGGAAGTGTAAAATAGGCTGTTATTGCTAGCTCAAAGTGAATGGAATAAAATAACTTTTTCCTGGAAGAAATGTCGGTTGTGGCATGCAATAAGATAATAAATACACAATAAACCACACACAGCACAACTCGCACTTGGCAGATATAAATAGGCCTACTAGGCTATAGCCTACAATTGGAGACAATTAGACCCTCCATTTTCACAAATGCTTAGGCCTATTCTGAGCTGTAATAATAATAATATTAATAATTATTAGTGTTATTAGTATTATTTCATATAACCTACTATGATCCTACTACACGTCCCGTGTCAACCCAAATTCTACTGGGTTTAGGATCCGATTAATGAAGTCCAGTTCCTGGGCGGGTCCCTTAACACAGCTGGATGAAAAACATCTGGATCCGCCTACACGGAACTCCAGCCAAAAGCCCCGAGCCCAACCAGTTGTTTCACTGAATACGACTTCAATAAGCTAAATGAACGTCTATCTTACTCTTACTTACTCACGTTCCCAAATACATAGACAAATACAGTGCGACCACGACGTTTTAATCAGGTTATTTTTTTAATGACAATATTATGGGGTGCTGGAGATTCTCGGCAGTGAATATTGTTCTTCTGTCTTTCTGTAAGTATTTTTTATTCGCTTACTCACTCCGTATTCACTTTTAAGTGTTCCGTGTCCATTGTTTCTTCAATCTGGTGAAGTTGTGAAGGGGGAGGGGGATCAAATGTTTATTCAAGGGAGGTTCTGGTCGTGTAAAACAGATGCTCAAAACGTATATTTATGAAATGCGACTTTTCGTTTTCCTGCCCTTTCTTCAGTGGAAAAGTGACTTCGGGGTAATTTTCTCAATATCATATATGTGATGGAATAGCCTAATGCAAAAATAAGTAAATAACGATAATTTCTTTCTTTCTTATCTTCTGTGGATTTGTTTGAATTAAAACATGTATTCAGTGTAGCTTTATTAAACCAGTAGTTTTACCCCATGTAACATATAATTTGTATGTGCTCTACCTAGGTACTGTCCAACTAAATGATGTCGTGACAGTCACCTAAACTCAGTCAATAGTAGGAAGATACCTAAGAACCTCTGAAGGCACATAATAAAATGGGAATGACTGAACGATCCAAGTCATCCAATCTGGTGAAAAACATATTTCTGACACTTAACAGTTCTTTAGCTATGCCTGTTATTTATTATCAGCATATTTTGAATGTTTAGAATAGAATTTCACTTGATTGTTTACTCTCATGTTCAGTGGTGCCACTATTTAGGGAATCTGAAGTAAACTTAACTCTTAACATTTGTCTCAAACAATTTCCCACAATTTCTGAAATGATTTGAATATGAAGTCGATAAGCTAAAGCAACAACATACAAACATTAGGGTTATTGTATTTAATTACATAAAAAACATGAAACATTTTGCTCAAACAGGGCTTGATCATAACTTTGAATCAAAATAAATTAACTAGTTAATTAGAACAAGAGTGTCAGTAGTTGTGATGATGAAACGATGTAATAGAACTTTGATGCAATGTGACCACATACATTTTTTTACTGCTGCCATCTGTAATGGAAAGTTCCAAACAGGAAATCGATTCTGAGGCTCAATTATCCCTGTTGCATGCAAACAGGGGCACTTCTCCTCAGGGAATACAAGATTGAAGCATAGATTGAGGAGTTCGGAGCTCATGTAGAAACTGTATACCAAGAAGTAGAGAAACTTCACCCATTTTATTTAACTAGGCAAGTCAGTGAAGAACAAATTCTTATTTTCAACGATGGCCTAGGAACAGTGGGTTAACTGCCTTGTTCAGGGACAGATTTTTAATTGGTTAGGGATTCAATCTTGCAACCTTTCGGTTACTAGTCCAACGCTCTAACTACTAGCCTACCTGCTGCCCCAGTGTGTGCTCTAGAGGACTTACAAAGTTGCATACTTGATACTTACAAGTTATTTTGAGGAGGCAAAGTGACACAATACATAGATAAACTGTAGGTTGAGGAGGAGTACAGAGGTCATGTAAGTACTAAAGAGGTAATGGTGAACTTCTCATATGTTATGAAGAAAATGAATCTCGGCTATAGCACCAATTTATAACTCATTGACATTCCCACTATAGAACTTAGTAATAGTTGAGCAATTCTTCTTTTGAATTGTGTATGTTTTTAACTTCTCACATTACCTATGTTCAGTGTGTGCACTCTTGGGGACATAACAAGTTGCATACTTACTGCTTGCTGATGATATTCAGTGATATTGAGGGAGCGAAGTAGCACAGAGCACAATGAGTGCTGTGACATGATGAGCTTTGTGTTGTGTTCTCTAGCCTGACCTTCCATCATCCCACATCAGCCCATAATGACAAGATTGTGATGACCTAAGCAGGCAAAAATAAGATGTAGAAATCCCCTTTATTCTCCACCCCCTCCTCCTTCTCTCTGTGCCCAGCTTGTGATGGCCACTGGGGACACATACAGACTCCTGTGTGTTCTTTTAGCCCCTGTTTGCATCCCAAATGTCACCCTATTCCCTACATAATGAACAACTTTTGACCAGAGCCCTATGCCAAAAGTAGTGCACACTGCACTATATAGGGATTAAGGTGCCATTTGGGACAACACTTTTCATTGCTGGGTATGAGATAA
The DNA here is from genome assembly GCF_021184085.1 of Oncorhynchus gorbuscha. Lineage (NCBI taxonomy): Eukaryota > Metazoa > Chordata > Actinopteri > Salmoniformes > Salmonidae > Oncorhynchus > Oncorhynchus gorbuscha. Next base: position 72,135,536 of record NC_060181.1, read on the forward strand.
CGGTCCTTTTAAAAATGACAACAGTGAATACTATGACCCTTATATGACCTCCGGCTTGGGAAAACCTTCTTATAGATTTAGCTTCTTATTCAGATCCTTTGGCTTCGAGAAAATGGTTCCAAAATGATTCTTCAGCTGTCCCCATAGGATAACCCTTTCTGGTTCCAGGTAGAACTCTTTTTGGTTCCAGGCAGAACCCTTTTGGGTTCCAGGTAGATCTGTCTGTAGAATGCGCTCTACATGGAACCAAAAAGTGTTCTTCAAATGGTCCACCTATGGAGACAGCCGAAGAACCCTTTTAGATTATATATATAATATTTTTTTTCTAAGAGTGTACAATAAGATGACTACAATAAGATGCTTCACTTGGACTTGTAGATCAGAGAAATGTATCTAATGCAATTTTCATATCTCTCTCATGTGTTTTTATTTTGATGTTATGGATATTGACAAATGTATTGTGTTGTGCTTATTAAGGTCCAGTTTTAAGACTGGACTAAATCACATAATTGTTAGAACTACAGTACCTGGCTGCGTAAATGTTATTTATTGTTTGAGACTAGGCGGCGTCCCTCAAAAGGACGTACGTTCATTACACCTGGGTAATTTAATTGTGTTCTTGTCTATTTAATCAGGAAATACTTTCCTTTTGAGTCCTGTGGAGAAACATTTCAGCATGCTGCATCAATAATGGGGAGATTGGTTGGTGTAGAATGGGCCAACTAGTGGCCTGGTTTGGTTACTACGCTTGGTGGGGGTCAGCTGAGATTCTGTCACTTATAAAACCAAAGGCTGACTGTTTTGAAGCAAGATTTGTTGCATGGTCAAGTGAACATTGCACAAACGTGGACTATAGGATGACATCAATATGTTTTCTCTGGAAAAGGGGACTAAATAAACAAGAGTGTAGATTGGAATAATTCATTATTTGTGAGTTTTGTTTTTCTTATTTACCCATAACAGGCAAACTATTGTATGTTTTGGTGTTGTCTGGTCTTCTACAAGAGAGATCAAGACAATATTCAGAAAACATTTGACTCTCTAGGGGTCACATTTTTACGGAACTGATAAGTTAGTATCTAGTTGATATTTTTAGGACCATCAAACGTTCAGCTCTCCCGCTGTGTCTGTGTTTATTTGTATATGTATACTCATAGAAAGAGTCACAGATCCACCCATTACAAACCGATTGACTTTCATTTATATGCCAATTCTAGTCATTCTATTTTTATGGGTAAACTGATAGGGAACCAGGGAGAGTTAGTTGAGACCCGAGGCTGAAACTGAAAGGCAAATAAATGCAGCCAACATCCCTGGGCCTCCCGGCTGTAAGCACACAGCAGAGCAGTTGGATTTCCCATAAGACACACACACAAAAAAAAGACACAAAGGGGCTGAGCTTCAAACTTGGCTCACACCGAAACTTCTGGCTTCAATTTATTTCTGGAGCAGTCACTGCTGATTTTAATTAGTTGAAAGTTTACGTTGAAAGTTTTTGCTTAGCCAGCCTTTTAGTTTTTCTTTCCTTTTTTCTTCACCCTTTCTCCTTTGTCTTTTTTCTTGTGTGTGTGTATGTGTATATATATTTTGTTGGTTGGCATTGGCCAACATCTGGAAGCCTTCGTGAAATATGTGTACAGCTTCTTTTAATGTTTGCGTAGTTTTGTTAGATCACCATCCCCCTGGGAGTGAAAAAATCCCTCATCTGGCTTTAATCAGCCATTAATATTGTTGTGATGTGGCAACACAGCACAAGGAGGGGACGGCAGATACAAGATGCGTGGGAAGGAACGCTCGTAATGCTTTCTAGAGCCTGTGTCAAACCAATGCAGCACAGCCCCCCCCCATTCAATCAAACCTGGGTCAAATACATATTCGCTGTGTTCAATTTTTCAATCATACATTAATTTGAAAATATTTTCAAAATATATTACAAATACAACTTGTGTTGGCCATACAATACAATATAGAAAATATTGCAATGACTATGTTGAATAACTACTATACTGAGAAAAAATATAAACACAACATGTAAAGTGTTGGTTTCATGTGCTGAAATAGCACAAAAAGCTTGTTTTTCTGAAATGTTGTGCACAAATTTGTTTACATCCCTCTTAGTGAGCATTTCTCCTTTGCCAAGATAATCCATCCACCTGACAGGTGTGGCATATCAAGAAACTGATTAAACAGGTGCACATTGTGCTGATGACAATACAAGTTTTGAGGGAGCATGCAAATGGCATGCTGACTGCAGGAATGTCCACCAGAGCAGTTGCTAGAGAACTGAATGTTCATTTCTCTACCATAAGCCGTCTCCAACGTCGTTTTAGAGAATTTGGCAGTACATCCAACCGGCCTCACAACCGCAGACCATGTGTAACCACGCCAGCCCAGGACGTCAACATCTGGCTTCTTCAGCCGCGGGATCGTCTGAGACCAGCCACCCGGAAAGTTGATGAAACTGTGGGTTTACACAAACTGTCAGAAACCATCTCAGGGAAGCTCATCTGCATGCTCGTCATCCTCACCAGGATATTGACCTGACTGCAGTTTGTTGTTGTAACCGACTTCAGTGGGAAAATGCTCAACTTCGATGGCCACTGGTACGCTGGAGAAGTTTCAACTGTACCGGGCAGATGGCAGACAGCGTGCATGGCATAGTGTGGGCGAGAGGTTTGCTGGTGGGGTTGTTGTATGTGCAGGAATAAGCTACAGACAACAACAAAAAATAGCATTTTATCGATGGAAATTTGAATGCACAGAGATAATGTGATGAAATCCTGTCGTGCCATTCATCCACCGCCATCACCTCATGTTTCAGCATTATAATGCACGGCCCCATATTGCAAGGATCTGTACACAATTCCTGGACATTTCCCAGTTCTATGGGCTGCATACTCAGACATGTCACCCATTGAGCAAGTTTGGCATGCTCTGGATCGACATGTACGACAGCGTGTTCCAGTTCCCGCCAATACCGGGATCGGTGTCCCCCCGGCGGGACAGTTGAGCTAACATAGGCTAATGTGATTAGCATGAGGTTGTAAGTAACAAAAACATTTCCCAGGACATAAACATATCTGATATGGGCAGAAAGCTTAAATTCTTATTAATCTAACTGCACTGTCCAATTTACCATAGCTATTACAGTGAAAGAATACCATGCTATTATTTGAGGAAAGTGCACAATTATTAACTTGAAAAGGTATTAATAAACCAATTAGGCACATTTTGCAGTGTATGCAATGGTTCATTGGATCAGTCTAAAACTTTGCACAAAGGGCCATCAAGTGGCCAAAATATAAATTGCGCCTGGGCTGGAATAATAAATTATAGCCTTTTTCTTGCATTTCAAAGATGATGGTATAGTGTATTATCTTTTACCAGATCTAATGTGTTTTATTCTCCTACATTAATTTCACATTTCCACAAACGTCTAAGTGTTGCCTTTTAAATGGTATCAAGAATATGCATATCCTTGCTTCAGGTCCTGAGCTACAGGCAGTTAGATTTGGGTATGTCATTTTAGGTGAACATTTAAAAAAGGGTTGGATTCTTATGAGGTTTTTAAGGTATCTGTGGCCAACCGATGCATATCTGTATTCCTAGTCATGTGAAATCCGTAGGTTAGGGCCTAATGATTTTATTAAAATTGACTGATTTCCTTATATGAAGTGTAACTCAGTAAAATCTTTGAAATTGTTACATGTTGCGTTTAATATTTTTGTTCAGTGTAGTAACCAGTATCTACCGAAGCTTCAGCTTCCAGCTGTTCTTGGTAGGCCTACTGCTGGTGGGATTTGAACAATGCATTGCATGTGGTTTGGAAGCTGCCTCAAAGTACGGTCATTGAGTAAAACAAACTCAATGTATTTGTATTTGTATTTATTATGGATCCCCATTAGCTGGTGCCAAGGCAGCAGCTACTCTTCCTGGGGTCCAGAAAAAATTAAGGCGGTGTATACAATTTTAAAAACATTACAATCCATCCAGGCTGTGTGCCTTCAGGCCCCTACTCCACATATATACAGTACAAAATCCATATGTACGTGTGTGTGTATAGTGCGTATGCTATGATGTGTGTGTGTGTGCGCCTATGTTTGTGTTGCTTCACAGTCCCCGCTGTTCCATAACTGGACTGTGATGAGACCTCTTGTGGCATGTCTTGTGGGGTATGCATGAGTGTCTGAGATGTGCGCCAGTAGTTCAAACAGACATCTCGGTGCATTCAACATGTCAATACCTCTCATAAATACAAGCCGTGATGAAGTCAATCTCTCCTCCACTTTGAGCAAGGAGAGATTGACATGCATATTATTAATATTAGCTCTCTATGTACATCCAAAGACCAGCCGTGCTGCCCTGTTCTGAAACAATTGATATTTTCCTACGTCCTTTTTTGTGGCACCTGACCACACGACTAAACAGTAGTAGTGCCTTGTTGACAGTGCTGTCAAGAAGGTAGAGCAGCACTTTATCATAGACGTACTTCTCCCCATTTTAGCTACTGTTGTATCAATACATTTAGACCATGACAGTTTACAATCCAGGGTAACTCCAAGCAGTTTTAGTCACCTCAACTTGCTCAATATCCACATGATTTTTTACAATATTTAGTTGAGGTTTAGGGGTTAGTGAATGATTTGTCCCAAATACAATGCTTTTAGTTTAAGAAATATTTAGGACTAGTTTATTCCTTGCCACCCCTCTGAAACTAACTGAAACTCTTTGTTAAGTGTTGCAGTCATTTCAGTCACTGTAGCAGCTGACATGTATAGTGTTGAGTCATCCACATACATACACTCTGGCTTTCCTCAGAGCCAGTGGCAATTCATTAGTAAAGATTTTTAAAAGTAATGGGCCTAGACAGCTGCCTTGGGGAATTCCTGATTCTAACTGGATTATGTTCGAGATGGCTTCCAAGAACACCCTCTGTGTTCTGCTAGACAGGTAAGTCTTTATCCACAATATAGCAGGGGGTGTAAAGCCATACGACATAAGTTTTGCCAGCATCAGACTATGATTGATAATGTCGAAGGCCGCACTGAAGTCTAACAAAACAGACCCCACAATCTTTTTATCATAAATTTCTCTCAGCCAATGTCTGCAGATGTCATGTTCTGACCTTAGTTCTTTTTTAATGTCTTTGTTTTAGTATGGTCAGGGTGTGAGTTGGGTGGGTTGTCTATGTTCATTTTTCTATGTTGTGTTTTGAGTTTGGCCTGGTATGGTTCTCAATCAGAGGCAGGTGTCGTTAGTTGTCTCTGATTGAGAATCATACTTAGGTAGCCTTTTTCCACCTGTGTTTCGTGGGTGTTTATTTTCTGTTCTGTGTTTGTATTTCACCGTTCAAGACTGTTTTCATTTCGTTCTCGTGTTTTGTTGTTTTTGTTCGAGTGTTCGTTTTCATTAAGAGAATATGAATACTTACCACGCTGCACCTTGGTCCTCCTCTCTCTCTCCCAACGACGAGCGTTACAGCAGACCTTCATACATAATGGATATCCTATCCCTGTCCTTGGCTTTAAGCATTTTTGATGCACACCTCCCCTTCACTAGATGAACCAGAACTGAGTCTGCAATCTATCTAATGTAGCTTATCACAATAAAGAGGGTGCGCTCTAAACAGCAGAACCTTTGTCAGATTGGTGTCCTAAGAGCCATATTCATTCCGTAATGCTGAAGATCTTTGCTCCAGCGTGATTGAAATTTAAAGGCAATGTTTCCGTGTCAGCAGAGACTGCATTCACGGTAAATGCTGCATTATGTCGGCTCAATCGTAAATTACCTTTAAATTTCAATCGCACTATAATCCTGAACTTTGGAAATACGCATTGAATCAAGCCTAGTCTATAGTTCTGTTTTGTGCCAGTCATTTTATTCAAAGCCAGAAGTGATTTGTTCTGATTAGTGTTTGTGTGTGTGTATTCCACAGGTCTTCCTATCCTCTCCTTCACACACATCAAGACCAACCTGTGTAAGTGGTGTGACTACTCCAGCCCTATCTGTGAGGACAGTGTGTGTTATACCAACTGCTCCCTCTCCTCCTTCTGTACTCTGAGTGAAGAGATTTGCATTGCAATATGGTAAGTGTGACGTTTTTCATCAAAGGACTATCTCCCAAGTTAAAGTTTATTTGCCATATACAGTATAATAAATGAGTCTTTTGCACCAGAGCTCTCACTCTCACATTAAAAACATTAAAGATATTTTGAAGTTGGACCGCAGAGTGAAGGAAAAGCAGCCAACAAGTGCTCAGCATATGTGGGAAAAGCATTCCTCATGAATCTGGTTGAGAGAATGCCAAGAGTGTGCAAAGCTGTCATCAAGGCAAAGGGTGGCTACTTTGAAGAATCTCAAATATAAAAAATATTTTGATTTGTTCAACACTTTTTTTGGTTACTACATGATTCCATGTGTATTATTTCAAAGTGTTGATGTCTTCACTATTGTTCTACAATGTAGAAAATAGTAAAAATAAAGAAAATCCCTTGAATGAGTAGGTGTGTCAAAATGTTTGACTTGTACAGTACATACAACTAGTAATATTGATCTGGTTTAGCTGATAGCTTCCCATTCTATAAAATATATTTTGACAAGCTATATTTCCCAATATACTCCCTTACTGGACTGTTATGCTCCTCTACTTTAATAATTATCCTCATCATGACAATTATTGAACTCTCAGTAAACAGGATATATAGCTGATCCATATGTTTGTCTGTGTATCCCAGACAAAACAAATGTTGCTCATAAACATTAATGGAACTGTAGGATGTGTTTCTTTAATGAATGATACTGATAACAAATGATGGTGAGTGGAGTGTTTGCGATGAGGAGGACAAAGTTCATTTTGGCTTTATTTGAATGTTGCTCACCGTCTGGTATGCTGGGCCCTAGTGGTCAAACCTCTACAGCAGGGAGGGCACCCTTTTACAATTTAACTTAGGGCCCCAAAAAGGCTAGGTCCGGCCCTGACTGCATGTTTGGGTATGGATGTCAGAATGCAGAACTGTGACTGTGGTCCTTCTGTAGCTCAGTTGGTAGAGCATGGCGCTTGTAACGCCAGGGTAGTGGGTTCGATCCCCGGGACCACCCATACGTAGAATGTATGCACACATGACTGTAAGTCGCTTTGGATAAAAGCGTCTGCTAAATGGCATATATTATGATGAGGTCAGATTTTTTGTGGCCCCCACCCCCATAAAATTTGCCGATCCCTGCTCTACAGTAATAAAGAAAGGTTCTTTGATCCCGGTCAAAAGTAGTGCACTTTATAGGGAATAGTGTGCCGTTTGGTACACATTATTGATCTTAGACTTCCTACGAGGGGAGAAACTATCTGCTGACTTCTGAATGACAGAGATAATGTCCCAAATGGCACCCCTATATAGTGCACTACTTTTGACCAGAGCACTATGGGCATGTAATTTGGGACACATGCAAATTGAAAGAGACTAGTGTTATTAAGTCTGGTGTTGTTGTTGGCAGGATACAAAGGCAGATCGGATTGACCATTTGTAAAATAAAAACTTCCAATCCACGCAAATACATACAGTGGGGAGAACAAGTATTTGATACACTGCCGATTTTGCAGGTTTTCCTACTTACAACGCATGTAGAGGTCTGTAATTTTTATCATAGGTACACTTCAACTGTGAGAGACGGGAATCTAAAACAAAAATCCAGAAAATCACATTGTATGATTTTTAAGTAATCAATTTGCATTTTATTGCATGACATAAGTATTTGATACATCAGAAAAGCAGAACTTAATATTTGGTACAGAAACCTTTGTTTTCAATTACAGAGATCATACATTTCCTGTTGTTCTTGACCAGGTTTGCACACACTGCAGCATGGATTTTGGCCCACTCCTCCATACAGACATTCTCCAGATCCTTCAGGTTTCGGGGCTGTCGCTGAGCAATACGGACTTTCAGCTCCCTCCAAAGATGTTCTATTGGGTTTAGGTCTGGAGACTGTCTAGGCCACTCCAGGACCTTGAGATGCTTCTCACGGAGCCACTCCTTAGTTGCCCTGGCTGTGTGTTTCGGGTCGTTGTCATGCTGGAAGACCCAGCCACGACCCATCTTCAATGCTCTTACTAAGGAAAGGAGGTTGTTGGCCAAGATCTCGCAAATCATGGCCCCATCCATCCTCCCCTCAATACGGTGCAGTCGTCCTGTCCCCTTTGCAGAAAAGCATTCCCAAAGAATGATGTTTCCACCTCCATGCTTCACGGTTGGGATGGTGTTCTTGGGGTTGTACTCATCCTTCTTCTTCCTCCAAACACGGCGAGTGGAGTTTGGACCAAAAAGCTCTATTTTTGTCTCATCAGACAACATGACCTTCTCCCATTCCTCCTCTGGATCATCCATTGGCAAACTTCAGACGGGCCTGGACATGCGCTGGCTTGAGCAGGGGGACCTTGCGTGCGCTGCAGGATTTGAATCCATGACGGCGTAGTGTGTTACTAATGGTTTTCTTTGAGACTGTGGTCCCAGCTTTCTTCAGGTCATTGACCAGGTCCTGCCGTGTAGTTCTGGTCTGGTCCCTCACCTTCCTCATGATCATTGATGCCCTACGAGGTGAGATCTTGCATGGAGCCCCAGACCGAGGGTGATTGACCGTCATCTTGAACTTCTTCCATTTTCTAATAATTGCGTCAACAGTTGCCTTCTCACCAAGCTGCTTGCCTATTGTCCTGTAGCCCATCCCAGCCTTGTGCAAGTCTACAATTTTATCCCTGATGTCCTTACACAGCTCTCTGGTCTTGGCCATTGTGGAGAGGTGCAATAAAATGCAAATTAATTACTTAAAAATCATACAATGTGATTTTCTGGATTTTTGTTTTAGATTCCACCTCTCACAGTTGAAGTGTACATATGAAAAGAATTACAGACCTCTACATGCTTTGTAAGTAGGAAACACTGCCGATTTTGTAGGTTATCAAATACTTGTTCTCCCCACTGTACATAACCAATCCAAACAAAACCACAAAGTCAAAAGTCAACTATAGGTTTTCCCAGAGACATTTTCCTATTGTAAAATGCCTAACTAAATTCAGTTTACTAGTTTGATAAGTAACTTTATAATTGATCTGTGCATGTGAGTGTATGACTGCGTGTACAGCTTTAACATCTGTTAGTGTCTTCATCTGTGTCCCAGGCGGAAGGACAATGAGAGTATGAGTGTGAAGACATTATGCCACCAGCCCCAGCAGCCACTGGAGAATATCATGTTGTCAAACTACTCCTCCAACGAGTGTGTGATGGCTCCTCAGCCCTCTGAGGACGGGGTCCTGTTCGTTTGTGGCTGCCTGGGAGAACACGAGTGCAACGATAAGCTTATATTCGACAAGGGCTCCAATGGTAACCACTTATTTTATTCTGGAACCAGGCAGTACATGGTGCAACCAGAACATTTTATTTGAAAATATTAATTTACAATTGTATATTAATAAAAAATGCAACTTGAGGAAAAATAGGCATTTATAATGTAATTCCAAAATGTACTAGTAATGTATACTAACCCATGATCCGATTCCATGTTGTCTTCACATTGTTTTTAACTGTGTCCTCAGATTTTTCCAAGCTCAAGAGTAAAGATGTGATTCCAGTGGTGGTGATCAGCCTGGTCCCTCCCTGTTTAGTGGCTATCATCGCTACCATGGCTTTCTACCTGTACCGTACCAGACAGCCCGGCAAGCAGCCCAAAGACTGGGCTCCCAAACGCACACACTACCAGGTAGGTGGATCTACCAGGTATGGAAAAATATACTTTGTGACCCAAATGGCACCCTATTCCCTACAACATAGTGCACAACTTTTGACCAGAGCCCATAGGTCCCTGGTAAAAAGTAATGCACTATATAGGGAATAGTAGGGTGCCATTTGGGACACCGCCATAACCAACTGGAAGCTTTTCATTTATTGTCATGTAGCTACTGTACATTACTGTTTGTGAAAAGGTGTAAAGTAATCCTATATGGGATGGGCAGCTAAAGGCCACTTGATACTTAACTAAAAATCTAATTCATTAATTGACCAGGCCTTGGACATCCCAGAGGGACTCAGTGGGGAGGCCATCACCGGCGGTGAGGACTGCCATGGCAAGCTGTCAGCCATCAATAGCGACGCTACATCTGACATGTCTCCCGTCCGGGCCCATAACTTCAACCACAGCACGGAGCAGCTACCCATCCAGCTAGAAGCCTTGGTGGGGAAAGGGAGGTTTGCTGAGGTGTGGCGGGCCAGGCTCCACCACCAGGCAGCTGGTCCTCAGTATGAGACGGTGGCAGTGAAGGTGATGGTTTTCCCTCTTCCCTTTTTTCTCACCCCTCCATTTGTTCTGTAGTTTTGTGTCATTTTCATGTGATATAATACTTTGAATAAATGTTTATTTGATTTCAAGATCTTCCCGTCTGTGGAGTATGTGTCCTGGAGCAACGAGAGGGCCATCTTCTCTGATGCCAACCTGGAGCATGAAAATGTGGTTCAATTCCTGACAGCAGAAGAGCGAGGGCCCTCCGGCTCCCCTCAGAGGCAGTACTGGCTGGTCATGGCCTACCACGGCCTGGGAAACCTACAGGTTAGTTTGATTTAGCTTTGTTTTGTTTATTGCTAGGTTGATTAAGTGTATATTGTTGTTATATGGTTCAGTAGAAGACTAGAAGAGATAACTAGTACATTTTATTTTACATACAATTTCATAAAAATGTTGTCAAATAATCCTGAGGGATGGGTCACTAAATGGGTCATTCATTCATTAGGACTTCCTGGCTGGCCATGTGTTGAGCTGGGCTGAGCTGTGTGCTATGGCTGGGTCGGTGGCTCGAGGATTGGCCCACCTCCACAGTGACACCACCCCTTGTGGGATCCCCAAGGTGCCGGTGGCCCACCGTGATCTGAAGAGCAGCAACATCGTGGTAAAAAGCCGGAGAGAGTGTGCCCTCTGTGACTTTGGTCTGGCTCTGAGACTGGACCTCTCCCTCACCGTGGATGACTTTGCCAACAGTGGCCAGGTAAGGTGAAACAGGTGAAATGACCAAAGTAGTTGCTAAGGGAACCTGTATCAGTGTTCCGCTAAAGCGACTAAGCAGTAGGCCTATGCCTGCTGCTTTCTGACATAACTACTCTGAGAGAATTATGGAAAATAACATATTAAATTGTAGAGTCATGGTTGAATGCCCCGTTGAATAAAAACTATGCTATATGAATTAAATTGTTTATAAAGCCGTGCTAAAACCAGAATGAATCAGAAGGCCCTTCATGTAGTGTTAATTTGTTTAAGCTACGGTCACTGTCCTTGTTGTCCAGGTGGGTACAGCTCGCTACATGGCCCCTGAGGTGTTGGAGTCCAGAGTGAATCTGGAGGATCTGGAGGCCTTTAAACAGATGGATGTCTACTCCATGGCCCTGGTCCTCTGGGAAATGGTGTCCCGCTGTGAAGTCATAGGAGGTACAATAAGCTATTCTATTATGGGCCAAGTCAGGGGTAAATGTTCTTAACTAGCATCGTCTCTAAATGTAGAATAGATGATAAATAACAAAAAGGATTTACAGTGTGTTTCCTGTATTTTCATAGAGGTTAAGAGTTACGAGCCGCCGTTTGGCTCTAAGGTGTGTGACCAGCCGTGTGTGGACAGCATGAGGGACCTGGTCCTGAGGGACAGAGGCAGACCTGAGATACCCACCAGCTGGACAACACATCAGGTAAACTGTGTGTTTGCGGGCGTGCGTACGTGTGAGAGCGTGGTGAGGGAACTGGGTAGTCAGCACTTCTCAGTGAATTCAGGCCAGAATTCAGTCAGATTGCTCTAGTCGACAAGGCAGGTTTTAAAGGAAATGTTACCATGTTCAATGAGATCGCATTCAAGGACAAGCCTGGAGATGTCGGCTCAATTAGAAATTACCTTTAAATGTGAAGCACGTTATAGCACGGTTTCCGATTGAATCCCAGTTTGAATGATAACCTATGATAACGATCATAAATAAAAGCTCTGGTTGTGAACAGGTTTGGGGTCAATTCCATTCCAGCCAAAAAAGGAAGTAAACCGAAAAACTGTAGAAACAGTTGAAGTCGGAAGTTAACATACACTTAAGTTGGAGTCATTAAAACGTGTTTTTCAACCACTCCACAAATTTCTTGTTAACAAACTATAGTTTTGGCAAGTTGGTTAGAACATCTACTTTGTGCATGACACAAGTAATTTTTCCAACAATTGTTTACAGACAGATTAATGCACTGTATCACAAGTCCAGTGGGTCCGAAGTTTACATACACTAAGTTGACTGTGCCTTTAAACAGCTTGGAAAATTCCAGGAAATGATGTCATGGCTTTAGAAGCTTCTGATTGGCTGATTGACATAATTTGAGTCAATTGGAGGTGTACCTGTGGATGTGTTTCAAGGCCTACCTTCAAACTCAGTGCCTCTGATTGACATCATGGGAAAATCAAAAGAAATCAGCCAAGACCTCAGAAAATAAATTGTAGACCTCCACAAACCTGTTTCATCCTTGGGAGCAATTTCCAAATGCCTGAAGGTACCACGTTCATCTGTACAAACAATAGTATGCAAGTATAAACACCATGGGACCACACGGCCGTCATACCGCTCAGGAAGGAGACGCGTTCTGTCTCCTAGAGATTAACGTACTTTGGTGCGAGAAGTGCAAATCAATCCCAGAACAACAGCAAAGGACCTTATGAAGATGCTGGAGGAAACAGGTACAAATGTATCGATATCCACATAACCTGAAAGGCCGCTCAGCAAGGAAGAAGCCACTGCTCCAAAACCGCCATAAAAAAGCCAGACTACAGTTTGCAACTGCACATGGGGACGAAGATAGTACTTTTTGGAGAAATGTCCAAAAAGTGATAAAACAAAAATAACTATTTGGCCATAATCACCATCGTTATGTTTGGAGGAAAAAGGGGGAGGCTTGCAAGCTGAAGAACACTATCCCAACCGTGAAGCACAGGGGTGGCAGCATCATATTGTGGGGGTGCTTTACTGCAGTAGGGACTGGTGCATTTCACAAAATAGATGGCGTCATGAGGGAGGAAAATTATGTGGATATATTGAAGCAAGACATCAGTCAGGAAGTTAAAGCTTGGTTGCAAATGGGTCTTCCAAATGGGTAATGACCCCAAGCATACTTTAAAAGTTGTGGCAAAATGGCTTAACTTGACCCTACTCATCCCTGTCGCGGGATCATTTTCGTCAGCAACCGCTGAATAGCATAGTGCAACAGTCAAATAATATTACTAAAAAATATTCATATTCATGAAATCACAAGTGCAATATTGCAAAACACAGTTTAGCCTTTTGTTAATCCACCCGTCGTCTCAGATTTTGAAATTATGCTTCACAACGAAAGCAATCCAAGCGTTTGTGTAAATTTATCGATAGCATAGCATTATGTACACTTAGCATCAGGAAGCTTGGTCTCGAAAATCAGAAAAGCAATCAAATGAACCGTTTACCTTTGATCTTCGGATGTTTTCACTCACGAGACTCCCAGTTACACAACAAATGTTCCTTTTGTTCCATTCTTTTGTTCCATAAAGATGACTTTTATACCCAAAATACCGACGTTTGTTTGTCGCATTATGTTCAGAAATCCACAGGAAAGAGCGGTCACGGCAACGCAGGCGGAAAGTTTTTTTATAATCATTCCTCAGGTAGTTTTTAAAATATATATTCGATAATATATCAACCGAGTGTGTAGGTTTTTCAATAACAGCGGGAGGAACAATGGCGGCTTTACTCTGTAGCACAAAAACTCACTCTGAGAGTCCCCACCTATCCACTTACGCAATGTGATCTTTCACGCTAATTTTTCAAAATAAAAGCCTGAAACGATGTCTAAAGACTGGCACCTTAGGCAAGCCAGAGAAAAAGGAATATGGTTGATATCCCTTTAAATGGAGGATAGGCATGCATAGGAACAGAAGGGTTTCAAAATAAGAGGCACTTCCTGATTGGATTTTCCTCAGGGTTTCGCCTGCAATATCAGTTCTGTTATACTCACAGACAATATTTTGACAGTTTTGGAAACATTAGTGTTTTCTATCATAATCTGTCAATTATATGCATACTCTAGCTTATGGTCCTGAGAAATAGGCCGTTTATTTTGGGAACGTTATTTTTCCAAACATAAAAATAGTGCCCCCTAGCTTCAAGAGGTTAAGGACAACAAAGTCAAGTTATTGGAGTGGCCATCACAAAGCCCTGACCTCAACCCTATAGAAAATGTGTGGGCAGAACTGACAAAGCGTGTGTGAGCATGGAGGCCTACAAACCTGACTCAGTTATCCAGCTCTGTCAGGAGGAATGGGCCAAAATTTACCCAACTTATTGTGGGAAACTTGTGGAAGGCTACCCAAAATGTTTGTTAAACAATTAAAAGGCAATGCTTTTTTTTAAAGGCAATGCTTTGAGTGTATGTAAACTTCTGACCCACTAGGAATGCGGTGAAGGAAATAAAAGCTGAAATAAATAATTCTCTACTATTATTCTGACATTTCACATTCTTAAAATAAAGAGGTGATCCTAACTGACCCAAGACAGGAAATCCTTACTAGGATTAAATGTCAGGAATTGTGAAAAACGGAGTTAACGTATTTGGCTAAGGTGTATGTAAACTTCCGACTTCAACTGTATACATTTTCTTTTTACTTCCTTGAACCCAACGCTGGTTGTCAATAATCAAACCTTCCTGGTATTGCTCTTCCAAACTGCAGGGGATGAATCTGCTGTGTGCCACCATCACTGAGTGCTGGGACCATGACCCAGAGGCCAGGCTCACAGCCCACTGTGTGGTGGAGCGCTTTGGAAGTCTAGAAGAGGAGATGGAGCAGGAGGTGTTAGACGCTGTCAACAACAGCCAGGAGTGTCCTCCCTCTGACACCTTCCCTGACTCCACCGGCTGTGATGTGGACCCTCTGGCCCCTGAAACAGATACAGAGGGGACCCTCATCCCTGGGCAGATAAGTGAGATATTATAAGGAGGACTTGATCACCAAAAAGAGACATCTTTGTATGATAGATTGAAGGCACTCTACCCTATGAAAAAGAGGAAAACATATTTTTTCTATGATAGATTGTATCCTTTGAAGGAGCTGGTCTCCTGATTGATTTGTAATATAACCTTTATGAAGTGTCTTATGAATGCACGTATGAACTTTTGCCACTGAAGAGATATTCTTTCTGCCCCTTGGAAAGTTGTGTGTACAGGATTCAGGGAACAGAGCAAACAAGCAGACCACAAATCATTATCCCAACTTCACTATCACACTGCAAAATGTCAATTTTACCAATAACTCAAAAAGCAGATTTGTTTCCAAATCTGAAGTACATACATCCTATAATGAATGATCACATGGATCTGTTCTAAATGCAGGTTGACGTTTATTTTCATGAATCTTGTCCTGGAGGCAGAACTGAGCTATTTCCACTTAGATAGGCTAGCTGCAAAGAAATAAATGGGCTATTATTTAATTTTAGGTTAGGGTTAGGCATAAGGGTTAGCAGTGTGGTTAAGATTAGATTTCAAATCAGATTTTATGACTTTGTGGCTGTGCCAGCTAGTGACCACTCTGCAGAGCTGCCTCCAGAACAGGGTTAATGATAGAAAAATGCAAATTGCACTTAAAATGGAACCTTATTCCCTACAGATTGCACCACTTTTGACCAGATTCCTATGGCTCTGCACTATATAGGGAAATAGGATGCCATTTTGGACGTACAAATGTTTATTATTTGCTAAAGTATAGAGAGCACTACGTTTTGACAACCTTCATTGGTATACCAGCTATTTAAATTGGTCCTTGCTCCTATTGGAGATAATTTACTTTACAATAATTATTACTGATGATTAATTCTTTTTTTTCCTATGAGGTTTCCATTGCCTTCTCAGTGTGTAGCCTCAAACAGTGGTGTGGTTCTCATTCCCCTTAATATATCCTAAATGGCTCCCTATGACCTACATACTGTGGTGCACTACTTTAAACCAGTTAGCGCAGAGCTGAGAGGTTTGCATTTTTCTAAGAGTTTCATTCTGATTAACCACAAGATGCTCTGACTAAATGGTGAATGCTGTTATATAGGCTAGAGACCACAACACACAAGCGAACAGGGTGAAATGCCTTTTTTAAGATGAATGAGAACCAAAGAGCTTTTAATGATCATTTGAACTGATAGCTGTACACAAGGACTTTCTAAGGATACTTAGATCCGTTTGTAGCTATTGCATACAACTACATTGTCAAGGCTCGTTTTTCCCCACCATGTGAAGTACTTGCTGCCTTCATCTGTTTACTAAGACACATAGTTAATTTGTTTAATTCAAATCTGATGTCTGAGCATTATTAAGAGGGCATGATCTATCTTTATATACTATGCATCAGAGAACTCACAGTAAGAGCGACTGCTCTCCCAGACAGCCTGGTATGACACTCAGATCTACACCAATTCAGTCATTCACTGACTCTCTTGCTTCAAAGGTAATGTTAAAATCTTTTATCACACTAACCGAGCGGACTAAAATAATTAAAACAGGAGTTGGTGTAGATTTGATTACGCCATTAAGAAGATCAATAGCTTTTTCCCATAGAACCAATCAATGGCTGGGAAAGAAGCGCTGTCTAATTGTGAGAGGCATGGCAGTGACATCCTCTTTGAATCATGAGCTGGGTCGTGTTAGATTGGCACAAATGCAAGAAAACAAGGTAAAATGTAAAAGTACTCCCTTAGCCTTTATTGGACAAGTCTATTTTTTGATTTCCGTTGTGTGCCCTAATGACCACAACCAAGGTTAACCCACTTCCCTTGGGAATGGTCAAGTTTGAGGATGCACAGAGTAAGACCATTGCCTTAACTATATGGAGAAATATCCAAGTATGATATTAATGAACTATGCAGAAGACTAAAGAATGATGTTATTGAACTTCTGATGAATGACCACAGATAAAAACAAAATTGTGAACTGGTTCCACAACATGTTAGCTATTTGTCTTGTAAAATAGGTTATGTATCAGGTCTCTTATTTTGTTACTATTTGTGAGGGGCGGGAAACCCACCACAAAACTGTCATAAAGACATGAAAAAGAACGTCAAGCAGCTTTATTGGTTTGTTGTTCCAGAACCCTTATTTTAAGAGGTTGACATTATACGTATCACAATATTTCAATAAGAAGCACAGATTTAGGCCCGGATTCAATCGGATTGAGCTTTCAGTATGTGCCATTTAAAAGCTAATTTCCAATTGAGCCAACATATGCGAATGTGGTCTCCACAAAGGCAGGAACAATGTCTTTTTTTTCTGTTTTAATTTGACCCCTTTTTCTCCCCAATTTTGTGGTATCCAATTGTTTAGTAGCTACTATCTTGTCTCATCGCTACAACTCCCGTACGGCTCAGGAGAGACGAAGGTTGAAAGTCATGCGTCCTCCGATACACAACCCAACCAAGCCGCACTGCTTCTTAACACAGGGCGCATCCAACCCGGAAGCCAGCCGCACCAATGTGTCGGAGGAAACACCGTGCACCTGGCAACCTTGGTTAGCGCGCACTGCGCCCGGCCCGCCACGGGAGTCGCTGTTGCGCGATGAGACAAGGATATCCCTACCGGCCAAACCCTCCCTAACCCGGACGACGCTAGGTCAATTGTGCGTGGAACAATGTCGACAAAGTGTGATTGGATTGAATCCCGGACCCAGAGAGCAGCAATATTATACAGTATTGTATATGAAGAACAAATAATGACATGAACAGATGTATTGAAAGAAAAAAACATTCAAGTTTGTCATAATTTATTCTGGTTGTTTTAATAGTTTTGTTGATTCAAGTGACAAGAGCCCTTTTACTGAGAAAAAATAAACTACACCTAAAACAAGTAAAATACACTGAGTATACAACACATACTCTTTCCATGAGACTGACCAGGGGAATCCAGGTGAAAGCTGTGATCCCTTATTGCAGGGATGCAAACTGCTGAGGGGACAAAAAAGGTGACACTTGTTTTGCACTGAAACATAAAACATCCCTGCTAAGGGGAAATGCAGGTTAACTAATTAAACAAAGAATATGATCAGTCTCCTATTTCTAACGCAGATCGCGCTGAAAGTCCTGCCTCTCCCATCTCCTCATTGGTTTATAGAAGCAGGTACCCACGTGCCATCTCCTCATTGGTTATAACCACGTGGGTGATTGAGTCAACATAGGAAGCTTTCAACACCATGTGGTTCATACAACAAACTGAGGCTGTTGAGGGCAAAAAAATAGGGTGCAACTCAATATTAGGAAGGTGTTCCTAATGTTTTGTACACTCATTGTATATTTGCTAAGTTAACAGGATTTGTTGTTGCAATTTATGTACAATAGAAAACCCTAGATTTCTGCATAAAAATATCTTTGGTCTCTGTACATTAAGCAAATATTTCAGGTACAGTTGAAGTCGGAAGTGTACATACACTTAGGTTGGAGTCATTAACTTGTTTTTCAACCACTTCTCAAATTTCTTGTTAACAAACTATAGTTTTGGCAAGTTGGTTAGGACATCTACTTTGTGCATGACAAGTACTTTTTCCAACAATTGTTTAGACATTTCACTGTATCACAATTCCAGTAGGTCAGAAGATTAAAGGCACAGTCAACTTACTGTAAACAGCTTAGAAAATTCCAGAAAAGGATGTCATGGCTTTAGAAGCTTCTGATAGGCTAATTGACACCATGAGTCAATTGGAGGTGTACCTGTGGATGTTTCAAGGCCTACCTTCAAACTCAGTGCCTCTTTGCTTGACATCATAGGAAAATCAAAAGAAATCTGCCAAGATCTGAGAAAATAGATTGTAGACCTCCACAAGTCTGGTTCATCCTTGTGAGCAATTTCCAAAAGCCTGAAGGTACCACGTTCATCTGTACAAACAATAGTATGCAAGTATAAACACCATGGGACCACCCAGCCGTCATACCGCTCAGGAAGAAGGAGTGTTCTGTCTCCAAGAGATGAACGTACTTTGGTGCGAAAAGTGCAAATCAATCCCAGAACAGCAGCACGGGACCTTGTGAAGATGCTGGAGGAAACAGGTAATAAAGCATCTATATCCACAGTAAAACGAGCACTATGTCGACATAACCTGAAAGGCCGCTCAACAAGGAAGAAGCAACTGCTCCAAAACCGCCAAAAAAAGGCAGACTACGGTTTGCAACTTCACATGGGGACAAATATTGGAGAATGTACTTTTTTGGAGAAATGTCCTCTAGTCTGATGAAACAAAAATAGAACTGTTTGACCATAACAACCATCGTTATATTTGGAGGAAAAAGGGGGAGGCTTGCAAGCCGAAGAAAACCATCCCAACCGTGAAACACGGGGGTGGCAACCATGTTGTGGGGGTACTTTGCTGCAGGAGGGACTGGTGCATTTCACAAAATAGATGGCATCATGAGGGAGGAAAATTATGTGGATATATTGATGCAACATCTCAAGACATCACTCCGGAAGTTAAAGCTTGGTCGCAAATGGGTCTTTCAAATGGACAATGACTCCAAGCATACTTCCAAAGTTGTGGCAAAATGGCTTAAGGACAACAAAGTCAAGGTATAAAAGTGGCCATCACAAAGCCCTTTCTTCAATCCTATAGAGAATTTGTGGGCAGAACTGAAAGTGTGTGTGAGCAAGGAGGCCTACAACCTGACTCAGTTACACCAGCTCTATCAGGAGGAATGTGCCAAAATTCACCCAACTTACTGTGGGAAGCTTGTGGAAGGCTACCCGAAACATTTGACCCAAGTTAAACAATTTAAAGGCAATGCTACCAAATACTAATTGAGTGTATGTAAACTTCTGACCCAGTGGGAATGTTCTGAAAGAAATAAAAGCTGAAATCAATTATTCTCTCTACTGTTATTGACATTTCACATTCTTAAAATAAAGTGTTGATCCTAACTGATCCAAGTAAAAATTCCCTGTCTTGGATAAAATGTCAGGAATTGTGAAAAACTGAGTTAAGGTGTATGTAAACTTCCAACTTCAAATGTATATTCTTCATTTTTGTACTGTTTCAAACAAACATATGTTTCTTCATGTTGAGAAAAATAACATTTGTAAATGTCATTCTTTTCATATTCACTCGCAATGACAATCAGAAGATTTTCTTACAGCTTACTGGTGGCAAAGAAGTATCCTACTGTACAACATTTATTGCCTGCTTCCCTGATACTGTAAAACACTTTTTTAATTAACACCTTTTCCACACACACACCTCTCGTACAACATAAAAAAGATCACAAATGAAAGCACTGCCATCCTTCACTTGTAGCCCTGGAATGTAACTAAAAAACAAGTCATTCTAATACAGACAATTGCATGGGTACAAATTACAAAAAGGTGAATTAATCTAACTTGTTTTTTCCATAAAAAATATTAAATTATTCCCTTAAGCAGCATTCTGGTACAGTAATCTCAATTAACAGATACACCAACAATCACACAGCCATTTTGTGGTCTCAATCCACCTCATCAACACATTTCAGTTTTGTTCCTTCTCATGATGAAATACAAATGTTCCCATAATTGATGTAGACCCTGTTGGCAACCATACAGAAAACCAAACATCTAGAAGCAGCTGCAAAATGACCCACAAAATACAAATTACAACTGGATCCATAATTAAACTTAAAAACAACAAGTTTCTTAAGATCTAGGCCTACTATATAGGAATAAAAATCATTTAAAAAAAGAGAAAAAAAGACATCAGTAGCTGCTCATTTGTTTATCACAGTTATTGCAATCACTTTTGCATATCTTCAGAAACAGCAGTAGCATAAAAACCATAATACTATTATTAACCTAACAATAAGTTACTACATAGGACCATAAACAACATAACATGGCATGTCAGTGGCACTTCTTTAACTGTAGTCTAATCAGAGTACTGTTCGACACATTTGGTTTTAGGCCATGTTAATCTACACTTCAGATAGACATGGCATTATTAGTCTTCAGTGTCCTGCCACCTTGGAATCTGTTGGTTTTGTTAATGCCATTTACAATGCATGTTCAAATCCAACCCCAGGCACATCACATAAACCAAAAATGTAAGGTTGCCAAATTGTTTCATACCAAGTGTATGCTCAAATTAATTACTCAATATTCAGTGGAGTGCTTAGAGAAGAGGGACAATTTGAATGCGTATTTATAAAAGCTATACCCTACACCATGAAACTTACAAGATTCAAGTTAAATAGCTAAATTAACTGATGTTACTTCACTAATAGAGGAACATTAAAATTTGGCAAAAGCATACCATATCAACTGAAATTAGACAAACTTACAAAATAACACCTTTAATAACGCCTTTAACTTTAAATGGAATATATAGCTGCAAGTCCTACTGTATAAGTATAAGTACTATACAAGTGTAAGTACTATACAATTGCATTACTACATATATTCCATTATAGGTACTATGGAATAATGCCCTGACCAATTGTGAAGCTGAAAGAGTATCTGAAACTGGGAAGTCCCTATTCACTTCAGAAGGTGTACATTATGGCTGTTCAATTCATTTTCCCACATGACAGACACATAATACGTACAAGGTGAATTCCACATCATCTCTGGCTCGTCATAGAGGATTTAAAGGCATCAAACAAACGTATTAATATAAAAAGCCCTATTCCCTCCCTCACCAGTAAAATGTTCTTTAAAAAAATATATTAGTCCATTATTTATGAAAATCATAAAAAAATAAAGTTAACTACAATCTACATCAAGTATCATCACTATTGGCCTGCCTGTAACTTTACTGCACTGTGAAAGTCTTAGTGCCATTTTCATTTCAGATACACCTTTATCTTCACGCATGCATCTACAAAATCATCAAATGCATCTAATATCACACCAAAATTGATATTTTAAGGGCCTAACTAAGACAATCAAACTTTTAGAGCACCTTCCCAGTTTGCCAGATATGGACCTTTCACCAGGAAACAAATACACGCTAATAACAATCTGCTGTCCATTTTAAATACTGCATTGTTACATTGATTGGCATTGAATCATCTGATAACTTGCTATAAAAATGCTAACTGAAAATGTAGATGTTTCATATGAGTTCTAAGACTGTAACAAACCCTACATGACAACACTAGGAACCTGAATATGCTACAGTCCCCCTGAGGGGAATATAGTATGTCTTAGTGTTAGGATAGGGGGTCATACATAGCACCGGCACCTCACCGTGATCATCTAGCTACACTTGGGGTATGGCTTCTTCGGATTTTGCTTAGTTTACTGGTGCCTCGTTTGTTAGTTTAACAAAAAGAAAAGTGCAGTCAATGGCTTATTTTTCCCCTTTTCTGAAAGTATCTAGCAATTTCATGAACGTCATTCACAATGGGCCACGGTCTTTGTCTGTTCCAAAACTGCAGCATTAAAAGAAGTTCTAGGCTGTACAAATGTGTCTAAACTGGACAGATAAGGTATTGTGGTAAGATATCCTTCTTTCAGGCATTTAAACTTAAATACATATGTAAAATACATATTTTGCACTGAATTTTGTTTTACGAAACATTTGTTCAAAAGTGTCACACATTTCCCTGACGGTGGGTTTAATGTGATTGATTCCTAAACAACTTTCCTGACTTTTCCTTGATTATTTTCCAAGGATCAAATCCTTTCCAACTGGACTGTGGAACCCTGAAATGGGATGCCTGAGGTTGTGGGATGGCCAAGTATGGTCGACTACAAAACGGGCTGCCAGATTGCGTCCCAGATGGCACCCTATTCCCTACATAGAGCACTACTTTTGGCCAGGGCCTATGGCCATAGGCCCATTTAAGGAATGGGGTTCCATTTGGGCCGCAGTCCCAGAGAGAGAACCTTACTGTTAGTTAGTCAGCCAGCCAATCAACCAGACAGTCAGTTAGTTCCACATACACAGGGATGAAGTTGAACAGTAGAAGACAGAGTTACCACTAAGCTGGAGGAACTGGAGCAAGGGTCTGGAAGAGGCAAAAAGCTTCCTTAGTACCAAGAGGTCTATATAATGTACATAGTTATATAATGTGAGTGTGCCCATGTATGTGGAAAGGACAAGGTAGGAAATACAGGCAAGGGAACTCACCAATAGGAATTATCTTGGTGGTATTGAGGGGCGGGAGCTGTTGTGGTAGAGGGCAGGCGCTACAGAAGTCTGAGCAGGCAGGACAGACGAGAACCCCATTGTATACCCAGTCATTAACACGCACACTGACGCTCAGCAGCTGACCCGTACGTACACACTGGTACGCAGTGTCCTCCACCCACACCGTCAGACCCTGGGTAGAGCAAGAGATCTGGAAACATTAACAATATAACATTTAAGTATGAGTTTTTTGTTGTATGGGTCACTTCAAAATGTATATATATCTGCCTGTCGCACATCTATAATAGGGTTACATTAACCCACAACACAAAAATGTAATTTAACTGAATTTGTGATTTTGTAAGCTCATATGATAAAAGCATGAGACTTAACGGTGGTAAACGTTATTAAGAAGACTTGTATTATATGGATGAAGCATCAAAACATAGATTACAGAGATATCTAAAGATTGTTACTTATTCTGCATTACCTTATAGCAGCCACTTCCCCAGTCAGGGTAGGTCATGTGTCTGGTACTCTGGGCAGTCTTCTGGTACAAACACACTGAGTCTGGACCATACTGCTCAGCTTCGTAGTTCCTCCACCAATCTGGAAACAGTGTGTCAGGTAGCATACTAGTAAGTAGGGTTGCAACATTTTCAAAACTTTCCTGAAACAAAATTCCCAGATTTTCCAGAAATCCCAGTTGGAAGATTCCCAGGATTGGGATGGAGTAAGCAGAAAGGGAACAGGGAATTCTCCAAATGGGATTTCTGGAAAACCTAGGAAAATATCCTGAATTTTGCAAACCTTCAAGTGAGTTAACAGCCTCAGAGTACATGAACCAAGGCCTGAGGAACCAAGAGGCAACAACAATGCAAGAAGGGAAAGGATATTACCGGGCTGGTTCTCCTGGACCCTGCAGTAGGAGTTGCGTTGGTACTCTCCACTCAGGTGCCAGCTAAACTCCTGGCTGAAGGGACAGTAGTCAGCTATCTCCACAGCTCCACTGTAGGAGGCCAGATCCATCACAGAGACTTCAGGGATATGGTCAAAGTACTGCCGGAGAGGAGGAGGAAGAGATTTACTGTATGGGGTGTACTTAACACTATGCTGGTCACAATTGGTCAACATCTTAAATAAAGACCATTTCAAATTTGTTTTTGTTGCCTTTTTTGTCGAAAAGGTACAAACTTTGCTTGTAATGTTTATCTTATAATCCTCTGTAGTGGTCCAATAGGTTTCTGACAGAGTCTTGCTCGCGTCATGTTATCGTCACTGGGTTTATTGTCATAGCCTCGATTTCTAGGTTTTGTGACTATGGAGGATGGCATTGCGAGACTCGCAATTTACCTGGTAGTCCAGGGGTAGGTCCTGAGGGTACTTCTGCAGGTTGCAGACGGCCACTGCCAGCTGGTCCTGCCTGCAGGTGAGCTGAAGGGGTGTGGCTCGCACTGTGTCACAGTAAAGGGTCACTACTTTACGACTGAAAATCAATAACTCATGAGGGTTAGGTCAGGTTGAGCCACAGTTTCTAATTTAAAATGTTTTTATTGTTGTTGGTTACAGTGAATTTCTAATCAAGTTTAAGCGTCAAATGGCTTGATGTTTGTGTTCACAGAAATATCGACATATGATTTGTTCCATTTGATTTGCACGCCTTTTGATTGGAACAAAACTTTCCATACACATTTGCCCATGGTAGAAATGGTCAGAAAGGGACTTCGGGGGACCTGAATGCAAAAAAAAACATTTAGGAGACACAGGTGCTCAAAGTTGATCCATTTTGAATTCCACACTCTACCATGAGACATCCACATCTTTATCACTGGAAAAGAAACTGTTGAGTTTGATATCATTTAAAAGCTTATAAAACAGGGTTGTCAAACTATTTGACATTTCTTGATTTAAAAAAATTACTAAAGTAATTTATTAACCTTTAACATCAATTGTCACAAAATGCGTAAACTACGCTCGGCCGTGGCTTGCTCTATAAAGCAGGCAGACAGTCATCCAGTTACTGTTTGATTGAATGTTAGAACCAAACGAGTGACCTAAGCGACTTTGAGCATGGTATGAACGTCGGTGCTATTTGGCAGAATTCAGTATCTAAGAAACGGCCGCCCTCCTGGACTTTTCAAGCATGACGGTGTCTAGGGTTTACCCAGAATGGTGAGACAAACAAAAAAGCATCCAGTTAGCAGCAGTGCTGTGGCCAAAAACAACTTGTTGATGAGAGAGGTCGAAGGAGAAGGGCAAGAATAATGCAAGCTAACAGGCAGGCCACAAACCAATAACGGCGTAGTACAACAGTGGTGTGCAGAACGGCATCTCAGGATGCAAACCTCGTTGATCTTTGTCATGAATGGGCTATGGCAGCAGACGACCACACCGGGTTATCAGCTAAAATTAAGAAGGAGTGGCTCCAGTGGGCACGCGATCATCAACACTGGACAATTGAGGAGTGGGAAAACACTCCTTAGCAATCTCACTGAAATAAAGACCTCCTCCATTCCTGACATTATTGAAAAAGAAATTGTGATACCTCACATCTCAAAATAGGGCTACTTAATGTTAGATCCCTCACTTCCAAGGCAGTTATAGTCAATGAACTAATCACGGATCATAATCTTGATGTGATTGGCCTGACTGAAAGATGGCTTAAGCCTGATGAATTTACTGTGTTAAATGAGGCTTCACCTCCAGGTTACACTAGTGACCATATCCCTCGCGCATCTCGCAAAGGTGGAGGTGTTGCTAACATTTATGATAGCAAATATAAATTTACAACAACAAAAAAATGTAAAAACTATGTTTTCATCTTTTGAGCTTCTAGTGATGAAATCTATGCAGCCTACTCAATCACTTTTTATGTCTCCTGTTTACAGGCCTCCTGGGCCATATACAGCGTTCATCACTGAGTTCCTATCGGACCTTGTAGTCATGGCAGATAAGTCACATTTTTGGTGACTTAATATTCACATGGAAAAGTCCACAGACCCACTCCAAAAGGCTTTCGGAGTTATCGTCGACTCAGTGGGTTTTGTCCAACATGTTTCCGGACCTACTCACTGCCACAGTCATACTCTGGACCTAGTTTTATCCCGTGGAATTAATGTTGTGGATCTTAATGTTTTTCCTCATAATCCTGGACTATCGGACCACCATTTTATTATGTTTGCAATCGCAACAAATAATCTGCTCAGACCCCAACCAAGGATCATCAAAAGCAGTGCTATAAATTCTCAGACAACCCAAAGATTCCTAGATGCCCTTCCAGACTCCCTCCGCCTACCCAAGGACATCAGAATACAAAAATCAGTTAACCACCTAACTGAAGAACTCAATTTAACCTTGCGCAATACCCTAGATGCAGTCGCACCCCTATAAACAAAAAACATTTCTCATAAGAAACTAGCTCCCTGGTATACAGAAAATACCCGAGCTCTGAAGCAAGCTTCCAGAAAATTGGAAAGGAAATGGCGCCACACCAAACTGGAAGTCTTCCAACTAGCTTAGAAAGACAGAACCGTGCAGTATCGAAGAGCCTGCTGCTCGATCAGCCTATTTTTCCAATTTAATTGAGGAAAATAAGAACAATCCTAAATGTATTTTTTGATACTGTCGCAAAGATAACTAAAAAGCAGCATTCCCCAAGAGAGGATCGCTTTTACTTCAGCATTGATAAATTCATGAACTTTTGAGGAAAAGATCATGATCATTAGAAAGCAAATTACGTACTCCTCTTAAAAACTAGGTATTCCTCCAAAGCTCAGTTGTCCCGAGTCTGCACAACTCTGCCAGGACCTAGGATCAAGGGAGACACTCAAGTGTTTTAGTATCACATCTCTTGACACATTGATGAAAATAATCATGGCCTCTAAACCTTCAAGCTGCATACTGGACCCTATTCCAACTAAACTACTGAAAGCTGCTTCCAAATTGGTCTACACTGACAAGTTCTGGCCTGGTTTAGATATTATCTGTTGGAAAGATATCAGTTTGTCTCTGTGGATTGTTTGTCCTCTGACAAATCAACTGCAAATTTTGATGTTCCTCAAAGTTCCGTTTTAGGACCACTATTGATTTCACTATATATTTTACATCTTGGTGATGTCATTCGGAAACATAATGTTAACTTTCATTGCTATGCGGATGACACACAGCTGTACATTTCGATGTACATAGTGAGGCCCCAACATTGCCCTCGCTAGAAGCCTGTGTTTCATACATAAGGAAGTGGATGGCTGCACATTTTCTACTTTTAAACTCTGACAAAACAGAGATGCTTGTTCTAGGTCCCAAGAAACAAAGAGACCTTCTGTTAAATCTGACAATTAATCTTCATGGTTGTACAGTCGTCTCAAGTAAAACTGTGAAGGACCTCGGCGTTACTCTGGACCCTGATCTCTCTTTTGACGAACATATCAAGACTGTTTCAAGGACAACCTTTTTCCATCTATGTAACATTGCAAAAATCAGAAACTTTCTGTCCAAAAATTATGCAGAAAAATGAATCCATGCTTTTGTCACTTCTAGGAAATGCTCTACTTTCCGGCTACCCGGATAAAGCACTAAAACTTCAGTTAGTGCTAAACATGGCTGCAAGAATCTTAACTAGATCCCAAAAATATGATCATATTACTCCAGTGCTAGCCTCTCAACACAGGCTTCCTGTTAAGGCAAGGGCTAATTTAAAGGTTTTACTGCTAACCTACAAAGCATTACATGGGCTTGCTCCAAAGATATCCCTCTAGTGGTGTGGGGGCTGTGCTTTGGTAAAGTGGGTGGGGTTATAGCCTGCCTGTTTGGCCCTGACCGGGGGTATCGTCAGAAGGGGCCAGTGTCTCCCGACCCCTCCTGTCTCAGCCTCCAGTATTTATGCTGCAGTCGTTTGTGTCGGGGGGCTAGGGTCAGTCTGTTATATTGGAGTATTTCTCCGGTCTTATCCGATGTCCTGCGTGAATTTAAGTACACTGTCTCGGAGGACCTGAGCCCTAGGACCATGCCTCAGGACTACCTGATGACTCCTTGCTGTCCCCAGTTCACCTGGCCGTGCTGCTGCTCCAATTTCAACTGTTCTGCCTGCGCCTATGGAACCCTGACCTGTTCACCGGACGTGCTACCTGTCCCAGACCTGCTGTTTTCAACTCTCTAGAGACAGCAGGAGCGGTAGAGATACTCAATGATCGTCTATGAAAAGCCAACTGACATTTACTCCTGAGGTGCTGACCTGTTGCACCCTCGACAACCACTGTGATTATTATTATTATTATTAGACCCTGCTGGTCATCTATGAACATTTAAACATCTTGGCCATGTTCTGTTATAATCTCCACCCAGCACAGCCAGAGGAGGACTGGCAACCCCTCATAGCCTGGTTCCTCTCTAGGATTCTTCCTAGGTTCTGGCCTTTCTAGGGAGTTTTTCCTAGCCACCGTGCTTCTACGCCTGCATTGCTTGCTGTTTGGGGTTTTAGGCTAGGTTTCTGTACTTGGCTCATTGTGATCTAGCGACTCCTTGTGGTGGGCCGGGCACCGTTTTTTATTTATATATTACTTTAAAACAATTCCAATCCCCAAAGAATTTACGCTGTTCCGTACTAGATGGGTGTACCTAATAAACTTGCCGGTGACTGTATATTTCTATGATTTCAGTAGGTTTCCTGTGGAAGATTGACAGTATAATTTTAAACTGATCTTTCCATTCGAGTCAACATTCTCTGATGTGTGGGCCTCCAACCATCTTTGTGCTACCATTTGAAAGCTGAAATGTAAAGTTGTTTTCCCACTTCAGTACATTTATCAGCCAAAACATGACACCCACCCTGTACTCAAAAGCATACTGTGTCTTAACCAAACAACAAACACCTCAGGTTGTCAAATAAGGTCTAAACTACAACATATGCTAAAATGGAAAAAGTTCATGCCTTTTTAGATAATTAATGTTAAAGGGTAAAAAAGGAAATGTTTATAAAAAAAAAATTGCAAATAGTTTCACAACCCTGTTTATAAGCTTTTAAATAATATCTACCGTTTATCTTCTCAAGTGATGAAGAACTTGATGTCTGGTGGTCGGGTATGCAAAAGATGGATCAACTTTGAGCACCTCTTATCTCCTAAATGTTTTAGCATTCAGGTCCCACTTCTACCATGGGCAAATATGTATAGAAGGTTTCGTTCAAATCAAATGGGTGTGTGAAAGTGATTGAAATCAAATGTAATGACACATATGAGAAAAGGGTGTGTCGGCTAGTAATACTTTAAATTGGTTTAGGGGCATGCTATGTTCCTAGACGTTTAGATGTTTCAGTCAGTTGTGTATAGTAAGAAACCTAAACTGAGATTAGATACCCCCTTACCTCTGACGTTGCCTTTCAATCCAGAACTTACAGCTTTTCATCACAACGTCACAGCCCAGTCACAGCCCCAGTCCAGCCTCTCTGCCATGCTGTAGTTGGCTCTGTACCAACTAGAGAAAACATAGATGATGGGTAACATTGTACATCAAGTCAGGTAAACTCTTGAACTTCAATACAAATCATATGTCAAAGTCAAGTACCTTCAAATCACACCAATTCCCCCCCAAAAAGAGCCTTCAAGTCATTTAATAGTCAAAGCTCTTTAAATGACATAAAAAGGTTAAAGTCCTTATTTTATTGTATTCCATATAACAGTCTGCAACCCTACCCTGTGTCTTCCATGATGGCCAAGGTGAGCCTAGAAAACACTCTGTTCTGGGTGTGAGATCCAGTCATTGCTTCATTCTGTTATCAATACAAACAGGGTAAGTATTTATTATTATGAATAGATTAATAAATGAACCTATATGAGCACATACACTGAGTGTACAAAACATTAGTAATACCTTCATAATATTGTGTTGCATCTCCTTTTGCCCTCAGAGCAGCCTTAATTCATGGACTCTACAAGGTGTCAAGCATTCCAAAGGGATGCTGGCCCATGTTTACTCTAATGCTTCCCAAAGTTGTGTCAAGTTAACTGGATGTCCTTTAGTGGTGGACTATTTCTGATACACACAGGAAACCGTTAAGCAT
The DNA here is from genome assembly GCF_021184085.1 of Oncorhynchus gorbuscha. NCBI lineage: Eukaryota > Metazoa > Chordata > Actinopteri > Salmoniformes > Salmonidae > Oncorhynchus > Oncorhynchus gorbuscha. The sequence goes on from NC_060181.1 coordinate 72,165,733, forward strand.
GAAAAACCCAGCAGCGTTGCAGTTCTTGACACACTCAAACCGGTGCGCCTGGCACCTACTACCATACCCCGTAGTTAAATATTTTGTCTTGCTCATTCACCCTCTGCATGGCACACATACACAATCCATGTCTCAAATGTCTAAAGGCTTACAAATCCTTCCTTAAACTGTCTCCTCCCCTTCATCTACACCGATTTAAGTGGATTTAACAGGTAACATTAGGGTTGCAAAGGGTCTGAAACTTTCCGGTAATTTTCTGGAAATTTTCCATGGGAGGTTAAGCTCGGGACGTTTTGGGAATTTTGCAAAAAATAAAGTTAGCTTATAACAGTGAACCTTTTTTGTGGGACACTCTTTTGGTACATAATGTTGCCACTACCTTCTCTTATGACCGAAAATACCTTCTAGACATCAGGACTGCAATTACTCACCACAGACTAGCAGAACCCTTTTTCTTCTTTCACGACTGACGAGCCCGAGGATATACGGCTCCCTCGGGATCAGGCCCCGAGCCCCGTGATTTGCATGAAGAGAAGGCGCAGAAAGAGAGGCCGGAGAGCGGGATGCCTGCTGAGAAGTCGGAGGCGATCGAATAAACCCCCACTTCCTCAATTCTGCGAGCAAACATGCAATCTTTGGACAATAAAATGGACAAGTTATTGGGAAGATATCAACATGTTTTAAGCAGACCACAATAGTGCCTGTGCCCAAGAACACTAAGGTAACCTGCCTAAATGACTACCAAGCTGTAGCACTCACATCTGTAGCCATGAAGTGCTTTGAAAGGCAAGTCATGGCTCACATCAACACCATCATCCCAGAAAACCTAGACCCACTCCAATTTGCATACTGCCCCAACAGATACACAGATGATACAGACTATTGCACTCAACACTGCCCTTTCCCACCTGGACAAAAGGAACACCTGTGAGAATGGTATTCATTGACTACGGTTCAGTGTTCAACACCATAGTGCCCTCAAAGCTCATCACTAATCTATGGACCCTGGGACTAAACACCTCCCTCTGCAACTGGATCCTGGACTTCCTGACAGGCCGCCCCCAGGTGATAAAGGTAGGTAACAACACATCCGCCGTGCTGATCCTCAACACAGGGGCCCCTTAGGGGTGCGAGCTCAGCCTCCTCCTCCTGTACTCCCTATTCACTCAGGACTGCACGGACAGGCACGACTCCAACACCATCATTAAATTTGCCGATGACACAACAACAACGAGACAGCCTATAGGGAGGAGGTCAGAGTGCCAGGACAACAACCTCTCCCTCAACGTGATCAAGACAAAGGAGATGATTGTGGACTACAGGAAAAAGAGGACCAAGTATGCCCCCATTCTCATCAACGGGTCTGCAGTGGAGCAGGTTGAGAGCTTCAAGTTCCTTGGTGTCCACATCACCAACAAGCTAACATGGTCCAAGCACACCATGACAGTCGTGAAGCGGGCACGACAAACCTATTCCCCCTCAGGAGACAAAAGATTTGGCATGGGTCCTCAGATCCTCACAAGGTTCTACAGCTGCACCATCGAGAGCATCCTGACTGGTCGCATCACTGCCTGGTATGGCAACTGCTCGGCCTCTGACCAAGGCACTCCAGAGGGTAGTGGAAATGGCCCAGTCCATTACTGGGGCCAAGCTTCCTGCCATCCAGGATCTCTATACCAGGCGATGTCAGAGGAAGGCCCTAAAAATTGTCAAAGACTCCAGCCACCCTAGTCTTAGACCGTTCTCTCTAATACCACACAGCAAGCGGTACCAGAGCACCAAGTCTAGGTTCAAGAGGCTTCTAAACAGCTTTTACCCCCAAGCCATAAGAATCCTGAACATCTAGTCAAATGGCTACCCAGACTATTTGTATTGCCCCCCTACACACCACTGCCACTCTCTGTTGTTATCTATGCATAGTCACTTTAACTCTACCTACATGTACATACCACCTCAACTAACCGGTTACCTCGCACATTGACTATGTACTGGCACCATCTTGTATATATTGTTATTTGTTTTACTGCTGCTCTTTATATACTTTCATCTCTTATTCTTATCCATATTTTTTTTAAACTGCACTGTTGGTTAGGGGCTCATAAGTAACAACTGTGGTGCATGTGACTAATCAAATTTGATTCGATTTGACATACGGCAATTCTAGATCTTGTGGCATATTTTGGTTAAACTATCCCCAATTCAATGGAATTGCAACCCTCTGCATGCACGGTGCATTCTTCCATCACATGTACAGCTGATTCTCAAGATCTTGCACACTAATGAGATACTATTGAGCCCATATTACTACACTGTCTGAGCCAAGGACTACATGCTTTCTGGTACATTTTGATTACAATACTGTGTGGGGTGAATATATTTTATACGACATACATCAATTTGTTAACTAGTAAATAGTAGCCTACAGCAAAGTGTGTTTAAATCATTTCTAACTTGTTAACAATTTCTGCTAGTTTGTTTTTGCTACCATGTGAGTTTTAGCTTGCTTGTTGAGCCTGCTAACTGAGGAGTGTTTAAAAAAAAGGAGATGTTTAATCTAACTGCTTTTCTATTTATCTGTACATGGAATTGTATTTGTTTTTTTACTCATTTTTTTCTAATCTTTACAGGAAAATTCCACGGGCACTATCTGATGTGTGAATACATTTCACTGCAGCTAATGTAGAAGGAAAAACGGTGTACATTTGCAAATACTGTTCCAAATCATGTGAAGAATGCAACCAAGATGCATAATCATCTGGCCAAGTGCATAAAGTTCCCTCAGCGATCACAACAAGCAACCTCTGACAAAAGTCCCTCTACTTCTTTGAGGTGAAAATGATGAATCAGACACCTTATCGATAGCAACAGCTCATGGTACTCCTGGAATGAGAAGTTTTTTTGACTCAATGAAGGAACATAGTCAAGTAAATACTGATTAATGTCTTGCTTGAGCTGTGTATGCAACTGGTTCACCTCTGATGCTCACAGGCAATGTGTATTGGAAGAGATTTCTGAATGTTCTTCGCCCAGCATACACCCCTGCAACCAGACATGCTTTATCTACTCATTTGCTGGAGGCAGAGTTCAGAGTTCAAGTGAAGGTCAAGCAAATCATAGAGAAAGCAGACTGTATTGCAATCATCTCTGATGGGTGGTCGAATGTTTGTGGGCAAGGAATAATTAACTATATCATCTCCACTCCTCAACCAGAATTCTACAAGAGCACAGACAAGGGACAACAGACACACCGGTCTCTACATTGCAGATGAGCTGAAGGCAGTCATCAATGACCTTGGACCACAGAAGGTATTTGCACTAGTGACAGACAATGATGCAAACATAAAGGCTGCTTGGTCTAAAGTGGAGGAGTCCTAGCCTCACATCACAATCATTGGCTGTGCTGCTCATACATTGAATCTGCTCCTCAAGGACGTCATGGCACTGAGAACAATGGATACACTCTACAAGAGAGCCAAGGAAATGGTTAGGTATGTGAAGGGTCATCAAGTTCTAGCAGCAATCTACCTCACCAAGCAAAGTAAGAAGAATACGAACACCACATTGAAGATGCCCAGCAACAACCGTTGGGGTGGTGTTGTCATCATGTTTGACAGTCTCCTGGAGGAGAAGGTCTGTCTCCAAGAAATGGCCATATCACAGTCTGCCAATATGGACAGGCCCATCAAGAGGATCCTCCTGGATTATGTATTTTGGGAGAGCGTGGTAAGCAGCCTGAAATTCCTGAAACCTATGGCAGTAGCCATTGCACGGATTGAGGGAGACAATGCCATCCTGTCTGATGTTCAGACTCTGCTTGCAGATGTACGAGAATAAATCCATACTGCTCTGCCCACTTCACTGTTGCTCCAAGCAGAGGAAACTGCAGGTCTAAAATACATCAAAAAGCGTGAACACTTCTGCCTGAAGTCCATTCATGCCGCAGCGTACATGTTGGAACCCAAGTATGCTGCAAGAGCATCCTGTCTGGTGCAGAGATCAACAAGGCCTATGGTGTCATCACTACAGTGGCTCGCCACCTTGGCCTGGATGAGGACAAGGTTCTTAGCAGTCTGGCGAAGTACACTTCCAAGCAAGGGATTTGGGATGGAGATGCAGTATGGCAGTCGTGCCAACATATCTCAACAGCCACCTGGCGGAAGGGACTTTGTGGATCTGAGGCTCTTTCCCCTGTTGCCTCAATCATCCTCCAAATCCCACCAACATCAGCCACCTCAGAGTGCAATTGGCCCTTGTTTGGGAACACACACACCAAAAGCACGCAACAAGCTGACCAATACAAGGGTTGAAAAATTGGGAGCCATCCTCAACAAGGTTGGAAAGTGACAGTGAAGATGAGGCCTCAGAGATTGATGTTCAAGAGGTGGACATTGAGGAGGTCCAGGGAGAAGACATGGAAGCCTGAGAGGAAGACAATCAAAGCTTTAGTCTCCAGACTATCATTTTACAGATGTGTATTGAAAATGTTTTTGGGAGATGCGATGGATCATTGGGGATCATTCAATATTCCCTTTATTTTGTTGTTCAGGGAAATCATCCCATGTGAAGAGTCAACTCATTTAATGAAAGTTCAATTCGTAACAAATGTTTTTTTATTTCTATTGGAAGGATTTAATAATTTGCAATTGTCTACTTATGATCAGGTAAAAGGTTTATGTTTCCGTCTCCGTATGACATGGTAAATATATCCAATGCAAAAAACATCTACATTTAAATGATATTAATTTGCATATATTTCCATTAACTCCCGTGGGAATTAACAGGAATATATGGAAAGTTTCCACCTTTAAATATTCCCCAAAATGTTCAACCCTAGGTGACATCAATAAGGGATCATAGCGTTCACTGTGATTCACTTGATCAGTCTGTGTCTTGGGAAGATCAGGTGTTCCTAATGCTTTGTACACGCAGTGTAAATGCTGATGAGTAATGAACTATTGCTAAGAAATGCATGCATAATTCACAATAGCTATACAGACTATGAAACTGAGTGAAAGGGTAATTACATTGACATTTGAATCATTTAGCAGACGCTCTTATCCAGAGACATACAGTAGTGAGTGCATACATTTTAATACATTTTTCCTACTGGCCACCGTTGAACCCACGACCCTGGCGCTACAAGCGCCATTCTCTACCAACTGAGCTGTAAGGATATGGTGTGGTTAGGTCTATATCAGGAATTTCAGTTCAGACACCAGTTCCAGTAGGCTAAGTAAAGCTATAACACAAATGTAGGCTGCACATACTGTACAGAAAGGAATCATTTCACATAACAGTAAAAACTAAACACAGTACAATGCAAACTGCAGCCCTTCTGTTACCTCTAGTAGCCTCTTCTCCCAGTGGTTCAGCTCAGTACCCATCCCTCCCTAGTTCTCCAGCTCCATACCCTCCAGGATGGGACAGCCAAAATGTCTCCTCGCCTCTTCCTGCAAATACGTGCAGTGGTACAAGACGCGAACATTAACCACATTACAGGACAAAGTGGGGCAGTGCAGCACAACAATAACACATTAGCACAACACAGCAGAGCACAACAATAACACATTAGCACAACACTGCAGAGCACAGCACTAACACTGCAGAGCACAGCACTACTACTGCAGAGCACAACACAACACTGCAGAGCACAACACAACACTGCAGAGCACAACACAACACTGCAGAGCACAACACAACACAACACTGCAGAGCACAACACAACACTGCAGAGCACAACACAACACAACACTGCAGAGCACAACACAACACTGCAGAGCACAACACAACACAACACTGCAGAGCACAACACAACACAGCAGAGCAGAGCACAACACAACACAACACAACACCGCAGAGCACAACACAACACCGCAGAGCACAACACAACACAGCAGAGCACAACACAACACAGCAGAGCACAACACAACACAGCAGAGCACAACACAACACTGCAGAGCACAACACTGCAGAGCACAACACAACACTGCAGAGCACAACACTGCAGAGCACAACACAACACAGCAGAGCAGAGCACAACACAACACAACACAACACAGCACAACACCGCAGAGCACAACACAACACCGCAGAGCACAACACAACACAGCAGAGCACAACACAACACAACACAACACAACACAACACAGCAGAGCACAACACAGCAGAGCACAACACAGCAGAGCACAACACAACAGAGCACAACACAACAGAGCACAACACAACAGAGCACAACACAGCAGAGCACAACACAACACAGCAGAGCACAACACAACACAGCAGAGCACAACACAACACAGCAGAGCACAACACAACACAGCAGAGCACAACACAACACAGCAGAGCACAACACAACACAGCAGAGCACAACACAACACAGCAGAGCACAACACAACACAGCAGAGCACAACAACACAGCAGAGCACAACACAACACAGCAGAGCACAACACAGCAGAGCACAACACAGCAGAGCACAACACAGCAGAGCACAACACAGCAGAGCACAACAGCACATATAGACCAATGACAAATACATGATTCAACAGGGAGGAGTTTAAAAGCAGGATTTTTACCACAACACGCGGTGTCACTAGTAGGTGCACTTCATGTCGGACCATCACGCCACCACGGATGTCCCATAATCGAGTCACTTTACGTATCACTGCATCACTCCACTGATACAGGCCTAAATTATAATAGAAAGCAAAAGTTCGCTCGAACATCAACATGATTTATAGAAACATATAATCATTTTTCTGTTGTGCATCGTATTATCGTCTAGGCCTGGTGCTTACTACAAAAAGCGCAATTCTAAAAACACAGCCTGACAGTGGAGGATAATGATTAAGTATACATACCTCTCGTTGAATGCTGGTAGTCCACTTGCAAACAGAGGTGTCAGAGGCTTGTCATCATCATCGTGATAAAATGCAAACAGCCCTGCAGAAAACCCCTGTTGGACACACGTTAAAGAAAATAATGAAATCATATTACTCAATCAATAATGAAATCTGTGTTGGACATGTTTAATTCATTATTCATTATTCATGACCAGCTTCACCCCAATAGGAATAAAAAGTAGATTGGTGAGTGCATTGGAAACAGGGTGTGTATGACTTCGTGTTTGACGGTTGACAGCATACCCTCAAACTCCTGAGGTTGGGTGGATATCATATTGGGGCACAGGTTGGCATATCCAGCAATGGGTAATTGTGTTAAAAGAATAATTGTGTTAAAAGACCTATTCATGGGCTACCATGTCACCTACCAGACCCAATTAGTAGCTACGGCAATCTGGAATAGCCCAAGATGCCGTTATAAGCCTGTAAAATATATTCAAAGGGTTAACCAGGTGTGTTTAAAGAGTGTACAGAGTTGGAGGCTTACCTGTCCAGCTCAGACTCCAGTTGACATTATGCAGCATAGGCCACAATGTTCTCCTGTTCACAGCGTTCTGTAGTCACCCCACTGACATAGAGGACAAAGTCAGTGCCCTCCACCCCCTTCCCGTCCAGAGGCCCTGCTGAGCCATGCGATCTCCCTGTCTCGCTGCACACCTTGCATTGCTGGAAATCACATATACATAACTGCATTTTTATTTAAAACAGGAAAATCGCATTGAAGCCCAGGTCTCATTTACAGGTAAGTCCTGAATCTACAGGTGAGCCCTGAAATACATACCTTGCATTGCTGAACTATTACAGAACACCATCAGCCAACATTTCTATAGGCCTACCAGTTGAGAGAAGAGATATACACACACAAACACACACAGTTGAAGTCAGAAGTTTACATACACTTAAGTCATTAAAACTTGTTTTTCAACCACTCCACAAATTTCTTGATAAACTATAGTTTTGGTAAGTCGGTTAGGACATCTAATTTGTGCATGACACAAGTAATTTTTCCAACAATTGGTTAGACAGATTATTTCACTGTATCACAATTCCAGTGGGTCAGAAGCTTATGACATAATTCCAGAAAATTATGTCATGGCTTTAGAAGCTTCTGATAGGCTACTTGACATCATTTGAGTCAATTGGAGGTGTACCTGTGGATGTATTTCAAGGCCTACCTTCAAACTCAGTGCCTCTTTACTTGACATCATGGGAAAATCAAAAGAAATCAGCCAAGACCTCAGAAAATAAATTGTAGACCTCCACAAGTCTGGTTCATCCTTGTGAGCAATTTCCAAACACCTGAAGGTCCCACGTTCATCTGTACAAACAGTACGCAAGTATAAACACCTTGGGACCACACAGCTATTATACCGCAATGTCTCCTAGAGATGAACGTACTTTGGTGCAAAAAGTGCAAAATGTGCAAAGGACTTTGTGAAGATGCTGGAAGAAACAGGTACAAAAGTATATATATTTACAGTAAAATGAGTTCTATATCGACAACCTGAAAGGCCGCTCAGCAAGGATGAAGCCACTGCTCCAAAACCGCCAAAAAATCCAGACTACGGTTTGCAACTGCACATGGGGACAAAGATCTTACACATGGGGACAAAAATGTCCTCTGGTCTGATGAAACAAAAATAGAACTGTTTGGCCATAATGACCATCGTTATGTTTGGAGGAAAAAGGGGGATGCTTGCAAGCCAAAGACCATCATCCCAACCGTGAAGCACGGGGGTGGCAGCATCATGTTGTGGGGGTGCTTTACTGCAGAAGGGACTGGTGCACTTCACAAAATAGATGCCATCATGAGTATACTGAAGCAGCATCTCATGACATCAGTCAGGATGTTAAAGTTTGGTCGCAAATGGGTCTTCCAAATTGACAATGGCCCCAAGCATACTTCCAAAGTTGTGGCAAAATGGCTTAAGGACAACAAAGTCAAGGTATTGGCCATCACAAAGCCCCGACCTCAATCCCATAGAAAATGTGTGATTTGTGGGCAGAACTGAAAAAGCGTGCGCAAGCAAGGAGGCCTACAAACCTGACTCAGTTACACCAGCTCTGTCAGGAGGAACGGGCCAAAATCCACCCAACTACCCGAAATGTTTGACCCAAGTTTAAATTGTTTAAGGCAATGGTACCAAATACTAATTGAGTGTATGTGAACTTCTGACCCACTGAGAATGTGATGAAAGAAATCAAAGCTGAAATAAATCACTATTATTCTGACATTTCACATTCTTAAAATAAAGTGTTGATCCTAACTGACCTAAGACAGGGAATTTTTACTTGGATTAAATGTCAGGAATTGTGAAAAACAGAGTTTAAATGTATTTGGCTAAGGTGTATGTAAACTTCTGACTTCAACTGTACAGTGCCTTGCGAAAGTATTCGGCCCCCTTGAACTTTGCGACCTTTTGCCACATTTCAGGCTTCAAACAAAGATATAAAACTGATATAAAACTGTGCATTTATACGGAGACTTGATTACACACAGGTGGATTGTATTTATCATCATTAGTTATTTAGGTCAACATTGGATCATTCAGAGATCCTCACTGAACTTCTGGAGAGAGTTTGCTGCACTGAAAGTAAAGGGGCTGAATAATTTTGCACGCCCAATTTTTCAGTTTTTGATTTGTTAAAAAAGTTTGAAATATCCAATAAATGTCGTTCCACTTCATGATTATGTCCCACTTGTTGATTCTTCACAAAAAAATACAGTTTTATATCTTTATGTTTGAAGCCTGAAATGTGGCAAAAGGTCGCAAAGTTCAAGGGGGCCGAATACTTTTGCAAGGCACTGTATATGAGCTTTTTTTATGTTTCATTGCTAGGACTAAACGGAATGAGCAGGGAGAGACAGGGGAAGGGTGTGAAGACCGATGTGGCTGGAATTCAAATCCCACGCAGACAGTTGGATCATGTGCGTGTTGAGGACGGTTTCAGTTTAACCTTGTTTAGTCTCATTGAGATAATCTCTTTTACAAGAGAGACCTGTTGAAGATAGCAGCAGGAGGCAATGGTACCAAGCCAGGTGAGTAGATAACATATAGAGGAAACATATAGAGGAAACAGAGTGGAGCATGTAAACATGGAGGCTAACTATTATGTCTTCAGGCTAAGTCAAATAATACTGTATTTAAAGTGATTAAATAGATGTCTAAAGGAACAATAACATCGCTGGTTAAAAAGGCCAAGCTTAAAAAGGTGAGGAACAAACAATAGAGGTAGTTTAGAAGACAAAAGCTTCTGGACTGTCTTAAAACGACCCATGAACCAGAAGTGCTAATCTTGTTTGAGGCTGTCAGGTAAGTTCTGCACACAACCTCAGTGGGACAATAGGCACTCCAACCGAAGGCCTATCATAATTCAAATTTCACTGAACTGGCGTAGGCTGCATTAGCTAATTCCATAACTGGTCCACGGGTGCCTGGTGGTACATTGTCCCTATGCGTAGAGGAACAGTGGAAGGACTGGCACCTATAATGACGATGTACTTTCCATGTTTTACTAATAACAAATCATTACCAGAAATCACATGTTAATAACAGTGACCAACACTGACTAAGTAAGTTACTTGAGACCTGGTATTACTAATAACTAGTCGATCAACCAACCTACTTTGTCACTACGCCTCATGTTCCAATTTCCGTGGCGTAGACTGACCTGTAGATGATGCTCAGGAACAATGACGGGTCCACACGTAGTGATGTCTGCACATGCTCCCTGGCAGTAGCGGTGAGGGTCATCTTTCTTCCTCAGATACTGATTGGTCACACATTGTCTGAACAGAAACACATTTTACAATGCAAGAGAAAAATGCATGGAGGGTGATCGTGTTAATGGCCTGTACTGGAGGGTGATCGTGTTAATGGTCTGTACTGGAGGGTGATCGTGTTAATGGCCTGTACTGGAGGGTGATCGTGTTAATGGTCTGTACTGGAGGGTGATCGTGTTAATGGTCTGTACTGGAGGGTGATCGTGTTAATGGTCTGTACTGGAGGGTGATCGTGTTATTGGCAGGTGCTGGAGGGTGATGGGAGGTGAGAACTTTACCTGCTGAGTAATACAGGTCCTGCTTGCCGGCGAACCTGAAATGCCTTCTGTAGATAATCAATTGCTTGTGAAAACAGTTTATCCTGTAGAAAACAAAAAGGTAGTGTTTATTAACCAGCATCCAGCTAAAAAGGATACACAACATAATATTAGCCAGCAGCAACAAAACTTCACAAAGGTAACATTGTCATAGCTGTGATAGACATGCCAATACCGATTGTCCTGTATGTCAATGGAAAATATCTCTGACTTCATTTACAAATACATACCTTCACCAGTCTTCTTTTATTTGAAGTTAACCTTTGGAAGAAGACAACATGTATTTCTAATAACCAGCTTACAGTAAAGCCTGACACACACACATTACAAACTGACAATTCTATAGTAAGAAAACAATGTACTTACTTGAATCATAAATTATCGTTATCTTCAATTATTGATCAGAGCTTCTTTTGGTTAATCTTTCAGACTTCAGGTACATTTTATGGACAACCTACAAGAAACATTGTTGAAAGAAAAGTAGCGGTAGTAATGTATCATGTAGAAAGTATTTCAGGTCGGTGTTATATTAGCTTTATTTTGATACAGCGCTCTTCGTGTAAATAATTAATGTAATTGCATTTAACAAATTAGTTAACCTTTGTGTAATGTAACATTTTCACAGCCCCCAAAATACCCATTTAACAATATATCTGATACGTCCCTATAGCCATGGCTCGAGCGCCCCACGCAAAGTACCTCAGCTATGCATCAATTCCATTCGAGAAAATAACTGGTAAGCAAGCGATAACGACACTCACCTCCGACAGAGAAGGAACTTGATGTTTACACGTATGACAATGCACAAACAGAAATAGAAGGGAGAAGGTGCAGATACGGCTCAATGACCCAAGCTTCCAAAAGCGTCTCAGCTCTGTCGCCATCTTATGTCCAGCGAAGCTGACACCAGTAGTGATTGAACTCCTGTTTCATAATCACAGCGCACAGAGAGAACTTTGCCCCTCCACCACTATGTTAATGTAGGTATATATTAGGCCGGCGAAACCAAAGCAATTTGCCCGTGTGTTGCTAGCTTTAGGCTTTAGTTTAGCTGCTAGTGCTTAGTCTTACATCATCACTTCCGGGTCGTCCTGAAAAAAAGCTTCACAACAAAAGTTGTCAATCTTAACAATACATGGGGAGCTGCATGCTCGACATTTACTGGGGGGCTGGACCAACTCAAGGTGTTATATAAAACCCATATTTCCGATATTAAAAATATTTTCACATAACTCCACCCCTTGTACTGTAAACCAAACCAAGCATACCGACTTCGAGCGCTTCCATATCATGGTTTGCGTTTTCAACACCACAATAGACAAGGTCAATCTTGACAAACAGAAAATACATCCCTCCCTACAGTATAAACCTACCAGGAATTGAAGGCTTGGCTTGACAATCTCCAAATGTCATTCAACTTTTTGATGTTTTGTTTCAGATGTCTCTTTCCAGTCATGAAATGGCTGCTACACAATTTGGATTGATATATATTTGCTTGTCAGCAAACACACACACACACACACACACACACACACACACACACACACACACACACACACACACACACACACACACACACACACACACACACACACACACACACACACACACACACACACACACACACACACACATACACACACATATCAAAACTATGAAATAACACACATGTAAAAAATTTGGACACACCCTTTCATTTGCCTTTTCACCTGGAATGCTTTTCCAACAGTCATTCAAAAGTTATTATTTTCAATAATAATAGTGAAGATATCAAAACAAAATAAATTCACCTGAGAAAGTTTACTATTTTCTACATTGTATAATAATAGTGAAGATATCAAAACTATGAAATAACACACATGGAATCATGTTAAACAAATCAAAATATATTTTATATTTGAGATTCTTCCAAGTAGCCACCCTTTGCCTTGACAGCTTTGCACACTCTTGGCATTATCTCAACCAATTTCACCTGGAATGCTTTTCCAACAGTCTTGAAGGAGTTCCCACAAACGCGGAGAACTTGTTGGCTGCCTTTCCTTCACTCTGCGGTCCAACTCATCCCAAACCATCTCAACTGGGTTGAGGTTGGGTGATTGTGGAGGCCAGGTCATCTGATGCAGCACTCGATCACTCTCCTTCTTGGTCAAATAGCCCTTACACGGCCTGGAGGTGTGTTGGGTCATTGTCCTGTTGAAAAACAAATGAAAGCGCAAACCAGGTGGGATGGCATGTTGCTGCAGAATGCCGTGGTAGCCATGCTGGTTAAGTGTGCCTTGAATTCTAAATAAATCACAAACAGTGTCACCAGCAAAGCACCCCCACACCATCACACCTCCTCCATGCTTCACGGTGTGAACCACACAGGCGGAGATCATCCGTTCACCGACTCTGTCTCACAAAGACATGGAATTTGGAAACAAAAATCTCAAATTTGAACTAAAGAACAGATTTCCACCGGTTTAATGTCCATTGCTCATGTTTCTTGGCCCAAGCAAGTCTTTTCTTCTCATTGGTGTCCTTTAGTAGTGGTTCATTTGCAGCATTTCGACCACGAAGTCCTGATTCCACACTCCTCCTTTGAACAGTTGATGTTGAGATGTGTCGGTTACTTGAACTCTGTGAAGCATTTATTTGGGCTGCAATTTCTGAGGCTGGTAACTCTAATGAACTTATCCTCTGTAGCAGAGGTAACTCTGGGTCTTCCTTTCCTGTGGCATTACTCATGAGAGCCAGTTTCATCATAGCGCTTGACGGTTTTTGCGACAGCATTTGAAGAAACGTTCAAAGTTCTTGAAATTTTACGATTGACTGAACTGCATATCTTAAAGTAATGATAGACTGTTGTTTCTCTTTGCTTATTTGAGCTGTTCTTGCCATAATATGGACTTGGTCTTTTAACAAATAGGGCTATCTTCTGTACACCACCCCTATCTTGTCACAACACAAATGATTGGCTTGAACGCATTAAGAAGGAAAGAAATTCCACAAATTAACTTTTGACAAGGCACACCTGTTATTTGAAATGCATTCCAGGTGACTACCTCATGAAGCATATTGAGAGAATGCCAAGAGTGTGCAAAGCTGTCATCAATGTGAAGGGTGGCTACTTTGAAGAATATCAAATAAAAAAATATATTTAGATTTGTTTAACACTTTTTAGTTACTACAAGATTCCATATGTGTTATTTCATAGTTTTGATGTCTTCACTATTATTCTACAATGTAGAAAATAGTTTTAAAAAAGAAAGGCCCTTGAATGAATGTGTGTCCAAACTTTTGCCTCGTACTGTTGTATGCTATTCCTGCAGCTGCAATCTTCAGTTGCTGCTACATCCATTTATTGACAGTTAAATTAATGATATATAGCTATTGATTCTTGAAGAATATAACTTGTCTTGTGAGCTTAGATCAACTGTTGCACCCCATCAGAACCCGAAATATAAGCTTGTTTTACTCCAATGTTTGTAAACAATGTCAATGTTAAAACTATCATTTTGATGACCTCATGGATGGTCAGTCCTTGCATCCATAGCTCTTGTCTATGAATTTGAGAATAGTAACATTTCTCCAGCTCCATCCCACAGCTGTTTACCAAAACAAGTGGCGGGGTGTTGCTTTGGTATTGTTTGAACTGCACTTTGCCTTTTTAACCTGGGTATTTGGTCAGTGTTTGTTCAGACGGAGGGCAGCTGATATTTGGCACAACACTGTAAAGTTACTTAATTTGTGTGGATGAAACAATCAATCACAGTTGTATATAACATTGACCCTTATATATTGTTACATACTTTAGTTATTATTTCCCTGTTTACCTTAGTGGTTATTTGTTACATTTGAAAATGTAAAAGTGGTGGAATCATTGATAAGGAAAGGAAACTGAACAACACATGTAATTGAGGTAAAGAAACAGTAATTCACTAGTGCTGAAATACTGCTTTATTAAATTGGTAACATAAAACTCAAGGATGAATATAGTAGTGATTCTACATCAATAGACTCAGTTAAATCAAAGTACAGGGCATTATTAGTCATGTGTTTTGCTTTCTTTGTTTCAGAGTAGATGGTATCACCGTGGTACATTCACTTGATGGTTACCCTGACTACTGACAAGGTGAAATTCTAAAATAAAAACACACTCACACAATATTACCTAGCAATCATCCTAGAGGTGGCACTGCTTCTGCAACAAAGTACTTGAATTTATTTTGTTTTTTAATGGCCAGGTGATGTTACGTTTTAAAAAGCCAATTAAACTCAATTGCACTTAAAAAAGTGCACTTAAAAACACTTAAAAACAGCACACAACGTGCAAGCTGCTCACATTTTGAGCATGTCATTAAAATGGTGGTTGAGTCAGTCAGAACACAATACCTAGTTGTCCTGCTTACAGGGTTTATGCAAACAGCACTTAGTCTTATGATCCTGTTACAATTCATAGGAGTTTTTGTAAAATGGCACACACAGATGTACAGTGCATAACATTGTCTTTCTCTGATTTAATCTACTTCAACAGGGAGCCTCTCTAATTGTTGAGGGAATCTTAAGGCTTCAACTTTTTGTTGAGGCACAGAGTTTAGTTTCAGGTTTAACAGGGTATTAGTTTAATGTGAATCTTTCTCCTGCTAAAACATTTAGTTATTTTTGTTTCAGTTAATATTGTCATAAATAGCAATGCATACATTTTCCATAACCATTCAATTCAGCTATATACATTGTGTACATGGAAAAGTGGTTTAAAAAAAATCAGAGTCACATTTATCCAATATGGCACATTTTATAACAACTTTAGACTTAGTCAAGTTTGGTATATATAAAACATTTTTTTTACAAGAACATAAATCCAGGTCTTTATCAAGTAAAGATGACTTTTGATAATTCAATAAATAAAAAGGTACTGGAGGGGGGAAAATGGGGATAGAAATGATTAAAGTTATTTTTTTTTTACATGGATGGAATAAGCTCGTTGGAGTTTGAGGGTGTAGTCTCCGGCATCGTTTTCCTTCACACAGGGGATGACGAGGGTGGTGAGGTCCTCGGTGGCCTCAATGTGAAACCTGTCACGCTCTTCATCACACTGTTTCCCTGAGCGGACTCACTCATTCTCAGGTGTTGGGTGTCCAGAGAAAGCACAGGACACACTCAGTCTTTCTTGGCTCAATGCTGATATCCTCTGGGAGAGATTCGATTTTGGGAGCTAGAAGCAATGATAAAAAAATAAAGGAATTCATTAATAACATGTCATCTTCTCTACTTGTCATTTAAAGCAGAAGAACAACAAACTCAAGACTATACTAATTCTAGATACAGTAGAATAGAAGGGAAATGCATCTTTGCCACCACCATGAATAAGAGCGCTCATTGAGGAGCCATGAGTTGAAATAGCATGACTTGACATCATTTCACTTGACATTTCCGTGATACTGCTGAAGCTCATGGATACCATTGATTCAGATGTTATGGCGGATGTCAAAGAGCCTTCTTGCGTCATTGATGCTTCAGCCATATGGACTGATGTGGCTGAGAAACTGTCACTGTGCAAGCTGGCAGCAGCAGCACTTTGCTCCTTTATAACCATTTTGGCAGGTCCTTGAACAAGAGCTGTGCGAACAACGCAAATGATGAAGTACATGGCTAAATGGTCAATTCTCAATGGAGATACTCAAGACCATCTGTATGAATATAAACAAATAACACATGGAAAATACTGGTTAGGAAAATGAAATCTTAGTCTTTAATTTAAGCTATTAGTAAAATGTAGCGACTCAAGTTGAATTTTTCATAAATATTGGGAAAGCTTTGCTTTGTACTGTAAGCTTTTAATTAAACAATGTATTGATAACTTACTGGTGATGTTGAGAGATGTTCCAGAGCACTGTCCATATTTGTTTGTGCCTTTGATGGTGTATTTGCCACTGTCTGCAACTGTGGCCTAAATAATCTCCAGAGTGTATACACTTTTTGAACAGCTCAGTTTCCTGTTTGAGGTTGTAGATACCTGTAAGGAGAGAGACCGAATTAAAGTATTAGTTTGTGTTTTTTATTATTCAAGTATCTAGTGATATTTGTAACCGGACTTGCTTTTTCTGATTGCCCCTGATGGGATGAATACAGTTCTGTTGTATTGAATTGAAGAAATCAAATCAAACATTATTTACAAAACTCTTTGTATCCTACTCACCATGATGTTGTCTTTAAGCCACTCAATTTCAGGGGCAGGTTCTCACATGTCACTTTATCCCCTTTTTCTCCCCAATTTCGTGGTATCCAATTGTTAGTAGTTACTATCTTGTCTCATCGCTACAACTCCCGTACGGGCTCGGGGGGAGACGAAGGTCGAAAGCCATGCGTCCTCCGAAACACAATCCAACCAAGCCGCACTGCTTCTTAACTTTAGCATGCTGACCGCATGGCACACATTGGGAATGCAACCTCACAGTGACTCATGGGGTATGGTCAAAGCTGAAGGGCTGCATACTCCTTCCTTTCTACTGATCTCCTCTTGGATCTCAGAATGGCTTTTCTTGACTCATACCTTCCAGGTAGTCAACTTTGGCCACCTGCACGGTCTCCACCTGGAGGCTGATCTGGCAGTAGCAACAGGCCTAGGGGAACGTGGACAGGTTTTTTCAGGGGTGGGTGACCTTCTCCCCTTACTTGCCACATTTTTTATTTTTTTTAATGTATTTTATTTAACTAGGAAAGTCAGTTAAAGAACAAATTCCTATTTACAATGATGGCCTAGGAACAGTGGGTTAACTGTGGGTTAACTGCCTTGTTCAGGGGCATAACAAGAGCTCAGGGATTCGATCTAGCAACCTTTCAGTTACTGGCCCAACACTCTAACCACTAGGCTACCTGCCAGATGGGAAGTTGTAGTTCTCTCTTTCCTCACGGTTCTATTTTTTTCTTCAAACTCAATGCGTTTCAGTTCACTCTTGATAAAGTCTAATGCTTCAACAGTAGGCACCTTGAAGGTTTCGTCGTCGTAACTGTACTCAGCATTTGAGATGTTTTCAATCATCTGCTGAGGAGTCTCAGCAGTAAATGGATTGAGTCCACTGAATAGGACATAGACTAGAACACCAACTGGCCATATCTGTAACACTGCTGATCATGTCATTCTGGTGAATCTCAGGGGCAGCATACTCAGCTGTAGTGTACTGAACCTTGATCTGGTCCCCAGGAGTCAGGTGTCTTGCCTGTCCTAGCTCAATGATCTTGACTTTACTGCCCTTTCTTGTGGTCTACACAATATTCTCAGGCCTGATGTCAGTGACCCTGACTCTTATTGTGGAAGAACTCAAGAGCTTCACATACTTGTCTGATGTAGTTGCCAATTTCACGCTCATTCAGCTCGAAGTCTCCTGTGCCGAAGCATTCAAAGATGTCTTGACCTGAGTGAGACGACGTCATAGATCATGACTAATTCCTCAGTGCTGTCGAAGGACTCATGAAGACACAAGAAGTTGTTGTGTCTGGCCAGGTTCAGTGTTGCAATTTCTTTCTTGATGAATGCTTGATCTGCACCCCTCACCTTGACAAAGTTGGCCATGTATGTCCTCTCAGAGCTGGTCTCAACACAACGGTGAACAATACCAAACTGTCCACGTCCCAGTTTCTCAGCAAACATGTACTTGTTATGCACATTCTTGGCACTTGAATGGGGAGCCTTTGGCTTGGGAACATCTCTGTCACTAACCTCGCTGTCATAGCCAAGGACTCAGTTATTGTAACGGGACCGCTTGCTTCACATGGTTGACTTTGACCAAATTTGTTTTAGGCTATGACTCTGAACTGGTACCTGGTTCCTCTGAACAGGTGATAGTGTAGTGAGTATCACGAGCCTGGGCAACACGTTCCCATCGGTCAGCTGTTGTGGGACACTTCTCCACAACGTAGCTGGTTTCTCTGCTTCCACCATCATTAGCAGGTACTTTCCAACTCAGAGAGACTGAGTCTCTTGAAACATCACTTACTTTGACACCACGTGGTGGGTCGGCCACGTCTGCAACATACAGTTCAACTGTCTGTTGGTAAATGCCAAATCTGTTCTTGGCACAAACGATGTAGAAACCAGCATCCTTCCTATCAACTCCGTTTGGGGAATACGAGCGATGTGAATGACCTTGTGACGATGACTTGGTAGTATCCGTTGTTATCGATGAGGTCTTGTCCCTTCTGCCAGTTGATGACAGGATCGGGTTTGCCACTGAATGGAATCTTGATATTCAAAATCTCTCCACTGAGGAGACAGGTTAAAGGATTTTTAAGCCTTGAGACAATTGAGACATGAATTGTGTATGTGTGCCAGGGTGAATGGGCAAGAGAAAAAATATAATTGCCTTTGGTAGTAGGTGCCAGACGCACCGGTATCAAGGATGGTCCACCACCCAAAGGACATCCATTTGTGGGAAGAATTGGAGTCAACATGGGCCAGCATCCCTATGGAACGCTGTTGACACCTTGTAGAGTCAATGCCCCAACGAATTGAGGCTGTTCTGAGGACAGAAGGTGGAGGGGGGGTTCAACTCAATATTTGGAAAATGTTCCTAATGTCTGGTATACTCAGTGTATACCCCTTGATTATGGCTTATGCCTTAATTGTAGTAACGTAAGTGTGTTATATCATAACTAGAACAATAATAAACTATTACTGGATATAGTCTTTGGGATAGTTTCTGTTGTCATGGGAGACTTTTAAAACAAATATGTGGCTGGCCACCCTTTTACAACTCGGAAGGCATGGTTTTGCAGATATTAAAAGTGAAAAGACAGTTTCAGTAAGCGATTGCCCTCAAACAACTTGTTTCAAGGTGATATCAAGAAGAAAACCGAAATCCTCAGTTTTGAGTTACAGCAGCTGACAATCTGCAGCGGATGTTGTTTATTTAATGCACAATGCACCCATCAACTCAGTGGCCTTGGGGTTACTGTCGGCCCTGAGATTGGAAGGTTTGGTTCGATCCCCAGTTTAGTCATACCAAAGACTTTAAAAAGCGGGACCCAATGCATCTCTGCTTGGCAGCAGATGGATTCAGGGTAAAAGGCACTGCGATACGCATCACAGATATGGCAAAGAAAAACATTGATATTTGCATTGGAAAATGTGTAGCTTTTGCTCCATTCTGTTAACAGATTGTGTATTTTTAATGGAACTTTTTATGACTAACTCTTTTCTTTTTTCAGGCCAAGTGCATGATATGCCAGTATGACCCGTAAGCAGTGTCATTGGTCAGGTACATGCTCTGGCCTTGCACACCCGGCCAGCCTCAGACTACAGTGGTCTGCTCACTACTCAAGCAGATAACCAGCCTGCAGCTTGAGAGTGGTGTTTCACTGAGGGACTGTCATTCAATTATCCTCATAGGACAGTAAGTAATCACTTTTATATTCTGATTCTATAATGTGTCTACTTTGTCTGCAAAAGTTCATAACCATATTCCTGTTTTGATAAACAGATCTGTCATAGAAACCACATCCTACTTGTATGTGAAGATGCATTTGCTCTATGTGTTTATGGCCTACTCTGATGGAATGCAGTAATGAATCAGAGTGCCTTTAAGTGACTGTTCATTAATTTCAGGTAAGAGACTTGTATACTGCCCTGACAAATGAGGCCTATGTGGAGTTCCGACATGTTGGAACTTGATATGTTGCACTGTAACAAGTGCGCTGAGAGTCGGGAAGCAAGTTCAGGGAGTGAGTGTTTTAATAAATAAACATAACATAATCCAAAACAAGAAAACACGAACAACACACAGACAAGACACAGAAACAATGACACCTGGGGAAGGAACCAACGGGAGTGACATATACAGGGAAGGTAATCAGGCAGGTGATGGAGTCTAGGTGAGTCTAATGACGCCTATGTGTGTAACGATGGTGTCAGGTGTGCTCCATAATGAGCAGGCTGGTGACCTAGAGTGCCAGAGAGAGAGCATACATGACGGTACCCCCCTTCCTGGTGCGTTTGGCTGCAGGACACCAACCAAAGGGACGATCTCGGGGACCAGGAGCATGGGAATCCAACAAACCGGCTGAGGCCTCCCAGGTAGCTCCGGTTCTGACACCCGGACCCAACATCCAACACAAAAAAACAAAAAACACTCCCTGATGCTTCCCTTTGGTGAAGTGCCATTCTGTAAATGAGTGCACTGTGAGTCAGGTGGCAAGTTCAGGGAGTGAGTGTTTTAATAAATAAACTTAACATAATCCAAAACAAGAAAACACGAACAACACACAGACAAGACAAAGAAACAATGACACCTGGGGAAGGAACCAAAGACCATTAAACATTTATAGGGCAGGTAATCAAGGAGGTGATGAAATCCAGGTGAGTCTGATGACACGCAGGTATGTCTAATGATGGTGACAGGTGTGTGCCATAACGAGCAGCCTGGTGACCGAGAGAGCACACGTGACATGCACTGTCTGGCCCCAGAAACTGCAGATGGAACCCAGTGCCCATTCTGTCCCAAGGTTTGTTGTATTTTGTTGTTGTTGGCCTATTTAATTTTTAATCACCCCCCAAAAAACACATCAAAGCATAAGATGTCAATTATGATGTGTCCCTCTTTTATAAACAAAATGTATCTATTAGAAACATCTCTGTTACATTTTTATCAAACAATTGTACTGTCACGCCCTGACCGTAGAGAGCTTTTTATGTCTCCATTATGGTTTGGTCAGGGTGTAATTTGGGTGAGCATTCTATGTTATTTTTTCTATGTTTTTGTATTTCTCTGTTTTGGCCGGGTATGGTTCTCAATCAGGGACAGCTGTCTATCGTTGTCTCTGATTGGGAACCATATACTTAGGTAGCTTTTTCCCACATGATTTTTGTGGGTAGTTAATTTCTGTTTAATGTTTTGCACCTTACAGGGCTGTTTCAGTTTCGGTTATTCTCTTTGTTATTTTTGTTATTTGTGTTCAGTTCCAATAAAAAGCATGAACACTTACCACGCTTCGCTTTGGTCCGATGATTCCTCTTCTTCAGATGACGAATACCGTTACATGTACAGACTAACAGACTTAGCCTTTCATTTAATTTGTTTATTGGGATCCCCATGATTTGTTCCCGGGGTCCAAAAACTATTAAGTTGTACCAAGTATATTAGACATCTCTTCACAGGACAATGGAACAGTGGTGGCAGCAGTAGATGGACTTTTTGGTTTGTCTAGGAAAAAGTTGTCAGGATCAAGTTACAAGCAACCAAAACATGAGGAAAAGTACTTTGCAAGCCAAGCTGATGTGGATCGATTTGCTTGTAAGCCCATACCACCAAAGGGTAAAGTGATAACATTATCCCTGAATGTAATATGCTGTGCATTTTAACGATAACTATATTATCTTATGCACAAGTCTTTAATTATTTGAACTCATTGCCAATAATTCATATTTAAATGATGCAGTTGTCCACTTCATCTGTTTGACTCATTGGTCTTAAGGTTGGAGATGGTATGTTGGTATTGTATATGTTGAATGTAATATTATTGGTTGTCTCATGCAACATCCATTTAGGCACTGAACCTGGCACCACTGTGTGTGATCTGCTTCAGGCAACAGCTCAGTCAGTATGTTATACCTGTACTGTACTTGATATTTAAAATCATTGTTGGGTTGCCAGGGATTTTAAGCAGGCAACGCCATCAGGTCCAAACCCAAAACAACAAAATTGGACGAGACAAGCGTGTTGGGGGGGGGGGTCTTTTAGTATTGTTTGCGGTGTTAGATGAATTTAGTATGCAAATAATGATGTATCTCCTCTGTAGTTTTGTCAAATGCAGTGTACCTGCTGCAAGATGAAGGGGATGTAAGAACATCAATCTCATCTTCATGTATTACATTGCATGAAGATTTGCAACCACATGTGCAAGAGACGATCAGGACACGCAGGTTGAAATATCACTGCCGTCTGTCTTCTTCTCGTTTAGCACCGGAGGTGGGGCCATCGGTGATATCGCCAAGCTGAGTCTCAGACCGGTCGTGTTCCAGGACAGGGAGCTGTGTGGATCAGGATATCCCCCTGCAGACCGTGAGCTCAGCCCTGTTCGTTTTATCGTCCAGTCACAGTTGTCTCTTTGTCTGTGTAAAAGCTCTTAATGTTTTCATCCTCCCTGTAAGGGTTTTCATCCTCTTCATCTGAAGAGGAGAGGCGAGAAGGATCGGAGGACCAATATGCGGCGTGGTAAGTGTCCATGGTTGTTTATTAAACACATAAACTGAACACTCTATACAAAACAATAAACATACCGTGAATAACGAAAACCGAAAACAGAACACAGAAAAACAACCTAGAATAGAATGCCCACCCAACTCACATCCTGACCAACTTAAACAAACAATTAACACAATAACTAGGGTCAGAATGTGACACTCCCTAGGATATGACCTGATTATAACACAAATCTGGCAACATCATAGCCCATATAAACACATGTTTTACATCTAATTTATTACTATGTAATATGCTACAACTAGGGTCCGGAGTTGGTCAGGTTAGCCTACTACCAGATCAGGAAAAACTCTGGGCCCCAGGAAAACAGTCCCCCCCCACCACTCTGGGACCTGTGGTGCCACCTCTGAAATCACCACACAGTGTTACAAATGAAGGGGAAAAAACATATCCTATTTGTATTATCTACATTTGACATGTTTTTGGTGGTGGAGATGAGCTTCCATAATATTTCATGGCTCAGTGCAGCCGGCAGCTACTGCGACAATTTCAGAATATAATAGGCTGTTACTGCAATTTCAGGTAAAAACTCAATAAAACAAGTCTAAAATATTATAGAAATGTCTATACATTTAAAATGTTTCAAAAACATTGCTCTGCTGTTACCATTTATACTGAGTGTTGACTCAAAGAGACAATTCTGTTTAAACTGCACAGCTTCAAGGGCTAACAACAGTCGGGTGTGTCGTGCACTACCTCCGGAGGTAGCGGTCGAGACATAACAAGTACACAAGTTTACATTTGAGTAATATGTGTAGCCGACGGTATTTTTACGAACAGTTTAGTAAGTGTGGAGAGGCTCATAGATCCTACATTCATAGGTGGTGAAAGGCTTTCAGAGATATCACACACCCCTTCAAAGGGGTTACAAAGAGGCTACCCTCACCCTGAATGTTCTGGAAAGTGCAATACATGATCGAAGGCCCATAGGAGTTGAAGTGTTGTTTCCTGAAACTTTGGGCACAGCCATACAATTTGAAACTATTTATCCTACCCCTGAATCGTATGAGACGTGTTCCTTTTTCTGTATGTTTGCACACTTACCCCTACTAATGAAACTAGGAGACTGAATCTTTGTAGGCCAACCTCTCAGTGAAAATATCAATTTTGGCATCTTCTTTTGTCCAAAGTGTCCTTATGTTCTTCTGTGTAGGTATTTGTCAAGCATGGAATTGACTTTTTTAAAAGTAGAATTGTTGCATCTTCATGAAGGTATTCTCTTCAGCAGTCATGCTTAGGCCCATATTACATTGTGCTGCGTTCTACCAGCCCATAAGGGCACTATCTGTATTTAGCCAGAATCCAAAAGGAATACATTTAGCATTGATGAGTGGATATACCCTGCACTGACTTTATCAGTTCCAACACTACATACACATGGCTATTAGGTAATAGCGTATACAAATAGATTATACATATGGGCTTTACAGACTCATTGTCTGAATTATTTTACATCTTGCATTCAAAATGTATTTGGAAAATGATGTACTTGACGCTTTAATATACACTGCTCAAAAAAATAAAGGGAACACTTAAACAACACAATGTAACTCCAAGTCAATCACACTGATTGCCAATAAATTTCACATGCTGTTATGCAAATGGTATAGACAACAGGTGAAAATTATAGGCAATTAGCAAGACACCCCCCAATAAAGGAGTGGTTCTGCAGGTGGTGACTATAGACCACTTCTCAGTTACAATGCTTCCTGGCTGATGTTTTGGTCACTTTTGAATGCTGGCGGTGCTTTCACTCTGGTGGTAGCATGAGACGGAGTCTACCACCCACACAAGTGGCTCAGGTAGTGCAGCTCATCCAGGACGGGACATCAATGCGAGCTGGTGCAAGAAGGTTTGCTGTGTCTGTCAGCGTAGTGTCCAGAGCATGGAGGCGCTATCAGGAGACAGGCCAGTACATCAGGAGACGTGGAGGAGGCCGTAGAAGGGCAACAACCCAGCAGCAGGACCGCTACCTCCGTTTTTGTGCAAGGAGGAGCAGGAGAAGCACTGCCAGAGCCCTGCAAAATGACCTCCAGCAGGCCACAAATGTGCATGTGTCTGCTCAAACGGTCAGAAACAGACTCCATGAGGGTGGTATGAGGGCCCGACGTCCACAGGTGGGGGTTGTGCTTACAGCCCAACACCATGCAGGGCGTTTTTCATTTGCCAGAGAACACCAAGATTGGCAAATTTTGCCACTGGCGCCCTGTGCTCTTCTGCTCTGACTGCCAATTGGTACCGAGATGAGATCCTCAGACTCCTTGTGAGACCATATGCTGGTGCGGTTGGCCCTGGGTTCCTCCTAATGTAAGACAATGCTAGACCTCATGTGGCTGGAGTGTGTCAGCAGTTCCTGAAAGAGGAAGGCATTGATGCTATGGACTGGCCCACCCGTTCCCCAGACCTGAATCCAATTGAGCACATCTGGGACATCGTGTCTCGCTCCATCCACCAACGGCGGATGCTTTAGTCCAGGTCTGGGAGGAGATCCCTCAGGAGACCATCCGCCACCTCATCAGGAGCATGCCCAGGCGTTGTAGGGAGGTCATACAGGCACGTGGAGGCCACTCACACTACTGAGCCTCATTTAGACTTTTTTTTAAGGACATGACATCAAAGTTGGATCAGCCTGTAGTGTGGTTTTCCACTTTAATTTTGACTCCAAATCCAGACCTCCATGGGTTGATCAATTTTATTTCCATTGATAATTTTTGTGTGATTTTGTTGTCAGCACATTCAACTATGTAAAGAAAAAAGTATTGAATAAGAATATTTCATTCATTCAGATCTAGGATGTGTTATTTTAGTGTTCCCTTTATTTTTTGGAGCAGTGTATATACAGTACCAGTCCAAAATTTGGACACACCTACTCATTCAAGGGTTTTTATTTATTTAGACTATTTTCTATGTTGTAGAACAATAGTGAAGACATCAAAACTATGAAATAACACATATGGAATCATGTAGAAACCAAAAAAGTGTTAAATAAATGAAAATATATTTTAGATTCTTCAAAGTAGCCACCCTTTTCCTTGCTGAAACCTTTGCACACTCTTGGCATTCATGTTTCCAACCGAAGCCCCAGGTGAAACTTTGAGTAGTTGCCCACGTAGCCCTCTATGCGGACTGGACAAGAATTAACCCAGTAACCCGCAGAGAGGCACAGGCGGTCAACCAGCTTTATGAGGAATGCTTTTCCAACAGTCTTGAAGGAGTTCTCATATGCTGAGCACTTGTTGGCTGCTTTTCCTTCACTCGGCGGTCCATCTCATCCCAAACCATCTCAATTGGGTTGAGGTCGGGTGATTGTGGAGGCCAGGTCATCTGATGCAACACTCCATCACTCTCCTTGGTCAAATAGCCCTTACACAGCCCGGAGGTGTGTTTTGAGTCATTGTCCTGCCTGATGAAAAACAAATGATAGTCCCACTAAGCGCAAACCAGATGGGATGGCGCATCGCTGCTGTGGTTTCTTTGCCGCAATTCAACCATGAAGGCCTGATTCACACAGTCTCCTCTGAACAGTTGATATTGAGATGTGTCTATTACTTGAACTCTGTGAAGCAGTTATTTGGGCTGCAATCTGAGGTGCAAGAAACTTGAAAAGTTCTTGAAGTTGTCCGCATTGACTGAACGTTATGGCTTAAAGTAATGATGGACTGTCATTTCCCTTTGTTCATTTGAGCTGATCTTTGCCATAATATGTACTTGGTCTTTTACCAAACTGGGCTATCTCCTGTATACCACCCATAGTGTGGCAGAGGTGGAATAATGATTGTTATTGATCAATAATGACAAATCTCCTGGCATTGATAACTTAGATAGAAAGCTACTGAGGATGGTAGCTGACTCTATAGCCACTCCTATCTGTCATACTTTTAATATGAGCCTAGAGGAAAGTATTTTTCCTCAGGCCTGGAGGGAAGCCAAAGTAATTATGTTACCCAAGAATGGTAAAGTGGCCTTTACTGGTTCTAACAGCAGACCTATAAGCTTAATGCCAGCTCTAAGCAAACTGTTGGAAGAAATTGTGTTTGACCAAATACAATGCTATTTCTCTGTAAACTAATTAACAACAGATTTTCAGCATGCTTTTAGTGAAGGGCACTCAACATGCACTGCACTGACACAAATGACTGATGATTGGTTGAAAGAAATTGATAATGAGAAGATTGTGGGAACTGTACTGTTAGATTTCAGTGCAGCTGTTACGTCTCTCGTCAGAAAGCATGGACCAAAGTTCTGTAAGGCAAATAAATTATACAGAAAACAACTACCCACAAAACACAGGTGAGAAAAGGGCTGCATAAGTATGATTCCCAATCAGAGACAACGATAGACAGCTACCTCTGATTGGGAATCACACTCGGCCAAAAACAAAGAAATAGAAAACTTTGAAATAAAGAAACTAGAATGCCCACCTGAGTCACAGCCTGGCCTAACCAAAATAGAGAATAAAAACCTCTCTATGGCCAGGGCGTGACAGCAGCCTTATATATATATATATATATATATATATATATATATATATATATATATATATATGTTCACCTTCCAGCAGGACAATGACCCTAAGCATATTGCTAAAGCAACACTTGAGTGGTTTAAGGGGAAACATTTGAATGTCTTGGAATGGCCTAGTCAAAGCCCAGACCTGAATCCAAATGAATCTGTGGTATAACTTAAAGATTGCTGTACACCAGCGGAACCCATCCAACTTGAAGGTGATGAAGCAGTTTTGCCTTGAAGAATGGGCAAAAATCCCACTGGCTAGATGTGTCAAGCTTATAGAGACATACCCCAAAAGGTTTGCAGATGTAATTGCTGCAAAAGGTGGCTCTACAAAGTATTGACTTCGGAGGGGGAAGAGTTATGCACGCTCAACTTTTCAGTTTGTTTTTGTATTATTTCTTGTTTGTTTCACAATAAAACATATTTTGCATCTTCAAACTGGTAGGCATGTTGGGTAAATCAAATGATACAACCCCCCCCCCCCCCCCCCAAACGAATGAAAATCTAGACCTCAGCTGAATCTGGTAATGAATCGTGTGGCTGTTGAACAAGTTGAGGGGACTCAATTACTTGATGTCACCTTAGATTGTAAACTGTCATTGTCAAAATATATACAGTTTAAGTTGGAAGTTTACATACACCTTAGCCAAATACATTTAAACACAGTTTTTCAGAATTCCTGACATTTAGTCTTAGGTCAGTTAGGATCAACACTTTATTTTAAGAATGTGAAATGTCAGAATAATAGTAGAGAGAATTATTTACTTCATATTTTATTTCTTTCATCACATTCCCAGTGGGTCAGAAGTTTACATACACTCAATTTGTATTTGGTAGCATTGCCTTTAAATAGTTTAACCTGGGTTAAACATTTTGGGTAGCCTTCCACAAGCTTCCCACAATAAGTTGGGTGAATGTTGGCCCATTGCTCCTGACAGAGCTGGTGTAACTGAGTTAGATTTGTAGGCCTCCTTGCTCACACACACTTTTTCAGTTCTACCCACAAGTATTCTATAACATTGAGGTCAGAGCTTTGTGATGGCCACTCCAAGACCTTGACTTTGTTGTCCTTAAGCCATTTTGCCACAAATTTGGAAGTGTGCTTGGAGTCATTGTCCATTTGGAAGACCCATTTGCAACCAAGCTTTAACTTCCTGACTGATGTCTTGAGATGTTGCTTCAATATAGCCACATAATTTTCCAGTCTCAAGATTCCATCTATTTTGTGAAGTGCACCAGTCCCTCCTGGTGCACTGGCTTTTTTATGGCGGTTTTGGAGCACTTGCTTCTTCCTTGCTGAGAAGCCTTTCAGGTTATGTCGATATAGGACTCGTTTTTACTGTGGATATAGATACTTCTGTACCTGTTTCCTCCAGCATCTTCACAAGGTCCTTTGCTGTTGTTCTGGGATTGATTCGCACTCTTCGCACCAAAGTACGTTAATCTCTAGGAGACAGAACGTGTCTCCTTCCTGAGCGGTATGACAGCTGTGTGGTCCCGTGGTGTTTATACTTGCCTACTATTGTTTGTACAGATGAACGTGGTACCTTCAGGTGTTTGGAAATTACTCCTAAAAATGAACCAGACTTGTGGAGGTCTTGGCTGATTTTCTTTTGATTTTCCCATGACGTCAAACAAATTGTCACTGAAGGTAGGCCTTGAAATACATCCACAGGTACACCTCCAATTGACTCAAATGATGTCAATTAGCCTATCAGAAGCTTCTAACGCCATGACATCATTTTCTGGAATTTTCCACGCTGTTTAAAGGCACAGCCACCTTAGTGTATGTAAACTTCTGACCCACTGGAATTCTGATACAGTGAATTATAAATGAAATAATCTGTCAGTAAACAATTGTTTGAAACATTACTTGTGTCATGCACAACGTAGATATCCTAACCAACTTGCCAAAAATATAGTTAGTTAATTAACAAGATATTTGTAGAGTGGTTGAAAAATTTGTTTTAATGACACTAACCTAAGTGTATGTAAACTTGTAGATTCAATGGTTGTAAAGATGGGTAGAGGTCTGGCTGTAATAAAAATATGCTCTACTTTTTTGACACCACACTCCAAAAAGCAAGTTCTACTGGCTCTAGTTTTATATCATCTTGATTATTGTCCAGTCGTGTGTTTCAGTGCTGCAAGGCAATAGCTAGTAACGCTGCAGCTGGCCCAGAACAGAGTGGCATGTTTTGCTCTTAATTGTAATCAGAGGGCTGATATTAATACTATGCATGCCAGGCTCTCTTGGCTAAGAGTTGAGGAGAGACTGACGGCATCCATTCTTCTTTTTATAAGAAACATTTATGTGTTGAACATCCCAAATGGTTTGCATAGTCAATTTACACACAGCTCTGATACACACAATTATCCCACCAGACATGCCACCAGGGGTCTTTTCACAGTCCCCAAATCCAGAACAAATTCAAGAAATCATACATTATTATATAGATCTCTTATTGCATGGAACTTCCTTCCATCTCATATTGCTCAAATAAAAAGCAAACCTGGTTTCAAAAAACAGATAAAGCAACACCTCGCGGCACAACACCTCTCCCCTATTTGACCTAGATAGTTTGTGTGTATGCATTGATATGTAGGCTACGTGTGCCTTTAAAAACATATATGTAGTTCTGTCCTTGAGCTGTTCTTGTCTAATGATGTTCTGTATTATGTCATTCTGTATTATGTTTCATGTTTTGTGTGGAACCCAGGAAGAGTAGCTGCTGCTTTTGCAGCAGCTAATGGGGATCCTAAGAAAATACCAAATACCAAAATACCTTGTCACAACACAACTGATTGGCTCAAACTAATTAAGAAATTCCACAAATGAACTTTTATCAAGGCAGACCTAGTAATTGAAATGCATTCCAGGTGACTACCTCATGATGCTGGTTGAGAGAATTCCAAGCGTGTGCAAAGCTGTCATCAACGCAAAGGGGGGCTACTTTGAAGAATCTAAAATATTTTGGGATTTGTTTCACACTTTCTGGCTACTTTGTGATTCCATATGTGTTATTTCATAGTTTTGATGTCTTCACTATTATTCTACAATGTAGAAAATAGTACAAACAAATATGAACCCTTGAATTCAGTAGGTGTGTCCAAACTTTTGATTGGTACTGTATATATATATATATTACATACATACAGTACATGCACATGAAGAACACAATCAGAAACATCTGAGACATTTTAGTGCTGATATCATGCTTTATTAAATCAATACTAAACTCAGGGAGGTTGCATATAATTATATAATTCTAATTTAAATCAAACAAAAGTGCAGGGCAGAACAGCTAATACATTTTGTTTTCTCTTAACACAGCAGGTGGTGTCACTGTGGTACACTTGCTTGATGTTTGCCTGACAACTGAACTGGTGAAATTCTAAAGCTAACACACAAAAATAAGGCACACAAGCAAACCTCCAAGAGATGGCTCTGCTTCTGCAAAAAAAGTGCAGGATGGACTTTCAATTTTTTATGGCCAGGTTGATGTTGTTCGGAAAATCAATTAAGCAGTCATTTGCCAGAAACAGAGCGCAAAAAAAATATTTCAGCTCAAGTGCAGGCCGCTTGCACGTTGAACATGTCATTTAAATGGTGGTTATGACATAGTCAGTCCAGAACACAAGGCCTAGTTGTCCTGCTTACATGAGGGTTTATGCAAACAGCACTCAGGGTCTTATGATCATGTTACAATTCATAGGAGTTTGATAATAACACTGCAGGTAATAACATACAGTGTCTAACAGCTCATCTCTCTGATTTAGTCAACTTCAACAGGGAGCCTCTCTACCTGTTGAGGCAATCTTAAGACATCAACTTTTTGTTGAGGCACAGAGTTTAGTTTCAGGTTTAACAGGGTATTCGTTTCATGTGAAACTTTCTCCTTTTAAACATTTCAGTTTCATTTGTTTCAGTTAATATTGTCATAAATAACAATTCATACATTTTCCATAACCGTTAAATTCGGCTATATACATTATGTACATGTCACAGAAAAAATGGATGAAAAATCCTAAGTCATAATTATCCAATATGGCACATTTTATAACAACTTTAGACTTTAGTCTAGTTTGGCATAAATTAATGTCAAGTTTGGTATAAAAATAGTTCATATTTACAATAACAGAAATCAAGGTCTTTATCAAGTAAGATTATGTTTTGTTCAATTAATACATAAAAAGGCATTAAAGTAGGGAAGGGGGAGGATATAAATTATATTAACTGTTTTTTATGATCGAATGCTTATAGTTACTGTTGCAGTGTCAGATCCAAAGTCGTTGTACAGTTTGAGTGTGTATGCTCCAGCATCCTCTTTTTTCACACTGGTGATGATGAGTGTAGTGAGGTCCTCTGAGGTCTCGATGTGGAACCTACCACCATGCTCCTCACCGGGCAGCGTTCTTCCACCGCGGGACCATTCGATGTTAGGGGTGGGCTCTCCGGAGAAAGCACAGGCCACGGTGAGAACCTTTCCAAGTTCAATGGTGATGTCCTCTGGGAGAGCTTCGATTCTTGGTGCCCCTGTCGCACCTGTTAGAACACAAATAAAACAATTCTTAGCAACTGCACTACTACAAATATGGGTAACATTTGACTTAAAGCCTGAAGGTTTAATGCATTATGATGTAGCTATAATGCATTGTATGTCATAAGCATATACAGTATGAGATACTTACCTAGCATACCCTGTGCAATAGATCTCATGGAGGATCCCTCTAGGTGGGAGTGACTCATCATTTCAGTCATACTGCTGGAGCTCATGGCATGGGAAGATGTCATGGAAGACATGCTAGATAGAGACATGGTTTCCATCTGCATTTCAGCAGCCATGGCAGCCATGCTAGACATACTGGCCATACTGGAACTGCTGAAAGATGTCTCCTGATGCATAGAAGATGAAGAAGCCATGTGGACTGATTGGGAAGAGAAGCTTTCCTTCATGCTGCTAAGAGCAGCACTCTCCCCCATCATCATCATCTGAGCTCCTCCATGGATGGCTTTCTTAACAACCTGTTCTGAACTTGTATGGGAGGCTAAATCCATAGATGCCTCTTTTTGACTCATTGATACCTGTTCAGTTTTCACTTAAATAGAAGAAAAAATACAAAGAACCATTAGAAATTGTGAATATACAGACTTGTATTGAATTCGTACAAAATTTAGTTTTTATCAAGAGGTTTGCTTTTTACAGCAAAACATACCTTTCATGGCCATGTGCTGCTGCACATAAGCTGTGACTTTAGTGTAGATGGATTGGAACACTTGGCCAACAAATGAGAATGAAGATTTAGTAGAGACTCCTCCTTCTGCAATGAGCTCACAGGAGTATTCTCCCTGGTCGTTCTCAGAGAGGTCATGGATAATGAGAGAACAATGTCCATCCACAGACATATGGAACTCATAGTGGCTGCTCTGTGTCAGTTTCATTCCATTCCTGTACCACACAACTTCTCTCACGCTGCTTTCAGATACACAGGACATTCTCACTGTGTCTTCTGAGGCTTTGGCTGTGAGTTGGTGGATAATCCTTGGAGCTTTAGGAGTTGGGGATTTCACTGTTAGTGGAGATTTTACTCTCTTAGGTGAGGTGACTTGGGGAGGTGACTTCACTCCTTTTGGTTCAGGAGACTTGACTTGGGGAGGTGACTTTACTCCTTTTGGTTCAGGAGATTTGACTTGAGGAGGTGACTTCACTCCTTTTGGTTCAGGAGATTTTACTTGAGGAGGTGACTTCACACCCTTTGGTTCGGGAGACTTGACTTGGGGAGGTGGTTTCACTACCTTTGGTGAAGCGATTGGTTCAGGAGACTTGGCTGGGGGAGGGGATTTCACCCTTGGAGGCGAGACAACTGGTTCAGGAGACTTGACTCTGGGAGGTGATTTCACTCCCTTAGGCAACATGATTGGCTCAGGAGACTTGACTGGAGGAGGCGACTTCACCCTTAGAGGGGAGGAGATTGGTTCAGGAGACTTGACAGGAGGAGGGGACCTCAGTCTTGGAGGCGAGGTGATTGGTTCAGGAGACTTGACTGGGGGAGGGGACTTCACCCTTGGAGGCGAGGTGATTGGTTCATGAGACTTGACAGGAGGAGGGGACTTCACCTTTGGAGGCGAGGTGATTGGTTCAGGAGACTTGACTGGTGGAGGGGACTTCACCCTTGGAGGCGAGGTGATTGGTTCATGAGGCTTGACAGGAGGAGGGGACTTCACCCTAGGAGGTGAGGTGATTGGTTCAGGAGACTTGATTAATGGGGTTGGGGTTTGGGGAACACTGGTAGGTGAAGCTACTCGTTCAGGAGTCTTGAATCCAGGCTCTGGTGACTTTATTGAGACAAAAACCTCCTCTTCGACAATTGCTCGGAAAATGGTCAGACTAAACTGAGTCTCTTGTCTGCCCTCAGCATTCTCAACCAGCAGTGTGTAGCTGCCTTCATCAGACGATTGTACAGAGGAAATTTCAAACGTAGACTTGTACTGCGTGGTAGATACCATAAGACGATGAGAGGATACAATTACTCGTCCCTCATGCAACCATGTAACACTTGGTGCTGGTTCGCCATCAATGTCGCAAGTGAATCGAGCAGTCTCTCCTTCATTGACTGTTGCAGACTGTGGTTTAGTCAGTATTCTGGCTGCCAGAGTTGACTTAACTTTATGAACAGTCACTTGCTCAATTTCTGACGCCTCCATAGCCCTCATTTTTGTTTCAGTTGAAGAATATGCTTCAGATCTTTCAGACGATGCATGTCTTTCACCCGACACGTATCTTTCAGTCAATCGAAACTTATCAGATGATGCTGATGATAAGGATGCTGCAGATGATAAGTATTCAGTTGATGCATACTTCGCGGATGCGGCATATTTTTCAGATGCAGAAATAAATCGTTCAGATGAATCATATCTGTCATATGTTTCACGTGATTCAGTTAACTTTGATTTACTTTCTTTCACTTCCATATGTGTTGCTGAGGAGGAAGCTGCCTTGAAGGATGATATGTGGTAATGGTCTGTCTTTGTGATATCAG
The DNA here is from genome assembly GCF_021184085.1 of Oncorhynchus gorbuscha. Classification (NCBI taxonomy): domain Eukaryota; kingdom Metazoa; phylum Chordata; class Actinopteri; order Salmoniformes; family Salmonidae; genus Oncorhynchus; species Oncorhynchus gorbuscha. Next base: position 72,200,526 of record NC_060181.1, read on the forward strand.
GAACAAATGGCTGTGGAGCATCCTCATCTTTACGACGTGATGTATATGTGGAGAATTCACCTCCAGAAACATCAAGGATACCATAGTCGGACGCTTCTCCCTTTGAGTTTGAACAAACAGCACGATACGTGCCACTGTCCTCTGCCTGACAATCACAGATCTGTATAGACAGCACTCCACTCATGTTTGTGAAGCGTAACTTCTCACTTTCTTGAATCAGTTGTCCGTTATGAAACCACTGGATCTCAGCAACAGGCTTAGCTTGGACATTCAGAGTGAACTTCGTATTCTGACCACATGGGACACGATGGGAACGCATTCTCACAGTCACACGTGGGGCGTGGTCGAGGCTAAAGGGTGTTTGGGTCACCGTCTGGTACTTGCGCTCAGATTTCAGTGCAGCCTTTCTTGACTCGTATCTGGACATGATGTCAAATCTGGCTGACCTCTCAAATCTTGAGGATGAGCGGGAGGATCTCTCAGCTGAAGCTGGGGGGCTGGGGGAGCGTGGACGCGTCCTCTCAGGGGTGGGGGATCTCCTTTTGATGATCTCCTCTGGCTCCAGAGGACGTGGGCGAGGCGTTCTTATAAGCTCAGAAACAGGGCGCATCAGCTCAATGTATGTAGGAGACAGTGATCTTCTCCTCCTCAAGAACTGTGAAACTTTTGTTCTCTTGATCTTGTGCTCGGTTACTTGTGATTCTTCTCTTCTTGCTAAATGTTTACTTTCTTTATGACGCAGAGCAGACAACTCGAACCGGACAGGGCTGCCTTGTGGGGAGGCAGAGAAGCCAAGTTCAAGCTCCTCCTCAAGTTGGAGCCTTTCTTGTTCAGTTTTCTTCATTGACAGGTAATCATCAATGGGCTGCAGAAGCTCTTCATCACTCATATCACAAAGGGAGCATCTTCTTGACCTGAAGGATGCCTCGGATCCAAAAGAAGGTGACCGTCTTGCTGGTCTTACTGTTTCCAAGTCATCTTGCGTGAGCTTCGGGATACGCCATCTTGGCCTGTACTGGTCAGTAATTCTAGGAAGGGGCATGACATAGAATTGCTCCCACCTGGAGAGACGAATTCGTTTCTGTCTCTTCTGTACAATCTTCTCCATCCGCTCAGGCATTTCATACTGATCTCTAAGTTTCTTGTACCACTTCATGTCAGACAAAGGTACAAAGTGTTTAATCAACAGGTCTTCATCCAGAGCACTTGCATCATGGACACGTGACTCAGGAATTTCATATGGCATGCGAAGTTTCCTTTCCTCGATATGTACAAATGGTTTTTCTTCTGTGATATCAAATTCGCCTTCACAGTGTTTGGTGCTCACTGCCGGCTTGTATATGTCTGCAGCGTGTTTCAAAGCCTCTTGAGCCGCTGGGTTGAGTCCAGTAACTTCAGTGGTGGAAAGGCGTTGCGCCATTTTCAGTGTCTTGTCAATTTGTTGTTGAACATATTTCTGTTGTTCCACCTCACTCTTATATTCTCTCCTCTTGTATGTAATGCGGTCCACCTTCAGTGTAGCCTGGCAACTCACTGATCCAACACAGTTTGTTGCGGTAACTTTGTAAAGACCTGAATCCTCAACAAGAGTTTCTCTGACATGCAGAACGTGATAGTCTACATCCTCTTGAACAACTGTGATTTGTTGGTTGAATTCCAGTGGCCTGCCATCCTTCTCCCACTTCAAGATTGGTGCAGGTGTTCCCGAGACTCTCAAGTCAAAGTGGACACTATGGCCCTCTACACACTCCACGTTAGCCAACAGCCGTTTGAACATTGGCCTCATGGTGTCTTCACTAACAGGGTGAGGTGTGACTGTAAGACGTGCTGTGCAACTGTCTTCACCAAACTTGTTGTGGGCCATAACAGTATATTCAGCATTGTCATCAAGGTCAAGATTGTGGATCATCAATTGATAAAGACCCTTGTCACTAATGAAAGTGTACTTCTTATCATCTCGTTTGATTTTCTGTCCAGCCTTCAACCATGTTACTGTTGGCTCTGGGTGCACTGTTATGGTTACACCAAAACGAACATCTTCACCGATGTAAGCAGCGCGGTTGTACAGAGGCAGAGTGAAGTCTGGTGGTCTCTGCATAAGTCTTTGCTTATCAAGCTTCCTCTTCTTTGTGAGTGAGCGTCCAATGAAGTGTTCACGGTAGCATCTCACAGTTTCAACAAAGAGTTCTCCATAGGCATTATCTTCACCGTCCTGACTGATGACTTTGCATCTGTAGACACCATCGTCAGATGTTTCAATTTCCTTGACGTAGATGCTAGCAACTCCATTGATGTAGCTGATTTCATATTTGTGACTTGCTGTTAACTGGCGGGTGCCAAAGTACCAAGTTGCTTTTGTGGTTTCATCATAATGTTCAATGTTGCAAACAAATCTGACATGTCCACCCTCCTCTGAAGATCCATGCATGACTGGACCGGCTCTCAGACCTTCTGTAGGGTGCGCAATCTTGACTTTGCCAACTGCATAACCTCTGTAACTTCTGAAGCCACCACCGAAAGCAACGCGAGCTGATGAGACAATTGTCTCTCTCTCTTTCTTCACCAACGTCTGGTAGTATCTTCTGTGTCTCAATGTCTTGATAGTTTTTTTGCTGAGGTGCTCCAGCTTCAATCTAAGCCAAGGATGTTCCAGAGCTTCATGAGCAGTCATACGTTTCTTCAGGTCTTTACACAGAAGTCTGTCACAGAAGTCCATACCTTCGAGGCTGGTCTCTTTGAAAGCTTCACTGTCGAAGATGTACTCTGCATTTGAGATATTCTCAATCATTTTTGTGGTTGATTCTGCTGCAAAGGGGTTAAGTCCACTAAGGAGCACATATGTTAGTACACCAACTGACCACATGTCAGTTGCAGTGCTGACAAGTCCATGACGGTGGACTTCAGGTGCACAATACTCTGGTGCAGTGAAATTGATTCTGATATTTTCTCCAGGAGTCAGTAATCTAGCCTGGCCCATTTCAATAATTTTGATATTTGTGCTCTTTCTTGTGGTGTAGACAATGTTGTCAGGTTTGATTTCAAAATGAGCATAGTTGAGTTTGTGCAAGAACTTCAGAGCTGAGCACACCTGTCTCAGGTATCTAACAATCTCCAGTTCTGAGAGCTCAAAGTTGCCTGTGCCAAGTCGTTCAAAGATGTCTACACCTGAGATGAACTCATAGATCAAGACCATTTCTTCCAAACTGTCAAAAGACTCATGTAAGTATATGAAGTTCTTGTGTTTAGAGAGATTGAGTGTCTCAATTTCCCTAGTAACTAGCTCCTGATCAGTACCTTTGATCTTGATAAACTTGGCCATGAATGTCTTCTTGGACTTGTTTTCAACACAGCGATGAACAACGCCAAATGTTCCGGCACGTGCCAGCTCTTCAGAAATTGTGTACTGTGCAGCCACCATCTTGATCTTTGATGAATGTGGTGCCTCTTCTTTGGTGATTTCTCTAGCTTCATCAACTTCTTCATCGTAGTTTCTGATAACGGATTTATCTTCTATTGTTGTAACAGGCTCAGTTGGTTCAGAATGATCGCTCAGACCAAACTGGTTCTCCGCAATGACACGGAACTGGTATTTCGTCTTGCCAAACAGAGCGATCATGGTGTATTTAGGCTCGTTGGTTTGGCCTGCGCGGATCCACCTGTCACCTGATGTGGGGCACTTCTGAATAATGTAGTTAATGATAGGGCTTCCGCCATCTTTTTCTGGAGGACTCCAGGTTAGAGTGATGGAATCTCTAGTGATTTCACTGACTTTAATGCCCTTAGGAGGATCTGGTACATCTGCCACGGCAACTTCAATGGTCTGTTTGTCAACTCCGAATCTGTTCTTGGCAGTGATTACATAGTAACCTGTATCCTTCTTCTGAACTCCTTTGGGGAAGACGAGTGAAGTAAATGATCTTGTGACAATCACTTGAGTGTGAGCAGATGATCCCATGATCTCTGGTCCCTTCTGCCATTGTATTTGAGGGTCAGGCTTGCCACTGATTGGAATCTTAATGGTAACCACTTCACCCTTTACAGCATGAACTGCTCCCATGCCTTGCAGTTCTTGAGGTAGGTGGATCTTGGCAGGAACTGGAGGAGAAAAGAAATAATATAAATGAATTGAGTATATCAATACTTATATATAATATATATACAATTCTAAATTACCTACATTTATAAAATGTTAGGGAATTGAAACTTGTTTTACTTTCAAAAGACGTATGTTTAACCCAAAATGTCCTCTTAAAATACTTTTCATCAGCCTATCAAAAATGTTTACCTTCAACAGTCAGATTCACTGTTGTAGAGATGGATCCTCCTTGGTTTGTTGCCCTGACTTGATAGACACCTGCGTCGCTGTCCTCGGCATTAGCAATAACAAGTTGGTAATAACCTCCCTTGAATTCTTGCAATTTGAGTTTGGTACCATCTGCAACAATTTCTTTGCCATTCCTATACCATTTCACAGCAGGGATGGGATGTCCAACAATTTTGGTGACAAATGTAGCATTGGATCTAAACTTCACAATCATTTCTGGTCTCATTTCTTCTCTGAAGACAGGAGGTTTCATTGTGAGACCTGATTTGGGAATGATGGCCTCTGACACCTCACTCCAATCACTTTCACCACCCATGTTTTCACATTTCACACGGAACTCATACTCAAAGCCCTCAAGAAGGCCTTTTACAGCGAAATGAGTCTCATGGATTTCATTGGATGTACAAGTGATCCATTTGTTCTGTTTCTTCTCTCGTTTTTCAAGGAAATAGTTCTTTATCTTTGCACCTCCATCGTCTTTTGGTGGTTTCCAGAACACAAGACAAGAATCGTTGGTCACTTCTGTGACAACAGGCTGCACGGGAATTCCAGGTTTTTCTGAGGAACAGACAATGAGAGCGATGTCATAGAAGTGCATTATTCTCCTAACCGTTACAGTAAACATGATCTATGTGATATATTTATCATTGTCAACAAGCATACTTACCGAATGGACTTTTGATAATGAGAACACCAGGAACTTCAAGTGCCTCACTGACTCCATATTGGTTCTGAGCAGAAACACGGAAGTAGTATCCAGCACTTTCAATCAGATTTTGAATCCTGCAAGTGTTTCCTGAGACTGACGATGAGACCAGATGCCACTCCTCGCCTTCCTTTGCTTCTCGTTTTTCCACAATGTAGTTGGTGATCATTGATCCGCCATCATCCTTTGGTGGTTTCCAGCTGATGATCACTGCACTCTTCAACACAGCATCAACAACAATAGGTCCCTCAGGTTTGGTAGGTTTATCTGGAATAAAAAGTTAAAATCAACATTTAGATAACAAATTCTCTGTTGGTCGTGCACAACATTGGTTATGTTAATAAACTAAGCAATTATATTATTACAATAATAGTTTAAAAAAAATTGTTACCTTGAATTTCAACCTTGAGTGTGGTTTCAACAGTTCCAAATTTGTTGGTCAATTGCACCTTGTATCTTCCAGCATTTGTTTTGCGCTGTACATTCCTTATAACCAGATGAGTGTAACTCTCAGTGTTTTCAATTATCACGTTTTCAGACGCGTTAAGCGGCTTCTTTGCATAGAACCACATGATTTGTGGAATTGGACGGCCAATGTAGACAACATGGAGACGAAGACTTGTTCCACACCCTGCAGTGTATTTCTCCTTCAATGGGAATCCAGGGTGGAAAGCAGGTGCGGCCTGCAAGCGCAGCTTGCCGCTGGACTCTGTTTCACCGGCTTCATTGGCGGCTCTGCAAGTGTATATGCCCTCATCTTCCTGTTCATCTGTGGCCACTGTCAGTGAATGGTTGCGACCATCAGAACTCATCTTGTACTTGCGGCTCTGGATCAGCTCCTTGCCATATCTGTACCATCTGATGTCAGGAAGGGGACGTCCAATAATCTGGCATGTCAGAGTTCCTGATTCACCAAGTTTTGTGATGACATCTGCCATGTCTTCCTTGAGACTAGGAGCCTCTCCCACTGTTGAAACATAAACAGAGCATGAACATTATTTCTAATGAATAGCAATGATACTTTTTAATCAATTATTTTTGTAATCTAAGGCGCTTAGAGTATTTTATGAAAATATTATGCCAACGTACAGCTCAGTTTAGTCTTGATGCCCATGGCGGTCCTGCGAGGTCTACTCATTCCTGTTTCATTTTCTGCAAGGATTCTGAACTCGTACTCTGTAGCCTCCATCAGACCACCCATGGTGAACTGTCTGTCCTTGGAACGCTCCTTGTTGCATTTCTTCCAGGCACTTTCACCTGCCTGTCTGAACTCAATCCAGTAACCCAGGATCTCTTTGCCACCATCGCATTCTGGGCGCAGCCAGTGAATAGTGATGCAGTCTTTGGCAACGGAGATTATATCAATCTCACCTGGTTGACTGGGTTTGTCTATTCAAAGAGAGAGAGAAGTAACCATGCAATTACAAAAAAAATCTTATTTAAGTATTGTATTATTTATAATATTTATATGTATTATTAAAGGTGCAATATGCAGAAATCGCCAATTCCTGTTTGCTAAAATTCGAATAGTTCGCCTAATTTCAGTTTTTGACAAAACAAGATGTCATTGTGTAGAAAATCATGGTACCATCTAAACTGCTATGAAACATCTGTTCCATAACCAAATATATTGTAATTTCAGCTGTTTGAAACTGAACGTAAAAGACGCAAAAACAAAACTTAAGAACAGGAAGCATATAATTAGCACACAGAACAGATCTACCACTTCTTACACTTCCTTTCAATGAGATTGACAGATCTATAACTACAATTTCTATGTTCATTTTGTCGGGTCACCCAAAAAGTTACATATTGCAGCTTTAAATATATAATCGAAAGGCCTATTAAATACATACCGAATGGATCTTTGCATATAACATTTTCAGATACTGGTCCAGGTTCACTCTGACCGATGTCGTTTTGTGCCACGACACGGAACAGATATTCAGCGTCAGGGATGAGTCCAGTGAGAGTGTACATTGTAGTGGTGATGTGTGTCTTGTTGTGACGCACCCACTTCTCTGTGGACACCTCTCTCCTCTCAACGTAGTATCCTGTAATGCGGGCGCCACCATCATCTTTTGGTCTGCCCCAAGATAGAGCAACAGTGCTCTTTGTGACATCCATAACTTCTGGTGGGTTGATTGGAGGTTCTGGTGGAGCTGTTGTATAGAAATGAGAATTGCATAATTGTAAATAGAAGAACTGAGGAGTGATAACACAAGAAAACACATTTTATATTTGCAGAACAATAATTATGAACATTCAAAAATACTTACACAGCGGTGTCTTTGGAGTGACACATTCATCTGATTTGAGAGATCTGCTCACACCAAACTGGTTTTCAGCAGTGATCTTGAAATGGTATTCAACATTCTCCTTCAGCCCCTTGACCACCAGAGCTGTGTCCACCACTCTTGAGTCCACAGTGTACCATGCTACCTTTGATACCTCTCGCCTTTCAACGATGTAACCCAGGATATCAGAGCCACCGTCTTCAGAGGGAGGTCTCCAGCTGACTCTTACAGAGCGAGCCTGGATATCATCAAACTCAAGGGGACCTTCCGGTGCGTCTGGACGTCCAATCACTTTAACATTGATGTAGACAGCCTTCCTGCCACATTTGTTCTCCAGGACCAGGTCATATGTGCCAGTGTCATCTCTGTGGGCTTCTTTGATCACAAGTTCAGTGATATCATCATTGGTGGCAATCATAGCTCTGTGAGAGATATCTCGGCCTTCCTTTGTCCACTTGCAAATAGGGACTGGTTTACCCTTGATGGGCACAGACAGCCTGATGACCCCTCCCTGTCTGACCACATAGCCTTCCTCATATTTGAGGTCCAGTTCATAATCGGGATAGTCTGAAATGAAGCATACAGACATTGTTAAGTTAGTTCACATTTGACACAAGCTTCAAAAGCAAAATACAAAATACAGCTCTTCCTGGTACGCTATACACATAATTGTATCCCTTACCAAGCATTTCTGTAACCTTGACGATTCCTGGGATCTCGACTGGCTCTCCGGGTCCACCAGCGTTGCAGGCCATCACACGGAACTTGTACTCAGCTCCCTGAGGCATGTGCGTCAGAGTGTATTCACAGATCTTTATGGGTGTTGTGTTGCACATGGTCCATTCCACCTGATCCACCTTCTGCATCTCAATCAGGTAACCAGTGATGACAGAACCACCCTCTTCCTCTGGAGGACTCCAGGCTAGAGACACAGACGTCCTGGTTGTGTCTGTGACCATGGGGAACTGTGGTGCACTAGGAGGCTCTGTTTAGATAAAGACAAATATAATAGTTTTGGTCATATACACAAGTTTGAAAATGGTAGAAACTAAGTTGCAAGGACATTTTGACCCATAAATCATTGAGTTGAATAACACATTACAAAAAAGTTAAACATAGTAATTACATAATTTACTGCTTATTTCAATGTTTCTTATATGGGACACAACAACTAAGGACAGGATTACAGAGGCATACCGATGGGATCCATGGCGATAGCTGGTTTAGATGCCATACTGGGTTTGCTCGAGCCTCTGGAGTTGAGGGCGATCACGCGGTACTCATACTCATTGCCTTCGCACAGACCTGATGATCTGTATCTGGTCATGGTGACTGGGTTCTTAACGATGCTCATCCACCTTTCAGATCTGACCTCCTTGCGCTCAATTATATATCCAGACACTTGGGAGCCTCCATCTTCTTCTGGTGGCTGCCATGTGATGGTCATTCCCTCATGAGTCACATCCAGTACATCAGGTCGGTTTGGTGCACTGGGTACGGCTGTGGAGAGATTAGAGATTTCAAATGAGATCAGTTATAGCCACCATCATCCCTTTTCTTTAACTTCCTCCAAATGAAGTACACTGTTTTTGTGTTTTAATTATAGTGTATAATACATTTTGTCAAAAGGTTAAATGTACTGTGTTTTAGGATTTATGATGACTTACTCTTGAGACTCTTGCATTCAACAACTTCAGACTGCAAGAATCCCCCAATGCCAAAGCGGTTTGTTGCAGCCACACGGAACACGTATTCAGTTCCCTCAGACAATCTGGTGAACTTGAATGTGGGTCTTGTGACAGATTCGGACACTGGCAGCCATCCGGGGCGGTGAGCGTCACGCTGCTCAACAACATAGCCACTAACGTTGGAGCCGCCATCCTTTTCTGGTGGCTCCCAGCTGACTGTTACAGATGTGGCATCAACGGCATCAACTGTGATCGGTCCAATAGGTATTCCAGGTTTATCTAGACAGAAATAAGCAGACAGTAGTATTTAGAATATTCCAATACAAAAACATAAGAACACACAATCCAAAAACACACACACTTACCAAGAATGATAATTTTAAGTATCTCTGTCGCAGTTCCTACAGAATTCTTTACTTGAAGAGTGTAGCTACCAGTGTCATCAATGGTTGTCTCACGGACAGTCAGTTTGGTGTATTTTCCATTTGACACAATCTTAACCCGGTCAAGACTATCCTTCATTTTAGCACCATTGAAGGACCAGGTGCAAACTGGAGCAGGTCTGGCCTTTATAGGAATATTGAGGTCGATTGGTTTGCCGGCTGGCACATGGACAACCTTCTGTGGAATGCCGGCCAGATCAATATAGGGTGCCACTGTAAAAGGAAATATTTTTGGGGAAAATTAGACCATCTGAAGATGTATCAAAGCTTTAATTTTTAAATAGATTAACTGCCATGTGTGTAGCATAAGAATCAGAATATAACATACGTAGTTGTTCCTGAATGACCACAGGTCCTGTAATCTCCCTAGGTTCGCTAACTCCTCTGGTGTTGGTAGCTCTGATTCTGAAGAGATAAGTCTCCTTCTCTGTCAGACCAGTGACGGTGTGCTGGGACATGGACTGTTTAACGGTGGCCACTGCACTCCATCTGTCTGATCCAACGATGTTAGCTTCAATGACGTAGCCCGTCAGTCTGCTTCCACCATCATGAAGAGGTTTCTCCCAGTTAAGTATGGCAGAGGACTTTCCAATATCCACAATGTGCAGATCCTGAGGAAGGCTGGGTACTTCACAAATCAACACTGATTCAGGGGTTTCACATGGTTCTCCAACACCATATATGTTCTCTGGTAACACTCTGAAGAAGTAGTGTACTGATTCCTCCAGGCCAGTAATTCTGAACAAGGTCTTCCTGCATTCTGTTGTAACTGTTTTGTAGGATTTCATTGAAGCTTCACGTTTCTCAATGATGTAGTTGTTCACAGGGGCTCCACCGTCAATAGATGGTACGTCCCATGTAATGACGACAGACTCCTTTGTGTAGTCTTTGACTCTAACTGAACCGGGTGGTCCAGGAGTGTCTGGAAAATACAGAGAGGATTAACTGACTGTTCACAGCACATGACGATTCACTATTCTATAGGTAATTATATGGTTCACAGATAGTTCCTAATCTTTTAACCATCTTAAGTATGTCAACGTAACCAATAACATACCATAAACCTTGACGAGAATAGTTGCTGACTTCTTGCCAGATGGATTTTCAGCCTCAATGGTGTATTTGCCGGCATCGTAACGATGGACCTTCTCAACGATTAGTTGAGTATAACTATCAGTTGTATCAATGAATCCACGGCTCTGCAGATCAATGCCAGGTTTCCTCCAGGTCAGTACAGGAGCCGGTCTTCCAGCCACATTGACGAACAGCCTAAGAGTGTTACCAGCTCGCAGACACACAATCTTCTTCAGATCATCAGGGAGCTCAAGATCAGGGATTGCTGTTGTGACAAAAAATTACAGCACGTTTACAACATAATAACAGCACATTTACCAACTATAAGTCTAAAAAGAGGGTCTTTGATTCAATGTAGACATTGGTTTAAACTGCGGTTAACCCTTTACATACAAACATGCTGCCATTGTGAATTATTGACAGTAAAAGCATAAGAACAAACGTACAGAGTTTCTCAACAGGCTCAATTTCCACACTAGGTTCGCTGAATTCCCCAGTGCCATTGCTATTGACTCCTGCGACACGGAAACTGTACTTCTTGTTGCTTTGAAGTCCAGTGGCAACAAACGCATTGGTCTTTAAAGTCTTCTGAGTGGCCCTGTACCACTGCTCGGTTCCTTCCTCAAGCACCTCCACCACGTAGCCAACAACATCAGCGCCACCATCATACATGGGTCTGGTCCATTGCAAGCTAATGCTATGCTTGGTGGAATCTACCACTCGTGGAATTGAAGGAGGGGCTGGAGTGTCTGGAAAACACAAAATACAGTATGAGTCATTCAGCAGCAGCAGTGTTTCAGAAGTCAACCATAAGTCAATGGTAAGATTATAAAGATGGACCTCATATGGTTACTAAAATCTAGACTATGACTTTTTGATCACGTACATGTTGGCTCTCTACAGTAGGCATAGTGAGAGGCTTCACTGGGCTGGCTGTTTCCAGCTGTATTCACAGCTGTAACACGGAACTGGTAGTCACTGCCTTCCAGCAAACCAGAGATCTTCAGGCGGATGTCATAGATGGTAAAGGTCTTATTGACCCTGGTCCATCTGGAACTGCTCTTCTCACGTTTGTCCACCAGGTAATTCTTGATCTCACTTCCGCCATCACTTTCAGGTTTCATCCATTCAATGATGACGTGCTCCTTTCCTACAGCCGTGACTTCTGGTGCTCCAGGTTGAGATGGGACAGCTGCAATGATAAAGGAAAATAAAACATGTTTAATAAGATTTGGGCTTTGAATAAGACAACAATTGTATTGCATCTATTAAAAGGACATGGCCACTGAATGCATGCTTACTGTATGCGTTTCTGGCGATAACAGGCTCGGACTCCAAAGGCACACCAGGTCCGAACTTGTTTACTCCTCTGACACGGAAGACGTACTCGTTATTCTTGATCAGTTTGGAGCTGACACAGGACAGAGTCTTGCACTCGGTCTCCATGATCACCCAGTTGAGTCTGCTGGTCTCACGTCTATCAACAATGTAATGAGTGACAAGATCTCCACCGTCCTCCAGAGGGATCTTCCAAGACACAGTGCACTTCTCCTCTGTCACCCTGGTGATTGTGACCTTTTCCTCAGGAGGCCCTGGTGTATCTGGAAATACAGAGTGAAACATTAAATTGGGTTATTATAACAGTGGAGTCTCTTCAGAGGAGTAAGGGGAGGACCATCGTCCACAGTGAATTTCATAAACATGTAATTGTGAAACATAAAAAAACCGTGATCCTTTTAAGATAAAACTGTACTATAATATATATATTCACATCACCAAATAATTGACTAAAACACACTGTAGACACACTGTAAACATTCATTGTTTTGCAATGAAGGTCTACAGTAGCCTCAACAGCACTCTGTATGGTAGCACCATGGTATAGCCGGAGGACTTCTAGTTTCTGTCCTCCTCTGGGTATATTGACTTCAATACAAAGCCTAGGAGGCTCATGGTTCTCACCCCCTTCTGTAGACTTACACAGTAATTATGACAACTTCCCGGAAGACGTCCTCTAACCTATCAGAGCTCTTGCAGCAAGAATTGACGTGATTCATCCAATCAAAGGATCAGAGAATGAATATAGTACTGAAAGCATAAGCTGCAGCTAGCTAGCACTGCAGTGCATAAAATGTGGTGAGTAATTGACTCAAAGAGAGAGAAAGACAATAGTTGAACAGTTTTGAACACAACAATTTCTTTAAAAATTAAGGAGAAGCAAGAGAGAGAGCTAGCCTGCTGTGCCACGAGATATTCAGGGTTCGAGTACAGGCTCTGTCGCAACCGGCCGCGACCGGGAGACTCATGGGGCGGCGTACAATTGGCCCAGCGTCGTCCTGTTTAGGGGAGGGTTTGGCCGGCAGTGATGTCCTTGTCCCATCTCGTACTAGTGACTCCTGTGGCGGGCTGGGCGCAGTGCACGTTGACACAGTCGCAAGGTGTACGGTATTTCCTCCGACACATTGGTGCGGCTGGCTTCCGGGTTAAGTGTGCATTGTGTCAAGAAGCAGTGCTTGGTTGGGTTGAGTTTCTGAAGAAGTAGTGTACTGATTCCTCCAGGCCAGTAATTCTGAACAAGGTCTTCCTGCATTCTGCTGTAACTGTTTTGTAGGATTAAATTGAAGCTTCACGTTTCTCAATAATGTAGTTGTTCACAGGGGCTCTACCGTCAATAGTTGGTATGTCCCATGTAATGACGACAGACTCCTTTGTGTAGTCTTTCACAGCTCTCGACCTTCGCCTCTCCCGAGTTCATACGGGGGTTGCAGCGATGAGACAAAACTGTAACTACCAATTGGATACCACAAAATTGTGGAGAAAAAGGGGTAAAAAAAAAAGAATACAAAAAAAGAGAGAGAGCTATGTGTGTATATATATATATTAATTTTTCACTTTAATTTACTTAGCTAGCGAATGTTCTCTCTGCTACCGCAATGCGGTACCGGTGCGCCAAGTCTAGGTCCGAGAAACTTCTAAACAGCTTCCACCCCCAAGCCAAAATACTCCTGAGTATCAAATGGTTACCCAGACTATTTGCATTGCTCCCCCCCCCACTTTACACTGCTGCTACTCTCTGTTGTTATCTATGCATAGTCACTTTAATAACTCTACCTACATGAACATACTACCTCAACTAACCGGTGCCAGAGCACGTAGATGCAAGAAGGAATTATAGCTACAAAGTGATCATGTATGTGGCTGCTATGAAAGTTAATTGTGTTTGCGTGTGATCAGGGGTGTAGTCATTCAGCCAATTCTTAAATGGAGGAAAACAGAACAAAACAGGGAAAACATACCTGAACTCTTGTTTGCAACTATTAGACTAATGATTACACCCTAGATCAGCTAGATGCAGGGAAGAGTGTTCAAGGCAGTATTGAATGTGTCACTGTCTGTCACCTTGATTACTCAAATTTCTGTCAACCAGTGTACCTATGTTGTAAACTTCCATTCATAGGCTACGTTGTAGTAATCTCATGATCGGTATAGGGAAAATGAGCTGGGTAAATGGAATATGAATGAGAGTAATCCAACATGCTGTAATAGAAATACAGTAAGACCATTCTCATTTTAAAAAACATTGTCCTCCCTCATCTTAAACGGCACCAACCACCACTGTATTATAGTAATATAATAACATTTAGTTGAAAACTATTTTGTTTCCATGTCATTGCAAGTGTATATGTCTTTGTGTCTACTTTATGTTCTTACCGAGTACTTTAACGTTGACAGACGCTGTCTTGGTTCCACTGGCGTTCTTCACGGTCAGAACGTATCTTCCTGTGTCGTTTCTGTTGCAGGACTTGATGATGGCCATGGCTCTTGAACTGGTGTATGTCAGGGAGTATTTCTCTCCCAGCTCCAGCACCTTGTCACCTTTGGCCCACCATACTATGGGTTCGGGTTTACCACCAATTACACCATCAAGGACCAGGTCTGATCCAGCCCGGATAGTGACATGCTCTCCAACAAGAGAGCTGTTAAGTTCAGCCTTGGGAGGAGCTATAAGACAAAAATAAAATATAAATTATGAAATAATACATACATATATATATATATTAATATATAAATATGTGTATATATATATATATACATATGCATAAACTTGACAGTAACGTAACATTATCTAACAGTAGTATCTTACTGTATTCGTCCTTGCAGGTGATCGGTCCTGTTGTTTCAGATGGTGCACTGTGAACTCCAGCTCCATTTTTGGCAATGACACGGAATTCAAAGATTTCTGCTTCACCCAGTCCTCCAACTGTGAAGTGAGTCTCTGTGATGGTGGTGTAGTTACATTTCAACCAGCGGGCGTTATCCCACTCATCATCACTCCACGGCTTGCGCTCCACGATGTATCCGACAATCTTGCTGCCCCCATCATTGAATGGTATACCCCATGCAATAGTTACTGAGGACCTTGTGACATCAGTCACCTCAGGTTTAACAGGAGGATCTACATGGAGACAAAATGAGAATGTACAATCAGTGCAAAGGTCACCGGTCAACATGGAACATTCCAGAGAGTCCAAATATTTAGAAAAATGTCCTTTGAATGTTGCACTTACCGACTGGGTTCAAAGCCACTACTGGTCTTGAGGCCTCACTGGCTTTGCTGAGACCAGAAATATTCATAGCATAAACTCTGAACTGGTACTCCAGGCCTTCAATGAGACTAGAGACTTTGTATTGGGTATCCAGGCATGGAAGTTTGTTCTCCCTGACCCAAAGAATGGTGTTTCTCTCCTTCTTCTCTATCCAGTATCCAGTCACCTTACTGCCGCCATCAGCGTATGGCAGATCCCACTTGATGCCAATAGCCGTAGCAGATACTGACACCACATCTGGGCGAGTTGGTGGACTTGGTGGAACTGATATTGAGAATAAGACAAAACAATTAATTATTAGTGTCTTCACATTTTCAAACCATTAAAGCAAATGTAAATTGATTTTACACATGAACTTACCAAATGGATGCTCAATGACAACAGCTGAAGACTCAATGGACTTGCTGACGCCATACTTGCTCTCAGCAGAGACACGGAAGGTGTACTCCATGTATTTGGTCAGATGGCTTACTTTGATCGTGGTGCGTTTACAACTTGAGTTCACCACTTGCCAGGATGTAGATCCAGATTCACGTTTCTCAATAATGTAGTTGTCGATATCTGTTCCACCGTCATCCTCTGGTGCTGTCCAAGCCAATGAGCAGCCCTCTGATGACACTTCAGAGATTTCAATGGGTCCTACTGGTGGAGTGGGTCTTCCAACAACGTTGACAGTAACAGCAAATGTCTTTGCTCCGGCGGCATTGTCCAGAGTGAGGTAGTATTTTCCACTGTCTCCTCTCTTGCTGTCTTTTACCACCAGGGTGGTTCTTTCTGTAGTAGTCTTGATGATCACTCTATCAGTCTCTTTTAGCTTCATCTCCTCCAGTTTCCAGGTGGCTTTTGGAGCTGGTCTGCCACTGATGGGGATATCAATGGTGAATGCATTGTGAGTCTTGCATGTGATGAGCTGGTTATTTATGCCACTGAGATCTGCTGTGGGCTCAATCTTGGGCTCCTTGATGACAACGGATGCTAAGGCATCTCTTGGGACACTGATACCAGCCTCATTGATAGCCTTGACGCGGAAGTCATATTCTGTGTTCTCAATCAAGCCGTCAATGACTAACTTTAGGTGTTTGGTTTGACCGCCAACAATCCAGCGATCAGAGCCCTTTGCTTTGGCCTCAGCAATGTAACCTGTGATGCGGCTGCCACCGTCGTGTTCAGGTTTCAGCCAGGCCAAGATAGCAGTAGAATTAGTAGTGTCAATAACGTCAAGACTCTTGGGTGGAGCAGGGACCTCAGTTGCAGTGATCGGTTCAATCATCTCACAGGGTTCTCCCCTGCCATATGTATTTTCAGCGATGACTCTGAACAGGTAAGGTACACCTATTTCTAGGTTGGTCATTCTGATCATTTGGCGTGAGGATTTTTCGCTGACTGACTTCCAGCTGAGACGACTAGCCTCACGCTTTTCTACGATGTAGTGCTGAATACGGGCTCCACCGTCGTTGGCTGGAGCGTCCCACAGCATTGTCAGAGCTCCCCTGGTCACATCCTTAAAGCTGATAGCTCCTGGAGGTCCAGGTGTATCAAGCACCTTCACGGTCAATGTGATAGATTTTCGGCCCCCGTTGTTCTCAAGCAACAAGGTGTATTTTCCAGAGTCAAATCTGGTACAGCTCTCAATGGTCAAGGTACTGTATGTGTCAGTTGTGTTGACATCTGCCATAACACCAAGTTCACCACCTGCCTTGGTCCATGTAGCCAGCGGAGTTGGTTTACCACAGAAGGCAATATGAAGAGTGACGGTGGCCCCGTTCTTCACAACGTGTGTCTGTTTGAAGTCTGCATCAAGGGTGATTTCTGGTGACGTCAGTCTATCAACAGCTTGCACTGGATTAGGAACTGCACATGCTTCTCCTTTTCCAGACCCATTCACTGCACGCACACGGAACCTATATTCCTCTCCAGCCGTTAAACCTTTAGCGGTGTATCTTGTGTTGATGCAAGTTGCTCTGTTGACTTGGTGCCATTCATTAAGGCTTGCCTTGCACATCTCAATGACGTAGCCAATGATCTCCATACCACCGTCAAACACAGGCTTGATCCATTCCAGGGTGACAGACGACTTTGTGGAGTCGGTGACCTTCACCAGAGAAGGAGCACTTGGTGCGCTTGTAGGCTCTCTGCACTTAAAGAGTCTTGATGTGCTGCTTGCTGGTCCGATTCCGGCACCGTTTTCAGCCATGACACGGAATTCATATTCATTACCTTCGTTCAGGTGTGTCACTCTGTGTCTGAGCTCAGTGATTGGTCTCTTGGATGAAACCTTCACCCATTGCAAGCTCTTCTTCTCACGTCTCTCCAGGATGTAGTGTTTGATCTCATTTCCACCATCTGATCTGGGTCTTGTCCAGCCTATTGTGATGGTGTCTCCAGTCACATTTGTGGCGTCTGGTGTTCCTGGGGCTTCTGGAACGGCTGTGAAATAAAACATTTGTTTGTTTTAGTTAAACATAACAATTTAAGTTAATAACAAATACTTATGTGTCAGTCATCTCTTTAGATCTTGTTGTTTGATGGAACTTACTGAATTGCATCTGTGCAATGAATGGATCAGAGTCGAGAGGACGTCCAACTCCGAACTTATTGACAGCAGAGATACGGAACTGGTACTCGTTGCCCTTGATCAGCTTGGTGGCGTTGAATGAACAAGCTTCACACTTGCTTGTCATCATTGCCCAGGAGATCCTAGATGTTTCTCTCTTTTCCACTGTATAACAGAGGATTGCAGCACATCCATCGTTCTCTGGGGGGTTCCACCAGACAGTTGCCTTTTCTGCAGTGATACCAGTGAAACGCACTGGTCCCTCAGGTGGTCCAGGGGTATCTAAAGAAAGCATACATTGTTAATGGTAAGCATGAATTCACCCACTTGTTGTTAAATCATCTGCATCACAATTTGAGGGAAAATAAATAATGTAACTCTTTTTATCTATAAACCAACCTGAGACTCTGATGTTGACACTCTCTGTCTTAGTTCCAGAGCTGTTCTTGGCTTCCACCATGTACACTCCGCGATGGTCGCGATCAGCATCTCTGATGAACAGGTGGCTGGAGCCGATGTTAGTGGTAATATCAATCAACATCATCTTGTCAATCTCTTTACCGTCCTTGTACCATATGACCTGCGGCACTGGTCGACCCGTGATACTACAGTTTAGTTTGATGTTTTCACCAGCCTTGTACACAAGAGCAGTGTCGGCTCTGAACTCAATGTCGGGAGAAACTAAACAGAGAGACACAAAGACATGAAATTAATGATAAATGTAATCACATAGAGACAAACTTAGATAGTCAGACAAAATAAACAGGTTGTATAATGTACCGTATAATGTTTATTTAATATAATGTATAATTACCACTTTCATCTTTTGTCATGACATAGCCCGATGACTGTGAGGGTGGACTGACTGTACCGACAGCATTTCTGGCAATCACTCTGAATTCATAGCGATCACCAGGCGAAAGTCCTGTGATGGTGAATTGCAAATCACTTATGTCGGTGAAGTTGCATCTCAACCATTTGCCTCGACCTTGACGTCTCTCCACACTGTATGCCACAATCTTAAATCCTCCATCTTTCTTGGGTATATCCCATTTGAGAGTGACTGTATCTCTTGTGACATCAATGACGTTAGGAGTACCAGGTGGATCTAGGGGGGAAAGGAAAGGTCAGGTTGCTGAAGTATTGTATGTTCATAAAGAATGTATGTTCATGATAGCAGACTGTTCATTGAGGAAAAAACAACAAGGTAACACTTTACTGTAGTCCCCATTATGTATGCATTCATAAAGCCGTTATAACAGCTACACAAGACATTACAACATCTGTCATAGACAGTCATAAATATTTTATACTCACCAACTGGGGAGATTGCGAGGGCATGTTTGCTCTGTTCACTGACGGGACTCAGGCCAGCATTATTCTCTGCATAGACTCTGAAGGAATACTCCAGTCCTTCAATCAACTGAATGATTCTGTAGTCACGGGCAGAGATGATGCTGGAATTTACTTTAGTCCACAGCAGGCTGTTTCTGTCCTTCTTCTCAACATGGTAGCCGGTGATTGGTGAGCCACCATCAAAGCTGGGTGCTTCCCATTGGATAGTCATGCCGTCACTGGTAACGTTGTATGTGACTGGTTTTCCTGGTGCACCTGGTGGCATGTACTGGTGTTGGGCGATCACGTCTGGTGAATTCAAAGGATCGCTCACTCCGTATTTGTTCTCTGCACGTATTCTAAACTGGTACTCTGTGCCCTTGACCAGGTTGGGTATCTTGAACGTTGTCCTCACCACACTGGAGCAAACCATCTTCCAGTTAGCCTGGGCCGTCTCTCGTTTCTCCACACTGTAGCAAGTGATGTCTCCACCTCCATTGTCCTGTGGTTCATCCCAAGATATAATGATGCCCTGTGCTTTGACCTCATCAAATCGGACCGGTCCAACTGGCACAGAGGGGGGTCCGAGAGTGATCACATTGATGTCAAAGAAGTTCTTGATAAGCTTGTTGTTCAGAACCAATGTGTATAGGCCTGCATTCTCTTTCTTTGCGCTTCTGACTGTTATAGACACTTTGTTGTCTGTTTCACGGAAGCGAATCTGTTCACTTTCTTTCAAAGGAATGTTTTCCTTCATCCATCCAACAGATGGCTTTGGTTTACCCTTAAATGGCATTTCAATATGGATGTTTTGACCGACACGAACAAAGAGTTCGCCATTCGGATAATCTATCATGTTGGCCTCAGGTGGTATAATAAACTCCTTTACTGTTATGGGCCCAATCTCAGAGAAGTCACTGATGCCCTTCTCATTCTTAGAATACACCCTAAAGTTCACAACAGAATTTTCCTTCTGGTTTTTAACTTCACATGTGCAACGCTTGCATGTTGTAGCAACAGTCCAGGATTCTTCCTCTTTAGTTTTCGTCTCAATGACATAGTCCGAAATGTGGCTACCTCCATCATGGTCAGGCTTGGTCCAGTGAAGAGTCACTGATGTCTTAGTAGCGTCTGTCATGACCAGCTCTTTGACTGGTCCGGGGGTCTCAGTGGCCCTGACTGGCTCTGCAGTCTCACATGTATCACCAGTACCATGCTCATTCTCAGCAGACACTCTGAAGAAGTAGGCGATTTCATCTGACAGACCGTCGATCTTGTATGATGTGTTGGGGCACTCTGATGACACGACTGTATACGCTCTGTTGTTAGCATCTTTCTTCTCCACAATGTAGTTGGTGATTGGGGAACCACCATCGATCAGAGGAGCTTCCCAGCTCAGGGTCAACTTGCCTCTGGTGACATTCTTGATGATCAGTTTTTGGCAAGTGGATGGGGTGTCAAGAACCTTAACAGACACAGTGATGAACTTGGACTCGCCAACACCGTTCTCAATCTCCAGGTAGTATTTGCCACAGTCGTCGCGGGTGACCTTTGGAATGACAAGAACTGTTGTACGTTCTGTGCTGGTGATAGTGTATCTTGCATCGCTGGCCATGTTCTTGTCATGTCTTCTCCATGTACAGTTTGGTGCAGGTCTGCCCTTCAGTGGAATAAACACCTCGATATCCCTTCCTGCCTTGGCGGTGTATTGAGTCGTCATGGGAACATCCAAATCAAGATCGGCCTCCTCTGTTAGACGGATAGGAGAGAAAGAAAAATAGGTAAGAGATTTGGTACTAGTGCAATAGGTACAATGTTAACATATTAATAGAATGCTGTGAATATTTGAATACGAACCAAGAATATCCTTGGATTGAACAGGCTGGTACATCTCGATTGGTTGACTGGGTCCCAGACAGTTGACAGCAGATACACGGAAGAAGTAATAGGTTCCTGGTTTCAGGTGATTCACAACATACTCTGTTGTCCTCACTTCTCCGTTGTGGCTGATGACAGTCCATTCCCTTTCTTCAGAGGTCATCTGCTCAACGATATAGCTGGTGATCTCGCTGCCACCATCATACACTGGCGCCACCCAGCCCAGGGTGATGGATGTTTTGGTGGAGTCGACCACTCTGAGTTTGGTTGGTTCACCTGGTGGGTCTAAAATTAAGAAAAAAATACATTGTCAAATGTAAGAGAAATGTAATGAACAAGTAGTAGAAGAAACATGAAACATGCTATGTTCTGACTGTAAGTTGTTGTGGATAAGAGTGTCTGCCAAATAACCCAAATGTAAATGTTATGTTCCAGGATGGCAATGAGGAGAATAACATACCAACTGCATCAGCAGCTTTGAAGAGGTCAGACTCTTCGGAGTATGGACCAGCTCCAGCCTTATTGACAGCACATACACGATATTGATAGTCCTTTCCAGTGAGCAGGTTGCTGACTTTCTGTCTTGTATCACGAATGGTGTTTTTGATAACCTTGAACCAACGCAAGCTTGTCTTCTCTCGTTTTTCCAGGTAATATCCATCAATGTCACTTCCACCATCAATTCCAGGTCTTTCCCATACCACCGTCATTGAGGAGTGTGTGATCATGGTGACTTGAGGCTTGGAAGGTTGACTTGGAGGAACTGCAAAATAATATATTCATGTTAGATCACGTTGGGACCAAAATACAATATGTTCAGGTAGCTGGACAGATGTTGCTTGTTTTATCCTTACCAAATGCATTCTTTGCTTCTACGGGTTCAGATTCCAGTGGGTCTCCAACTCCATATTTGTTCACTCCTCGGACTCTGAAGATGTACTCATTGCCTTTGATCAGTCTTGGGACATTCACAATACATTCCGCCCAATTCTCAGAGATAATGGACCATTGAATTCTACTGGCCTCCCGTTTCTCCACAATGTAGTGGGTTACCATTGCGCCACCCTCGTCCTCAGGAGGATCCCACATTATGGTGATACTGTTAGCAGTGACCTTTTTGAGCTGAATCTCGCCAGGTGGTGGTCCTGGTTTATCTAATAAAGACAAAACATTTGAATAATACTATGTCACTTTGCACATGAATTGTTTTGGTTATTTGCTAATTAGAGATATTGAGTAACTATTGAGTATTGACTATTGAGTATTGAGTAACTTTCCATATGATTTTCGATACTGTGCCAACAGTGTAGACATATAGGTACCAAAATAAAAATGATAAGGAGCAATACGTACCAAGAATTTGTACTCTGACATAGGCATATGCTGAGCCCAAAGAGTTTTTAAGCCTCATCTCATATGTTCCAGAGTTGAGACGTGTGGTATCCCTGATGATAAGAGTGGAACTATCAGCAGCGTTCTTCTGTACCAGTTGAGCCTGGGCACCGGACTCAAGTTCCTTTCTGTCCTTGTACCACTCAATTGTCGGTGCTGGTTTGGCAATGATTCCAAATCTAAGCTCGACAGTGGTTCCAGCTTTGTGTTTCACAACCTCGCGATATTCATCAGGAATTTCAATCTCAGGGGCACCTATGATATAACACATGAGATGCATAACATTAACTAATAGTTCAATGGAATGTTCAATGAAATGTTAAATTCCTACTTTTATCATATTTGGAACATAACCCACCATATGTATCCACGCAAGTTGCAGGGCCTGCAATGATGGATGGATTGCTAATTGATCCAACTGCATTCTTTGCCATGATTCTGAATTCATAGGTCTCATCCTGAGTAAGTTCTGTCACAGTATAATGTGTGTCAGAAACATTGGTCAAGTTAGCCTTCGTCCATCTGTCCTTCTGGCCCTCTTTCTTCTCAATCAGGTATCCTGTGATCTTGCTACCGCCATCATAATTGGGCTTCTGCCATGCGATGCTGATGGAAGTCTTTGTGATGTCAGTGATCCTGACATTGGTTGGAGGCTCTGCAAAAACAGATGTGGAGGTTCAGATACCGTAGATGATTTGTTAAGTTTAGAGGACACACAGTAGTATTCAATCATGAAAATGACAGTAACCAAGTCGACTTACCGCAAGCGTCAATTGCAAGTACTGCGTCTGAGATTTTGCTGAGCGGACTGCATCCAGCTGCGTTTTCTGCTGTAACCCTGAACTCATAGATGAGGCCGGCAGCAATGTCTGGCACTTTGTAGTGTGTGGCACGGATAACAGTCTTGTTAACCTTCTGCCAACAGATGCTGTTTCTATCCTTTATTTCCAGGTGGTATCCAAAGACATGGCTTCCTCCATTGGAGGCTGGCTCCTTCCAGGCTACAGTGATGCTCTCTCTGGTTACAGATGTAACCATAGGAGCTGATGGAGCTACAGGGACGGCTAAAATGAAAGAAAATCATATTTTGTATATTCCGTATTTTTTAAATATGCAGGTGTATATATACAGTACGAACAGAACACATAAATTAATAGAGTGGTATAAAACTCACTGTAGGGCAGATCTACTCTGACGATTGGAGAGTCAATGTGCTCACTGACACCGTAGCGATTCTCAGCCCTGATTCTGAACTGGTACTCCAGTCCTGTTGTAAGCTTCATGATTTTCATGGTGCATCTTGCGACGGCCGAGGAGATCTCAGTCCAGTTGGCGTTGGTTGTTTCACGTTTGAGGATGATGTAATTTGAAATGGTGCTTCCACCATCATAACGAGGAGGACACCACTTCAGACTCACACTGTCTTCTGTCACGTCAGTCATTTCCACAGGACCAACTGGGGCGCTTGGTCTATCCAGGACCACAATGTTAACAAAAGACTTGGTGGTTCCACTTGTGTTGGAGGCACAGATGTCATACCTTCCTGAATCAATAGCAATGCTCTCACGAAGAGTAATGATGAGGTATTCAGGAGTTACTTCAGAGTTGAATCTCATAGTTGACTTCAGTGCAACATTGTCCTTTGAAAGAGAAACCTTTGGCATAGGTCTGCCAGTAAGTGGGATCTCACATTTCAGGTTTGATCCTGCTCTGACATAGACGGTATTGTGGGGGAACATCTTCATGTTGATCTCAGGAGGTTCTGTTGAAAGAATATGGATCATTATTAAGGAAAAGTAATAATTATTATCTATTTGAAGATGTCAAATCAAAATGAAACACTCTACATGTAAGAATATGTTTTTTAACCAGCTTTACACACATAATGTAGTACTATATTGGATTATGCTCAGCAATTTTGTACCCTCACTATAAAATGTAGGACTGGGGAACAACTCACCATGCTGGTCTTTAACTGTTACAGGCAGAATCATGTCTTTAGCATCACTGAACCCAGCGTGGTTTTCAGCACGAACTCTGAAGAAGTATTCAGCATTTTGCGTCAGACCATAGACCACAATGTGGGTGAACTTGGTGACACCAACATTCACCCATTTATCCTGACCCTTCTCAAGAGCATCGATTTGGTAACTGGTGATTCTGCTACCTCCGTCTTGCTCGGGCTTTCCCCAAGCAAGTGAAACACTTTCCTTGGTGATATCGGTGACTCCAAGTGATGCTGGTGGGCTGGGTTTTTCTGAAATCAAGAAGAAACATGGACATTTTTATAACATCATATAATAAAAGAAACATCTTAAACTTAAATGTTTTTTCTATTTTCAATTCTACCATACCTGTAATCTTTGCTCCATCTTTGGTCTCAGCTGATACACCAACTCCATATTCATTTTCACCCATGACTCTAAAGTAGTATACTCCTCCCTCCACCAGGTCCGTTACTTTGTAGGTCAGACGATGGCAGGTATCTGTGAGTCTGGTCCATCCCTTTTTGCTTGCCTCACGAATATCAACAAGGTAGTTCTTTACCGCAGCGCCACCTTCATTATCTGGGGTATCCCATGTAACTGTTGCAGAGCTCTTTGTAACATCCTTGAACCCAACATGAGATGGTGGGCCAGGAGAGTCCAGAACCCTTACATTTAATGTACATGCAACCTTTCCAGCTATGTTTTGGAGAGTCACAGTATATTTTCCAGAGTCATCTCTTGTTGCTTGTTCCACTGTGATAGATGTGAAGGTATCAGTAGTATCAATACTGGCCCTCACTCTCAGGTCAACAGCAGCCTTGGTCCACATAACATTAGGAATGGGCTTTCCCCTGAATGGCACAGTTAGAGTGAATGAACTGCCGTCCTTTACAATGAGTGTCTTTCGCATTTCATTGCTGATATCAAATACTGGTTCCTCTTCTCTCTCTTTAGCCACCTGTGGATCCGTAGTGGAGCTTGGCTCACTGAGACCAATCTTGTTGATTGATTTGACAACAAATATATATTCTGCTCCAGAAGTTAATCCAACGACGGTGAATTCAGTGTTCTTTGTGTTTGAAACACCGACACACCAGTCATCATCATATTCATCTGTTCTCCTATATTCAACACAGTATCCTGTCACAGGAGCACCACCATCAAACAATGGCTTGTTCCATGAAAGAGAAACAGTAGTCTTGGAGGAGTCAATAACTTTAGGTTTAGATGGTGGAGATGGCAGGAATTGGGGATCCTCCGCTTTTGTTAGTTCGGTAGGAATACTTGGGAGGCTCAAGCCTGCAGCATTTTCTGCATAGACTCTGTACTCATATTCAGCTCCCTCACGAAGATTGGATGCCTTGACCCTGAGGTCATACACAGGCTTTTTGTTCACTCGTACCCAGCGCAATCCTATTTTCTCTCGTTTCTCAATAACATAGCCATAAATGCTGCTTCCTCCATCGGATTCTGGTCTTTCCCAGCAGATTGTCATTGCATCACTTGTGATACTCGTGATTTGAACATCTGTTGGTGCTGCAGGGACAGTGTATGCATTCTTGGCTCTGGTGGGCTCACTCTCCAGGGCTTCACCGTCTCCATATTTGTTCACTCCCCTTACTCTGAAGATGTATTCATTTCCTTTAAGCAGTTTGGTGACTTTACATGTTGTAGCTTTCATATCTCCATATACTAAAGTCCAGGCGAGGCGGCTGGTTTCACGTTTCTCAACAATGTAGTGCATGATTTCTGCACCACCGTTTTCTTGAGGTGGTCCCCAGGTCACAGTGCACTTCTCTGCTGTCAGACCAGTGACCGCCAATGGTCCAGAGGATGGCCCAGGGCGGTCAAGGACCTTACAGTTTACAGCCAAGGACCTTGTGCCAGCAACGTTCTGTAGAGTTACAATGTACTGGCCAGTGTCTCTTCTGATAGTGTCTCTGACTATTAATGTGGTGGTGCTGTGTGTTGAAGTAATCTCCACTCTTGCCTTGGCATCAATTTCTTTACCATCCTTTGTCCATGCAATGACTGGGCGTGGACGCCCAGAAATATCTGCATCGATTCTCAAAATATCTCCAGCTTTGACAACTACTAATTGCCTAAACCTGTCTTCCAACTCAATGCGAGGTGAATCCACCTCATCCTTGACTGTGATGGCACCTGTGCTCAGTGATGGCTCACTGAGTAAGCCAGCTGCATTCTTTGCAATAACATGGAAGTCATATTGTACGTCCTCTGTAAGGCCTGTAATGTCAAAGTATGTGTCCTGGAGACTGGCGAAATTGCACTTCAGCCAACGGCCATCTGGAAGTTCCCTGCGTTCAACAATGTAGCCAGTCACCTTGGCTCCACCATCATTCTCTGGCGCCTGCCAAGTAATGGAAACTGAAGTTCTTGTGATGTCAATGACCTCAAGGTTAACAGGTGGATCACAAGGATCTCTTGCAGCTACAGGATCAGAGGCTTTGGTGCAAGGTCCAATTCCAGCAATATTCTGAGCATAAACACGGAACTCATACAGTAAGCCTTCCTCAATCCCAATCACTTTGTATTCTGTTTCAGCAATGATACCTCTATTGATCTTTGTCCAGAGAATACTGCTATGGTCTTTCATTTCCAGGTGATAACCAATGATTGGACTTCCGCCGTCACTGGCTGGTTTACCCCATGCGACCAAAATGCCAGACTTTGTAGCATGGGCAACGTGGAGGGATGTGGGAAGGCCAGGTGTCTCGAAGGGGTACTGTGCAACAATTGGAGCGGAGTCCACAGCATGGCTCTTGCCGTAACGATTTTCAGCTGCAATACGGAACTGATATTCAGTGCCTTGTGTCAAGCGGGGAACTTTAATTGATGTTCTGGCAACTGTGGCTGAAACTATCTGCCATGTTGTAGTGGTAGTATCTCTCTTCTCCACGACATAGTTGTTGATTTGACATCCTCCATCGTAGAGTGGGGCATCCCAAGACAGTGAAATATTGTCAGCACTCACTTCATCTACCTTGATTGCACCTGGTGGGCCAGGTTTATCCAAGATGATAACAGCTATTGTCGCTGATTTCTTGCCAACTGTGTTGGTTAAATTGATCTCATACTTCCCAAAGTCCTCCCTGGTTGCGTCTTTGATAGTAATTTTCGATGAATTTTTTGCTGTAAGAACATTCACCCTAGTTGTCTGCTTCAATACAGCTCCATCTTTTTTCCATGCCACCTCAGGTTCAGGTCTGCCTCTGAATGGAACATCAATCTTCAGATCATCTCCTGCCTTGACACTGTATGTGGTGAACATCAGATCGATGATAGGTTCGATTGTAATGTCCTTTACTACGACAGGGTCTGCCAGTGGCTTAGGTTCACTCTTGCCTTTGTCATTGACAGCAGTAATCCTAAATGAATATTCCTCACCAGTTGTGAGTCCACCAATAGTTGCTTCCAATGCTTTAATCTCAGTGCATACAGTCCATTTCTCATCGCCCATGGTTTTCATTTCTACTGTATAGCTTGTGATTTTGCTACCACCATCATGATCAGGCTTTTCCCATGCGAGACTGACACTGTCGCGAGTAACATCTACAACCGTAACTTTTCCAGGAGGCAAGGGGGCTTGGGATACCTTGATTGGTTCTGTTGTTTCTGCTGGCAAACCCACACCAAGCTCATTGACAGCTTTGACGCGGAAATAGTAAATTCCGCCCTCCTTAAGGTCATCAATCTTCATGGAATTTCTTACACAGTTATTTGAAACACTTGTAAATGCCAGTCTTGTGTTATCTCTCTTTTCCACAATGTAATGGGTGACCTTAGCTCCACCGTCAATCATAGGAGGCTCCCAGGATAGTGATACAGAATCTCTCTTAATATCCTTGACTTCAAAGTTCTCAGGGGCACTTGGTGAGTCCAACACCCTGACATTAATGAATGCTGATTTTTGACCACTAAGGTTCTCAAGAGTCAACACATACTTGCCAGTGTCAAATCTATTGACATTGTCGATGACGAGCATTGTGTAGGAGCTTGTGACCTCAATTTGTGCACGCTCAGTAAGAGGGCCATCCATCTTGGACCACTTTACTTCAGGTTCAGGTTTTCCTTTGATTGTCACAAACAAACGCAGTGTTGCACTTGCCCGTACTTGGACCATTTTCCTAAGGTCTGAATCAAGTTCAATCTCAGGGGCCTCAAGTCTTTCAGATGCAACTACAGACCCTGGAACATCAACATGCTCACCAACTCCTTCAATGTTAATTGCACAGATGCGGAAATAGTATTCAGCATTTTCCCTCAGTTTTTTCACAGTAAAGTGTGTTGCTTGTACACCAGTTGGCGGTGTACAGGTTATCCATTCTTCATCTCCTTCTTCTCTCATCTCAACAACATATCCTTTGATGGCTGCTCCACCATCATAGATGGGTCTTGTCCATGAAAGTGACACAGTTGTGCTTGAGTGGTCTGTCACCTTAGGGTTGTTAGGAGGACCAGGTGGATATGTGGCATCACAGGCTTTTATGTATTCTGTTGGTGCACTTGGCACTCCCACACCAGCAGCATTTTCAGCAGACACTCTGAACTCATAGGAATGTCCCTCTGTGAGTCCGGTACATCTGAACCTGATGTCATTAAGTCTTTTCTTGTTACATTTTGTCCATCTAATGCCCTCTTTATCTCGTTTCTCCAGGACATAGCCATCAATATCTGAGCCACCATTATCTGCTGGACGTTCCCATGTAAGGACCATTGAGTCCCTTGTAATAGCACTTGCTTCAGGTGTTGAGGGAGCACTGGGTGTCACAAAAGGATTACGTGCAATAACTGGGTCTGATTCAAGAGGTTCGCCAATGCCAAACTTATTTACTGCTGTAACTCTGAAGATGTACTCATTGCCAGGCAAGAGTTTAGTCACTTTGTAGCTGACAGCTTGGATTCTGGGTTCGACTACAGTCCATGACAATCTGCTGGTTTCCCTCTTCTCAATTATATAATGAGAACAGCTGGCACCGCCATCATGTAATGGATGACTCCAGTGAAGATAGGCTTTCTCGGAAGTCACACCAGTTATCTTCATTGGACCTTCGGGTGGACCAGGTCTATCAAGGACTTTCACGTTGACGGGAATAGATTTTGTTCCACCAACGTTGCTCAGACTCAGGACAAAGTGTCCACCATCTACTCTGATACATTCCTTGACTGTTAGAATAGTACGTTGAATGGTTGTTTTGATCTCCATTCTTGGGGTAGTTTGGTCGATTTCTTTTCCATCTTTCAACCATGTGATTTCAGGGAGTGGTTTTCCCAAAATATCAGCATCAATAACAAATGTTTCACCAGCATGGATGACAATACAGTCCTTGAATTTGGGATCCATTGATGCTGTTGGTGCTTCAATTTCATCTTTAGCAGTAATAGCTCCAGTGCTTTCAGAGGGAGCACTGAAAATACCAGATGCATTCCTTGCAATTACTCTAAACTCATACTCACACTCTTCAGTCAGACCTGAGATTGTGAATTGAGTCTCAATTACATTTGTGAAGCTAGCCTTCATCCAACGGGCATCAGGGAGCTTCTTCCTTTCAACAACATAGCCTGTGATCAGGCTACCACCATCATACTGGGGCTTTTTCCATGACAGTGTAACGTGGTTCCTGGTAATATCAATAGCCTCAGGGGTACCAGGTGGATCACATGGGTCTCTGGCGACACAAACATCAGAAATCTTGCTAGGTGGACTCAAGCCAGCAATGTTCTCAGCAAAGACCTTGAATTCATACTCAATGCCCTCTTCAAGTTCATTTGTTTTGAATCGACAGTCAGGAATGAGCAGTTTGTTCAACTTCGTCCAGAGAATGCTGTTCTTCTCTTTGCGTTCGAGGTGGTAACCAAGGATTGGACTACCTCCATCACTGGTTGGTACTTTCCATTCAACAACCATGTGATCCTTTGTCACTGATGACACAAATGGAGTACCAGGTGCAAGAGGTTCACTGAAAGGATATTGCACAACAACAGCTGCTGAGTCCAATGACGGACTCTTTCCATATCTGTTTTCTGCAAACACCCTAAACTGGTATTCAGTACCGGTTTTCAGCTTGGTAACTTTGATAGTTGTTCTTGCAATGGTAGCAGACACACACTGCCATGCTACGGTTGTTGTGTCACGCTTTTCCACAATGTAATTGTTTATTTGACAACCTCCTGTGTACGCAGGTGGTTCCCATGCGAGGTTGACATAATTGGAACTCACTTCCTCAATCTTTATAGGTCCTGTGACTGGGCCAGGTTTATCAAGGATGATCACTCCGATTTCTGCAACTTTTTCTCCTATACTGTTGGTAGCTGTGATTTTGTACTTGCCAGAATCCGCTCTGGTTGCCTCTTTTATAGCAAGGATTGTTGATGATGCTGTTCTTGAAACATTCAACCTGGTTGTCTCTTTAATTGCCTGTCCATCCTTTGTCCATACCACTTTTGGTGCTGGGCGTCCTCTCACTGGTATTTCTATCTTCAGATCTTCACCATGTTGGACACTAAAGGTGTTGAATGCCATTACGAAACTTGGTTCAATAGTTAGATCTTTAGCTGTGACAGGGGCAGCTAATACCCTTGTGTCACTCTTTCCTTTGTCATTAAAGGCTGAAACTCTGAACTGGTATTCTTGTCCTGCAGTTAGGCCTTCTACAGTTCCCTCACATGTTTTGGTGGTTGTGGATAGGATCCATTCCTCTGATCCTGCAGGCAGCATTTCTATGTAGTATCCCATTATTCTACTTCCACCGTCATGGTCTGGTTTTTCCCATGCCATTGAGGCAGTTGTCTTAGTCACTTCAGTCAATGTGATTTTTCCTACAGGCAGAGGGACTTCTGATGTCTTCACTGGCTCAGCTGTTTCTGCTGCCAGGCCTACACCATATTCATTCTCAGCCATAACTCTGAAGTAATAAATAACCCCCTCAATGAGATCTCCCACATGGAAACTGTTCCTTGTACACTTGTTTGAAATGTTGGAATAAGCTTTCCTAGTGGATTCACGCTTCTCAACAAAGTAATGCTTGACCCTCGCACCTCCGTCAATGAGTGGGGGCTCCCAAACAAGATTGACAGAGTTTTTCTTAATATCTTTCACTGTGAAGTTTACGGGTGCTCCTGGTGTATCAAGTACTTTGACGGAAACAAATGCAGACTTGGAACCACTGCTGTTTTCCAGGGTCAGAGTGTACTTTCCAGCATCATTTCTGTCACAGATGTCTACTGACAGTTGAGTAAAATCGGCGCCTTTCTCAATTTGAACTTTGTTAGTGAAGTCACCCTCATCCTTGGACCAGCTTATTTCTGGAGTAGGACGTCCTTTGAATGGAATATTGATCCTCATGGATCCTCCAGCACGCACAACGACTCCTTTCCTTAGCTCTGAATCCAGCTCAATCTCTGGGGCGAACATTGCATCCACTGGTTTTACAGTTCCTAAAATCTCAGCAGGTTCACCAACACCCAATTTATTGATGGCACATACCTGCACCTTATATTCTTGATGCTCGATAAGTTTGGTGATTTTGAAGGTAGTGGCATTCACTCCTGTTGGTGGTGTGCATAGAGTCCATTCCTCCTCATCGGCTTTGCAGATCTCCACAGCATATCCCTGGATATTGACACCACCGTCGTAAATGGGCCTACTCCATGCGAGTGTAATGGAGTTCTTGGTAGTATCAACTACATGTGCATTAGTGGGAGCGCCAGGTTCAAACGTTGGATCACAGGCTTTGGTGTAAGCAGTTGGTTCAGTTGGTTGGCCGATTCCTGCAGCATTCTCAGCAGATAATCTGAATTCATATTCATGATCCTCTGTCAGGCCTGTCACTCTGAAGCGAAGGTCTGTGACTCTGCGTTTGTTGCATTTTGTCCATCTGATTCCAGCTCTATCTCTCTTCTCAACAATGTAACCAGCAATCTCACTTCCACCATCAACCTCTGGGCGAGTCCAGCACACAGTCATGGAATCCCTTGCAATATTGGCTATTTCCAATTCTTGAGGTGGTCCAGGAGTAACAAATTGATTTCTCATTATAACTGGGACTGATTCAAGAGGTTCACCAGTACCAAATTTGTTTACAGCCATAACACGGAAGATGTACTCATTTCCCTTCAGAAGCTTTGTGACTTTGAACATTGTAGCTCCACAATCACTAGCAACCACAGTCCATGCAAGACGGCTAGTTTCTCTCTTTTGAATGACGTAGTGGGAAATACTGCTTCCACCGTCAGCTCTTGGAGGAAGCCAGGACAATGAACATTTCTCACATGTGACATTGCTAACAGTGAGGGGTCCCTGAGAGGGCCCAGGTCTGTCCAGTACTCTCACATTGAACGTTGCAGTTTTATCTCCAGCAACATTAGTTAGAAGCAACGTATATTGTCCTCCATCCACTCTGATAGCATCTTTGACAACAAGCTTTGCTTGGAAATCTGAGTTCATAATCTCAGCCCTTGCTGAGTTCTCCACTAATACATCACTCTTGAACCATTGAGCTGCTGGAATTGGCTTTCCTTGTACAGCGGCCTCAAGTGTAAATGTTTCCCCAGCATTGATGATAACAACCTGGCTGTACACTGAGTCAACTTCACATTTTGGTGGATCAACTTCATCCTTTGCTGTGATGGATCCGGTGCTCTGAGAGGGCTTGCTGATAGATCCAGCGGCATTCCTAGCTATGACTCTGAAGTCATATTTGCAATCCTCAGTTAGACCCAGAACTGTGAATACAGTTTCAATGACATTTGTGAAACTTGCCTTCATCCATCTTCCCTCTGGGAGATCGCGTTTCTCTACCACAAAGCCTGTGATCAGACTGCCACCATCATACTGTGGTCTTGTCCACTTCAGTTTCACAGAGTGCCTGGTTACAATGATAGCCTCTGGGGTGCCAGGAGGATCACATGGGTCACGTGCCACGTATCCCTCAGAGAGTTTGCTGCACGCGCCAATGCCAACGATATTCTCAGCAGACACTCTAAACTCATATTCTATACCTTCCTCCAAAGGAGTAGATTTAAATCTACAGTCTTGGATGAGGGATTTATTGATCTTTGTCCAAAGGATACTGTTCTTTTCCTTTCTCTCAATGTGATAGCCAAAAATGGCACTGCCTCCATCTGAAATGGGTTTGTGCCATTCCACAACCATGTAATCCTTAGTATATGAAGATACGTAAGGTGTTCCTGGTGGTCCTGGCTCCTTGAAGGGATACTGGGCAAGGACAGGTTCAGAATCAATAGCATAACTTTTGCCATATCTGTTTTCAGCAAAGATCCTAAATTGGTATTCTGCACCTGTTTTTAGATTTGTCACTTTCAGGGTATTTCTCGCCACAGTGGCAGAGACTACAACCCAGTTAGTTGTGGTTGTATCTCTTTTCTGGACAACGTAATTTGAAATTGGGCAGCCACCAGTGTATGCAGGTGGTTCCCAGGTAAGTGTGATACTTTCAGCACTTATGTCATCCATCTTGATTGGGCCTGTTGGTGGGCCAGGTTTATCTAGTGTGATTACTTCAATGGTGGCATCTTTGGATCCAAGCATATTGGTAATATTAATACTATACAATCCACCATCGTCTTTTGTTGCTTCTTTGATGGTTATATGTGTGTTGCGTGCACTGTCGACAACATTAACTCTTGTGGTTTGTTTCAGGGCAGCACCATCCTTTGTCCATGTAATGACTGGTTTAGGATGTCCAGCAATGGGAACTTCAATCTTCAGATCATAGCCAACCTGTACGCTGTACTGTGTTAATTTAGGTCTTATGTCAGGTTCAATGACAAGGTCCTTTGCTACTACTGGACTGGCCAGAAGTCTAGAGTCACTCTTTCCTTTGCTATTAACAGCAATTACTCTGAATTGATACTCCTCTCCTTGGGCTAAGCTAGTGACAGTAGTTTCAAGGTATTTACATTGAGCACATAGTGTCCATTTGTCACTATCTTTGGCTTGCATTTCAATCTCATAATGGCTTATTCTGCTGCCTCCATCATGATCTGGTTTCTCCCACTTAAGAGAGACACTGTTCCGTGTCACGTCTAGAACTGTAACTTTACCGGGAGGTTGAGGTACCTCTGAAATCTTTACGGGTTCAGGGGTCTCTGCAGGTAAGCCAATGCCCCACTCGTTTTCAGCAAGAACTCTGAAGAAATAGATACTTCCCTCCACAAGTGGTTCAATCTTCCATGACATCTTATGACAGGTTGTGACAGGGGAATACACTTTCCTAGTGCTTTCTCGTTTCTCAACATGATATTGCTTAATTTTAGACCCACCATCCAAAATAGGTGGCTCCCAAGTAAGTGTGACTGAATTCTTTGTTATCTCCTTGATAGCGAAATTTGCAGGCATACTAGGTGAATCAAGTACTCTGACACTGATGAAGACAGATTTAACTCCACTGGAATTCTCTGCAGTAACAGTGTACTTGCCAGTGTCAAATCTGTCAACATTTTCAATCAGGAGTGAAGCATAACTGCTTGTATTGTCAATCTGTGCTGTCTCTTTGAGTTCTCCATCAGCTTTTCCCCACTTCAGTTCAGGAGCCGGCCGTCCCCTAACAGGAATGAACAACCTAAGAGCGCTTCCAGCTCTGACATTAATCATCTTCCTCATGTCAGCGTCAAGCTCAAGATCTGGTGCTTCCAATTTCTCCTCTAGAAGAACTGATCCAGGGACATCTGCATGCTCACCAACACCAACCTTGTTTATGGCACAGACCCTGAATTTATACTCATGCTTCTCAAGTAGTTTTCTAACTGTAAACGTAGTGTGTGTGATTCCGGCAGGGGGAGTGCATATTGTCCATTCATCAGATGCTCCTTCACAGGCCTCCACTAAGTATCCTTGAATCTCACAGCCACCATCATAGATAGGTTTGCCCCATGACAAGGACACGGATGTTCTTGTTGTGTCAGTCACTTTGGGATTATTTGGTGGACCTGATGTGAAGATAGCATCCAATGCCTTGTAGTAAATAGTTGGTTCACTCGGTTTACCAACTCCAGCAGCATTCTCAGATGAAACTCGGAACTCATAACTGCGGTTTTCAAGAAGACCTGCTACTCTGAAGCGCAGCTCACTCACTGTACGCTTATTGCATCTGGTCCAGCGCACACCTTCTTTATCACGCTTCTCAATAACAAATCCAGAAATGGCATTTCCACCATCGTTTTCAGGTCTTTCCCAGGTTACCACCATTGAATCTTTTGTGATGGTAGAGACTTCCACATCTGTGGGTGGATCAGGTGTTACAAATTGATTTCTGGAAATCATTGGCTCAGATTCAAGAGCTTCACCAATTCCGTATTTGTTCACAGGAATCACTCGGAAGACATACTCATTTCCAGGAACAAGTTTTATGATCTTAAGATTTAGAGTCTGCACTTTAGGTTCAACCAGAGTCCAAACCAATCTGCTAGTCTCTCTCTTCTCAACGATGTAATGAGAAACATCACTACCTCCATCTTGTGCTGGTGGTCTCCAGGCAATACAAGCCTTTTCACTTGTGACTCCATAGATAGAAATTGGGCCTCCAGGTGGACCAGGTCTGTCTAACACTTTGACATTGATGTGCACTGACTTCTCTCCACCTACATTTTTCAAAAGTAGGAGATATTGGCCTCCATCAACACGGATTGCCTCCTTAACACTCAATGATGCTTTAAAAGCGGTGTTCTTTATCTCAAGACGTGCAGCCTCCTTTATTTCGACATCGTTTTTCATCCAATGGACTGAGGGTACAGGTTTGCCGAAAATATCTGCACAAAGGTTGAACGATTCACCTGCCATCAGAACAATTGTTGAAGAGTACTTTGAGTCCATCTCTATTTTGGGAGGTTCAACTTCATCCTTTGCTGTTATAGACCCAGTGCTCTCAGATGGAAGACTGTAAACACCTGCTGCATTTCTTGCAATGACACGGAACTCATAGCACTGGTCTTCAACTAAGCCAGTAACAATAAATTGTGTCTCAATGACATTGGCGAAACTGGCCTTCATCCAGCGCCCTTCAGGCAGCTCTTTCTTCTCCACAAAGTAGCCAGTGATTTTGCTACCTCCATCTAACTCTGGCTTAGTCCATTGGAGAGTGACAGCTCCTCTTGTGACAATGACAGCTTCAGGCTTGCCTGGACTGTCACAGGGGTCTCTTGCAACACGGATTTCTGACAATTTGCTTGCTTTGCCAACGCCAACAATATTTTCAGCATAAACTCTGTACTCATATTCAATACCTTCATCAAGACCACTGAGCTTGAACCTCAAGTCTGGGATCAGTTGTTTGTTCTGTTTAACCCAGAGGAGGCTGTTTCTCTCCTTACTCTCGAGGTGATATCCCAAAATCTTGCTCCCGCCATCACTTCCAGGCTTCTCCCATACGATAACCATGCTGTCCTTTGTAGATGATTGTACAATTGGGGTCCCTGGTGCACTTGGGAGATCAAATGGATATTGAGCAACAATATTTTCTGATATAAGTACTGGACTCTTTCCATATCTGTTTTCAGCAGCAATCCTGAACTGATATTCATACCCAGTCTTCAACCGAGCTGCTTTAATAGTGGTTCTTGCAACTGTTGCAGACACAATCTGCCAGTTTGTGGTGGACGTTTCCCTCTTTTCTACTACATAGTTGTTAATGGCACAACCACCCACATATGTAGGTGGGTTCCAGGACAGTACCACACTGTCAGAAGTGACTTCATCAACAGTGATTGGGCCAGTTGGAGGACCAGGCTTATCAAGAACAACAACTGCAATGTCCACTGTTGATTCACCAGCTGTGTTTACAAGTTTGATGGTGTACTTTCCCACATCCTCCCTGCTGGCTTCCTTGACCACAAGATGCAAATGTGTATCAGTAGCATCAGCATTGACTCTGGTTGTTTCTTTTAGTGCGACACCATCCTTGAGCCAGGTCACACCTGCTTTGGGGCGAGCAGCATATGGCAAATCTATCTTGAGATCATCTCCTGCCAATACACTGAATGTGGTGAACAGCAGCTTGAATACTGGCGCAATAACAAGATCTTTGGCTACCACAGGTACACTAAGTAGACGAGGATCACTGGTTCCTTTTTCGTTATGTGCTGACACACGGAACATATATTCTTCACCTTGTGTCAGTCCAAGAACAACAGCCTGTGTGATTTTTGCAACAGCACACTGGGTCCAAGTTTCACTGTCTTTGCCATGCATCTCAACAATATATCCTGAGATTCTGCTACCACCATCGTGATCTGGTTTTTCCCAAGACAGAGAGACACTGGTGCCTGTGACATCAACAAGGGTTACTTTGCCTGGTGGAAGTGGTTTTTCTGATACTCTGACTGCCTCAGGAGTCTCTATTGGGAGTCCAATGCCAAATTCATTTTCAGCCAGAATTCTGAAGAAATATGTGTTTCCTTCCTCCAGGCCACCAATCTTCCAGCTAGATTTAACGCATTGAGCACAAACTGTGGAGTAAGCTTTTCGTGTTGATTCACGTTTCTCCACAACGTAGTTTCTAATTCTGGAGCCACCATCAATAAGGGGTGCATCCCACATGAGTGATACTGAGTCTCTGGTGACCTCCCTGATTATGAGGCTTTGTGGTGCTCCAGGTGTGTCCAACACTCTGACATTCACATATGCAGTTTTGCTTCCTGAGGCATTTTCCACTGTCAACATGTACTTTCCACTGTCAAATCTGTCAACATTTTCAACCATAAGAGCAGTAAATGATGATGTGGTGTCAATAGTTGCTCTCGTAACAGGCTCTCCATTTTCTCTGGACCACTTGACATCAGGAGTTGGTCTTCCTTTAATAGGTACAAAGAGTCTCAATGTGCCGCAAGCTCTAATGCAGACAACCTTACGAAGCTCTGCACCAAGGTCAATATCAGGAGGAAGCAGCCTGTCCTCTGCAATTGGTGTGCCAGGCACTTGTGCTGGCTCTCCAACCCCTTCACAGTTAATTGCGCAAATGTTGATTTTATAATCTTGGTTTTCTACCAGGTTAGTGATGGTAAATGAGGTCCCAACTAATCCCTTCTTAGGGGTCCGAATTGTCCATTCATCTTCCTCAGGTAGACAGGTCTCTACAACGTATCCAATGATATCAGAACCACCATCATATACAGGTTTGTTCCAGGCAACTGTAATGGATGATTTGGTTGTGTCTAAGACTCTTTGATTTCCAGGTGGTCCAGGTTGGAAGATTGTGTCTACTGCCTTGTAGAATTCACTGGAAGGACTTGGTGTACCTAAACCAGCATTGTTTTCTGCTATGATTCTGAATTCATATTCATGCCCTGGTGTGAGCCCCGATACTTTGAACCTCAGGTCAGTTACAGTCCTCTTGTTGCATTTAACCCAGCGAAGACCAGTTTTGTCTCTCCTTTCAACAACATAGTTGAAGATGTCGCTTCCACCGTCGTGATCAGGGCGTTCCCAGCAAACAACCATGGTGTTCTTTGTGATGGTCGTTACCTCAGGTGTTGATGGAGCATCAGCTGGCACATATGGATTTGTAGAAACCATTGGGTCGGATTCAAGGGGCTCCCCAGTTCCATACATGTTGACAGCCATAACTCTGAAGATATACTCGTTACCCTTCAACAACTTGGTTACCTTAAACCGGTTAACTTGTAAGTCTGTTGCTACATTTGTCCAAGCAAGTCTACTTGTTTCACGTTTCTCAATGATGTAGTGCAGAATCTTTGCACCTCCATCATGTGATGGTGGCAGCCATGAGAGGATACATTTCTCAGCAGTGACGTCTGTAACAGCAAGTGGACCATCTGGAGGTCCAGGTCTATCAAGAATCTTAACATTGAAGGTATGCTTTGCAAAACCACCCGGATTGCTGGCAGTTAAAGTGAATGTCCCACCGCACCTTCTTAGAGAATCTTTGTTGACTAAGGTTGTAGAAAAGTCATAGAGTTTGATTTCCAACTTGGCTGTATCTTCAAGTTCCTTCCCGTCTTTGGTCCATACCAGTGTTGGTATTGGTCTGCCTGTTACGCTGGCAGCAAGTTTGAAGACATCTCCCGCTTTCACAACCACGGTACTATTATAGATTGTATCAACTTCAAGTTTGGGCTCCTCAACATCATCTCTGCAAGTGATTTCCTCTGATGGTAGAGATGGTTTACTGAGACCGCCAGCTGAGTTTCTAGCCATAACATGGAACTCATAAGTAGCATCCTCTGTGAGACCGCTAACAGTGAATGTTGTCTCAAGGACGTTGCTATAGTTGGCCTTGAGCCAGCGTCCGTCTGGGAGTTCTCTTTTTTCTACTTGGTACCCAGTTATTGAGAATCCTCCATCACCTTCAGGTCTTGTCCACTGAAGAGTCACCTCATGTCTGGTTACATTCAATGCTATTGGTTGGCCAGGTGGGTCCACTGGATCCAGAGCAAAGGTAGTCTCAGAATGCTTGCTTGCCCTGCTCAAACCAGCCATGTTTTCAGCAATAACGCGGTACTCATAGGCGATTCCGTCCACCAAGCCTGTTGATTTGAACATGTTCCCTACTACAAGTGCTTTGCTGATCTTCTGCCACAGGATACTGTTCTTCTCTTTCCTTTCAATGTGATATCCCAAAATGGGGCTTCCACCATCGGAAGCTGGTTCATCCCAGCTAATAGTCATAGAATCCTTGTTGAAGTGGACAATTTCAGGAATGCCTGGTTGACCTGGCACATCAAATGGATAAGCAGCAACCACTTGTTCTGACACTATACAGGGTCCAATGCCGTACCTGTTCTGGGCTTTAACACGGAACTGATACATGATTCCTGTTGTGAGACGAGCAGCCTTGAATGTTGTACGGATAACCGTTGCTGCTAATTCAACCCATGATGTGCCTGTGGTTTCTCTAGCCTCAACAATGTAATTGTTAATGGGTACACCGCCATCATTCTCTGGACCTTCCCATGATAAGAGAATGTAGTCACAAGAAACTTCTTCAAGCTTAATTGGTCCAGTAGGAGGTCCTGGAATATCGTGGACCTCAACAGTAATTGTCTCTGTCGTTGTTCCAAGTATATTCTTGCCAGTCATCGAATATTGACCACCATCGCTCCTCTTGATCTCATTGATGTGGAGAGTAGTTGAGGTTGCAGTAGTATCCGTATTGATTCTCTGCGTCTGTTTAAGTGTGTCCTCACCTCTCTTCCATGAAACTGCTGGTCTGGGGCGACCCAGAACCGGAATTTCAACCTTCACATTATCACCAGCCTTAGCAATGACCAAAGACTGGTAGACTCCACGTAGGTCAAATGCAGGCGCTGTTGTTTGCTCTCTAATGATAGCAGGTCTGCTTTCACGTGGATCACTTCTACCAGAGCTGTTGACTGCCATGATGCGGAACACATACTCCATATTTTCAATGAGATCTGTGGCTGTGTAGTCAAGAGCTTTTACAGTTGTTACATGGGTCCATGTGTCTGTGTCCTTCTTCTGTGCTTCAATAACGTATCCAGTAATCCTACTGCCACCATCATGTTTTGGCTTCGTCCATGCAAGGCTTGCGGTGTCTGCTGACACGTCAGTGACGTACAGATTTTCAGGGGCAGTAGGTGCTTGGGATGCTCTGATTGTCTCAGGTGTCTCTGCTGGCTCGCCAACGCCCAGATCATTTTCAGCAGATACTCTGAAGTAATATTCAGATCCTTCATCCAAGTTGTCAAATTTGAAGGAGCATTTCTGCCAGGTTGTAGTGATTACTGTGTAAGCCTTTCTTGTGGCCTCTCGCTTCTCAATGACGTAGTTAATGATCTTTGATCCACCATCAATAATGGGTATTTCCCACTGCATAGTGATACTTGTTTTGGTGATTTCACGTGGTATCAGGTTCACAGGTGGTCCTGGTGAATCCAGTACTCTGACGTTAACAAATCCATCTCTCTTACCAGCAACATTCTCTAATGACAGCAGGTATTTTCCAGCATCATATCTTGTGCAGTCAGGGATAACCAGGAGAGTATACGACTCCGTAGTATCAATGTGTTCACGGCCACCTTTGCCAAGAATGGCATTATCTTTCATCCAGGTTACTTCAGGAACTGGACGTCCTTTAATTGGCACAAAGATACGAATGGATCCACGGACCCTGACAACAAGGGTTCTTCTATACTCAGCATCAAGCTCATAGTCGGGAAGTGTCTCACGGTCCTTAAGTTCAACAATTTCTTCAACCACTGCTGGTTCACCAACTCCCTCTGTATTTATGGCTCTGACTCTGAAATAGTAGTTCCCACCAGCCTTCAGGTTTGACACAACGTATTCTGTAATTCTCAATCTTGTGACATCTGTGACCCAATCGTCATGTCCTTCCTTCTTGTGCTCAACAATGTATCCTGCTACATCCAGGCCACCATCATAGTGGGGTCTACCCCAGTTGAATGTGGCTGTTGTCTTGGTGGTGTCAGTAATTCTTGGGTTGGAGGGAGGTCCTGGTGGATCTAAAAAGAAGAAAGAGAAGACATATATCAAGACTTGTTATCACCTGGCAAATCAAATCAAATCAAATTTGGATTTGGCATTATTAGATCTACTGGTTTACACTTCATAATAACTTTCATAAATATATTTTAATTGTATTTATTATGGTAAATTAAGAACAATTTCTTATTTACAATGACGGCAGGGAATAAATTATCTGTTTTGAGAAATATCCTTTGTGTTTACTTACACACAATATCCTTTGTCATCACATGGGTAGATGGTTCACTGGGTTCACCAAAGCCAGCTTTGTTTTCTGCTGTTACTCTGAATTCATACTGAACACCTTCCGTCAGTCCTTGTACTTTGTAACGTAGGTCAGAGACCGTTTTCTTCGATGCTCTCACCCATCTCATTCCTCTTCTCTCTTTCCTCTCAACCTGATAGCCTCTAATATCACTTCCACCATCTTTTACTGGCCTCTTCCAGAAAATGGTAACAGCGTTTCTGCTGACATTGTCAATCTCTGGGATTCCAGGTGGGCCTGGTGGGCCTGGAGAAAAAGAGGAGCAAAATACATTAACAATGATGTGGAAAACACTACAGTACTGTCAAATAGAATATTCTGAATATTCAAGCAACTTACCAAAGCTGTCAACCATTTTGACAGGGCCAGATTGGGTCCCATCACCAGTGCCATACTGGTTCACTGCAGACACACGGAAGATGTACTCATTGCCCTTGATCAGCTTGCTTGCAACAAATCTGCAATCAAATATATTTTCAGCAAGTTTGGTCCAGAGAAGACGGCTTGTTTCTCTCTTTTCCAGTGTGTAGGATTTGATAGCGCAGCCGCCATCCTCTTCTGGTGGCAACCATGTCAATGTGCACTTCTCAGCTGACACACTGCTGGCTTCAATGGGGCCTGGAGGTCCAGGGATATCAAGAACCTTGACCTTAACATGTTCTTCTCTGATACCGAAAGGATTACTGGCTGTAATTGTGTACTCTCCAGTGTTCTTCCTGCTTGCATATTTAATAGACAACGTTGAACTAGTTGGAGTGCTTGTGATCTGGACAATATCTGAGGTCTTAAATTCTCTTCCTGCCTTGGACCACACAGCTGTAGGTGGAGGTTTGCCAAGGATCTTGGAAGCAGATACTACAATGGTGTCCCCAGCTCTGACAGAGACACCTTCCTTCATGTCTGGATCGATAGTGATGCTTGGTGGTTCTGTGAACAAATGAGCAAGATAAATTAGGCTACTGTCCATGTCCTAGTTTAGTATGTATTCTATTGACTTTGTCTTGAAGTAAAAACTTTTTTTTTGTACTTACCATACTCATCTTTGCAGATAAGGGTATCAGTTTGCTCTGAAGGAACACTGATTGCGCCAGCTGCATTTTTAGCTCTGATTCTGAATTCCATGCTGCTGCCTTCTGTAAGGTCTGGCACGGTAAATGCAAGGCCTTGGACATTGATATGATTTGCTTTCATCCAGGTCTTTCCTGGCAGTTCCAGTTTCTCAACCAGGTAACCAGTCAGTTTGTGTCCACCGTCGTACTTGGGTGCAGTCCACATAAGTGTTACAGTGCTTCTGGTTACATTGATGACATCAGGCTTACCAGGAGGATCTGTGGAGAAACGAAAAAGCCAGTAAGTTATCAAGATTAGAGTACATGTTGACAGAATTCTTATGATATCAATAGGACAGAAAGAGAAAGAGAATGAAACAAAACCTACCAATTGGATCAAGGGCGATGACTGGTTCTGTTGCCTTGCTTGGCCTTCCTAAACCGGCCGCATTCATTGCCATAACTCTAAATTCATACTCCAGGCCTTCAATCAGTCCAGTCACTCTGCAGTCCTTCACTCTAATAGGGGTCTTAGTGGCTCTCTTCCACATCAAGCTGTTCCTCTCTTTGTATTCAACATG
Organism: Oncorhynchus gorbuscha; assembly: GCF_021184085.1. Lineage (NCBI taxonomy): Eukaryota > Metazoa > Chordata > Actinopteri > Salmoniformes > Salmonidae > Oncorhynchus > Oncorhynchus gorbuscha. Next base: position 72,244,207 of record NC_060181.1, read on the forward strand.
ATAGCCTGCAGTGATGATAGTAATAACAATACATTATTATTTACCATTCAGCAAATGCTTTCCACAGGAATCTCATGAATAGTTCATTTTCCATGTCCATTTACCTTATAGTCATGGATTACTAAAACTTGTGTTTTCATAATTACCAGTGATTGGAGAGCCTCCATTTTCTTTAGGATCAGTCCAATTTAAAATGGCAGACTCATGGCGAATGCTCACGATCTCTGGTGGTGCAGGTGCGTCAGGCACATCTGGTGAAGCAACAATGTTTTGAGTTTTGTGAAATTATTGCCATATAGTACCTCTGTCAATCAATCATCAAACTATTGGCAGAATACAGATTTCTGTCCTAAAAACTATTATTTCAAACATTTTATTTGATATTTTCAATATGACAAGAACTCACTGAATGGATGCTGAGCCACCACTGGGTCAGATTTGAGGCATTCTCCAACTCCATATTTGTTTTCTGCAAACACTCTAAAGATGTATTCAGTACCATCATGGAGCCTGGTAACTCTCATGGTATTCTTCTGAATAGCGGAGGCCACAGTAGCCCACTTGTTGGCTGTTGATTGCCGCTTCTCCAGAATGTAGTTGGATATTTCAGTCCCACCATCATCTTTTGGTGGACCCCACTCCAGAGTGATTCCATCGGCAGTGATTTCATCAAACTTGAACGGTCCTGTTGGGATTCCTGGTTTTCCAACCACCCTAATCTGCATCTTTGCTTCTTTGACTCCTGCTGCGTTTCTTAGCAGGATTGTGTAATTTTCTGCATCACCTCTCTGGCAATCACGGATGAGCAAAGTTGTCAAAGTTGGTGTAGATTCAACTGACACTCTTCCACTGTCTCCCAGAGAAACATGTCCCTTCTTCCAGATGGCTGACGGTGCTGGTTTGCCAACAATAGGGACTTTGATACGGACTGTGCTTCCCTCCTTGGCAACATAGCACAGATCTGGGATGCCACTCAGGTCACAGTCAGGTGGAACTACAAGGTAGGAACACAATATTTATGAATCTATGAAACAGATAATATTATTCATACAAGTGCAGACAAATTCAGTAAATGTAATGCTAAAATAGAACACATGTATCCTAGGACAATTACAAACAGTTCAAGAAAACTTTAAGATTGCCAATAGAAGTACGTATCTAAAATGGCCATGCATTTAGTCTCCGGTGTATTTTCTGAGTGGTTTGATAGCCTAGCTAATTAACTGGACTATTGGACTTACCAATTTGATCTTTAGCGATCACAGTGAGCTCCGAAGGTGGACCCTCTCCAGACTCATTGATTGCTTTCACTCTGTAAGAGTACTCCTTTCCTTCTTCAAGTTCAACCATCATATGCGACATGACCTTTCCTTTCACTAGCTCCTTATACTTCTCTTCACCTTCCTGAAGCTCCAGAATATAAGCACTGATGTGACTTCCACCATCGCTGATTGGTTTCTTCCAGCCAATATGAATGGAATCTTTAGTGATCGACAGTGCCTTGAAATCCATAACTGCTCCAGGTAGTTCTGAAATCAGGTAACAAGGTTATAAACTACATTTAACATCTGATAGTATAAAAAACATGTGATCACAGCCAACAAAACATACCTGAAGCTCTTACAACTCCGGCAGTCTCACAACCTTCTCCGATACCATAGTTATTTTCAGCCAAGACTCTGAAACAGTAGGCCTGTCCAGCTTCCAAGTTAGGAATCCTGAAAGTAGATTTGGGGCATTCGGCTATGACACAGGACCATGCTTTTCTCTCTGCAAGACGCTTCTCAACAATGTAGCTCTTCACTGGGCTTCCTCCATCAATCAGAGGAGGATCCCAGCCGATGGATGCATGGTTCAGAGATGTTTCCTTCACAATCAGATTCAGTGGTGGACCAGGAGTATCTATAGAAAAAATGTAGGATTTGTTATATTACTTTACGACATTATGGTTTGTATATCTGTAGTAGATAAAACCATATTAGGTAAGATTTGTTTTAAAAAAATGATTCTCTTAAGACAAGTCATAGCTTACCTAGGACCTTCACGACGATAGTGTAAGACTTCTTTCCACTGTCGTTTTCAATCGACAAAATGTATTTGCCAGCATCATATCTGTTGATATCCTCAATGTACATAAGGGTATCCCATTCAGACGTTTTGATCATTATTCCTGCTCGTTCTTTGAGGTTGGCATTGACCTTGGTCCACACCACCTTGGGTGGGGGACGTCCTATCAGTGGCACATAGAGTCTCATTGTGACTCCGGCTCTCAGGACCAGTACCTTGCGAAGGTCTGCATCCAGCTCAGCATCAGCAGCAACTGCAAATCAAAATAGAAATGTATAGAGTCAGATAGAGGTATGAATGTATTTTAGTTGAATAGATAGTACTGTATTACATGTTTATTTCCAAATTGGTGGATTACTAAGATTAGTAATTGTTCTGCGCAGACTTGAGTGTATTCTGATAATGTTGACATACTCAGGATGTCTTTGGCCTCGTGTTTCCCAGGGATTTCACTTGGCTCGCTGTATCCGATCTTGTTCACGGCAAAGACACGGAAAACATATTCTGTTTTATCAATGAGACCAGTAACCAGGAACTTGGTTTCTTGCAGCTTCTTGGGCACATTGCACTTCGTCCAGTGTTCTGCATCAGCTCTCTTGCACTCGACAAGGTAGCCGAAGATCTCACAACCACCATCGTAAGCAGGCTTGGTCCAAGACAAGCTTATGGTGCTGTGTGTTGAGTCAACAACTTTAGGGAAGGCAGGAGGTGCAGGTGGATCTGAAGGAAGAATATAAGACAATGTTACCGAGAAGTGTGGAAACACGTAATCCTTTTATGATTTAAGTGAGCAAATGTGGCTGTAATACTTACACACAGGATCCACAGCAAGGGCAGCATTGGATGCATCACTTGGTTTGCCAAATCCAGCTTTGTTCATGGCAATCACTCTGAACTCATACTCAGTTCCCTCTGAGAGCTGGACAGCTTTGATGCTCCTGTCAATCACTGGTTTACGGTTGACTTTAGCCCAGTTGAGCTCTGATGCTTCACGTTTCTCAACCATGTAACCCAGAATAGTAGCTTTACCATCATCAGCTGGCGCCTTCCAGCTGACCGTCATAGAATTGGCTGTAATGTTGGTAATAACTGGTGGCTCGCTAGGACCAGGAACATCTGCAAATGAGAGAGAGAAAGAGATCAAGAGAGAAAGAAGGAGAAATCACTTAAATATTGTGCAAGCAGAAGTTCCACAGTGTTTCCAACTCAAGCGAAGTGAACATGTGTAAGCAATTTATATTCAAGCTAAAATGTGACATATATATAAAATGATGTACAAGCTTGAAATATTACCATATGGATTCTTGACCATGACAGGGTCGGTGAGGATAGGGTCCCCAATACCATACTGGTTCTCAGCACTGACCCTGAACTGGTATTCATGGTCCTGCATCAGTTTCTCTACTGTGCAATCAGTCAGTTGACCATGGATATTGGAGGTTACCAGCGCCCAGTTCGCTCTGCTGGTTTCACGTTTGTCAATGATGTAGTTAGTGATTTCAGAGCCTCCGTCTGCAACAGGTGGCTCCCACCTCATCTTAATACGGTCCGCAAACACCTTGGTGATCTTCACTCCAGCTGGTGGGCCAGGTTTGTCTAAAGAGAACACATAGATTATTTTACACATCGACAATTGATTTAGAATATATTCATATTGTATTTTGTATTCTCTTGCAGGCCCTCACAAACACATTCATATAAATTACACTTACATATCTCAAGCTGTTATAAAGATTTTTAGTATTTAAAAATACAAAAATAAAATAATTATCATGAAGCTACAACATCAGTTTTGAATTTGTGCACAATAGTAAGACAAATTGTAATTTTGCATACCTAGAACCTTAAGCTTAATATTGGCGTATTTAGCACCATTGGGATTTTCAGCTAGAATAGTGTACTCTCCAGACTCCTTCCTTGCGACAGAGAACAATTCCAGAATGTGTGTGTGTCTCTTCTGTGTCATCTTCATCCCCTCAACCAGTTTCAATGGAACACCATTTCTCTTCCATGTAACCTTGGGCAGTGGTTTTCCAAACACTACAGCATCAAAGGAGACATTTTCTCCAGCCTTCACTATGATCATGTTCTTCATGTCCACTCCCAGCTCGACCCTGGGGGGAACTGGAGAAACAAGAGACACATAACATCAAGTAAAAGGTTTGTGTTTGCCATGGAATCCACAATTATCTTTAATCATTTGGTGATTTTAAAATTGCATTTAGTCATTACACACTAAAATCTAAAATCAAAACAAAAACAACTTTGTTTTGTCAATGTTCTGAAGAAGCAGTGGCCTACCATTCTCTGCAAACACTGGGATGGCGTCTGAGATCTCAGAAGGCAAGCTGATGTTGATCGCTGATTTGGCGAAAATTCTGAAGCGATACTGGGCTCCCTCCTCCAGGCCAGTTACGACATAGTCTTCTGTCTTGACGTTCTGGCAGTTGGCATTGCAGCGAACCCATTTCTCTACTTCTTGATCAATCTTCATGTACTCCACATAGTATCCGATGAGCTTGCTACCTCCATCATTTTGGGGACGAGTCCAAACAAGTGAAACAGTGCTTTTTGTCACATCCATTACCTCAGGTTTACCAGGTGGATCTAGAATTAAAAAATGACAACATCCATGAGTTTCAATTGACAGATTACAGATTTCAAAGCCAGTGAGGGACACGGTAAGCCATACATCCCATGCCCAATGACTTACCGATGGGTGTTCTTGCTGTGACCCAGTCAGTCTGTTTGCTTGGTTTACCCTGGCCAGCCTTGTTGAGGGCAGACACCCTGAATGCATATTCCAGACCTTCCATTAAGCCTGTGCAGTTGTATTCAAGTCCACGGACAACGGACTCATTTGCTTTCACCCAGAGAAGGCTGTTCCTCTCTTTGCGCTCAATGCAGTATCCGGTAAGAGGACTGCCACCATCAGATGATGGGGTCTCGTAGGACAGAGACACTGCTTCACTCTTGACTTTTGTGATACACAGATTTCTGGGCTCGCCTGGGACATCTGGAATTAAAATACGGAGTTAGCAAGATGAACATACATTTTCTAAAACAAATTTATTGTACATAATGTACACAACACTATATTACTTAGACAATCATAATTCATTGTACAATAGCCATTTTACATTTTTACCATGCTTATACTTTGCCATGCTTAACTCACCGAAGGGATATCTAGCAATCATTTTCTCTGAATAGATTGGCTCTGAGATACCAAATCGGTTCTCAGCTCGGACACGGAAGCCATATTCCATTCCAGGGGTAAGCTTTCCAACTTTGTAGCTGGTCGTGGTGCATGAGCCAGAAGCTATGACCCAGTCTCCTCTGCTCACATCACACTTCTCAATGACGTAGTTGGTGATGTTGCTTCCACCGTCCTCACTGGGTTGGTTCCACTGAAGTGTGCAGGCATCAATATCAACCTCAATGATCTCCAGGGGAGCGTCAGGAGGCCCTGGCTTATCTGTGAGATTAAGACATGTACCCATCAGCATCCATTTAGACTATGCATTCTGGTAGTGTATTCGTCAATTATTTTACATTTCCTCAATAAAACTTACCCTGTACTACGACCCTAAGAATCTGGCTGATTTTGGCGGTGCTGTTCTCAGCAGAAAGACTGTAGTAACCACTATCCTTTCTTGAGACGTCTTTCATGATGAGCGTAATACAATTTGGAGACTTTTGCACCATGCGACGATTAGATGTCAACAGATCCTCGGCTCCTTGCCTCCATTTGCAGAATGGTGCAGGTTTTCCAGCCACAATAGCTTCAACTCTCATTTTCTCTCCTGCTTTTACTGTGACAATATCAGGCATGATGATCTTCGGTGCCACTAAAAAAGATCGGAAAACAAGTTTTTTAAATTAAGAGTTAAATAGTGGTGTGTAACATGGACACTTTTTTTTTTACACAAAACTCAATCCAGACAAGGTAATTCTGGGAATTTTTAAAGCTTTGCGACTTACTCAGCTGCTCCTTGACCTCAAATACTCCCTCTGCTTCTCTTGCCAGACTGGTTCCAGCCACATTTCTTGCTGCAACTCTGAACTTGTACTTTGTGCCCTCTTTCAGTCCAACAACTACAATGGTTAAGTCTTTAACAACGGAATATGGTGTCCATTTGTCTTCAGGTTCACCGTCCTTTTTGTAATCAACCATGTAGCCATTGATCTTAGCTCCACCATCCCTCAAAGGTTTCAGCCATCCCAGAGTGGCACTGTTCTTTGTAACTTCCAAGACTTCCATTTTCTTGGGTGGATCAGGTTCACCTGTTTTAAGAAATGTTTGACATTTATGTGAATCAAAATACAAAACAATAAAATCCACTTACACTATCCACTATTTAATTACAATATTAGGTATACTGTAAAAGTGCACTTACTTATAGGGTCAGATGTCAGATAAGCTTTTGGAGAGTCTTTAGGAACACCAATGCCATATTTATTGACTGCCATAACTCTAAAGTAGTAGTCACAGCCAGGTGTGAGGCCAGTGACTTTGAAGCTTGTTTTCTTCAAATCGTTGATACAATTTGACCAAGTCTTCTTGTCGAGTTCACGTTTCTCAACAATGTAGTTCTGGATTTGGCAGCCACCATCGTTATCCGGAGGGAGCCAAGACAGCTGACAACCGGTGCTTGTCACATCACAGACCTCAAATCCTCCCACAGGTCCAGGAGTATCTGTTCAACAAATGTAACATCACTATTGAATACAGTCCATATAACAGTACAAACAATACTACTGTAACAACATTCATTTGACAATGTGAAGAATGTTTTCTTGTTTAAAGTCTTTCACAGTGAATAATGCTCTGCCATATCACTGACTGCCATAAAAAGTGAAAAGATACACCTCGGTGACTTACCCAATACTTTAACGCGCACGAATATAGCTTTCTCCCCAGCGGAGTTGGAGAGTGTCAGAGAGTATTTGCCGGAGTCGTCCCGAGTGCTCTCAGGGATCACAAGGAAGGACATAGTATCAATCTGATCCACGTGCCCTCTCCTGACTACATTATCAACACCGAGCTTCTTCCAGGTGACTTTGGGGGATGGTCTTCCTCTGATAGTAGCGAAGAGCCTGATGGGGCAGCCTGCTCTAACAGTGAAGCCCTTCCTAAGACTTGCATCCAAGTCGATCTCTGGTGCCTCTGTAAGTTGGTAAGATAACAGGGAGAACATACATCAGACATTGAGAGATCATCATAAAATATGATCTATTAGCTACAGTTCTATATCAACTGGATGTGTTCTCGTCTAGGCCTATATTTAAGCAATAAGGCCCGAGGGGATGTGGTATATGGCCAATATAACACGGCTAAGGGCTGCTCTTAAGCACGGCGCAACGTGGAGTGCCTGGATAAAGCCCTTAGGTGTGGTATATTGGCCATGTACCACAAACCCCTATTGCTATTATAAACAGATTACCAACATAATTAGAGCAGTAAAAATAAAATTTTTGTCATACCAGGGAGAAACGGTATGATATACCTCGAATATCAGCCCATCAGCATTCAGGGTTCTAACCACCCATTTTATTAAAAGAAGTATTTACTTACCAAGGACCTCCTTGGGGTTGACGGCCTCTTTGAGTGTAGCGGGGCGGCCCCAGCCGACCTGGTTCTGTGCAGAGACTCTGAATTCATACATCTGCTTCTCATTCAAGTTTGGAATGGTGAATTCTGTGTGCACCAGCACACCAGCACCGGTGTTGCACTTCTTCCAGCCCTCTTCTTTCTTCTTACGTTTAGCTTCAGCTTTAGCTTTAGCTGCAACTGCAGCAGATTCATCCTCTTCATATTGTTCCTCACCTTCTGTTACTGCTGCTTCAGGCTTAGCTTCAGCTTCACCTTCAAGCTTGGCTTCACCTACAGGCTTAGCTTCCTCTGCAGGTTTAGCTTTAGGCACAGCTTCAGGAACAGCTTCAGCATCAACCACTTCAGGTTTAGGCTCAGGTTTGTCTCTCATTTCAACCATGTAACCAATGATAGGAGCACCTCCATCATAGATAGGCTTGGCCCACCCAAGAGTAATGGACGTCTTGGTGCTGTCAATCACCTTGAAACTGCCTGGAGGACCAGGAACCTCTGGAATCAAGGAAAACAAAATGTCTGCATGTTAGTACAAACAACAGAGAAAAATCATAACCAATAATAATAATAATACAATATTACAAAAATGCATAAATGATGTACCAATTGGATCTTTGGCTGCTACTGGTCTGCATGGTTTGCTTGGCTCTCCCAGTCCGACTTCATTTTCAGCCTTGACACGGAACTGATACTCGTGGTTGGGAATCAAGTTGCTGACTTTCATGCGTCTCTCAGAGATGGTACTCTTTGTGCATGGCACCCATTTGACAGCGCGCTTTTCTTTCCTTTCCAGGATATAACCAGTGATAGACTTTCCACCATCATTCTCTGGTGGGGCCCATACGACTGTCATCTCCTCTTTGCCGATCTTGGTGATCTCTGGTGATTCTGGTGGTCCAGGTCTGTTGAACTGAGTCCTAGCTGTGACGGGTTTGCTCTCCACTGCAGGACCTGTTCCCATCTTGTTTTCTGCTCTGATGCGGAAGATGTACTCATTTCCTTCTACTAGTCGGGTGACATTGCAATAGTTGGTGACAAGTGAAGCAGAGTATGTGGACCAGACCATTCTTCTTGTCTCACATTTCTCAATGATATAGCTATCAACTTCACATCCACCTTCATCTTCTGGGAGATCCCATGCAACTCTACATTTGTCTACTCCGATTCCAGACACCTTCACGTCTCTCACAGGCCCTGGAACATCCAAGACATTGACAATTGCGTATCCAGTGAAGGTTCCAGCAGAGTTTGTAGCGGTGATGACATATTTTCCGGTGTCTGTGCGTTTAGATTTGGTCATAAGAAATTTAGAATAATCTGTGCCCGTTTCAACACTAATTCTAGGGTTATCTCCTGTGGCCTTGTCCTTCACCCACTTCACCTCTGGTTGAGGCTTTCCTCTGAGTCCAGCCTCAATTCGGATAGACTCTCCAGCTTTAACCACAAGGGCTCCAGTTAACTTTATATCAAGCACTGGTTTCTGGATCTCCTCTCTGACAAGAACATCACCAGTCTTCACCCAGTCACTTTCTCCACCTTCGTTGCATGTCTGCACTCTGAACTGATAGGTTTGTTTTTCCACACACTTGTCAGCCATGAAGAATGTATTCGTAATCAGATCCTCATGTAATGGCACCCATTCTTCCGCTCCCAATTTGCTCTCCAAAGCGTAGCTAATGTTGGGGCTTCCACCATCATAGTCTGGCCTCCTCCATTTCAAGAAGACAAAGTTCTTACCGACATCAGTTACCCGGAAGTTCTCTGGCTCACCAGGCTTGTTAATGGGATCGATGGCAAGGGTTGGTTGTTTTGTTTCAACTGTGGGCCCAGGGCCACATTTGTTCACAGCACAAACACGGAAGAGATACTCATGGCCCTCCATGAGTTTGGCTTTAACCATGCGGTTAGTGCAGTCAGATGAGATCATTGACCAAAGCCTCACACTGGGTTCACGGCACTCAACAATGTAGTTTGTAATCTCAGAGCCACCGTTGTCCACAGGGTTCTCCCAGGACACCATACAGGAGTCTCTGGTCACATAGGAGGCCTTCAGATTCTGACAGTGTCCAGGTCTATCCAACACATTCACAGTTATCGTAGCTTTGGCTTCACCACTGTAGTTGTTAGCCTTCAAAACATACTTTCCATGGTCTGCTCTGGTTGCCTCTTTGATTCTCAGTTGAACAACAGGGAAGTTTTTAGTTAGTGTTGTGCGCTTGGCAGTTTCCAAAACGTCATCACCCTTTTTCCAGATAATCTCTGGGTCAGGTCTGGCTTTCACGTAACCGATGATGTTGATGTTATGTCCAACACGGACAGTCAAATGCTCACGGCTTGTAGCATCCATCTCGATCTCTGGAGGTATCATGATGTCTTTGGCAACCACCGATTCAGGGCATTCTCTAGGCTCTCCAACTCCAATCATATTTACAGCACTAATGCGGAACCTGTACTCTGAGTGTTCTTCAAGGCCTTTAACTCTGTAAGCACACTGCTTAATGTGACCATCCTTGTTGATGATCACCCATTCTCCGCCAGCTTTCTGCATTTCAATAATGTAGCCCGTGATTGGACTGCCTCCATCTTTGTTGGGTTTAATCCAGACTAGGTCTGCATTTTCCTTACTGTAGTCCTTGATTCTGGGGTTAACTGGAGGTCCAGGAGCTGTGATATGGCGACAGGGTTTTGCTGGGTCTGATATGGGAGAAGGTCCACTGAAACCGGCAATGTTTTCAGCAAAAACTCTAAACTCATACTCATTTCCCTCAAAGAGACCAAGTACTCTGATTCTGAGATCTTTACAGGGTGTCGTGTTGACACGGATCCATTTTCCGCCCTTATGTCTACGCTCAACGATATATCCAGTGATTTGACTGCCTCCATCAAATAATGGCATTGTCCACCCAACAGTGAGAGCATCTTCTGCAATGTCTGATGTGTTTGGTTTGCCTGGATGGCCAGGGGCTTCAAACGTGTGTTGGGCAACGGTTGGTGCACTTTCAAGAGGAGCGCCGATACCCATTTTATTCTCTGCGCGAATGCGCACAACATATTCAACGCCACTCTGCAAACGAGAGATCTTAAGCTTTGTGGCTGTGCTACCAGAGCACACACCTCCCCAGGTTTCTTTCTTAGCCTCTCTCTTCTCAACAACATAACCTGTTACAGGGCTTCCACCATCATCCTTTGGAGGACGCCAGTCAATAAGCATGTACTCAGGAGTAACTTCAAGGATACTAACTGGTCCAATGGGCGCTGCAGGCACATCAAGAACGGTCACATTCAAAGCCAGAGTCTTGGTTCCTGCAGGGTTGGACACTGTGAGGATATAGGTTCCACTGTCACTTCTCAAACAATCATTGATGCTGAGAACTGTTGAATAGTTGTCACTCTCAATTTTAACTGTGCCTTCGGGAACAATTTCTGCTCCGTCAATGGACCATTTAGCAGTAGGCGCAGGAATGCCTCTCATGATAGCAGGGAGTCTGATTGTGCTTCCACATTTCACGATGATCCCTTCGATCAGCTTGGCATCAACTTCAACAATTGGAGCCACTGTGAAAATATAGGTTAATTTATATAATTTGTTTGATGATGGCAATTATGTTGTCTACAAATCAATACATAGGGGTGGTTTCCTGGACACAGATTAAGACTAATCCTGGACTAAGAATAACTTTCAATGGAGAATCTTTATTTAACTTGCTTTTTAGCCTAGGACCAGGATTAATTTATGACAGAGAAACCAAACCATTAAGTAAATATATAGTAAACCTCACCAAGCTTCTCCTGGCAGAGAACGGGAACAGTGGTGTCTGGTCTACTCAGTCCGATAGCGTTCTCCGCTCTCACACGGAATCTGTACGTCTTTCCTTCCTCGAGGCCAGTGATGTGGCTCTCAGGGATGCTGACGGTGTTCCATTCATCCCACTCTCTCTCTCCTTCCTCTTGGTACTCAACCAGGAAACCTGTGATGTCACTACCTCCGTTGCGGTCAGGCCAGTTCCACACAAGCCAGACCTCTGTCTTGTCCACATCTACGTGGTGCAAGTCCTTTGGTGGACCAGGCGGGACTGAAAATAGACCATACATTAGATTAGATGAGATTAGATTACATACGTCAAGTTAGTGATCAAGATGCCAGGTACATTACAATACACCAGTAGGTCTTACTGTATTCGGGTTGATTGATACTCACACAGAGGATTCATGGCTTTGACAGCTTTGGTTGTTTCAATGTATTCACTTCTGCCAAACTGATTCTCAGCAGCAACGCGGAACAAATATGATGTTCCTTCCATCAAGTGCTTGGCCATCATGCTGCGTTTCTTAGATGAAGAGCAGACTGGCACCCACTGTGCAGATGCCACATCTTTCTTCTCCACAACAAAGTTGGTAATACGTGCTCCTCCATTGTCCTCAGGGTCTTTCCAGGAGAGATAGGCAGAATCGCTTCTCACCTCTGAAACCCTCAGGTGCTGGATTGGACCAGGTTTGTCTAATAGAGTAAAGAATAACATAATTATAGCAACTCGGTATGCTAAGCACTATACATCTGTCTTCCTTCATTTCTGACAGAAATTATGACCGAAAAATTCCTTACCAAGGACGAGGACTGTGCATGTGGCAGTCCTTGATCCAGATGAGTTTTCTATGTTCAAAGTGTAGTCGCCACAGTCAGAACGGGCACAGTAGCGCATCTCCAATTTAGATCCTAGTGGATTGACCTCAATTTCGGCTCTTGTGGGGACGTCTTTATCGTTCTTCTTCCATGTGACTTTGGGGAATGGAATTCCCTTGATTCCAGCAACCAGATTGATATGGGTTCCGGCCATGGCTTTCAACTCACGAGGCATACCCAGTTCAACATCCAACTCAGGAGGTTCTTTTGGGGTTAGAAAAACAATAGGTGTTATAATTCATTTGTTTATTTCAATGATAATGAATTACCCAAATTATGAAAACAAATGTAATATAATTTTACCAAATCTGTCTTCTGCCTTCACTGGATCTGTGGTGTATGCGGGTTCAGATTCACCAGCGAAGTTCACAGCAGTAACTCTGAATTTGTAATATTCTCCCTCTTCCAGGTTAATGACCTTGAACTTGGTTTCTTGGCAGGAATCAGGAGTCTGATTCACTTTTTGCCACTCCTTTCCAACTTTACTGAACTCAACGAGATAGCCAAAGATCTTTCCCCTGCCACAGTCCTTTGGTGGCTGCCAAGATAGTGAGACAGACTCCTTTGTCCAATCCACAGCTTCTGGCAACACGGGGGGGCTTGGAGGCACTGAGGGAAGAAACAGTTAGATCACATTTTTAAAAGCTGTGAAATCTTGTAAAGAATGAATTAACTTTGCGCAAAGTCACTTACCAATTGGATCTTTGGCGAAGATGGGCTTTGATGGAGGGCTGGGGTCACCCAGACCCACAACGTTCTCAGCCATGACACGGAACTCATATTCACAGCCCTCAAGGAGGTCTGGAACAAAGTACTCTACTTTGGGGAAGATGCGGTCTTTTCCAGATGCACGAGTCCATCTGTTAGCCATGGTTTCCTTCCTCTCAATAACGTAGCCAGTGATGGGCTTGCCACCATCCGCAGGTGGCTCCCAAGTGAGGAGGGCTTGATCCTTATAGATCTCCTTCACAATGGGCTGTTTGGGTGCATCTGGCACCTCTGTAATGGGAGAACGAATTGATCTGATCAGTTGTAGCAAAATGCATTCATGACAAAAGATGGTTGCATCTTAAATTGCACCCAATTCCTTACATAGTGCACTACTTTTGACCAGAGCCCTATGGCTTGGCTGCACCATATAGGGAATAGGGTGGCATTATGGATGTAACTTATATTGTTCCAGTATGTATCTTACTGAAGACATCCTTAGCCTTGGTCTCTGCAGACAGCAGTGGGTTGCTGACACCGTGGATGTTCACAGCACAGATTCTGATTATGTACTCTCTGCCCTCAATCAGCTTAGGAACTTTGCATGTTGTCCTGGTGCAAGCTGTTGTCACTGGCATCCAGAGGTCTCTGTTTGTGTCTCTCTTCTCAATGGTGTAGTTGGAGATGGCACATCCACCATCGTCCAGAGGAGGGTTCCAGGAAATCACCATGTAGTTCCTGTAGACCTCATTGAAGACCACTGGGCCCTCTGGAGGCTGGGGGCGATCTGAGGGAAAATAATAGCATTTAATAATGAATAATCTATTAGAAATGGATCAGTCAATAATCAAACATATTTTGATTATAAGGGTTAATGAAGAGTGACATTAGGTCTGTCAACTAAGAACAACAAAGAACACCCTCACCACCTTACCAACAACAGTGAGACTGCAGATTCCTTTACGTAAGCCGACAATGTTCTCCACAACCACCTGGTATCTGCCGCTGTGTTCGCGTTTAGCCTTGGGCATAGCCAAGCACAGTGTTTTACTAGTGTTGGTCATTGTGACCTCCTCATTTGCTTTCAGCTCTTCCTCGTTCTTTGTCCATGTTATTGTAGGTGCTGGCTTTCCAGTAAAGCGGCCCTGGAGGGTGCACACGTCTCCCACACGCACAACCTGTCTGTCACGGAAGTCCAAGTCGATCGTTGGGGGCTCTGAGGATGGAAGAACAAAGAAGTGATGTTTTCAAATATAGGTATTTATATATGTATATAAATCAACATTTCCCAAGATATTTAGAATGACTACCTTATTCAACACTTACCAAGTTCTTCTTTGACCTTGATTGGCTTGGTGCAGAAAGAGTGCTTGCCCTGACCAATCACGTTGACAGCACTGACACGGAATTCATAGGTGGAATTCTCTTTGAGACCTCCCTTTGTGAACTTCCTATCCATTAGCGTGCCATCAGTATCGATCTTAGTGAAGCTATCCTTTCCGATTAGACGAGTTTCAAGCACATAACTTGTAACCTCAGAACCCCCATCATACTTAGGTGGTCTCCAGGTCAAACTGATGGAGTCTTTGGTGATTGCTGTGACCTCTAGATCCTCAGGACGCTCAGGAACAGCTAGCATGCAAAAAGGACACAGAAATGAGGTCCATTGGAATAATAGAAATAATAGCTGGATATGCTTATGTTTTGTAACAGCAATAAGAAAGCTGTAGTTCTGGTATTGATATAGGCAGGAACTCACAAATAGGATCTTTGATGAGAACTGGTCGTTGTGATTCAATAAATGGACCCATTCCGATGATATTCTCAGCTGCGATTCTAAAGAAATATCCTTTTCCGTCAATGAGACCCTGGACCACAGCATTATGCCTGGTGACCGTGTAAGAGACTGCTGTCCAGCCCATGCGGTCAGACTCTCTCTTCTCTATTAGGTAGTTGGTGATGGCAGAGCCACCATCGTCTTCAGGGGAGCACCAGGTTAACTTGCAGGAGTCCGTGGTGAGGTTCACACCAGAGAAGGGCTGACCAACTGGGCCGGGAACATCTAAGAACCACATGTGAAGCAAGTTTTCAATAACATTCAACTCCTGTGCCTGATCTAGGGTCAGGCCCCCCTCCCTCTTATTCATTAAGACCTAAAAGGCCAAAATCAATCTCGATCAGCACTCCTACTCCGAGATGCTTGATAGATACTGCTCCTGATATCACCTGAGATATACTCAACATCACCAATGACAAGAATAAGTACAGTCTCTTCTTACCCAACACCTCCACAATGACAGCCTTCTTCCTTTCCCCTCCTTCATTCTTTGCACTCAGGGTGTATATACCCTGGTGATGGCGTCTGCAGTTTTTGATAACCAGAGCAGAGCTGATTGACGTGATTTCAACCTTAGCCTCTGCTGGTAGAGGCTGGTCATCTCTGTTCCATGTGATCTCTGGTGCAGGCTTGCCTGACACGTAGGCCAGGAGGCGGATGGTACCACCGGCATGGACTATAATCCTTTCCTTCAATGTGGCATCCAAGTCCACTTCAGGGGCAACTAAAAAAACAAGTGTGTGTTAGTTTATGATAGCAAACACTCTACTGCATCCAAATTGGCACCCTATTCCCTATGTAGTGTACTATATAGGGAATAGGGTGCCATTTGGGACGAAGCCTCTATCATGGACGTAACAAATGGAGAAATTGAAAATCATACTATATATCATAGTTGTCTTGTCTCTTACTTGTTCTGTCCTTGCATTCAATCACTTCGGCCACTTGACCGGGCTCACCGACGCCAGCAGCATTCACTGCCCTCACTCTAAACTTGTACCTTCCCAGCTCTTTCAGTCCAGACACAACAAACTTAGTGCCTCTAATCTCCTTGTCTTTAGCCTGAAGAAGGGAAAACAAAAGTATTACAAACATTCAGATACTCTTAATTTGACATTACTTCAATTAATTTAGCAGGTTCTCCCATTAAGATCAAAAGTTTTTGAGAAAGAATACTTTTGAGAAATGATTTGAGTAAATGTAATTACCTTTTCCCATCCGTCTTTTATCACTACTACCTTTTCTTCTTCTTCTGATTCTGATATTTCATTTCCATCTTCGTCGAATATGATTTTCTTAACCTTTTTCTCTTTTACTACTACTTTGTCTGCTTCCGCTGCCTTCTGTTTTTCAATTTCTGCTTCTTTTTCCTCGTTTATGTATTCAACAAAGTAACCAGTGACCTTAGATCCACCATCAATCAAAGGTGGGATCCACTCCAGATCCACTGTTGACTTGGTCCAGTCTGTTACTTTGGGGGTTGGGGGACCCGGGAGAGCTACACACAAACAAGATGACATTTACAATGTCAGAAGGCCAAACAAATAGAAACAACATAGCTATGTAACAAATAGAAAATAGAAAGAACCCTCCCCATGTAATAAAAACTGTATTTATGCATCTCAAATGTCACCATATTCCCTATATAGTCCACTACTTTTGACCAGGGCCCTATAGTGCACTAAATAGGCCGGAAATAGGGTGCCATTTGGGATTCACAGTATATATGTTAACTTACTAATAGGGTCTCTTGAAAGAACAGGATCCGATGGGACACTAGGAAGTCCCATGCCAGCTGCGTTGATTGCGGTCACACGGAACTGATAGATTGCTCCCTCCTGCAGACCAGTGATCTCATACTCCTGACCCAGGGGCATGACCCTGATGGGGGCGCGGTTCACTTTGGTCCAGCGCTTAGCCGTCGTCTCTTTACGCTCCAGCCAGTAACCACTAACTGGAGATCCACCATCGTATTTTGGCTCGTCCCAGATGATCACCATTGACTCAAGAGTCACGTCTTCCACTATGGGCTTCTCAACTTGGCCAGGGACAGCTGTTGAGATGAACAATAAGAAAATTGGTTGGAAGAAATATATCCACAGTGACATTGACTTAGAAAGTGCTGATAATACAATAGTACATTCAACTTACTGAACAGATTCCTTGCTTTCTCAGGTTCGCTGTACAGCGGTGGTCCAACTCCATATTTGTTCTGAGCCATGACACGGAACTCATACTCATGGCCCTCAGTCAGCCTCTGAACTGTATACAGGCCTTCTTTGGGGTCTGCGGAAACGTGCACCCATGACTTTCTGTTTTCCTCACGCTTCTCAACGACGTAGTTTGTAACCTTGGAGCCACCATCATCTCTAGGTGGTTTCCATGCAAGTGTTATCCTCTCGGCAAACACCTCTTTGAATTCGATTGGCCCGACAGGTACGCCAGGTCGTCCTGAGTTGAGGAAGAAAAGGAGCCAATGGTGTCATATTACAACACAATCAAGCAGACTAAACAAATAGAAAGAAATAAAGAAATTCAGAGAGAAATTCCTCACCTAGGACAGTGAGTTTTATTTCCTTAGATGCTTTGCCCAGACTGTTGCTAGCAGTGATAGTGTACAGGGAGCTGTCGTCTCTCTTGGACTGCTGGATCAGCAGCGTACATTTGTTATCAACTACCAGCTTGTTGACATGCTGATCATATTGCACTACAGCCTTGTCTTCAGGCTTGGCAATGGGAGCCTTCTGCCATACGAGGGAGGGGAATGGACAGCCATGGATCCTAGCCACAATATGGACGTCTAGTCCCTCTTCACCTTCCATCTGTTCCTTCAGTTCAATGGTAGGAGCACCTAAACAATGGAGGATTGAGTCAGTACAAATCAATCAAAGATTCTTTAGAATAGATTTAGAAGCATTTACAATAGCATACATGTGCTCTGCTGTCCCCCTGAAGAATGCACTTTGCCCCGAAATGTTGGTGTTTTATGCCCATTCAATCTGAGCATATTTTATGCTTTCCTTATTTAACTTTCAGACTTTTTCTTAACTGTACTTTTCACTCACATGTCTGGTCCTTGATAATGATTGGTCCAGCGGTAGCAGATGGTCTGCTTGGGCCGGCCTCGTTCACAGCCTTGACGCGGAACTCATACTCTCCTCCATTTTTAAGATCTTCAATGATGAAGACGGTTTCCTCAACGTTACGCTTGTTACACTGCTTCCACGTCTCTTTCTCCGGACCGCTGGTGTCCCAGCTCAGGCGCTCAATGATGTAGTGCGTCACAGGAGAACCACCGTTGTTCTTAGGTGGTACCCATGTCAGGGTCACTGTATCCTTGGTTACCAGATTGATCTTGACATGGGTTGGGGGATCAGGTATGTCTGATAATGGGAATAAAGAATGGGAACTTATTAGTAAGGTGTACACTTTGTAACCTACATTTCATAAAATGTTATGTGTACATATCCACATAAAAAAATACTATAGTAGACAGCTGTAGTATTCACTGTAGTGTTTTTGTAGACTTCAGTGTAGTATTCACTGTAGGGGTTTTGCAGACTAAAGTCTGCAAAAACACTACTGTGAATACTGTAGTATTTACTGTAGTATACTGCTGTATTTACAGTTAACTATAGTAGAAATACTGTAGTAAAATAAAACTGTAGTATATACTATAGTAATTAATGTTGTGTTTTTGCGGACTGTAGTATACCGTAGTATTTACTGTAGTGTTTTTGCAGACTGCAGTGTACTATAGTATTTATTGTAGTGTTTTTGCAGACATTTCTGTAGTATTTACTATAGTGTTTTTGTATTATTATCTTTGACATAGAAGTAGAGGCTTTCTCCTTGAGGAAACCTGAAGAAAATACTAAAATAGCAAATTTTACATAACCTATAGGTAGGGAGGACTGGGTTCTTCTGCTCTTTTCTATAACCTACAGAAAAGGCAGATTAAATACTGTAGTATTCACTATAGTTAAAAGGGTGTAGTGTTTTTGCGGACTGTAATGTTATTGCAGACATTACTGTAGTATTTACTACAGTGTTTTTTTGTGGATAATCTGTAGGATTTACTATAGTATTGTTGGATTCTAGCTTGAAATATACTTATTCATGTTACCATGCTATAGCTTATTGATTAGTTTACATGTATAATGAATGTATATGTTGGGGTCAATGGAGGGTGGATAAGAACTAGGTGTATGGATAGTTGCTGAGTGAGGAAGGGGACGTGCAGAAAGTGGTATTGTTAAATCTAATGGCTCCTAAGAAGGGAAGGAAATGGGCAACAGTATGGTTTAAGTTACTGATAAGGTAAGACAGTCGCGGATTCGGGAGGAGTGAGGAATTCGGCCCGATGTCAGGTCGATTGAAGTGAGAAGGAAGAGTCCTATCCCACATACATATATTTCCACGCCCATGAAGGTTCTAGCAGGAGGTGGGACCATGACTACATCAGTGAGAGGGACCAATTATGTTCCTTTCTAGCAACAGAGATGTATTGGATGTCTAGATGTGCAAGGAGTTGACTCCTCCTAGTAGGAGGGTATAAATATATATGCTTGTGTAAATATATCTTTCTCTTTGCAGCTGTTTGACTCATTTAGGGAATAAACTTGGTTTGAGCTTTTCCTTGTCATCCGTTTGAGTTTTAATTCTGTTTGTTTAGAGCCTACAGTATAATACAACATTATATCGTAAGTACTACACATGATAGAGAGATACTACAGTGTTATACATTATACATTTTACTGCATTTTACTATAGAATTCTATAGTAAGTACTGTAGTATTCTATAGCAAACTGTAGTATTTATTCACATGGGTATTATCATTACTACTGTATATATAGTGGTTAGGATTCGAAACTCTCACCGCCGCTGCCCGGGGCGGCAGGTAGCCTAGTGGGCCAATAACCGAAAGATTGCTGGATCGAATCCCCGAGCTGACAAGGTACAAATCTACCGTTCTGCCTCTGAACAAGGCAGTTAACCCACTGTTCCCTGGTAGCCCGTCAAGAATTTGTTCTTAACTGACTTGCCGAGTTAAATATAAACAATATGCTTTAATTCCAAAGTGACTTACATGAGTATTATTATGAGTACATATTTATTTGTTAGTAATTCATTTGTGACTTACAGATGGGGTCTCTTGCCCTAGCAGGCTCAGTGGTCTCAGTGAAAGGTCCCATTCCCAGACGGTTCTCTGCCCGCACACGGAACACATACTCCTGTCCCTCCAGCAGTCCCTCCACAACGTAGGCCTGGCTGAAACAGCACTGGTTTACTATGGTCCAAGCCTTTCCTGTCACATTCTTCTTCTCAATGAAGTAACTCTTGATCCGCTCGCCACCATCATTAGCAGGCAGTTTCCAGATCAGCCTCATGGTAGCTCTGGTGATGTCAGTCACTTTGAGCTCTCTAGGAGCACCAGGCACATCTGTAAACAGATGTCAAACAGACGTTAATATGTCTTCTATGAGAAGTGTTGGGTTTCTCATAAATGTTTTATGTCCTAAAAAACAATATACTTTTTGATTATGAGCCTACTTTTTGTATTTTTCCTGGCTTTCCACGTATCCATCCTTTCCACCATTAATTGCTTTTATACTGCACTTACCGAGAACATTGACTCTGACGTTGACATGTTTCTGTCCAGCCTTGTTCTTGGCTGTGATGGTGTATCTTCCAGAGTGGGTCCTCAAGCACACAGGTACAGTGATGTTTGAGGTAGTATCAGTAGATTCAATCTAAACAAAGGAAATTAAGTCATTAGTCCTGGTGAGAAAGATCAAATCAGGACATTTATACATCTTGGTCAGACAATGTGTTTATTTTACTACTTATAACAAGGATTATGTGTTACGTCCTTTCACCTTGATGCATGGTAGCTGTACAATGCCTTATAACAAGGGTTATGTGTTACGTCCTTTCACCTTGATGCATGGTAGCTGTACAATGCCTTATAACAAGGGTTATGTGTTACGTCCTTTCACCTTGATGCATGGTAGTGTCACGCCTTGGTCATTGTATTTTGTGTTTTTGTTATATGTTTGGGTAGGCCAGGGTGTGACATGGGTTTATATGTTGTTTTCATTTGGGGTTTGTAGTATTTGGGATCGCGGCTAATTAGGGGTGTTGTATAGGCTTGGCTGCCTGAGGCGATTCTCAATTAGAGTCAGGTGCTTATCGTTGTCTCTGATTGGGAACCGTATTTAGGTAGCCTGAGTTCGCTTTGTATTTTGTGGGTGTTTGTTCCTGTCTCTGTGTTGTAGTCACCAGATAGGCTGTAATTAGTTTCACGTTCCGTTCTGTTGTTTTTTGTATTCAGTTTCAGTTATTTAATGTACCGCGATTCTTTCATTAAAGTCATGAGTAACCTACACGCTGCGCTTCGGTCGGACTCTCTTCCTTCAACAGACGAACGCCGTTACAGGTAGCTGTACAATGCCTTATAACAAGGGTCATGTGTTTTGTCCTTTCACCTTGATGCATGGTAGCTGTACAATGCCTTATAACAAGGGTTATGTGTTACGTCCTTTCACCTTGATGCATGGTAGCTGTATCTGGACAGTTTTATCTCAATCTCTTCATTCAAAGACTCAATCATGGACACTCTTACTGACAGTTGTGGCTGCTTTGCGTGATGTATTGTTGTATCTACCTTCTTGCCCTTTGTGCTGTTGTCTGTGCCCAATAATGTTTGTACCATGTTTTGTGCTGCTACCATGTTGTTTTGCTACCACGTTGTTGTCATGTTGTGTTGCTACCATGCTGTTGTCTTAGGTCTCTATTTATGTAGTGTTGTGTTGTCTCTCTTGTCGTGATGTGTGTTTTGTCCTATATTTAAGTGTTTTTTAATTTTTTTTTTATTAAATCAATAACCCATCCCCCGTCCCAGGAGGTCTTTGCCTTTTGGTAGGCCATCATTGTAAATAAGAATATGTTCTAACTGACTTGCCTAGTTAAATAAAGATACATAAATACATCTGTAATATGCATGTCAATCTCTTGGCTCAAAGTGGAGGAGAGATTGACTTCATCACTACTTGTATTTGTGAGAGGTATTGACATGTTGAATGCACCGAACTGTCTGTTTGAACTACAGGCACACAGCTCGGACACCCCTGCATACCCAACAAGACATGCCACAAGAGGTCTCTTCACAGTCCCCATGTCCAGAACAGACTATGGGAGGCTCACAGTACTACATAGAGCCATGACTACATGGAACTCTATTTCACTTCAAGTAACTGATGCATGCAGTAAAAATAGATTAAAAAAAACCAGATAAAAATACACATTTTGGAACAGCGGGGACTGTGAAGAGACACGAACACAGGCACAGACACGTGCATACACACACACGATAACATGGATTTAGTGTTGTAGATATGTGGTAGTAGAGTAGTGGCCTGAGGGCACACACTTAATGTGTTGTAAAATCTGTTGTGAATGTATTGTAATGTTTAAAAAATTGTATAACTGCCTTAATTTTGCTGGACCCCAGGAAGAGTAAATACAAATATAAATGCCTTACCTCTGAATCAACTGGAAGGACATGAAGACGATTCTTCTTGTGGGTCTTTGCTGAACCAGTGTATTCCCAGGTCACCTTAGGAACGGGACGCCCTTTGATGGTGGCAGGGATTCTGAAGGCATGACCAGCTCGGACGCACAGCAAATCTTCCACAATGCAATCGATAAGGATCTTCGGCCCCACTGTGACATAAAAAGGCATCATCAAAACAAAGAACAACAATAAACTTGTGACTACTGGTGAATACTTGTGAATACTTCACTCAAAAACTATATTTTAGTATTTTCTCCATCAATCCACTGTTAAAACAATTCCCAATTTTGTTTGCATGCGTTTTGCATCATATGATTCGTCAAGGAAGGTTTTTGCTCGACTGAAAGTGCTTTATCTTGAAAACTTGACTGCTAACATGCATAAAAACATACCTTTTCAAATTAAAATGGATAAATAAGTAGGTCTAATTACCATGTACGTCCTCAATTAGTACTTCAGTCTTTGGACTTGGGTCAGACTCGCCGATGTCATTGACAGCTGTGACTCTGAACTTGTAGTGTTTCAGCTCTTTGAGACCTGGTACAGTGAGCTCTGTGGTCTCATGCAGAGCATCTACATCTGTGATCCTGTTCCAGAAAGAGCTGCCTTCATCCTGGATCTCAACGATGTAACCCTTGATGGGGCTTCCCCCGTCTTTTTCAGGTGGAGACCATGTGAGGCTGACACTGTGCTTGGTTTTGTCTGCAACCTCTGGTGGTGCTGGCATGCCAGGTTTCACTGTGGGGCACAGAGTTAAAACATCAAGTTCACCATCTCTGGTCATTACAAGGTACTCCTGGGTCTCTCAATAGGGCACATACTTACATATTCTTCAATACAATTTCCAAAGCAGCTAAATGAATACTAATGTTATTTTTATTTCTATAAATATACATATTATATGTAACCTGTAGAAAAAGGGAAATTTTACTTACTAAGAGGGTCCACTGCGTTTGCAGGATCGGAAGGTCCACTGGGGGGTCCAATACCGGCAATATTGACAGCCATGACACGGAACTCATATGCGGACCCCTCAATCATACGAACGACCAGGAACTCCCAGCCCTTAGGGGCGCGCTTGGTCACTGGGGCTTTATTCACCCGGGCCCAATAAGACGAACCCTTCTCCCTCTTCTCCAGCCAGTAGCCAGAGATAGTGGATCCACCGTTGTCTCGTGGAGGGTCCCATGTCACAAGCATGGAGGACCTGGTGTGCTCTGCGATCTTTGGTTTCTCTGGAGGACCAGGGAGTCCGTACAGATCCTTGATGACGGTGGCCTCTGTTTCGCAGGCGTCACTCTGTCCATACTTGTTCTCTGCTCTCACTCTGAATTGGTACTGGCTACCGGTTTCCAGATTCCAAACCTTTGAGAAGACATTTGGGAACATTGAGTAAATGATTAAACGATTCAATTAAGTCCACTATAAGCATTCATGCTACTGTCTCAACATATTACAATCTTTGTTGTTTCTTTGATATAGAGAGAGAAATAGCATATTATATGTCTCATTATTAAGGCCCATACATTAAAGTTCTTCACAAGCACCAAAAAGTTGAAAATAGACCGGGGCATTCCTAACCACACCCTACCTGAATAAATATGTTTGCTCAAGATATAGACCTGGTCTGAACTAACCCAAGGACAACCAGCCCATCCCCGTATAGACCCTGTCGCGTCCGGTCAGATCCAAGTGAGGGAAGCAGCAGAAAATAATTGTTTTAGCTATGTTATCAACCAGAGCTGTTAATGCGCGATGGAAAAGAGAAACAGAGCTGGTTTCAGGTATTCGGGAACAGGTGGACCAGTGAAGACCTCTACCATACATGCTTATGACCTGCTATAAAGCATTATAACGGCGGGTTTTAACTCATGTGTTACCAAACATAATATATTCAATCTGTTTTATACTGACCCCGAGTCGTTTCTCAATGATGCTGTTGGTGATCACTGTCCATACAGGAATGGGTCTCGGCTCAGATTTAGGCTTAGGCTCCTCATCCTCAGAATCCTCATATTCTTCTTCAGGTTCCACCTCAGGAAGAATGTCCAGCTTCTCAACGATGTAGTTAGTGAGCTCACTTCCTCCGTCGTCCTCTGGGGCGTCCCAGGTCAGCTTGCAGGACTCAGCCTTGATGTTACCAATATTCACATTCCTTGGTGGCAGAGGACGGTCTGTTAACAAGAGAGAGGATTAATATTATTACCCTTATAATGACAATGCAACAATTCAATGAAAAAAAGGTCAGACTACAGTGGACAGACTAAAATATTTTATTTTTGCTAATTTGTATGGATATTTTCTTGCATAAAAGTGAGCTAATGGCTTTGAGTTTACTGATTCATACTCACAGTGTCCAGAAAATGAAGAAAAGCAAACAACATACATAATATCAGACCACTTACCTAACACATTAACCTTGATGGTGTGACTAGCTGATCCAAGACGATTGGAGGCAGTCACTGTAAAGATGCCTTTGTCCAATCTGGCTGCTGCAGGGAAACTGAGCTTGGTGTTGGACTGGATTCTGTTGATCTCCTTGGTTTCCAACAACAGGGTCTCAGTGGGCTCTGCAATAATGACGTCATCCTTCAACCATTCAACCTTGGGCATTGGAAGACCAGTCACCTCAGCAGGGATTTCAATAGGCTCTCCCTTCTTGACAGTGATGACATCTCCTTTGAAAGTCTTTAACATCCTCACAGTAGGAGGAACTGAAATAGAAGAAGCAAATCAGTGACAAGTTTATTCAATTCAATTCAGTCCAATTCAATTCAGTCCAATTAAAATCAACCAAGTCCAATTCAATTCAACATGTTTACTATTTTAGCATACAGGACAAATACCAAGACCATAGCACTCAGAGGACTAACCTTCATCATCTTGAATGACAATGGTGAGTGGAATTCCAGGTTCACTTGGTCCAATCAAATTGACAGCCTTGACACGGAACTCATACATAAACAGCTCCTCAAGGTTATCGACAGTCATGAAGAGGTCCTTGCACATCTCTGTGTTACAAGGCTCAAATGCTGGGGCATCGTGCTTCTTCTTCTCAACAAAGTAGCCCAAGATTGGACTGCCTCCATCGTTGCGGGGAGGTCTCCATGCAAGGCTGATGGAAGACTTTGTCCTCTCAGTGTAGTGGAACCTCTCAGGTGAAGTTGGTGGAGCTTCAATTAAAATATAGAGTGATTAATCTCTATTAATGATCTGACCTGCACAGAAACACATTTGCATGAATCAACAATATCTAGACATTACCTTTAGGATCCACTGCAGCAATAGGACCCAGATCAACAGGAGGGCCACAGCCAAACTTGTTCTTCGCCACAACTCGGAAGATGTACTCCTGTCCTTCAACAATACCCACAATCTCACACTTAGATGAGGGTGTCTCGATGGGCTGTCTCCACGTGTGCATCTTGGGATCTCTTCTCTCAATGATGAAGCCGGTCAGATCACTGCCACCGTCGTCATCAGGATCGGACCAGTTCAGAATCATCAGTTTCCTGGTTACCACCACAGGTTTCAGGTCCAGCACAGGCCCGGGAACATCTAACAGAGGACAGGTCAAAGTGTTACATCCAAGTACAATATGTGAGTAAGTAAGTAGTCAGCCTTGTCCGAGCCAGAATGGCCCATAGGTTAGGAGCCTATCTCGTGTATCTGCAGCGTGAAGTACACCCCCTGGAAAGGGTACTAGTCTATCGCAGGCCAACAACATTTAAGGTGACATTATTACTCTTTGGATAATCCACAATATATGTTTTTATAGATGTTCTATTAACTATTAACAAACAAACTATTCATTAACCCTAATCCTAGCTTTACATCATCAAAGTACAACCAAATGTGAAACATGCCCAAAATTGGCATACTGTGATATCATAGCTACTAGAGAATTCGTCAAAACACTTACCCATGACATCAACCCTTGTCCATGTAGACTTGATTCCGCTGCTATTTCTTGCACTGATCTGGTACTTGCCAGGATCCTTTCTTGTGGCGGCCTTGATACTGAGAGTGCTTTCCTTTCCAACATTTTCTATCTGGACGTGGTCTTTGTCAGGTGGACCGTCATCTTTGGTCCATTTGATGTCTGGAGGAGGTTTACCAGTGACCAGGGCAGGCAGAATCAGTGGCTCCCCAGCTCTGATCATTACACCATTCCTCACAGTGAGATCCAACTCTACCACTGGAGCCTCTGTAGACACAATCAACATTCAGTGACATTAGCTATGTTTTAATAATAATAATACACAGGACCTGTATATAGTGCTTTCAAAGACCCAAAATCACTTGCATATCCATGGAGGTTAATGAAGGGAGAACGACAATAGTAATGGCTGGAATGGAATGGAAGAGACAGTGGTATTTGATACTATTCCATTCATTTCGTTCCAGCGATTACAATGAGCCTGTCCTCCGATTCAATGTGACACCAATGCAGGCCACTGTTGTTAATGTATTAAGCATACGTTTGTTGTCATTGTTTTGAATAACCTTTCTGATCATTGGTTACTGTACCTTTAGGATCTCTGACAAAGACTGATTCAGTCAAGCCAGGAGTTCCTTCACCAGCTCCATTGACTGCGATCACACGGACCAGGTACTTGGCTCCTTCTCTGACTCCATACACAGTGAAGGCCCGGGTCTTCCAGGGTCTCTCTGTGGAGCGGGACCAGTCATTGGTGCCTGCTAGGGTCTTGTCAACATGGTAGCCCAGGATGTCTCCACCTCCATTGGAGGCAGGAGGATCCCATTCCACATCAATGGAAGACTCAGTGGTGTCAAGGATTCTTGGGAACGGTGGTCCAGGTGGCACTATGGGACAAACACATCAACAATTGTATTTGATCATTGTTCGACAATGAAACTTGATCAGAATTAATCATTGTGTTGTATTATATTGTATTGATTTTGTGCATTTTGTATGCTTAAATTCACAAAATTAATTTCCATGCAAATGGACAATAAAAGGTATCGTATCATAATATTGTTGACTTACAGATTGGATCCTGGCATGTCATGGGATCAGATGGGACGCTGAACTTCCCAGGCCCAGCTTGGTTCTCAGCAGCCACCCTGAAGATATATGTCAGACCCTCCAGTAGGCCTTCCACATTCATTTCTGTATCATCCAAAATGACCCGGTTGACTCTGGTCCAATGGGTGCTGTTGATCTCACGACGCTCCACCCAGTAACCAAGGATGGGGCTGCCCATGTCGTTTGGCACCTCCCAGGTAACCAGCATGGAGTTGGCTGTGATGCCGTCAATCTCAGGCTTCTCTGGAGCCTCTGGTGGGTCTAGAATAAGAAGTGAACATCACAGTTGTAAGAACAAAGTACAATCACGACTAACCCAGACGGGCAAAATTGTTTGAACTGACATCATTATTTTGAATGTTATAGACATGATAAAACTCTTAAAAATAAATGATTTACCAAATGGATCCTTGGCAATAATTGGTTTAGAGATACATGGTGGTCCAGGACCAAACTTGTTCTCAGCAGTGACACGGAAGATGTACTCCTTCTTCTCTATCAGTTTGGTCACGGGGTATCTACATCCTCTGAGCGTTGAGGTTACTGTGATCCATCCGATCTCCACCTTGGAGTTGTCCTTCCTTTCCAAGGTGTAGTTCAGGATCTCACTGCCACCATCATCCATGGGAGGATCCCACTTGCAGATGACAGAGTTATTCCTGATCTCCTCAAACCTGAAGTTGATTGCAGGACCAGGTGCATCTGTAAAAGGTAAAGTAAGAGGTTTTATATTATGTTTTCAAAATGTGGTTGAAAAATAACTATGAGTGTCAACAACGCCACTAAATTAATGTAAAACAAATATGAATAAAATATTATATCTCACCTAGCACATTGACTTCACAAGTTGCAGAGGCAATACCATGGTCGTTCTCGACCTTGATAGTGTACACGCCATGGTCACCCCTGATGGTGTCCCTGACAATGCAAGAGGATTCTCCCCTCTTCTTGTCATGGATGGTGAGACGTTCCTGGAGGGTTGGGTAGTCAGGGAGTTCCTCCTCAGGCTCTTCATGGGCAGGCTCTGCAGCTGGAGCCTCAACCTCTCCCTCCTTGACTTCCTTCTTTTCTCCTTCCTTCACTTCCTTCTTTTCCTCCTTCTTCACCTCCTTCTTCTTAACAATGGGTTTCTCTGGTCTCTTCTTCATGGCTTCAGGTCTGATGACCACGTCGTTCCTATACCATGTGATTTGAGGGTATGGGGATCCAGAGATGTTGGCGTCCAGTCTGATCTCAGCACCTCTCTTAATGCTCATACCGGACTGCAGACTTCCACTGAGGAACACCTTGGGTGTTTCTGAAAAGAAAACAACCACATTTAGAAATTACAAATGACCTGTCTGAAAAATCGTATCATTGTTTTGAATTGTGATGGTTTGAATAAGATGTATCCTTCCTTACCAACAGAATCAGAAGCCTTCACCATTGGTGTGCTGCGTGATGGGTCGCTGACTCCGGCAGCGTTCTCAGCTCGTACACGGAACTGGTATTGTTTTCCCTCCCTGAGATTCCTCACTGTGTAGGACAGCACAGGCACAAGGAAGTCGTTGCATCTTGTGAAGTTCTCATCACCCTTCATCATCATCTCCAGAACGTAGCCCATAATCTTGCAGCCCCCATCATACATAGGTGGTTTCCATGTGAGGGTGATAGTCTTAGAAGTAGGGTTGTGGGTCTCAACATCTAACGGAGGGTCAGGGCGCTCTGAAATATTGAACAAGGAACACTTAATAAATCCAATACAACTCTTTAGAAATGTAGTCTTTCTTGGAAAATAAAATCATCAACTTTGAATTGTGAGCAAGGTTTGCACCTGGTTTTCATTTAAGGTGTTTCTTGGACACAAAATAAATATTTCACTCACGCTTCTGATCCTCTGCGATCACGGGGTTGCGGAGCTCAAGGTACTCCCCACCACCAATCTTGTTGACAGCTTTGACCCGGAAGTAGTACTCTCCATTGGGGATCAGATCCTTGACGGGCCAGCTGACTTTGTTCTCTCCAGACATCATGTTGACATAGGTCCTCCGGCCTGCCTCTCTGCGCTGTAGCACATAATGGAGAACAGGGCTGCCACCATCATAGTTGGGTGGATCCCAGGAAACCTTGCAAGAGCTCTTGGTGATTTCACTGGCAACAATGTCTTTGCAGGGACCGGGCAGGCCTGTCAAAACAAACATGGATATGAAGATTTGATCTTGATAGTTGTAGTATGCTGGTGCTAGTAAATCATATTTATAATATTTTCAACCAAATAGAGTATTTATGTCAAATGTAATGATTACACTATTAGGGACACCATGGAATATGGAAGTAATAATATGATTTTATTTTGACACAAACGTACCAACAACTTTAACATTGATTGTTCCGCTGCTTGTTCCCAAGGAGTTCTCCAGTGTGACCTTGTACTGGCCGGCGTCTGCATGCAGACAGCTCTCGATCTCCAGATGGCAGGAGAGGTACTCCTGTCTGAAGGTCATTCTTTCATCGTCCTTCAGCTCCTTTCCGTCTTTGTGCCAGGTGATCTTGGGTTTGGGCACTGCTCTGAATGGGATGGGGAGATGCCACTTCTCTCCCTCAATAATCACAATGTCCTTAGTCTGGAACTCAAGGATTGGGATGCCTTCAGGAGGGAAAAATATAGTATAATCAGATATCAGTATATAATATATCTCTGGAAACGGAAATATACATTATTGAAGGTTTACTTACAGTCAGGGTCCTTGGCATAGACCTTCTCAGAGATATCAGATGGCTCACTAACTCCAACAGAGTTTATGGCACGGACTCTCAGGACGTATTGTTTCTCTGGGATGATGCCCTCCTCTGTTTTGTATTTGAGCTCCTTGATTGGGCGAGAGTTGATTCTCATCCACTTCTCAGTGCCAGCCTCACAGAGCTCGATATGGTAGCCAGTTACAGGGCTGCCACCAGTTCTCTCTGGTGGTCTCCAAGCAATACACAAATGATCTCTGCTGGCTTCAGTGATGTGAAGCTCAATTGGAGGAGAGGGTACACCTATAAAAAACAATACAAAGACAAGTATTATAACATTGCAGATGTGGGTTTCTTCGTTGGTAAATAGATTATCAATTATAAATTACTCATGCAAGTAAAACAAATTTAGCCATAAAACACAGTGTTTTTACTTTAAAAACAGAAAAAACCCACCTGTTGGATCTTCAATAGCAATGATTTCTGTTGGTTCACTAGGGTGTCCAACACCGGCTTCATTCTCAGCACGAACCAGGAACTGAACCTCGGTTCCTTCAATGACGTCTGTAACTCTGTACTTGCAGTCAGCACCTGAGGTCTTACCACACTTCACCCAGCGGGTGCCCAGTTTCTCCTTCTTTTCAATTGAGTATCTAATAGAATCAAATATTCCCAAATGTTATAAACATGCTTATATGACAAAAGTACACTCTATGACTCTCCTATAACACTAGAGTTGACCAAAGTTTACCTCAGAACTGGTTTGCCACCATCATTCTTGGGGGCGTCCCACTGCAAGTCAACATGTCTCTTTGACACTCCATGGACAGAGAGATTATATGGTGGTCCAGGGGTAGCTGAAAATAGGAAACAGTACTTAGAAATGGACTTAGCCACCTTTGCATGTTGTAAGTGAACACCAGTTACATACAGTAACACTATAGACTGTAACTATGATCTTACTGAAAGTATCTTTAGCCATAATGGAGTCTTCCAGTTCACAGAATTCACTGGGTCCAACAGCATTCTCAGCAGCCACACGGAACACATAGAGGGAGCCCTCATTCAGTGGAGTGACCGTGTACTTCAGCTCCTTCACAGTCGTGTCCACTGCCTGCCAGCCCTTACGCCTGACATCCCTCTTCTCAACAATGTAGTTGGTGATGGGTGAACCACCATCCTTCTCTGGTACTGTCCACTTCAGCTCAGCACTGTTACTGGAAATGTTGATGACATCCAACCAGCGTGGGGGTGTAGGAGGATCTGGAAAATGAATGCGTCATCATCAACCATCTACTCAGTCAACCAACCATGACACACTGAACCGCTTCAGATGGAAATGATCTCAGTCTGTGTGTCACAAATGACACCCTATTCCCTATATAGTATACTACTTGTGACCATGACGTTAAAGGGAATTTGGTGCCATTTGGAACGCATCCAGCTACTTACTGAGTCTCTCCTTGCACAGAACT
Organism: Oncorhynchus gorbuscha; assembly: GCF_021184085.1. Taxonomy (NCBI): domain Eukaryota; kingdom Metazoa; phylum Chordata; class Actinopteri; order Salmoniformes; family Salmonidae; genus Oncorhynchus; species Oncorhynchus gorbuscha. The sequence goes on from NC_060181.1 coordinate 72,275,931, forward strand.
GGATCGCTAGGCTCGCTGGGCTCACTCTCCCCAGCGATATTGACTGCAATGACTCTGAAGGAGTACTCCTGTCTGTCCATCAGGCCTCTCAGGAAGTGCTCCAGGATATTGATTCCTTCTGAAACACGAACCCACTGCTCAGTTCCACTCTTCAGGAGCTCAATGATGTAGCCCTCGATCTTGGCACCACCGTCATGCTCAGGCTTGGTCCACTGTAGGAAGGCAGAGGTCTTGGCCACGTCTTTGACGGTTGGCTTACCAGGAGCCCATGGAGGATCTGTAGGAAAAGAAGACATGTTGTTTTGGTTAACAACATTACATTGCATAAATGATTAATGGTCTGTTGATTAAATACAATATATATATAAGTATGTGGACACACCTTCCAATTAGTGGATTTGGCTATTTCAGCCATGCAATCTCCATAGACAAAAATTATAAGTAGAATGGCCTTACTGAAGAGCTGTGACTTTCAATGTGGCACCGTCATAGGATGCAACCTTTCCAACAAGTCAGTTCGTAAAATTGCTGCCCTGCTAGAGCTGCCCAGGTTAAAATGACGTGCCCAAAGTAAACTGCCCGTTACTCAGGCCCTGAAGCCAGGATATGCATATAATTGGTACTATTGGAAAGAAAACACTTTAAAGTTTTTTTTTTGAAATGTTAACATAATGTAGGAGAATATAACGCAATAGATATGGTAGGAGTAAATCCAAAGAAAAACCAACCGGATTTTTTCTTTTTTTGAGAAACCATGGTCTTACAATGTCAAGTATAAGGGCATACTGGAAATTAGCTCCCAGGATGCAATTCCTATGGCTTCCACAGGGTGTCATCAGTCTATGTTCAAGGTTTCAGGCTTGTAACTTCCAAAACAAATAAGAAATATCAGTTTTAGTAGAGGGACACAGACTTGGATATTCGTGTTTGCTCGCACTATGAAGACAGGACATCTGCTAAAATCGGTTTCCTTTTGAACATACTTCTTTCCGTAAGAAATATTATAGTTTGATTACATTTTAGGGTACCTGAGGAGTACATAAAAATGACTTGTTGAAACAAGGTTTAGGGGTAGATTTTCAGATTCCTTTCTCTGCATGTTGAATGAGTGGATTACTCAAATCGATGGCTCCAACTAAACAGACTTTTTGGGATATAGAGAAGGGTTTTACCTAACAAAACAACAATACATGTTATAGCTGGGACCCTTTGGATGACAAATCAGAGGAATATTTTCAAAAAGTAAGTGAATATTTAATCGCTATTTGTGAATTTATGAAACCTGTGCCGGTGGAAAAATATTTTGATGTGGGGCGCCATCCTCAAACAATCACACGTCATACTTTCGCTGTAATAGCTACTGTAAATTAGACAGTGCAGTTAGATTAACAACAATTTAAGCTTTCAACCGATATAAGATACTTATATCTACCTAAATGTTTAATATCCATCATATGATTATTTATTTGAATTGTGCGCCCGCCAGTTTCACCGGAAGTTGTCCCGCTAGCGGGATGCTGAGCACTAAAGTGCTGTTATTGTGAAGTGGAAGCGTCAAGGAGCAGCTCAGCCGCGAAGTGGTAGGTCAGACAGGCTCACAGAACAGGACCGCCGAATGCTGAAGCACGTAGTGCGTAAAAATTGTCTGTCCTTGGTTGCAACACTCACTTCCGAGGTCCACTTTGCCTCTGGAAGCAACATCAGCACAAGAACTGTTCGTTGGGAGCTTCATGAAATGGGTTTCCATGGTCAAGCAACTGCACGCAAGCCTAACATTATCATGTGCAATGCCCAGCGTTGACTGGAGTGGTGTAAAGCTTGCCGCCATTGGACACTGGAGCAGTGGAAATGCGTTCTCTGGAGAAATTAATCATGCTTCACCATTTGGCAGTCCGACGGACGAATCTGGGTTTGGAGGATGCCAGGAGAACGCTACCTACCCCAATGCATAGTGCCAACTGTAACATTTGGTGGCTGAGTAATAATGGTCTGTTTTTCATGGTTCGGCTAGGCCTCTTAGTTCCAGTGAAGGGAAGTCTTAATGCTACAGCATACAATGACATTCTAGACGATCCTGTGCTTCCAGCTTTGTGGAAACAGTTTGGGGAAGGACCTTTCCTGTTTCAGCATGACAATGACCCTGTGCACAAAGAAAGGTCCATACAGAAATGGTTTATTGAGATCGGTATGGAGGTACTGGAGTGCACAGAGCCCTGACCTCAACCCCATCAAATACCTTAGGGATGAATTGGAATGCTGACTGCGAGCCAGGCCTAATTGTCTAACATCAGTGCCCAACCTCACTAATGCTCGTGTGGCTGAATGGAAGCAAGTTCCCACAGCAGTGTTCTAACATCTAGCCTTCCCAGAAGAATGGAGGCTGTTTAGCAGCAAAGGTGGGGCCAACTCCATATTAATGCCCATGATTTTGGAATGAGATATGGAATGTATGTTGGATGTATTACCAATAGGATCCTTGACCAAGATCTGGTCAGTTTCCTTGCTTGGTTTTCCAGGTCCGGCGAGATTCTCAGCCAAGACTCTGAACTTATACTTCTTCCTTGTGGGTAGTCCTTTGACTCTGCAAATCAGGAACAATCACATAATCAACACCACCATCAGCATGAATAGCTACAACCAGAAATGAAATCAACACTGTCTTCAATGACGAAAATGTAAGCATTACGATGTTAATTAACTAAATGTATTCTAACTTCTTACTTAAATGTTGTGTCTCTGATTGGGATCTTGTTGCATCTGATCCATCTGTTCTGGTCTGGTTCAAACCTCTCAACCCAGTACCCAGTGATAGGACTACCACCATCCTCTTCAGGCTCATACCAATTCAGAGTCAGGCCATCTTTAACAATATCAGAAGGCTCCAGCTTAGTTGGCGCACCAGGAGAATCTGAAAACAACAGTTACAGACAATTTTAGTAACAGGCCAGAAAACAAAATAGTGCTCTAAAGGAAATACAATTATATTGCTTTGACTAAATACAAACATAAACTTAACATACCAAAGGCATATCTGGCAATGATTGGCATATGTTCGGCTGGCACACCAATACCAAACTGGTTCTCAGCAAACACTCTGAAGATGTATTCCTTGAAAGCTGTCAGGTTGAGGGCCTTGAAGTTGGTCTCTTTGACAGTGGAGGAGAGCTTGTGCCAGATCTCGCTTTCTGCGGCTCTGCTCTCCACTATGTAGTTTGTGACCTTTGCACCTCCGTCATCTCTGGGAGGGTTCCAGGCCAGGAAACAGGACTTGTTGGTGATCTCAGAGATATCAAATGCAGCTGGAGGACCAGGCTTATCTGTTCAAGACAAATAGAAAACAATGTCAGAACATTAAAGAACACACTTTTAAACAAGTGTTTCCTCACAAATAAAGGTGACAAAATATGATACCTAGAATGTTGACGTCAACGGTTGCAGTAGCACGGCCACAGCTGTTGTGTGCTTCAATGATGTAGGTAGCTGTGTCCTCTCTTGTTGTCTTGCTGATAGTAACAACGGAGTGACCAGGCTTGTCGTCAATAGAAACTCTATCGTCACCCTTCAGAACCATGTCACCCTTGGTCCATTTCACTTTAGGTACGGGCTTTCCAAGAACATCAGCTGGAAGCTCAATCTTAGAGCCAGCTTTGGCGGTCAGTCCAGCAAGACATTTGACATCCAGAAGAATCTCTGGGGGGTCTGTGAGATTATACAGAAAATGTGTTATACTGATGATACAGAAACCAATTTCAGCCACTATGCAAGATGTTACATATACAGACATGGAGCATTTACGCAAAAAATACCTTTAGGATCAACAGCCAAAATCTCATCTGTAGCCTTGCAGGGTTTGCTGGCACCCAGTCTGTTCAAGGCCTTCACGCGGTAGGCGTACCACTGTCCCTCAATGAGACCAGTCACTTGCAATCTAAGAGAAGTAAGTTAGCCTTTCAAAACAAAACAAAAATGTCTTAGAGCTTTTTTCTCTGGTTCTACTTACTTCAACTCAGGGACCTGATCTCCGCAGGACTCCCACTTGTCTGTGCCACGCTGGCACCTTTCTATGTTGTAGCCCTTGATTCCAGTGCCGCCGTCCCACTTGGGTGGTTCCCAGGTCAGGAAGATGCCAGAAGCTGACTTGTCCCTCCATTTCAGGTTCTCAGGTGGGTCTGGCACGGCTTGAATTCAAAAGACAAGCATGTCAATGATTCAGAAGAGTTCTAATTCAAAAGACAGGCATGTCAATGATTCAGAACAGTTCTAATTCAAAAGACAGGCATGTCAATGATTCAGAAGAGTTCTAATTCAAATGACAGACATGTCAATGATTCAGAACAGTTCTAATTCAAAAGACAGGCATGTCAATGATTCAGAACAGTTCTAATTCAAAAGACAGGCATGTCAATGATTCAGAACAGTTCTAATTCAAAAGACAGGCATGTCAATGATTCAGAACAGTTCTAATTCAAATGACAGACATGTCAATGATTCAGAACAGTTCTAATTCAAATGACAGACATGTCAATGATTCAGAACAGGTCTAATTCAAATGACAGGCCTGTCAATGATTGTGAACAGCTAGAACTCAAATTACAGGTATGTAATTTGCCAGCAGCATGCCACCCTGCATACCACTGCCTTGGGTGGGACATTAAAACAGGTGTCCTGACTCTGAGGTCATTAAAGATCCCACGGCACTTATTGTAAGAGTAGGGGTGTTAACCCTGGTGTCCTGGCTAAATTCCCAATCTGGCCCTCAAACCATCACGGTCATCTAATAATCCCCAGTTTACAATTGGCTCATTCATCCTCCTCCTCTCCCCTGTAACTATTCCCCAGGTCGTTGCTGCAATTAGAGAATGTGTTCTCAGTCAACTTACCAGATAAATAATGTCAATAACTGAGAAAAGTTTGAATTCAAATTACTCTTATCTCAATTATTGAGACGTCAAAACAATGGATTGAGTGCACAGCATAGGCACTGTACTACTTACTGGCAGGGGAGGACACATTGACTGGCTCGTCAATGTAGGCAGGCTCTCCTGGGCCACACTTGTTGCAGGCAGTAACCCTGAACAGATACTCTTTACCCTCAACGACATCAGTGACAGTGAACTCCTGGTCTTGAACACCAGTGATCACCTGGGGACAGACAGTTAGTGACATGTGTTATTACATTTATAATAATCTTATTTCATGTTTAACAAGGTATAAGCTGTGGCCAAAGATAGACTACCAAAGATTGTTCCAGCCTTATGTCCCAACTGCAAAAGTAAGTCATTTCACATGTGTATTGCTGTGTGGTTTAAAGACTTATGTTCATCCATACCTTGACCCAGGTCTTGCGGGATACGTCACGTTTCTCAATCTGGTAGCCAGTCAGAGGGCTTCCTCCATCATGCTCTGGCGCCTCCCACATCAGGTGCACATGCTGTCTGGTCACCTCAGCAACCTTGAAGTCTTTGGGTGCACTTGGGGATGCTAAAAAAATTGAAAAAGAGGGATATGAAGGGAAAAGAAAGAATTGCAGTTGACAATATCAAGATAAAGTATGTTGTGTTTCACCACAAAGCTCATCACATCACTTACCGATAACGTTGACTTCAATCTCTCCGGAGCAACTGGTAATATCATTCTCCAGAGTAAGAGTGTATACACCTCTGTCTGGACGCACACTTGGAGTGATGGTCAGTTCTACGTAGGTACTCTTTGTAATCATGGACACACGTTCACCAGCAGTGAGTTCCTTATCAGCGAAGCTCCACTTTGCGTTTGGTGTTGGATATCCAGAGATAGGGACACGGATAGTAAGGGGATGGGGAACAATGACCTCCAGGCCATCCTTGAATCCACTCAGGTCAATTGTGGGGCCAACTGAAGATAGAAAATAATGACCATTGTTATGACAAATGCACAACATGTAAAATGATGAATGTCTTCAAGGTTAGTGAAAAGAGAACCAAATGTACCATGTGTATCATCAGCCAGCATGGGTCCCAGTGTGTTGGATGGGTCAGACACTCCAGCTGCATTCTCAGCCATCACCCTGTAGTTGTATTTTTTGCCATATGTCAGGCCAGATATCTGAGGAAAATATGGAAGAGCAGCATTCTGAGTTGAGATAAGTGTAAGCAATTTAAGCATAAATTTAGACAATTTAGTAAATTGATGTCAATGGGAGACTTGCATTCAAGTCAGAATACAACACAGAACGTATGATAATTATACTACAAATACTATATGAAATCTCCAACAAACCATTTAGGAGCTTTTCATTTTATAAGATAAATACCTTGTAGGTGAGATCCTGGCAGAGCCTGGCGTTGCATCTGAGCCAATGGTCTGTTTCGTCCTCACATCTCTCAATGATGTAGCCAGTGATCGTGCTGCCTCCATTCTTCAATGGGATCTCCCATGTCAGCTGGACTGAGTTCTTGTTCTGCTCTGAGGGTACCAGGTTTTGTGGTGGGCTTGGCCTCTCTGGAATAACAAAAACAAACATGTTTGTATGTTAAAACAGTGCATGTATTTCATTAATAACATTTCAGCAACTTTCAGAACTGAAATAACTTACCAATGGGGTCCATGATCTTAACCGGATTGGTAGCAGCACTTGGTTTGCCAATGCCAGCCTTGTTTTCAGCCTTGACACGAAAGATGTATTCCTTGTTCTCAATGACGTCGTTGATGATTGCGCTGCGATCTGTTGCTTTACTGATCATTGCCACAGCCCACTTCACAGAGGTCCTGTCACGGGACTCAATGATGTAGGATGTGATCTCAGACCCTCCGTCAGACACTGGTTTTTCCCAGGAGACTGTGGCACCAAACTTACTCACATTTCCAACACTCACATCCTGAGGAGCATCAGGAACATCTGAAATATAAAGCCAGGTTGTAATTCACTTTTCTGGTCGGTAGTTCAGTGTTGGAACCAGTTACGTTTGAATAATGATACTGCACGAGGTGATTATTACAATATCAAATAGTTTGCTTACCAAACTTGTTCTTGGCATAAACACCAGGTTTCTCTGTCTCAACATTTGGTCCACTGCCCACTCTGTTGCGAGCACAAACACGGAATAGGTACATGGATTCCCTCTGGAGTCCGGTCACAGTGTATTCTGGAGCATCAGAGCGGTCAGTAGCAAGAGTCCATGTCTTGCGCTTGACATCACGCCTCTCCACCATGTATGTAATGATCTTGCTGCCACCATCGCTCTCTGGCTCTTCCCAGACCAGGCTGACCTCACCATCGGCGGTGTCAACCACGTGAAGGCTCTTCACGGGTCCAGGGACATCTGTGGGAGGCAAAAATAAATTAATAAATGGAATCCATATGAACAACAACAAATTCCAAGAAAAAGATCCCTTCCAAGAAAAATGTCCTTTCCATGAAAAATGTCCCTTCCTGGAAAAATATCCTTTCCCGTTATCCATCCAAATACAAGAGTGGATTGAAAGGCAACTTACCAATGACATCCAGATTAATGAATGCCTCTCCCTGTCCGTGTTTGTTCTTGATGATAACCTTGTAACGTCCCTGATCAGACTTCTTAGGGTCCTTCAGCCTGTACTCTGTGCTGTCCCCAACGGTGTGGATGTTGTCCTTGGGAAGGCTGACGTTATCATAGAACCACTCAGCCTCAGCTTTAGGATACGCGCTGTAGGGCACGAACATGACGATGGGCTTTCCAGCGTCTGTTACTAAGCTCTGATCCATAGTCTTGATATTTGGCTTAGCTGTAGAGGAATGAACAATTATAAGATCAAATAATAAAACGATTGATTTATTGTGGAATCGGAGAGGATATGAAGCCTATGATGACATACCTGCCAGTTCCAGCTTGGCTCTGGCATCCTTGTCTTTGGCGATGATTCTGTACTCTCCCTGGTCACGAGGCCTGATCTCACACACCTGGAGTCTGTGGATCTTGCCCTCGCTCATCATCTGGTACTTGTCACCCTGGACAATGGTCATGTTGTTCCTCAACCATTTGACCTCAACTCTGTCTTTGTTGAGCTCCACCTCAAACACAATATCAGAGCCTGGAGGCTCAAACACATCCTGAGGGGGTCTGACAATCTCAACTGCGGTCTCTGGAATAAAGATTACACAAGAAATTGAATTTGTGAAACATGAATTCATACAGAACAGTTAGAAAAATGGACTCACACAAACAGAATCATAGAATGAATTCAAGAGGCTTGCCTTCAACAAAGAGTTGGGCATGTGATCTCCTTTCATCGACGCCACAAGAATATTCACACTCATCATCTGGTCTGCACTCCTTGATACGCAGCCTGCAGGTCTTGCCCTCTTTTTCAAAGATGTACCTTGCAAAAACCAAATGGATAATGTTACAATACGCTTTTCTGTATTTAATGAAAATCCTGGGGTGGCCCTTAGGGCCAAATGAGCTTTTAAGATTTAGTTTCAGTGTCAATAAAGCGACAGTGACTGTGCCTCATAGCAGTCTAAAGGTTTTCCTACCTGGGTCCCTCTCTGATCTCACGTCCATTCCTGTACCATTTCACCTCAGCCTTCTCCTTGGTGAGTTTGCAGGTGAACTCAGCATCCTTAAACTCAGTGATGGTCTGGTCTTTGAGTTGTGCGGAAAAGTCAGTGGGGGCTTCGCTGATGATCATCTCAGCTGTAGACTTGTCATCACCAGCCATGACGGTGTATTCACCCTCATCATCGAGAGTACAATCCTTAATGGTCAGTGTGTGCTTGTATTGGTCCACCCTGTAGAGGATGCGTTTGCTGAGTGTGATCTCCTGACCAGCCTTCATCCATTTCAGAGTAACCTTCTGCCTGTTGACCTTGCAAGAGAAGCTAACAGTCTTCTTTTCCTGTGTGTCGCAGTCCTCAAGAGGTACAATGATCTTCAGACTCTCCTCTGTTGACAAAACAAAGAAATCAGTTAGTCATGTAGCTCAATTCAAACAAAAATAAGACATACTACTACATCAAATTAGCCATTGGTCAAATTGATAACAAAAATGTGTTCACCTTTTACGGTAAGTTTGCCAGAGCTCTTGGCATGTTCACCACGGTGGTTTGTCAATGTAATAGTATAGTTCCCTTCATCTGACTTCTCAGCATCCTTGATCCTCAGAGAGAACACGTTGTCTTTCTGGATCATGACGAACTTGCTGCTCTCGAACATGGTCTCATCGTTCTTCAGCCACTTAGCTTTTGCTTCCTCAGAGTTCACCTCACAGTTGAAGACCATCTCTTGTCCCTCTTTAGCTTCTGTATCTTTGATCGGTGTAATGATCCTGAGTTTTTCTGTGGAAATCAAAGTGAAAGAAACACAAGTTAGTAGGTCGAATTAATAATTTCCCCAAGGTTGCCTCTAAGAAAATCTTAGAAGAATATTACTTTATTGTCCAATTGTACATGCAGATTTAACGGAAAATGTACTTTATCGCAACCACTCCGAAAGACACATACTGTACACATACATGTTGGAGAGGTTGAAATAGAAAAGAAAAGAAACATATTGATGACATACCAAGAACAAGCAGGTCAGCCGTAGCTCTGGTGGTACCAATGAGGGCAACATAGGCTCCCTCATCCTTGGGTTCAGAGTTCTTGATAACAAGTATTCTTCTCTTGCCATCACAGACAATGTCGTACTTGTCCCCCTTTTCTAGCTCCTGATTATCCTTCATCCATTTGACAATGAATGTGTCTTTAGAGACTGAGCAGACAAACTCAGCCTTTTGTCCCTCAACCACCTCCTGACTCTGAGGCTTGGCGATAAACTCAGCAGCCAGTTCTGGAAGAACAAAAACAGATTAGTGTATATGCTCTCATTTTCCACAAATACTTTTATCTGCATCCCTTGATTTGGTTTTCATAATGGTACTGCCAGTGTGGAGCCACTACCCAGGATATTTAATTTCTCCACCGGACAAAGATCTTTAACTGACTAAATTAAACAGAGTTCATGTCTGATTTCATTACCATTTATTTTCAGGTTTCCAGTTGTCTGTGAGCTAGACAATTTGCAATGGTACTCTCCAGCATCATCTGTTTTGAGATCCTGAATGATGAGTATCCTCTTCCTGCCATCTACGATTTGATCGTATCTTCCTCCCTCCGGAAGTTCCTGGTCTCCTTTATACCATATGACATCAGCTTCGGCCTTTGACACTTCACAAATCATCTTCACGCTGTCTGTTTCTGTTCCCTCCACATTAGACAGGTTCCTGGTGAACCTAGCCTCTTCCTCTGCAAAGGAAATACAATATAACCGTTAAGTAAATACATTATGATAAGTCGATTATAGTATATAACATTCAAATGAATTTATTTGCCTGTGTCCCAAATGGCACCCTATTCCTTATATAGTGCACTAATTTTGACCAGATCCCTATGTGGGCCCTGGTCAAAAGTAGTACACTATATAGAGAATAGGGTGCCATTTGGGATTCACCCTTTGAGGCAGAGAAAGTGTGCCAGACTCACCAATGACTGTAAGCATGCCGGAGGATTTGGAAACCTTTGCATCACATTCATATTCTGCTTCATCATCGAACACTGATTTGTGGATGATGAGGATGTGTTGGCGACCTTTGGCAATTATTTCATATTTCTTTCCCTTTCTGATTTCACTGCTGTCCTTCAACCAACGGACCTGTTTCCAGAAACAGACATAAAACAAGGACATTACAATGACGGTACAATAATGTTAAGATGTACTGATCCAGACTATGAAGGAAACAATTAAGGGATTAAAATGTAACAGCAGTGTAAAAGGTTGAAAAACAGTGGAAGACAGGAAACACAACCAAGTCTCAGTCTTTATCATGTTTTGTAACTCCACATGCAACTATATTATATTGTTATACAAATAAGAAGGTGTGTTTGAATGTGCCTTTGAAAACAAGAGGTGTGTGCATGTGTTGTGTGGGGGTTGGGAGAGTGGTAGTGTCCGGGAGGTAGGGGGTGAAGGGTCAGGAATCAATACCTTGACATTTTCGCGAGATACTTCACATTCAAATCTAGCAGAGTCCTTTTCTTTGACCTCAACATCATGGAGTGGTGTAGAGAACTCAACATGTGGAGCTGTAAGGACACAAGTCATAGTATTAACACACCAGTATGCCAAATTCACAAATGTGTGGCCTTAACAACAAACAAACAAACAATATCAAAAGGTTTTTAATCTATACTTTAACAAACAAACAATATAATTATCTATACTTTACTTACGTTCAACGTTAAGGAAGCAAGAGGTTTTGAATTCTGATGCGTCGCAGGTATATGTTTTTGAATCATCAAGAGTGCAGCCATGGATGATGAGTCTTCTCTTGCGGCCATCGGCAACAATGTCATATTTCTTCGTTTTGCGTATCTCCTGTCCGTCCTGGAACCACGTGACCTCAGCATTTTCTCTGGAGACTTCACACTCCAAAGTAGCAGTAGCCTCTTCCTCAACTGTCTGGTCCTCCAGAGGCTTGCTGAACTCAACTGGTGGCTCTGTGAGTTCACACATGAATTACACATGATGACTTGTCCTTTACATATCATAACAGCTTAGGAAACCAACAAACTCATTTGACCAAATTCTATTAGTACCACCAACTATTATTATTGTTATGGTCCCTCTTTAGAATATATATAAAACATATATTTTTTTGACTTGGTCGTTACAAAGGCAGGTACAGTTACAGGGTAAAGCTACATTCCGTTACGTAATTCCTTCAACCTGTTTGTTGTTTGTGCAATTACTGTACATATTCATACTTTTAATACATTTGTATTCAAACTCAACATTGAGGGTACACCTCTCCTCACCCTGTTATAAAAATCATACATGACTGTCTCACAGGCTCTCATTTCATACTTAACACATCATTACTTCCTGATGGGCCTCTCATTTAATTCAGACTGGTTGGGTAGATCATGCTCCCACACCATTCACGCCTGACCCAACTACATTATATTGTTGTCTGTGGTTTGCATCAAGGAGACAAATATTATCTAAAGAAATCTGAATCTATGTCAAAATGTGTACTCACACAGTACTTATACTCTGCCTACCTATGTAAATGCAAGGTAAATACTCCCAATTCTGGCCATTTCATGTTATGTGGAATCATTGCATTACTATGAACCTGGTCTATATAGCACCATATAGTGCACCATATTTATCTGTCCAGTATGCTTTACAGAGTAAATATTGCGACTATATTGTTGTTTAACCTTATCGAATTCACAAAAAAACAGGTCTGCATGTTGGTTAAGAGAGCAGTTGGGGCAAGAATCTCTATAACAACCACAAATAAATACCACAAACCGCAACCTACCATTCACATGTAGGCTGGCCTCAATCTGGAAATCCTTTGCAGTCAGTTTAACTTCCCCATCCTCTGAAATCTTGACATCTCTTAGAGTCAGAGTGTGAGTTTTGCCTTCTGCTCGGGTGACCACCTGTGCAAATCAAGCAGTTTGATTAATCAGGTGGACAGTGACAGCTATGGGTGGTCAACCTATTTACTTCTTCCACTGAATGAACATCAGCAGCTGGTGACAAGGGACTGAAGGGGCCCTAGGCTCAATTTTAACTCCTGTTGCCATCTGACTCCTCCACTTTCCCAAAGCTTGATTGAGGTGGTTAACTAAAACAAAACTTTCCCAGTACTTTGTAGTAGTATGTAAACAATAAACAATAGAACTACCGCTTACAGTCATAGGTTCTATAGTTTTTTCCCTATTACAAATAGTCATGACATGCCTAATGACATATGTGAAAACATGAGGATCATAGCTGTTCATTCACAGGCCTTTGGCAAATGATTATCAAGCAGTTATTTAGCTGTATCTATTGCAAGGTGGACTGTATATTATTTTGCACACAAGCGATTTCAAACAACTTTAAACGGACACTTTAAAACAACAACCCTGCAGGAAGGGTACCACAGGAGGGAGGAGGAAGTCTTCCCTGTAACGCACAGCGTTGAGATTGCCTGCAATGACAACAAGCTCAGTCCGAGGATGCTGTGACACACCGCCCCAGACCATGACGGACCCTCCACCTCCAAATCAATCAATCCAGAGTACAGGCTTCGGTGTAACACTCATAAATGCAAATCTGACGATAAATGCAAATCCGACCATCACCCCTAATGAGACAAAACTGCGACTCATCAGTGAAGAACACTTTTTTCAGTCATGTCTGGTCCAGCGACGGTGGGCTTGTGCCCATAGACAACATTGTTGCCGGTGATGTCTGGTGAGGACCTGCCAACAGGCCGTACAACAGGCCTACAAGCCCTCAGTCCAGCCTCTCTCTGCCTATTGCGGACAGTCTGAGCACTGATGGAGGGATTGTGTGTTCCTGGTTGTTGCCATCCTGTACCTGTCCCGCAGGTGTAATGTCCGGATGTACCGATCCTGTGCAGGTGTTTTTACACGTGGTCTGCCACTGCGAGGACGATCAGCTGTCCGTTTATGGTTCATTGAACAAGCATGGGAAACCGTGTTTAAACCCTTTACAATAAAGATCTGTGTTATTTGGATTTCTACGAATTACCTTTGAAAGACAGGGTCCTGAAAAAGGGACGTTTCTTTTTGTTGTTGAGTTTATATAACTGATTGTAACTGAAGAGAAAACCAGGCTACACAACATCGTAAATCATATAGCGTTTCACACTTCAAACCCACAGGAATGAATTAAATAATTAGATATGTACAGGCCTAACGCCACACATTTCAGATTTTAAAGTTATAACTGTGAAATAGCTCTACAAGCCACCTGCCATTGGACGCACACACTTGAAGCAGTTAAAAATAACTAGAAGAACGCTTGCAGGGCAGAAAAGCCCTCCTGCGTTATCGCAAAACACAGATCAAATCCCCAACTGGAATCCTGATCTTCACAGGTCCATATATGCAGAAAGCATATAGGTTGCACATGCACGAAAAGTCAAACAAAATGTATAAAAGTAAATAATGCAACAGGAAAATCTAAGAGGCATTTAAATTAAACAAACATTTTGAATAAAATTAAGGTAAACATAGGAGATAGTTGAGATCATGTTAAAACACTTCAAGTATTTTGGGGTATGAGAATAGGTGATAATTCAGGTGATAAATTCCGTGACATTTATTTGTCAAAAGTTGAAGAACATGCACACATCCAGGTACTTCCGCAGGTGCTGGAGTTGTAGGCAAACTCATGGAAAACAGAAAGGAAAACGCAGCAGTGTGCAGCGTTTTCCTTTGTTTAACATATATTTGTCAATCATATGGAAAAACTGTTGTTTATAAGTACAGTTCAAAGTCTTGGCATGCTTCCATATCAATTACTTGAGTTGTTGTAAGTGTTTAAGATGGTATAAACACTTACTCTGTCACTTGGCTCCAACTTTGCACCCCCTAGGAACCATTCCACAGCAATTCCTTCATATGACAGTTCACAGTCGAAAGTGGCGGTCTCCCCAGCAGTAACAGTAACATCCTTGAGAGGCCGCAGCAGGCCGATAACTCGCGCTTTAGATTGAGGAGAAGACATTGTTAGTCATTCCAAAATCCCAAGAGAAACCAGTAAATCCTTAACTGCGAACCCTCATTTTTGCAGATCCCATGATGGCCGGCCACTGCTCTGGAGCCCTATAAACATCCAGGAAAACTACTAGGAGTAACGCAGAGAGACTTGTCATTGGGGGGGCCTTTCTCATTTGCATACCTAGTTTCCTTGAGATCTATATGGTCAGCAGAAAACTTTGAAGTAAGGCAGGTTGTACATTAGCTCTGCCAATCACTAACAGCTCACTCTAGATAAGGCATGTGGCTTCTAAAATAGCCACAACACCTGATTGGCCATTAGCCCACGCCCTGCCAAACCATCGACTAGGCAATCTGTCCCTGTCAATCAAACTGTTGGAATTCTCCCTTAGTCCTTCCTCCCTTGTAAAACAAACTTTTGACACCTACTTAAAAGGGGCTGTAAATGTCTGCCTACATCCTCATCTGAAAGCTCTGGGGTTTCCTTATTCAACAAACAGTTGGGACAATGTATCATTCAAACCCACCATAAACACATTTCTGATTAAATGTACTCCTAAGGGCAATTTAAAAAAACGTTATTGGATACTTAAATGTTTTTGTTGGTGGCCCACTTGATGGTATGCATATCTTCCAATGTGTGGCATTAACACATCAGTGTTTATCTAATTGTTAGATAAATGTGTGAGTGTATTAAATCATTCTCACCTTTAACTCTAAGCTGAGCATTGGATTTAGCATTGGCAGCCTGGAAGTCAACTTCTCCGGCCTGATCCATGCGAACGTTGTACAGGATCAGCACATGCCTTGTACCCTCCTCCTTAATCTCACAGTCCTTGAAAGATAATACACAAACAGTCACTAAGTGATCATCAAGTGATATTTTTTCTCAGCCACTATGAAATGTAGTAAGGAACGTCCAATAATGCAGTAATAATAATGTGGATATTTTCTTACAGCAGACTGATGAAGGGCCTCTCCCTTGAGTTTCCAGTGACCATGTACTTCCTCCTCAGAGATCTCAGTCTCAAACTTGGCAATTTCAGTTTCTGTGACTTCCACGCTGTACAGGGGCCTGACAAACTTAATGTCACGCTCTGTAGAACAAACACAAAGACAAGTGTTTGTATGAATGAAAGAAAAGACACTGCATCCCTCAAATTCTGAGCTAAAAACACTAAAGGATACCTTCAATGTTGAGCTTGGCCGTAGTTTTATCCGAGTCACAATCACAGCTGTATTCTCCAATGTCGGCTTTCTCTGTCTTCTTAATGATCAGCATACGCCTCTTTCCATCGGCTTTGATGGCCACGTTCTTGGAGGGAGTGATTTGCTGGTCACCTTTGAACCATTTCACCTCTGCATTGGGCTTGCTCAGTTCACAAACCATTGTCAGTTCATCCTTCTCAGTGACTGAGTAGTCGTGCAGTTTTGTCGTGAAGTAAGGCTTTCCCTCTGTTGATGAAAAAGAAACCATGATGAGTTGTGTGTGTGATATTTCACTTTCGTCAACGGTAACTCACCTGTTTCGCCAACAACGTTTCAATGATTTTAACGGTATACTAACCGAGGACTGTGAGCATGGCCTCTGAGCTTTTGCCCATGGCTTCTACTTTGATCATGGATGTGTCATCAATGGACACCTCCTTGAAGGTCAATTTGTGCATCTTGCCATCGTCTGACATGTGCACAACTTTGCTGGGATGCAAACGCACACCGTTCTTGTACCAGGTGACCTGGATGTTGTCATGTGAGAGTTCAATACTGAACTCTGCCGTATCACGCTCCTTGACAGTGACATCCTTTATGGGCTTGACAAACTCAAGGCGAATTCCTGATAAGACATTCAATTCATAAGAAATTAAATCATCATCATCATCGTGAGAAGATCAATTTCAATCACTTGTAATGAATTGAATCAGGATTTAAACAGGAAGCACAAAAAATATCTTCAGGTTACCTTGGATAACTAGTTTGCCAGTGGTTCTCTTGTCCTCTGCCTCAAATATGTACTTAGCTTCATCCTCATATGCGGCAGATTTGACCACCAGAGTGTGTCTTTTTCCCTCATGGGTAATTTCAAACTTATCATCAGCTGTCAGTTCATGAGATCCCTTGAACCAATGGAAGCTCTTAGGTTCTCTTGACACCTCACACTCAAATCTGGCCTCATCTTTTTCATACACTTGCACATCACTCAAAGGTGTAACAAATGTAATAGGACTCTCTGTAATTCAGAAGGAAACAGAGACAATGTGGCATCGTGGTAATGCGTAGAATACCTCCACTGAAAGTATTTACATTTACATTATCAGATTAGATCACCAACCAAATGTTTATTTTTAATCTCACCTTTCACTTTCAGATTAGCAACACATTTAGCATTGGCAGCTGTAAATCCAATCTCCCCTGACAAGGGGGCCTTGAGGTTGTACAATATCAACGTGTGCTTTGCACCGTCCTCTATGATTTCAATGTCCTGTAAGTAGTGGTAAAATTAATGTGGAAAATTGTCCAGATTGGATGAAGACGAAGAGGAAAGGGAGGAAGGAGGAGGAGAATGCTATAGACTTTTTCATTATAATATTTCAAGACAACGTAATGGATGTGAATGAATTATCACGTAATTGATGAGTGGTAGAATGGTAAAACAGTGAGAATTATTTGGTCTATTTAACATACAGGGGATTGAGTAAGGACTTCTCCGTTCAGTTTCCACTGGCCATGGACATCGTCTTCAGAGATTTCTACCTCAAAACGAGCGGTCTCACCATCAAAGACCTCAACGCCATACATTGGGCGAGTTATCTTTATATCTCGAGCTGCAATTCAGGATTGAGAACAATACAATTACAAGAAAAAAACGCACGAATGTTCTCAAAATAAATGTTTGTTCTTTGACAAACATTTGTAATTGCTTACCCTCAATGTTAATATTTGCCATGGTTTTGTCCGTTCCACAATCACATATGTATTGTCCCTTATCTCTGTCATCCACTTTCTTAATGGACAACACTCTTCGATTCGCTTCAGCACTTATGGTTACCATCTTAGAGGCCTTAATTTCAGTCTCATTATGGTACCACATGACAGGGACATCTTTGCTGAGTTCACAGTCCAGAGTTACCTCGTCTTTCTCGACTGCAGTATAATCCTGCAACTTCACTACGAAGTATGCATCACCCTCTGGAACATGGAAAAGTCATCAGGAGGATATGTGTTTCGTATTCTGCATTTATGTAATGTAGCATGGTGCAAATCCTTAAATGAGTTCAAGGATTTCAATCACAACAAAGAAACAAACAAGAAAATAAAGGAACAAAGCAGGGGTTACCTATCACAGTCAGGTTTGCCGTTGAGGGGATTCCTTTAGCCTCTGCTTTAATCTGGCATATATCATCTAGAGTCAACTCCTTGATTTCTAGTGTATGTTTCTTTCCACGACTATAGATGAGCACGGTTCGGCTCACATGGAGTTTGGTTTCATTTTTGTACCATGTCACAGGTACATTCTCATGAGAGAGCTCAAGCTCAAACCGAGCAGTGTTACCTTCCTTCTCAGTTTGGTCCTGAAGTGGCAATTCAAATTTGAGCCTGATACCTATATGTTAGACGAGTGCATATTGGACTTAGTTAAAAGAAATTCCAACTAGGAAATTAATTAATGAGTCACAGGGAACAACTTTTGATGATAGCAAACGAAAAACCACTCAAAGGACGTCAAATCTAATAACAATGGTTCCACACTTACCCTCCACAGTGAGTGTAGCGGTTGACTTTTTGCCCGAGGCTTCAATACTGTAAATTCCCTCATCATCAAACTCACAATTGTTTATGACCAACATGTGTTTTTTTCCATCATCGATTATTTCATATTTTTTGTCTGATGTACCAATGGTGTCAGAACCCTTAAACCACATGACTTTAGGCACATCCTTTGTGATAGTACACTCAAACATAGCCTGTTTCTTTTCAGGTACAGACACGTCCTTCAAGGGGACTGTGAAGTCCATTTCC
Source organism: Oncorhynchus gorbuscha (assembly GCF_021184085.1). NCBI lineage: Eukaryota > Metazoa > Chordata > Actinopteri > Salmoniformes > Salmonidae > Oncorhynchus > Oncorhynchus gorbuscha. The sequence goes on from NC_060181.1 coordinate 72,294,472, forward strand.
AGTTCTGGGAGATACAAATAATTATCTCTTTATCAATACATGCATAACATCATCGATACATACATACATCATTTGCTCTTGGAACAACTGCTTACCCTTGACTGTGAGCACAGCACTAGTGACAGCATTCAGAGCTGTATAAGACACTTCACCAGACGCGTCCAGTGGAACATTTTTCAGAGTGAGGAAACGTTTCTTGCCCTCCATTTTGATCTCACATGTCTGAAGATGCAAATAAAACGAACAAGTTCAACAGATATCGAAGACTGTTCAACATTTAAAACAGTTTTTCTGAAAGTTTAGGTAACGGTTAATGTCTGGGGAAATATTTCAGTCAAATCATAAGACAAGTCTTACCGGTGATCTTGTTAAGACCTGCCCTCTATGTTTCCATTCTCCAGGCACATCCTCTTCAGATATCTCCGTTTCAAATGTAACATCTTCTTTCTCGACCACCTCACAACTGGAGAGAGGCTTCAAGATCTGAGCTTCACGTTCTGTAAAAATATCAAAAGTATATAATAAGCATTCATTTCATGTAGGTAGCCTTCCTTGATTCAACAACATACAAGATATGTGTGATTGTGCAACCAACCTCCAAGAGTCAGTTTAGCTGTGTATCTGTGGCCTTCAACTTCCATGGCATATTCTCCAATATCGTCGGGCTGTGCATTCTTTATTGTGAGAGTCAGGACTTTTCCTTCTTTCTTGACCTCAGTCTTGTCAGTAGGATCATTAGTAATCTCATCGTTGCCTTTGAAAAACTTCCAGTTGGGGGTTTCTTTGAAGAGCTCACACTTGAAAGTGGCAGTGGCCTTGGGTTTCACATGCTGATCTCTCAATGGTTTCACCAACCAGTCTCTGATAATTTCTGTAAAATTAAGATGTAATCAATTTTCATACATAGATGAACAGATTGACTATATTTATATCGTTGGTAGGTGTCAACAGCTTATTTAGGGAATTATCTACAAACCAATGATTTTGACAGTTGTTTTGGTCCTGATGAGTTCACACTCGCATGCGTAGATTCCAGCGTCGTCATTGCCCGTGTTCTGGATCGTAACGGCGTGTTGCATTCCAATGACGTTGATGGCCACCTTTCCAGGGATTACTTTGAGGATCTTACCACTCTTCATCCAGGTCACTTCTCTCTCCTTGTTCAACTCACAGGTCAGGTACATAGGCTGCCCCTTCAGGACTGACGTCTCCTCATCCAGCTCCTTCACCCACTTCACGGGCAGTTCTGAATGCGGAAGTATTGGGTTAATATGAGGTCGTTATTTACATACAAGTTATTTGCATCAAAATGTAAAGGTAAAATGCATCAACCCATATCAATAATACATACATGTAATAATCAGTGCAACTTAAATCTGACATAGAAGCTACATAGATTAAGGAATACTTTATCAAAAAGGGAGTACTTTCCATAAAATTGTGTAGTTATACGGTATACATTTTTATAAAACAATATAAAACAAAACATTAAGTAAAACCTTTTTATTTAAGCTACATTAGCTGTACATTAATTGTGATCAACTTTTCAGTGGTTTACATGATCTTGTTAAAAAAATAAGATTCTTATAAATACATAAATTCATAATTATCTGAAGTACCTTCAACAATGAGTTTAGCGGTTGTTGTCTTTTCCTTATTGCCCAGCTTGGCTACACAGGTATATTCTCCAGTGTCAGAAAGTTGTACGTCAATAATGGCTAGTCTGCGATCTTTGCCATCAGAGGTGAATTTGTGTTTTGGACTCTCTCTTAGGTTGCTGTCATCTTTCATCCATGTAGTTACTGCAGTAGAAGGTGAAACCTCACACTCAAACGTAGCAGAAGCACCAACAGCGTCCCCTTCTTGTAACACTATGTCTTTGAGCGGTTTCGTGAACTTCAGTGGAACTGCCTTAAGCTGGAATCCGAACGGATTAGCATCGGGTGGTTTGTCTCCTCCACCACCGGGTTTCAGTCCTCTACCCCTGCCTTCACCAGGGGATGGGGTTTTGCCTGCTACAATTCAGACACAATTACACAAATTAGATGTTTAGCCTGTTTACATCAGTTAAAATGTCGATATGTAATGTTTTGGGCGAACTGACCAAATTCACATAGAAATGTGAGTTATAGATCTATCATTCTACTTGAAAGCAAGTCTAAGAAGCTGTAGATCTGTTCTATGTGCACTATTTCAATGCTTCCCATTCCTAAGTTTTGTTTTTGCATCTTTTACTTTTGGTTTTGTACACCAGCTTGAAACAGCTGACACAACAACATTATTTTTGGTTATGGAAACTATATTTCACGGTGGTTTAGATGGTACAATGATTCTCTACACTATACTATCTTATTTTGTCACATAAACTGACATTAGGCGAACTATTAAGAGTTTTAGCAACCAAGAAATGGAGGAGCGATTTCTGCATAGCGCAACTTTAAAAGTGTTCAAATGTTCAAACTAATACATTTGTAACACTTACAGTGTTAAACTAGAAACATATTTTTCCTAATAGATAATGTGAGTGCGTAGGTACAGCATTTCATGGTAGTTTGAAGAAGTTTAGAAGTTTACATTTTTAGATGCTACTGGCTTGTGTTGAAAAATGTGCGCTAGTGAAGTAGAATCAGGCTAGGGACTATCACAGAAATAGTAGTGAGATAGTACCCTTCATAAAACAGGGAGTTTGTATGTGTTGATAGGTGCTTGTTATCCAAGATAATACATGATAAATGCGTGTTAACAGATCCATTTGCATTATCACTGCACTTGGGGGGGGGCTCCCGAGTGGCGCAGCGGTCTAAGAAACTGCATCTCAGTGCTAGAGGTGTCATTACAGACCCTGGTTTGATAAAATAGTTCCACCGCCATTTCTCACATCATTCATTTTACCGACACAAAAAGATCCCACCTTGTCTAACATATTTTGTTTTGTCGACAAAATAGATTTTTCATCAGGCCTGTTGTGACATTTTTTATCCGACATGTACTTCACTCGCATAAAAAGGTTGAACGGAAACCTGGTTATAGACTAAGTTTTGTCTAACTTGTTAGAAAAGTGGTCAAAGTAGCTGATTTGTATCAAAAGCAAGTGTTGACAGTGGATAGAATGTTGGATGTCATTGCTGAATTATGGGAAGTTTATAATGTTGAAGACATCCCATGGAAGTGGATGGAGGCTTTGGGGAGGACAAAAAGGTTAACAGTTTAAAAAGTATAAATTATATTAAAAAGCTGTTGACAAGCAATTTAAGTTGAATCATTCTGCCCGTTTTAAAGTTTGAACCGTGCAAAATGTTGGTTATTATATAACTATTCAAAACAAGTTACAGTGAGAACATTGAGAGTAGAGTGTGCTGACGCTGCACTCTAAAAAAGTTATTATTTTCACATGGATGTAACCAGTCTTACCTTTGAGGCCTCTACCTCTACCTCTGCCTGTGCCTGCTTCTTCTGCTGGCTTTCCATCTGTTTAAGATATTTAAAATGACTATACCGTAAAGAGAGATCACATTCAAATCCCTTTTAAATATTTTGCTCAGAATTGTACATACAATAGAGAGATAAATAAAGACAGGTGAGGATGGAAACAAATTCACAATGGATGATAGTAGATGGGTATATAATACACAATGTCAGACACCATGTGGAAAAACAGCATGCCAAACATGTGCTTTTTACATGGATTGACAGACAATTAATAGAAACATGGAGACTGACTGATAAACAACACAAAATGATGACAAACAACACATAGAACATAAAAACATTAAGACGGAAATGGTTGAAGATTATTTAGGATGAAATACTTTTTCTGATGAAAATGATGGACATGAAGAAACAATACGAATTCATGAAAAACATTAACATGTAGAAAATGAAAACATTCAGATGAAAATGGGTGGAGATTATTTGGGGTTAAGGACTTTTTCTTCAATGGTGATTCGCTCCAGCCTTCATCTCACCTCGTCTTGGCATTCCAAGTGCATCACCTTCCTCTCCCAAATCTTCTGTGGATCCAGGACTATCACGAGGGGCAAGTTCCCATCCCCAACCTTCACTGTCAGATTCCTCCTCAACATCTGGCTCCTCCTCAAATACTTCCTCCTCCAGCTGAGTCGAGATCTTTCGTAACTGTACAGCTTTAGGGGAAAGCTCTTTCATTGCCGGCACCTTCTTCAGTGGTGCTCCATCAGTTTCCTCTTGTGGTGATTTCTTTGAAACTTTTTTGAGGGTAACACCTTCAAATGAATCTTTTGGTGAAACTTCTTTGGGTAGCTTTTTGGTCCTTTCCGCACTGGGCTTCCTCTCCATAGTAATTTTTTCTATTTCTTTTGGCTTTGGTCTTTCAACCTTAGGTGAAGGAGTCTTTTTCAGTTCTACCATTTTCTTAAGTGTCTCTTCATGCTTTGAGGGTTTATCTTTTTCTTTGTCCTCTTGTTCTCTTGGCACCTGCTCAACCTTTTTTAACTGTACTGGCTCTTCCTCTTTAGGACTCTTTTCCATTTTCTTTATGGGTGCTGTCTTTGGAGGACTTGGCTTTTGTTGAAGGGTTTTTTGAGCCTCTTTCTTCTTATCAGGCTCCTTCTCAGGCTTCACAGCTTCAGTGTCAGCTTTAGGTGACTTTGAAAATGGCTTCAATTTAACATCTTCCTTCTCTTGCTCCTGTGTTGTAATCCTTTTCACTTTTGTCAGTGGTTTGTCCGAATCCTGGACTTGTTCATCTTCAGGAACTTTGGGCACTGGTTTTAATTTGACTGCCTGTGACTCTTCTTTAGCACTAAGAACTCTATCAGCTTTCTTACGATCAGCAGGTTCTTTGATGTCTTCATCTCTTGATGGTCTCTCACCTCTTTTGAAAGCCCCAGATTCCTTATCTTTGTACTTGTCCTTCTCTGGCTCAACGGTTCCTGCTTTAGGAGATTTTTGGAACGGTTTTAACTTCACAGTTTCTTCTCCTTTTTCATCTGATGGCAATCTGGACACTTTCTTTAGGGCTAAACTGGGGTCTGTTGGTTCCTCTTCTTTCACACCCTTGGGAGCTTTCTTTAAAGTAATTTTGTCCTCTTCTTTTTCATCTCTGGGGATGGTCTTCCGAGACCATTTGTCCTCAGTTGAGTCTTTTGTTTCAACCTCTTTAGGTGTCTTTATTTGAGCTCCATCAGGTATCTGGCTGATTTTATCTGTCTTGTCGATTTGCTCTGCCTCATACCTTTCATATGTTGTTACTTCAACTTCTTCATACACTCTCTCTTCAAAGTCATGGATTGTATGCTTCGTAATTTTCGGAGGAGGTTTCTTTGGTGGCGCTGGCTGATCTTCGAAGGGGACTGAAGGCACTTTCTTCAGTGATATGATCTCCTGTTCTTGCTCCACATCTTTGGATATCCTGGTTGTTTTCTTCAAGGTTGGCAGTACAAGTGTTTCTTCTTTCTCAACATGAATTTTTGCTTTTTGTCGGAGAACTGCAGTAAAGGTTTCATATTACACATAACAGCTCACTTAACAAGATAACAACATTGAAAACATCACATCCAACACTGAGATTTAGCTATACAGCAAACAAGACAGCACACAAACAAAACTCACAGAAAACAATAAAGTAGGAAATTCGACTGTATATTTAAAATGTTGTGCTGGATATTTATTTATATGCAAGGAATAGTGAAATGTAAAGTATTCATCATACCTTTCTTAGCAGGTCCAGGTGCCTGCTTGCCTTCACCTAGTAGGGGAATTAAGGAAAAGTAAACACTGTTTAGTACAAAGATTCACATTCATTTGAAGATATATGGGATACAAGCCTCAATGTATCAAGTATGGTCAGGACATTGAGATGTGATTGAGGGGAGTTGTATAACCAGCCCAATCAGTTAAGGAAATTGATTCACTTTTCTCTTTGAATGGTATTAGACATTATCTTGTGGAACCAATTGGGAATTCCAAAGGGAATTTCCTCCCATAACCAATCAAAGATGAAGACGACTGAAGTAATACTATCAAGTGAAGATATAACAGGGAAACTATGACATGCTCACATTCACTAATTAATTTTAGGACGAGAACTTAGTAAGACATTTAACATGATGTGATATTACATACAGAACCACAGCATTGCTATGAAGGTGGTTAGAGGTGGCACCTACCTGATTTGAATAGTATAACATGCACATAAAACATTATAACGAGACTGGACAAAGAACAGGAATGTTTTTGTGGATCGAAGAGACAACCATCTTTGTTGAATGAGATTAATGCAAACACGTTTAGGTGACTTGAAGAAAAAAACAAGCAAAATATGTTAGCCTCAACCCTCTAGGACTATAATGAGGCTTTAGATAGAATGCTTAGTAGTATTTGGATGGTGTGGTTTTCGAGATATTAGTTTGTCATTTTATTTTTGTGAATTTTTGTTGTTGTTGAATACCTGTCTCCGTATCATCTTGTTCTTGCACTTGGAAGGCAGGCTTTGTGTCCTGTGTAGTCTTTTTCTTATCTTGAGGAGCTTCAAAGGAATGTTTAAGATTTATATTTGCCCAAGAAACATTCATTCACGAATGTATTTGAAGAACATACATGATGCAACATTAAACAGACATTTACCTTCAAGAGGACTGACTTTCTTTGCAAGTGGCTCTGTGGGCTTTGGAAATGTTTGGCTCTCCTTTATTGGTACTTAAAATAAAATTGTACAAAGTTCAAAATCAAGACAGTGCATGTTGGGATAAGCATTAAACCACTGAGAAGAAACATGTCATCAACACACAGACACATAACAGATAATACATAATATCCAAAATACATAACACACATACACATAACAGACAGGATAGCAAGATGTTTAAGATTTAAGATTTGTGTTTCAAGGATTGTCCTTGTTATACCTTTTTTGGGCAGCAACATCTTCACTTGACACCACTTCAGCAACAGCTTTCTTCTCTGGCTTAGAGACTTTCTTTACAAGTGGCTCCACTGGCTTTGGAGGCTCAGCAACAGCCTTCTTCTCTGGCTTAGGTTCAGACTTAGGCTCAGGCTTAGACTCTAGCAAAGACACTTTCTTAAGAAGTGGCTCAGCAGGCTTTCGAGGTGATTCCACCTGTTCAGAAATAGCTGTTTTCTCTGGTGCAGGCACTTTCTTTGCAAGAGGCTCAGCAGGCTTTGGAGGTGATTCCCTTGCCTGAACTTGAAATAAAATGATACCATGGTCAAAGTCAATTCTGCTTTACTTAATGTTACCTTTATTTAACGAGGTAAGTCATTGAGAACACATTCTCTTCACAATAACAACCTGACAAATCAAGATATTACAGATTGCGGTATGAATTGGACCACTGAGAAAGTATCAGAGTAAGACTATATCAAATATAAACATAGCACACACAAAGACAGAGAAAAACATCAAAAACACATAACATAAACACAAACATAACACACAAAATATAAAGATTTTAAGAGTGAAGATTAAAGATTTGCATTTCAAGAATTTCTCGTTATACCTTTTTTGGGAATAACATCTTCTTCAGCATTAGCTGTCTTCTCTGGCTTAGTCTCTGGCTTAGTCTCTGGCTTAGTCTCTGGCTTAGTCTCTGGCTTAGTCTCTGGCTTAGTCTCTGGCTCAATCTCTGGCTCAGTCTCTGGCTCAGTCTCTGGCTTAGTCTCTGGCTTAGTCTCTGGCTTAGCCACCTTCTTTGCAAGTGGCTCAGTAGTCTTTGGTGGAGATTCTACCTCAGCAATAACCATAGTCTCTGGCTTAGGCACTTTTTTAGGAAGTGGCTCAGTGGGCTTTGGAGGTGATTCCTTCACCTCCTCAGCAATAGCTGTTTTCTTTGCCGCCTTCTCTGGCTTAGTCTCTGGCTGAGACTCTGGTTTAGATACTTTCTTAGCCAGTGGCTCAGTCGGCTTAAGAGGTGATTCTTTCACCTCTTCAGCAATAGTTTTCTCTGGCTTAGACTCTGCTAAAGACACTCGCTTTACAAGTGGCTCAGCCAGTTTTGGGGGTGATTCTTTCACCTCCTCAGCAACAACTGTTTTCTCTGGTTTAGGCACTTTCTTTGTAAGTGGTCGAACAGGTTGTAGGGGTGATTCCTTCTCCGTTGCTGGTACTTGAAATAAAGTTATATTATGGTCAAGAACAACATACTACAGAAGTGAACCATCAAGAAAATACAAATGCAAACACATAAGGATAAACAAATAAGGAAGTATCCCAAACATAATTACACAAAATGTACACACAAACAACATACAAACAAACAACAACAAAAAGCAAGATTTTAAGAGTGACGCAAGAGTGAAGATTTGTATTTCAAGGATTGCCCTTGTTATACCTTTTCGAGTTGCAGCCTCTTCTTCACTTGAAAGAAACACATCTTCAGTAATAGCCTTCTTCTCTGGCCTTGACTCTGGTTTGGCCACTTTCCTTACAAGTGTCTTTGGAGGTGATTCTTCCAGCTCCTCAGCAACTACAGTCTTCTCTGGTGTAGTCACTTTCTTTATTAGTGGCTCAGGGGGCTGTGGAGGTGAGTCTTTCACCCCTACAGTAAGAACAGTCTTCTCTGGTTTAGCCTCAAGTTTATGTTCAAGATTAAACTCTGGTTTTGATTTAGGCTCTGGTTTAGCCTCTGGCTTAGGCTTAAGCTTAACATCTGGTATAGGCTTTGATTTAGCCTCTATTTTAGCCTCTAATTTAGGCTCTGATTTAGGCGTAGGCTCTATTTTAGCCTCTGGCTCAGCCTCTGGTTTAGGTTCAAGCTTAGACTCTGGTTTAGACTTAGGCTCTGGTTTAGGCTTAGCTTCTGGTTTAGGCTTAGGCTCTGGCATAACTTCTGGTTTAGGTTCAAGCTTAGACTCTGGTTTAGATTTAGGCTCTGGTTTAGCCTCTGGCTTAGGCTTAACATCTAGTTTAGGCTTTGGCGTAGCCTCTATTTTATCCTCTAGCTTAGGCTCTGATTTAGGTGTAGTCTCTATTTTAGCCTCTGGCTCAGCCTCTGGTTTAGGTTCAAGCTTAGCCTCTGGTTTAGACTTAGGCTCTGGTTTAGGCTTAGCTTCTGGTTTAGGCTTAGGCTCTGGCATAACCTTTGGTTTAGGCTCTGGCTTAGACTCTATTTTAGCCTCTAGTTTAGGCTCTGATTTATGCTTAGTGTCTACTTTAGCCTCTGGCTCAGCCTCTTGCTTAGGCTCTGGCTTAACCTTAGGCTCTGGCTTGGCCTCTAGTTTAGGCTTAGGCTCTGTCTTCAACACCAAAGCGGGCTGTGGAGGTGATTCTTTCACCCCTACTTCAGTATCAGCCTTCTTTGATGGTTTAGCCTCTAGCTTAACCTCTGAATTAGACTCTGGTTTAGGCTCTGGTTTAGGCTCCGGCTTAGCCTCTAGTTTAGGCTCTGATTTAGGCTTGGTGTCAACTTTAGCCTCTGGCTCAGCCTTAGGCTCTGGCTTGACCTCTAGTTTAGGCTTAGGCTCTGTCTTCAACACCACAGCAGGCTGTGGAGGTGATTCTTTCACCTCTACTTCAGTAACATCCTTCTTCTCTGGTTTAGCCTCTAGCTTAACTTCTGGTTTAGGCTTAGGCTCTGGTTTAGGCTCTGTCTTAGCTACTGTCTTAGGTTCTGGCTTAGACTCTGGTTTAGCCAAATTCTTTCCAAATGGCTCAGATTCTTTCACCCCTTCAGCAACAACAGTTTTCTCTAGCTGAGACGCTTTCTTTGTAAGTGGTTCAACAGGGTGTGGAGGTGATTCCTTCTTCTCTGCTGGTACTTGAAATGAAATTATACTATGGTCAAGATCAAGATACTACAGATTGGGATAAGCAGTGGAGCACCAATACAATATCAAAAAAGATGTGATGAAATAGAAAACACAATCCAAAAAAGACACAAAACATAGACACAAACAACAGAGAATTGCAAGAATGACGCAAGAGCTGTGGATTTTGAGCACTAAGAGGATGTGTTGATATGGGATGGCAAACACTGGAATGAAGCAACTTTATGAATAATACTGGGCAAAAAAAGTTTGATTTCAAACTAAGCGTGAAATGGAATTGACGGATGATTTTCCCGACAAGATGATGAGATGAAACATGTTAGATTTACTTAGTATACCTCTTGAAGGCGAGGCTTTTGAAGATATCTTTTCCTCCTCTTGTGTGTCAAGTGTTTCCTCTTCAGAAGGAATTACTTTAACAGGTTTGCCTTTTACAATCACCCGTTTCTTAGTTTGGATGTCCTCAACTGTAACAGGTCTCTCTTCGATGGGCTCCTCTCTCATAGTAAGTGTCTTGTCAGCCCTTTCCTTGGATTCAATTACTTTGGCAGGTTTGTCTTTCTCAACTACCTGCTTCTTAGGTTGGATGACCTCAATTCTAATCTCTTCAGTGGTTTCCTCTCCCGTAGTAAGAGTCTTCTTAAAAGTTTCCTGCTTGGATTGAATTACTTTTGAAGGTTTGCCCTTTTCTATAACCGGTTTCTTTGCCTGGATATCCTCATTTGTACGGGGTATCTCTTCACTGAGTTCCTTTCTCATAGTAAGGGTCTTCTTAAAGGTTTCTTCCTTGGATTGAATTACTTTGGAAGGTTTGCCTTTCTCAACTACTTGTTTCTTTGATTGGAAGTTTTCAACAGTACAAGGTATCTCTTCAGTACCAACTAATCCCTGTCCTTTCTCTTTGGGCAACAGTGCTTTTATTGGAGAGATACCTTCTGACAAATGTACTTTGTCCTTTCTTGTATTAACTTGTATATTTGATATTTCTTCAATTACTGATTCTACTCTGATAGAAGATTCTACTGGTCCTTTGCATTCTACTGATTGAGCAATACCTTCTTGGTTAGATCGAATGTCAGTTTCCTTTCTTGCTGTTGGTTTGGGGGAAATAATATCTGTGGCTGCATTTATATTCTCTGAAACATCCATAATAGATGCCTCTTGTTTTGAAACATATTCTTCATGTTCCTGGGGAGATAATTTTCTTGGAGAACTATAATCTGTTTTAACATGAATCTCCTGTCTTCCGCCTGACTTTTCCTTCTTGTCTGATACCCTGGTGGTCATTTCCTTTTTCTTTACAATGTCTGTTTTCTTTTTGTCCACTGTTTTATCTGTGTCTATAGCCTCGCTTTCACCCTTAACTACCTGATGCATATTAGGAGACCTTTTCATAAATATTTCTTCCCTCATACTAGCACTCCCTTGCTTCATGATGGAAACTTCATATTTTTGTAGTTCAGTGTCCACTTTTTCATCATTTAATACTTCCAAAGATACAGTATCCTTCTTTATAGGTACACTGTCATTTATAGTAACTATGGCAGCTTTCTGGACAAAATGTTCTTCTGAAGATTGAACTACTTGATGGATAGGTATATCTTCAATTGTAGCCTGTTCTGTCTTTAACTCAACTACATCAACAAAGCGAGTTCCCTTAGTTTTGATGCCTGTACCTTCTTCCTCTCTAGACACTAAACTTGCAGTGTAAACACTTTTCCTGAGAAGTGTTTCTTCTCCTTCTGTGGATGATTCATGAGACTCCCTCTGAGGAGATCGATCCTGTTTGGCTGGTAAATCTGCTTCTAAATCAGATCTAATTTCAACAGAACTTCTTTCCTCTGGTTTCGGTGTAGTAAAAACCTTAGTAGCTCTATCTTTCGTCTTGGATACCTCACTAAGAGATGGTTCATGTTTCATATCTGACTTTTTCTCTTTTTGGACAGATAATTTTTCTGGAAGGATATCTTTTGTGGTCACTGAAATCTTCTGTTGGAATGTCGATGTAGTGCTATTGTCCAATATATCACCTTTGTTCTCATATGACACCTCTTCATATTCATGCCCTGCTTCTTCATACTGAAAGACTTCTTCTATTGGAGGAGCTCTCTCCATCGTGTCGGAAACCTCCCACGTCTCGTGAGTTTTCGAAGATCTCTTTTTCTCAGCCATCGGAAGACTAGAAGTCACTTGAAGTTGTAAAGATGTTTTTAAGAGTTCCCACCAAATGGAGGTCGCAAGAGATTAACGACAAAACACAACATAAAGACAAACATTGGGTTTAACAACACAGATAAAAGAAAGTAGTACTGGCATGCCATTATGCACCTGATATCTACATTTGGAGGTGAAATAAGATTTTAATCAATTGAACACCACTAACATAGAGCACATTTAGAATACCTGTGTCTGGCGGAGTTCCTTTTCTTTGTGGCATAACTTCTATTTCTGAAGTTGGAACTTTCTTTTCTTCTTCCATCTCCTTTTTAGGTTTAGTAATAGGTAATTTTTCAGTAGGTTTCTTCTCAGGAACCCTCTCAACAGTTACCTTTTCAGTAGGTTTTATCTCAGGTACCCTCTCAACAGGTACAGGCTTTTGTTTGGGCTCCATTACTTGAAGCACATACAAGACACGCATTAGACATTGGCAACACGGAAGAGTGACAAAAGGGTTGTTGCATAACACAACAAATCTGACAAACAGAACGTCACGTGGCGACGCATGCAACACTTTACTTCAAACATATTGTCAACATGGTCACAAACATAACATGACCCATATCTAAAACAGTCTTAACAACTTATGATAAACTATAAGTCTAATATTATGTCATATTGTAACACCATTAAGTCAGCTTCATGATGATAGTTAGTGTTACCCTTTAAAGTGTCTAGATTGTCAAACAGACGGAAAACGGAGGAAAAAGGAGAGCCGGAATATGGTAAACTTAAGACAAAGAATAGTTCAAGAAGACTCTTAAGACATCACAGTAAACTGTATGTACAGTACAGTACATAAGTCAGTGCATAAATCCCTACCTTTTTGCGGTGTATCTTGCTTTGGCGTCACAATAACTGATTCAGGCTTTCTGGCAACCTTAAGAGGTTCTGGTTTTCTTTCTTCCACAGGAACTTAAAAGACCATTTAAGATTGTTAAAAACATGCATATACAATGAAGATATTCAAGAAAGTCATTTCAAACACAGACATTGCACAAGTCACACTCTATTGAGTGGTAAGACTGTATGACGATGATTATGACGAGACAAAATTAAGCAACTGGGGAAAATACTTTTCAGTTGTGCATAAATATTTCAAAAGACAAACTCTGTGACGTAGAAGCTAGACGATACCAAATGTGAACATAGACAAGACATAGATGTTCAAAGCTGGGGTTGGTTAGAAGAAAGCCATTAAACATTAACGGGAGAAGCATTGTCAACCTATATTGTGTATACCTTGTTCTGGCACAGGTTGCACATGAGGCTCTATGTCCTCTCTGGCCACTTTTTGAGGGATGGTAGCTGGTCTCTGTGGAGTTACCTCCTGTCTTTTTTGTGCTTCTGGCACTTCAAAGAATATGCAAATTGTCAGTAATATACAATGTGCTGTGATGAAAGCACAACAAACAGACGTAAAATTGACAAAGAAAACAACAAATACGGATTCAAAATACGTGACATTACATAGTCTTAAACTTTGTAATGCCACAGACAGACAAAGATGGACTGACAAACAGAAGAGTATAAAGAGCATACAAGTTGTTAAAAGACTCAGAAAGCTGCCTCTCTTTTGAGAGAAACTGATACCTTGTGGTGATGGGACCTTCTTTGCAGCAGGAGTAGGCGCTGGCTCCTTATGAGAAGGAGTAGGTGCAGTCTCTGGCTTTTTAACTGCTGCTGGCGTTCCTGGTTCTGGTTTTGAAGCCTCTGGTTTCTTAGCTTTCTCAGGAACTTAAAGTAACATGCACTTTGATTTAGAGTTCACATACCAAGGTAATAATTACACTACATACAGATATGACACAAAATAAAAATGAACTTCTATGTTAGATGCTATATAAACATAATAATATATAATATACATACAATTACACAAAGGAAAGGTGACATAGAGAGGGGAATAAATACTCCACAAAACAAGACATGACAGGAAATACCTTTGGATGGTGGACTCTCTGGTTTCTTTACAGGTGCACCCTTCGGTTCAGGTTCAACCTTAGCCACAGGTGAAACTTTAGGCTCTGGTTTTGGCTCAGCTTTTGGCTCCGCAACATGGGGTGCAGCTTGAGGGACATCTTCAAGTAATACAGACATCAACATTAGAAACTATGGGCTATCAAGAAAAACCGAGGACAAGAGTGAAACCCATAAAAGCATGGGACAAGAGTATGATTGAGACAACTCAATGCACAAAGTGACAGAAGTGAATAAACTTAGTCACACAGGCTTATTCACACAGAATCCTTTGGGATAATAACATATAGTGTTAGAACGTGCTACATAGATGATTTAGAAACTGTGAAATAGACAGACAAGAGACTGACAAGTGTCACGCCCTAATCTGTTTCCCCTGTCTTTGTGCTTGTCTCCACCCCTCTTATTTATACGTGTGCTGTGCCTGTCCTGACCCTGCCTGTCATCCTGTACCTTTGCCCCACTACTCTGGATTACCGACCACTGCCTGACCTGACCCTGAGCCCGCCTGTTGTTCTGGTGCCTTACACCCTCTCTGGATTAATGACCCCTGCATGACCTGACCCTGAGCCTGTTGTTCCGGTGCCTTACACCCTCTCTGGATTAATGACCACTGCCTGACCTGATCCTGAGCCTGTTGTTCCGGTGCCTTACACCCACTCTGGATTAATGACCCCTGCATGACCTGACCTGTCGTTTGCCTGCCCCTGTTTAAAGAATAAACGTTCTTCAACACTGTCTGCACCCGGGTCATACCTTAAAACGTGATAACAAGAAGATATGGTATTAAGAGACAGACAACTGAAAATATTCAGGACAGAGACGGAACATCATAAGATCTACAACAGCAGCAGTAGGAGCATTTCTGAAGCACATGGAAAAATGCAATATACCTTTCTTTAATGGAACCTGTTCAGGTTTCTCAGCTGGCTTATGAAAAGGTGCCTTTGCTTCTTCATGTTCTTCTAAGATATTGCAAGTGAGCAATTACATACACCAAAATAAAAAGAGCACAATATTGGTTATAGAAGTCATGCAAATAAATACAAAATAATTACGGACACTAAGTTGAAGAAAACAAGGTTCACGTACAACAACCACAAAAACAATCAACTAAAACAAACAAATTCACAGATTTAGTTAAAAGAACATTAAGAATACATGACAAACATGACAAGATCGTTAGACAAGCACATCATTTCTGATTTAAGACTATACCTTTTGGAGAGGGAAGTTTCTCTGGGACAACCTCTGCAGTTATCTTCTCCTCCACTGGCTTTTTGGCTTCAGGTACTTGGAAATATCATCACAGTAAGTACAAGTTATCACTGAGTTAATGTGCAGGGACAAATATAATTAATCGTATAATGTAATTTACAGTAGTGGACATTGGTTACTTTACACAGACAAACAGTCATGCAAAAGTAGAATATTTATAGTAAAAGCCCTTCTTTTCAAATTGAGTTTTTTTTCAACAAGAGAGACATACTTGGGTAAGTTATCAACATGTACACACATCAACCAGATCAACACAAAATATCATTTAGAAATGCAGATATTTAGATACCTTTATGTGGTACTGCTGCCTCAGCTGGTTTAGCCTTCTCCTCGGGTTTCTTGTGCACTTCAGAAACTTTAAAGACACTCATTGTGTTAGCCAATGTAGCAAAGCAGTATCTACTGTGGACATCCATGCATTCGCATGTAAGGTACTTGCCAAAGAAGCACATATATTATGGAAGACAATACAGACAAACAGATAAGCCACTATGCGTGATCAACTTAAGAGCAAAGAATCAAATATCATAAATACTGAAAGTACAAACCAAGTTAAACTAAGCAAGACATGGAAAGAAACTGAGCATGACATGGCAGGGAAAACCTTTGACACGGTTAAAAGAAACAGAGTTTCATAAATGACACATGAACAAAGATCATGAACTTATTTTGCCAAAACATTGCCGACTGTGTACATCTCATTAAAAAAGAAGCTGTTAAAGAGTTTACCAACTGACACATGAACAAGACTATGAACATGTTTGCCAACTTTGCCATAACATTGCTGTAAGCCAAGACAGACAAACGTTGTTCTTTTAATACCTTTTTGTGGCATTTCCTCCCTCATTCCAACCTTCTTACTCTGGACGGACTCCTCCTCAACAGGTATTCTCGGGGCTGATAAGACAATGACAATATATTAGTATAATTGTTCAACAAGGCACGTTAGCTAAGGATAGAGGTTTATGGTTACAACACACAAATATAGACACAGAAATGAAATAACTCCTGTGGGACAACAAAGGAGAGAGAAAGACGTGGGATTTGTGACCGTGTTCCGCACACACAAACACACGCTAGCACACTATGGTACGATCACACATACAAAGAGTAGCCCATACATTCTGTTTCAAGATTTTTTAAAAGAGTGACTCAAACATACAGACAGACAAGGATGCTTTTAAGCACCACACATGTTAATACCAATGTGGCTCAAGGTGGAACGTTAAAGATGAACCGTTTGGTCACTTGAGTTAGCTGCTAACAGACATAAACAGCAATGGTAACATCTATTCTAAGGGATACCTGTGGTTGTAGAGATTTTCTGCACTACTGTCTCTTCTGTCCAGCTTTCATACTCTAATAAAGAGTAACAATGAAAAAAAAATGGTTTAGATGAGCAGTGGGAAATGCTGGAATATTGGTTAGGTCGTGTTACAATACTGAATAATCTTTTTAGGTGTACCAACTTGTCTGAACATGTTCAAATGAAATTGGTTAAATTGATCTTGGTTATTATTGACTGAAGTGTTAGGTCATGTTACTAAGTTGTACAAACATGTACAGATGTAGGATCTTAATTTGCCAGTTTGCTACAGGCAGAAAATAATTGTGCAGCAACAAGAAATGTGAATTATTATGTGGATTATAATTAATGGCCAATTTTGTTGGGGTTGATACATTTTCGTAAGGAAAAATCAATTCTGAAATTACAAAGTGGAAATTACAAATTTCAGAAGCCTTTTTAAACCTCAAATACACTATAAGTTTTACATTTCCTGGGTAATAAACTCAGCAAAAAAAGAAAGGACCCTGTCTTTCAAAGATAATTTGTAGAAATCCAAATAACCCAGATCTTCATTGTAATTAGTTTCAACACAGTTTCCCATGCTTGTTCAATGAACCATAAACAATTAATGAACATGCACCTGTGGAACGGTTGTTAAGACACTAACAGCTTACACACGGTAGGCAATTAAGGTCAACGTTATGAAAACCTAGGACACTAAAGAGGCCTTTCTACTGACTCTGAAAAACACCAAAAGAAAGATGCATGCTGCAAGGAGACATGAGGACTGCAGATGTGGCCAGGGCAATAAATTGCAATGTCTGTACTGTGAGACGCCTAAGACAGCGCTACAGGGAGACAGGATGGACAGCTGATCATCCTTGCAGTGGCAGACCACGTGTAACAACACCTGCACATGATCGGTACAGCCGAACATCACACCTGCGGGACAGGTACAGGATGGCAACAACAACTGCCCGAGTTACACCAGGAACGCACAATCCCTCCATCAGTGCTCAGACTGTCCGCAATCGGCTGAGAGAGGCTGGACTGAGGGCTTGTAGGCCTGTTGTAAGGCAAGTTCTCACCAGACATCACCGGCAACAACGTCGCCTATGGGCACAAACCCACCATCGCTGGACCAGACTGAACTGGCAAAAAGTTATCTTCACTGACGAGTTGCAGTTTTGTCTCACCAGGGGTGATGTTCAGATTCGCGTTGATCATAGAAAGTATGAGCGTTACACCAAGGCCTATACTCTGGAGCGGGATTGATTTGGAGGTGGAGGGTCCGTCATGGTCTGGGGCGGTGTGTCACAGCATCATCGGACTGAGCATGTTGTCATTGCAGGCAATCTCAAAGCTGTGCGTTACAGGGAAGACATTCTCCTCCTTCATGTGGTACCCTTCCTGTAGGCTCCTCCTGACATGACCCTCCAGCATGACAATGCCACCAGCCATACTGCTCGTTTAGTGCATGATTTCATGCAAGACAGGAATGTCAGTGTTCTGCCATGGCCAGCCAAGAGCCCGGATCTCAATCCAATTGAGCACGTCTGGGACCTATTGGATCAGAGGGTGAGGGCTAGGGCCAGGGTCATTGCCCCCAGAAATGTCTGGGAACTTGCAGGTGGAAGAGTGGGGTAACATCTCACAACAAGAACTGGCAACTCTGGTGCAGTCCATGAGGAGGAGATGCACTGCAGTACTTAATGCAGCTGGTGGCCACACCAGATACTGACTGTTACTTTCTGTTAGTCACATGTCTGTGGAACTTGTTCGGTTTATGTCTCAGTTGTTGAATCTTGTTATGTTCATACAAATATTTACACATGTTAAGTTTGTTGAAAATAAACGCAGTTGGCAGTGAGAGGACGTTTCTTTTTTTTGCTGATTTTATGCAAAAGCATGAATAATTGTGAAAACATGGAGATAGTTAAATTGATGATGGTGATGGTTACTATTAATATGATGTAAATCTTGCACAATAATCAAACGTTTGTGAATTATTTTATGATGATTTTAGTGGTTTGATGGTGATGGAAAGACACTTAATATAAACGAATGCAAGGCCATATACCTCTCATTTCCAACTCTCTCACTTCCATCTCTTCTTCATAATAGTATTCAGAAGATTCTTTAAAAAAACATATAGATGTTGAGTTCTCATGAATTAGGTTAGTTTAGATTTATATAATTAATGCCAATCTTATGTCCCATTCTTACCTTTTAGAGTAACTGAAGATGGCATATCAGGGATTCGTATTGATGAATCAGGGACATCTAACAGATGTTGAATTTGGTTTAAATATCAAAGATACAGTATATATAAAATAAGTTACATATTTAAGATACGTTGACTAGGAATTGTGATACATTTGAGAGGTTGTGTAGCTAGAAATCAAATACTTACCATGGGGTACCCCTGCTAATTCAATTTCTGTGAAAAAGGAAGATGAAATATTAAAAACTGAATTAAGGCCACTATGAGATACAGACAGCTGGAAAACAAAAACAAATGCTAACAACTATACCAACCTTTGTCTGAAAGATAAAGCTCAGCTGTGCTTTTAGCTTCCCCTCTGGGCTCCAACCTCACAATGACCGAGTAAACGCCTAAAGGATTAGTCATGAAGATGATTTAATAATCCATTCTGATGTATTCATCTGGGTAACGAGAATAAAGAAATCCATAAAATGCTTGTTTGACGCAACTCTACACACCTTCATCTTCATTGGTTACATTGCGGATGATCATAAAGTGTCTTCTGCCTTCGCTTCTGAAGTTATACTTTGGGCACTCTCTGAGTTCCCAAGTGTCTTTGTACCATGTAACGATGGCATTGTCGAAAGACACCTCACATTCGAAGGTGGCTGCTTGGCGTTCGCCCACCACAATGTTCTGGATACGTTTGGTGAAGTGAATTTGTTCAGCTAAAACAGATAACGTGGTGATGAATTTAGTTCGATTTTAATATTTCTGGTTATTCTCATAATTCAAACTCATTGTGCAAATTCAAGTCAAATTAGACAATGGAGAATAGATATGCAGTTAGAAGTGTTCAACAGATCATGATGGGTGATTCAATAAGATGAAAGTAGAGACAAAAAGTCAAAAGACAAGAAAGAAATGAAGAAAGACAGAAATGTTGGTTTGTGGCAAAGTTCCAAGACCAACAAGTGTAAGAAAGTAGAGTTCCAGGAAGAAAAAGAGTACGTCAAATCAAAAGTGCAAAAAAAGAGAAAAAGAGTGAAAAAAAACAACATTTAAAGATTAGTGACAAAATAAGTGATGAAGAAAAAAAGAGGTTAGTTTGGGGTGATCTTCTCCACTCTACAACATGATGGGAGATGCAACAGCAACCAATTATTATGTGGTTTAATCTATACACACCTTCAACCCATAGATCTGCAGTTGATTCAAGGTTGTCATATCTGCAGGCATAGCGTCCGTGGTCTTCTGGTTGGAGGTCTTTAATCGACAGCCTCTGAATCTTGTTGACCACCTCATGTGAGTATCTGCCCTTCATTTCTAAAAGCTTTCCATTCTTAAACCACTGTGTTTTGACATTAGGGATAGAAAACTGGCAAGACAGTGTACATGTTTGCCCCTCCTTACACACAACTTCCTCCAGATGTTTCTCAACCTCAGGCTCTGTAAAGACACAACGAACAAATATGCATGTCGGTCAGTATTTACAGATACAGTATAAAGGACTGAATAAACAAATGCAGAACCATAGATACCCACCGATAACAGTCAGTTTGGCACTGGAGATATGTGGGCCACATACAACACGGTAGTTGCCCTGGTCTTTGATTTGACACTGCTTGATCTTCAGAATGTGACTGTCACCAACAATGTTGATTTCGTATTTTTCATTGTTGTCAAGCTTCTGAGTTCCCTTGTACCAGGACAGGGTGATCTCTGGAAAGTTGATCTTGATGTCACACTCAAAGGTGGCAACCTTGTTGGTGACTGTAGATTGATCTGTTATGTCCTTATTCACAGTGACAGGCTGCAAACAAATAAAGAAGACATATGTGCTTAGACATTCATGTAAATAAATATGCATATAATATATGATAATTACTGCTGTTGTCATTGTCAGACATTTCATTGTGGTAGCTAATGAGGAACCTACCTCAGTACGTTCCATTCTCTTTTGCAAATCAGCCACAAGAGCAGCCAAATCCTCGTCCGATTCTCTCTCTCTCTCCAGTTCCTAAATCACATCAAAACACAAAGCAGAACTAGTTATTGTGTGGCCATTATTTCTTTAAAAAAGCAACAACATTCTGTATTGTATGACTAATATTAAGTAAATTAAACTGTTGTGTTTTGAAGAAAAGACTAAGCCATTAAATTCAATTGAATACAACTTTATGTTAAATGAATTTACCGGTCTTCCACTTTCTTCTGCTTTCTCCCTCTTCAGCTGCTCAATGGCCTGAAGAAGTCCACGGTAGTCAGTAATTCCATACATGCGGGCATATTTCTCATACTCCTTAGGGTCCACATTTCTGAGCAACTCTACAATGTCAATGTCTTTCTCTTCCTGGGGACTCTTCTGCTTAGATGGAGTCCTGTGGAGGAAGAAAAATAGAAGAGGAAGGCATGGCAAATATTATTTGTACAGTTTCTTGTGGAATGTGAAAGGTAGAGACATAATTGTCAAAGAGAGATTCACTTACTTCTTCAGTTTTGCTCTGAAGTCTCCCTCAACTCCGACAACCTCTTTCCTTTCCTCAACATGCATGTCGGTGTTGCATTCTATTTCTCCAGCTTTGTTAGTTGCAACACATCTGTACTGTCCGGAGTCAGACTTTGTTATTTCTCTGATCTCTAACTTGGCATCTGGGCCTTTCTGCTCAATAGTGATGCGACCACCATGAGTGATCTGCCTCCACTTGCCCTTCATCCATTTCACGTTAGGAATGGGATCACCTCCAACCTTAGCGATGAACGTTGCAGTGCCCTCTGTAAATGAACGCAACATATTGAAGACATCATTTACTATGGGAATGTTAGATTGTCCAATGTTTAAACAATGTGGGTTGTCAATTGAATAATAATTATATGCTTCTAAATCTCTTTTCATCACACTTACTCTCGGCTACATGGCAAGGCTTGGGCTCCTCGACGAAGAACAAGTTGTCCAGTTTCTTTACTGGTGCTGCTGTTGATTCCTCTTCAGCGGGTTTAGGTGCTGCTTTGGATTTCTCTGCAATAAAGCATAATTCAAGAAGTCTGTTATAAAAACCATTATCATTCATTCATGACAGCTGATTCCACAAGTTATTGGATATGACTTGAATCAAAATATGGTCCAGAAGATGTACCTTTGATTGTCACTTTGGCCTTGCAGAATTCACTACCAGCTTCATTGGTAGCCTTGCAGAGGTAGTCCCCTGCATCATTCTTTGATACGCGCATGACCTCCAAAGAGGCAACGTCATCGGCAAAAATGATTTTAGTGCTGGAAGTGTTTTTCAAGTCTTTTCTGTCCTTCATCCACTGAATCTTCATAGGAGGGGATCCATGGACATGACAGCTAAGATGCAGGTTCTCTCCCTCGGTCAGCGTGGCAGGTTTGAGAGTGGGGTCAAATGTAGGGGGCTTCTTGTGTTCTGGGAAAATAGGGAAGAGTCATGGAAAAACATACATGGGACACATAGTAGAGATGTATACAACAATTATGTACATCTTGTTTTCTATGGAGAAACACAACAAAATATTATTAATATTATTATTAATATAGTAATATTAATATGGACCTACCAGTTATGGTAACTGTCACTTCGCAAGAGGCAGTGCCAGCTTCATTAGTGGCTTTGCAGGTATACCTGCCACAGTCTGAGACTTCGGAGCTCTTGATACACAACACAGCCACATTGCTCTTGAAGGACATGTCATAGTGATCAGAGCTGTGCTTTTCAATGTCATCTTTGTACCAATTGATGGTCATGGGCTGAGAACCAGACAAACGTGCCTCAATTTTCACCATCTTGCCCTCTGTATCCTCAAGGGTCTCTGTGGGCTTTTTGGTGAAGGTAGGTGGAATTTTGCGCTCTGAAAATAAATACAAAAGAATGAATGGTTTCTGAAACAAGATTGCAGTGGTCATGTTAGGTGTCACGTAAGCAAACAAAGTACTATACCAAAAATGTCTCTCAAGAAACTAAAATGTCTCTCAAGGACTAAAATTGGGTGCCAGTGGGCCAAATACCTTTGACAGTAATTTCAGTGGAACAAGAGTCCTTTCCAATGTCATTAGTGGCATGGCAAAAGTAGCGGCCAGAGTCTGATTTAGCTGCTTTCAATATAGTGAGGTGTGGGTTGTTATCCACGCAGGACATCTTGTAATTTCCTCCTGATCGAATATCTTTGTGATCCTTTGACCAAGTGACTTTTATTGGCAAAGATCCAGTCATGTGGCATTCCAATTCCACACTATCACCCACTGAAATGTCCACCATGGGTGCCAGCTTTTTATCAAAGACAGGGGGATATCTTGGCTCTAAAAGTTCAATGATGGGAAAGAGGTGGAACATACAGCATACTTTGAAATGAAAGCATTGACATTGTACAATATGACATGGTACTAATACAGAACGTGCACTGTCTCTCAGTCAGCAAGCAAAAAACTACTTCTTTGAAGAAAAACCGACCGACCTTGAAGAGTGAGTTTGGCTCTGCAGGATGCAGTCCCAACGCTGTTGGTAGCAACACAAGTGTATTCCCCAGAGTGTCTCATTTCACCTCTGGTTATTTTTAGGGCAGCAGTGTTATCATCATAACTCATGGTATAGTCGGTGGATTTCAGAGTTTCACCGTCTTTAAACCAAGAGACCTCAATGGGCGAGGAGCCTGCCACGCGGCACTCAAATTTGACTTCCATTCCTTCTGTCTGTTGAAGACTGGTTATTTTCTTGGGGAAGGTAGGTGGCGTTTTTGCCTCTGAAAATAGGATAGTTCAGCAAACAATATAATACTAATCGTTAATTTCAGAAACAATGATGCAGAGTCAAAACGGAATATCTCCAGATTAAAAAGAGAACATTCCTAAATAAAAGATGGCGGGCATCACCTTGGACAGAGAGGCGGCAAGTGGATGAGGCTGTTCCTATGTTGTTTTCTGCTTTGCATGTGTATTCACCAATATCAGCCTTGGTTGCTTTGCTCAGTTTCAAGCAAGCAATTCCTTTGGAATATTCTATTTTGCAAGTGGGGCTGGACCTCACTTTTCCGTCAGCCTTAAACCAAGCCACCTTTATTTCAGGGGTTCCGCCCACATGGCATTTCAAACAAACTGCATCGCCAGCAGTCACTTCCATTGGCTCCAAATTCTCAATGAAATAAGGTGGTTCTAAAGTGACAGATATAAACCATTAAATCAGAAACATGCACATCAGATATATACAGTATAGGACAATCCCAATACATTACCAGATCAACTTAGGTAAACTAACCTAAGATGGACACTTGTGCTTTGCAGTTATCCTTTCCAGCATCATTGGAAACTTCACAAGCGTATTCCCCACTTGCTTCCTTATCATCAGTGTTTAAACACTCCAGGATGCAGGAGGTCTCAGTGGTAGTGACATTGTGCTTATAAGAAGAATAAAGCTGTTTTCCGTCCTTATACCAGGCGACAAATATCTTTGGGGTTCCAGAGTATGTGCACTCAAGTACCAATGATTTACCCTTTTCAACAGAATGGTCCTTCAGCTTCTTAACAAAGCACGCAGGTTCTGAGTTAAATCATATAGAAGTTTGTTAGTCCACATACTGATTAATTTTGTAATTTTGATTTAATTCTGTTGATAAAATCTGTAATAATACATTTAAAAATTATAGTATTGACCAACCTTTCACAGACAGGTTAACTGGGCAACTTTCCTTCCCAGCATCATTAATAATCTGGCATGTATACTCTCCAGCATGGGATTTGTCAATTTTGAATAGCTCCATTGTAGCTGTACTGTCCCGGAGAGCAATTTCATAGCCTTTTCCAGACAAAATTTCCTTGGTGCCTCTGAACCACTTCAGTTTCAGTGGGGCACTTCCTTTGACAATTGCTGAGAACAAAACATTTGTGCCAGGCATTGCTTCCAATGGCTGAGGTGGCATCACGAAAGAAGGAGGTTCTAAATACAAAAAAGACATACTTTTAGTTTGCCGACATCTAACATTAAATCAGTCACTTCACAAAGCAATAGTCATTATGAAGGCCAAACGTGTACTGTAGATTCAAACCTCCTATTTACTGACCTTTCACAATGAAAGAGGCACTGGTCTCATTGGTTCCTGCCTTGTTTACAGCTTTGCATTTATACACTCCAGAGTCTGACAACTTAAGAGTGGGCACTTTGAGCATGCAGGTGTTGTCACTGAATGTAATCTCATAGTTTGGTCCAGTTTTGATCTCCTCTCCATCATGGTACCAGGTAATGGTGAAAGGTGCGGAACCAGAGACTTTGCAGTCCATTTCACCAGCTTTTCCAACAATAGGTTGATAATCCTTCAATTTCCTTGTAAATGTTGGAGGTATAGTTTTATCTGTTATAGAAGGACATGGTTAGTAACCAGTGCATTAGGAAGAACACTAGGCATTTAGGCAAATGTAATACTATACTGTGTATATGAAGTGGCCACCAACCTAGTACAGTGAGGTTTAATTTGGTGAGATCACTGCCAACCTCATTTTTGACCTCAAATGTATATTCTCCTGTGTCAACTTTTTCTGCAGACAAAACTTTTAAGCTGGAGATCATCTTTGAGAATGAGATTTTGTACTTCTGTCCAGAGGAGAGTTCGACTCCATCCTTAAACCATTTTGGTTTCAGCTCTGGTGTCCCCGACACTTTGACTTCTAGAGCTGCAATATCACCTGCAGTCACACTGAAAGACTCTGGTCTCTCTACAACTTTAGCTGGTTCTGAAAAGAACATGAAAAGAGGTGTGCTTACAGAAACGGAATCATTTTAAAAAGCAATGACTGGGGGG
Organism: Oncorhynchus gorbuscha; assembly: GCF_021184085.1. Lineage (NCBI taxonomy): Eukaryota > Metazoa > Chordata > Actinopteri > Salmoniformes > Salmonidae > Oncorhynchus > Oncorhynchus gorbuscha. The sequence goes on from NC_060181.1 coordinate 72,320,007, forward strand.
GAAACTAAGCGAATTAAGAAAGAAAATTGAATTGTACAAACCTAATACAGTCAAGTTAGCAAAACATTCCACAACTCCAGCATCATTTCTGAGTTGGCAGGTGTATTTGCCCATTGCCAGTAAATCTGCTTTAAAGACTTTAAGAGTGACCTGGTTGTTGTCAAAGGTAATTTTCCGGTTGTCACCATCTCTGAGAATGTGATCCTTATCCTGTACCCAAGACGCGGTCATTGGCTGAGAGCCTTTGACATTGGCCGTCAGGGTGACTTCTTCACCCAATATACATGTCATATTCGACAATTTCTTCACAAACGTTGGTGGTTCTGAGAGAGGACAAACATGGTGAGGAGAAAAAAAACATAATGAGGGAGTAGTTCATGGTTAAAAGCTGGAACATCAATTATCGAAAGAAAAAAAAAAAAAAAACCACAGATGATGCAATTCTACTAACCTCTGAGTTGAATTGTAGCACGGCATGTTTCATATCCTACACTGTTTGTTGCCTTGCACTCATACTCTCCAACATCTGAGGCTTCCAATCCAATTATATGAAGAGTGGCAGAGGTACCCTCATTCACCATCTTATATTTCCTACTTTCTTTTAGTGGTGTTTTATCTTTGGACCAGGTAATCTCAAAGGGTGCAGTGCCAATTATCTCACAGTGTAGGCTAGCATCCTTTCCTTTCATTCCTTCAATTGGCTGAGGTACTTTGAGGAAAGATGGTGGGTCTACAAAACATTGAGAATCGTTAAGAAGCAGCTCTCTTTGTTACATGCAGCAAAGCCTCAAATTCATACTGACGTAATACCACCAACAGACACTATACTAATGTTAGATTATTATGGAATATATCATGTAATATGGAAAATATCAAAACCCAATGTCATTGATCACTGGCTAACCTTTGACTGTAAGGGTTGTGCTGCAGCTTATGCTTCCAGCTTCGTTGGTTGCTTCACAAGTGTAGACTCCATTGTCTTCAAATCTTGTGGTGTGCAGCTCAAGTACTGCCATTGAGTCAACAAATGAGGTTCTATAGTTGTCACCTTCTGTGATCTTAGTGTCATTTTTGAACCATTGCATTCGCAGAGAGGGCGCACCCGTAACTTTGCATTCAAGACGGAGTGGCTCGCACTTCTTCACAAACTTTGTGACTGGCAATTTCAGCACAAATTCAGGAGGTTCTGCAAAGCCAAAATATAGCAAAATTAGGTTATTGAAGCACATGCAACTTGACAAAGTGAAATAATATGAGGCTAGGAATGAACTGCAAAAAGAGGTGATTTGATGACTTGATGGATCTGTTAAGGATTAAAGCCAATATGAATTTGAAAAGGGAAATGGGAAGCATGATACATGGTGGACAAACAGTTGTTGATGTGATGGAGGTGTTGGTGAAGGTGCTGTGAACTGCTGAAGGAACTGTGAAAAGGAGGTGCTGGAGGAGCTGTGAAAATGCAAAACAATTGAGCACAGATAAAAGCATTCGAGGACAGACGGAACGATGGAAGCCAATCGAGGAAAGATGGAAGCCAAGGCAAGAGTTTAAATAAGAGCAGGGTTCCAACCTTTTACTGTTAAATTGGCACTACATCTTTCAGTGCCGGCATCATTGCTAACTTGACAAGAGTAAACTCCACTCTGCAAAACTCCAACTGAGTAAAGATCTAAGAAGCAAGATAATCCTTCCAGTCCGGTAAAACATGATGGTCCAGTGATCAATTCAGTGTCATCCTTGAACCATTTCACTGCGAAAGGAGGTGTTCCTTTAAACGTGCTCTTAAATCGCACGTTGGAGTTAGGAAGGGCTGCCTGGGGCTCAGGCAGCAGCACAAAGCTTGGCGGCTCTAAAGATGCATTTGAAAAGAAACAATAGCAACCAAGTTACTCAGCTGGCCTGACCGTTTCACGAGAGAAAAATATGAATTTGATATAAATGTTATAAATTCTGACCTTTCACCCTTAGTGCCCCACTACATTCAACGCTTCCTGCTGTATTTGTTAGTTTGCAAGAGTAAGTGCCGGCATCAACTCTCTCTAACTGTTCGATTTCCAAAGACACAGAATTGTCTTGACGAACAAGTTTATATTTTCCACCAACGGAAATGTTGTTTCCATCTTTCTGCCATTCCACAGTAATGGGAAGGGATCCAGATATTTTGCAGCCAATTTGAACAAATGTTCCCAATATTTCCTGTATTTCACTCATTGGTTTGGTGAAGCTTGGGGGAATAGTTTGTTCTGTTTTCACAAGAGCAACAACAAAACAGTCAAAACCATATGCATTATATATCATGTAATAACCAGTATACTACCACACTAATTTGTTTCAATACAAGATTTTGCACTGACCTAGTACAATCAACTTGACTTTGCAACTGCAGGTATCAATGTGGTTTGAGACCTCAAATTGATAGTTGCCTGCATCCTCCTTTTGTGTAGTCTGAATTTTAAGGCTACTAAGGTTGTTCTCAAAGCTAAGTTTGTGCTGTGGGCTTGACTTGAGCTCTTTGCCATCCTTGGTCCACTTCACTTTGAGCTCCGGACTGCCTGCCACTTTGCACTCTAAACTGACTGGATCCCCAATAGTTACTTTCATCACTTCTGGTTTCTCTGTAATCTGAGGTGGTTCTAAAATGCATAGAAATATCAATTTTTCAAAGACAGATCTGACCAAAATTAAAACAAATATCTAGCTAGCATACTAAAAGAAAAGACAAACCTTGCACCATGAGTGTTGCAAAGCACTTGTCCTGTCCAGCATCATTTGCCACCTGGCAGGTATATTTCCCACTGTGATGGGCCTCACAGACTGGAATCCTTAGAGTTGCCACATTATTCTCAAATGTCCGTTCAATTTTAGGATCTTCCAAGATCCAGTTCTCATTTCTTTGCCATTGCACAGACAGAGATGGTGACCCAGTGACAACACACTGAAATTCAGCCGATTTGCCCAAAACAGTGGCTACATTTTCAATTTTCTTCACAAATGATGGTCGATCTAACATCAAACCAAGGAACAATTATTAGTTATTTAAAGTAAGAATGTGTTGTCATCATGGAAGTTACGTAATCTATCACAAGAGTATATGTTTTAAGTAACTAACCTTTTATACGAAGTGTAGTTCTACAAGAACAACTTCCAACCTCATTTGAGACGGTACACTGGTATTCACCAACATCTACACCATCACATTTCTGTATCTCAAGATTCAGAATGTCCTGTACTTGTGAGAAACTGTGCTTTGTGCTGGATTTAATTTCCTTTAAATCCTTATGCCACATGACCTCAAACGGACCTGTGCCAATGACTTGGCACTCTAAAGAGGCATTTGAGCCCTTCACAATATCCGCAGCTGATAACTGTTTAACAAAGGATGGTGGCTCTGAGGTAGAGAAAACAGACAATTAACTCAATGAAGTCTGAATCATATAAAAGTTTGAAAATATAAAATTATTCCTAAAAAGACTAAACCAACCTTTCACTTTCAATTCCATATTGCAGCTTTCACTGCCGGCTTCATTACGGGCTTCACAATAGTATATTCCACTGTCCTTAGTATCAGCACCACAAATATCTAGGGTTACTATGTTGTTATCAAAGATCATCTTGTATTTGTCACTAGGACTTATCTCGTTCCCATCTCTGAACCAGTATATATCAATCTCTGGAGTTCCAGTCACCTGGCATTCAAATGTTTTACTTTGCCCAGGTTTCACCACAGACACACCGTCAGGTTTTCGTGTGAACTTTGGAGGCTCTATATAAAATAAAGTAAACATAATAAGTATAGTAGAGGTCCAATTCAGGTAAAGAAGGTAAAGAATAACAGACAATAAGAACCTTTGACAAAGAGCATTGCTTGGCAAGCATCAGAGCCCACGTCATTATTAATTTCGCAGATATAGTCTCCAGAGTCTAATGCTTTGGCAAAGAACAGCTCCAGCGATGTAGAGGTGTTGTCTTTAGCCACGGAGCAATCAGAGCCGGATGAGATCTCCTTCTTGTCTTTAAACCATTTAATGGTCAAGGGTGGCGTGCCAGACAAAAGGACATTAAATTGAACCTTTGATCCAGGCAAAACATCCATTGATTCAGGCCTTTCTAAAACCAATGGTGGTTCTGTTGAGAAAATGGGGAATGCATGTTTCAAGTTAAAAGTCAAAACATTTCTGAAGCCAAAGAGAGCCAAAGATACAGAAATATAGAAGACAAAAAATGGTTATCCAAACCTTTTACAATTAAGGCCCCAGAACACTGGTCCTTGCCTGCCTTATTAGTAGCAATGCAGGTATAACTACCACTGTCTGCACTGTCAAGACGACTTATTTCCAGAAAAGCTGTGTTTTCAAAGAATGTGCATTTGTGCTTATCATCCGTCTTGATCTCTTTCTCATCTTTGTACCAGAGTACAGATATGGGCAGAGAGCCAGACAAAAGGCACTCCAAGTGGGCAAATGATCCTTTGATACTCTCTGTTTTCTTCAGTTTCCTTGTGAAAGATGGTTTTATGATTTGATCTAGCATAGATTAAAAAAAAGAAAGTAATGAGAATGCTGTCAAAACAGGAATACCTGTAAAAAATGCCACAAAAATTTTAAAAATATGTATAAATGAGCTGACCTAGAACAGAAACTGTAGCTTCACAGGTACTGCTTCCAACGTCATTGGAAACCTCAAAGTTGTAATCTCCACTGTCGCTTTTTTCTGTACGTAGAATGTTTAGTACAGAGCTCTTATCTGTGCTCTGTACTTTGTATCTATGACCTGATGTCAGCTCTCTTCCATCCTTCAGCCATTTGACTTTGAGCACCCTGGTTCCTGAGAACCGGCACTGAAGTGTAGCGGGATCCCCCATTGTAACACTGACAGATTTAGCCTGTTCAGTGATATTTGCTGGTTCTGTGATAAACATAACATTCAACAATGAATTTTTAACATCAGAATATAAAATCCAAACACAAGTAGCAATTTGAAAAATGTCCTGATAAACATCAACCAACCTTTGACTACCAATAACGCAGAGCATTTCTGATTGCCAGCTTCATTTTTGGCCTGACAAGTATATTTCCCAGCATGTTTGGTTTGAATATTTGAAATACGCAGCAGTGCGGTCCTGTCTTCAAAGGACATCTGTGCATGCTCACCATCTTTGACCTCATGGTCATCCTTCAGCCATGACACAGTCATAGGTAGTGATCCTTTCAGAGTACACTGCATAGAAATCTCACTGCCAACTAGGGAATTCACATTCTCTATCTTTTTCACAAACGATGGCGGTTCTAAAGGTGGAAAAGCATACAACCTTTCAACTGAAAGTCTACAGAAATGAACAGATACATATATTTAAAATGAAGGTTTTCACACCAACCTTTCAGTGTCATCTCACAATCACAAGATGACTTCCCAACTTCATTTTCTACTGTACACTGATATTTTCCAGCATCTCCGGCTTCAATTGCCAGGATCTGGAGGGTAACTATGTCATCCTTTATGACTATCTTATGTCTTTTATCATTTCTGATCGCCTTTGTGTTTTTGTAAAATGATACGTTGAATGGAGCAGAGCCTGCGAGCTTTCCTTCCAGCATAATATCAGATCCTTTGATAACTTCTTTGGATTCAAAGGTCCTTGTAAATATTGGAGGTTCTAAAAGAAGATGGCAAGCAAGTCAGAATACAATCAACAAAAATCTAAATGGATTAAAAACTCAGTAAGCGGAATACTCAACACACCTTTAACTGTAACTGTGCTGCCGCTGTGGTCACTACCAGCATCACTTGATGCCACACAAACATAATTTCCACTATCATCAACAGAGCAGTTGTCAAACTCCAATGAGGCAACTGAATTGGTGACAGCCATTTTGTATTTCTCCTTTTGTGTTATCTCAATCTCATTCTTGAACCACTTAAAACTGATCTCAGGGGTGCCAGTTGCTTTACACTCCAGCTTTACAGCACTTCCTTCCACTGCTAGTTTCGTAGACTCAAGCTTCACCACAAACATTGGAGGTTCTAAAAAAGAGTTTGACATTGATTATCAGTCAAGGAAACAAACATTGACGCAAGAACAGAAAAACAACAAATGCACATTGAGCAGGGTATGTGTAAGACGGTCACCTTTCACAAACAAGACAGCAGTGCACGCCATCTTTCCAGCGTCATTGGCCACTTGGCATGTGTAGTTAGCTGAGTCACTGGGTTTTACTGAGTGAAGTTCCAAAAAACTTAAGGAGGTCTCCTTCTTGATAAAAAATGTGCCTCCACTTGATATCTCCTTGTCGTCTCTGAACCACTTGATCATAAGAGGAGCTGTTCCAGTGAAAGCACACTTCAAGACAACAGTAGATCCTGGTATGACATCTTGGTTGTCAGGTTTCAATGTGAAGACTGGAGGTTCTAAAATTAATTAAAAGGACAAAATATTTATTTTTCATCATCATATTACCCCAAGAAAACGCCATAGGCCTACTTCAATTAGAAGTAAAAACATAGGGCTAAAGAATTACTTAAACTTTATAAACCTTTGACATATAAGGTTCCACTGCTTTCTTCAGATCCAGCCGAATTTGTTGCCCGGCATGTGTACACTCCAGCATCAACCTTTTCCAATTTAGTAATTTTCAGTGCAGCTGAGTTGTCTTTGATTTCAGGTAAATATCTATCTCCGAATGTAATTTCTTTATCGTCTTTGAACCAAGACAGAGTCATAGGCTGGGATCCAGATACTTTGCAATCCATTGAAATATCGTTACCCATAATTCCATCAAGTCTTTTCAGAGACCTTGTAAAAGAGGGTGGTATGATACGATCTGTTTTGGAAAGAAAAAGTTAAGTCATACTGTACATTGCAAGTTCAAATATATGTCATGAAAACAAACTTTTAAAAGTAGAGAAGAAGAAAAGCTAACCCAGCACAGTAATAGAGCATGAGCACCGGTCCTTTCCAACACGGTTGGACACTTCCATTGTGTATTCGGAAGAGTCTACTTTTTCAGACGCAAGAATCTTTAAGATAGCAATATTATCTTTCAGAGTTATTTTATATTTTCGACTCCCTTTCATCTCCTTTCCATCCTGGAACCATTTCACTTTAAGTTCTGGGCTTCCAGCGATTTTGCATTCCAAGGTTGCAGATTCCCCTGAAGTCACATTGATGGATTCTGCTTTCTCTAAGATTCTAGCAGGTTCTATATTAAAGTAAAATTAATTAGATTGAGGTGTCACAAGAGTATAATGTGTTTATATGTAAAAATACATAAACATGTGTAAATGTTTAATTTAAATGTTCAACTCTAACCTTGAACTGTTAGAGTGGCTTCACATTTGTTTTGTCCAGCCTCATTCTCTGCTTGGCAAGTGTACTTGCCACCATGGTTAATGGCAACAGTTGTTATTGACAAAATAGCAATGTTGTTCTCAAATGTCATTTTGATATTTGGATCATCATCTCTCAACATTTCAGTGTCCTTTATCCATTTGACGGAAATGGGGGGTGAGCCTTTCAATGTGCCCTGCAGTTTCACAGAATCTCCCAATGTTGCTGTAATGGTTTCAATCTTCTTTGCAAATGTTGGTGGTTCTATACAAAATATATTATAAAATCAATGAACCATGTTCTTTAGAAAACATACGGTATTTAGATAAATCAATTTGAGTTATTTTAATTTATCAACAATACTAACCTTTTAGTTTGGCCAGTGCCTTAGTGGTGATTTTACCAACATCATTAGCTATGCAGCACTGATAATCCCCAATGTCTGCACTTTCAAATGAGCAGAACTCCAAACGAGCAATGGACTCCTGAGAGACGATCTTGTACTTTTTATCTGTGGTGACGACTGGTTTCTTATTCTTCAACCAGGTGATTTCAAATGGAGCTGTTCCTTTAATTTCACATTCAAGTACGGCAGGAGTTCCCTTCACTGCCTCAACCATTTGCAATTCTTTTCGAAGGGAAGGGGGCTCTAAGAGTAGAGATCATATTAAATTATACAACTACCTGTTCAATGTTTTAAATAATTGTAAGTAAAGAATGGTGACAAACCTTTTACAGATAACTCAGTGCTGCAGCTCTCACTACCAGCTTCGTTTGACACCTCACAAGTATAGTTTCCGCTGTCTAACACGTTTACATCGATTATTTCCAAAGTTGCAAGACCAGCCTTGAAAGTGATTTTATATTTATCTCCATCACTGAGCTCCTTGTCATTCAAAAACCAGGAAGCTTTGAGTTCAGCTGATCCTTTGACTGTGCACTGCATCCGAGCAGCTATGCCCTGCTTCCACATTAGTTTTGGTTCCATTTTCTTAACAAAGGTAGGGGGCTCTGAAATAAGTTTTGGATTGCAAAACAGCAAATGTGTTGTCAAACAAGAATCAATACAAAAGAGAAGAGTTCAAGAAGGAGAAAATAAGAAGACATACAGAAGCTGCATAGCGTTAGTGGCTGTTTCAAAGAGGACTCAACAGCTGTTTTTTTTTACAATTAGTTCCTAGTAAGCAGATCTGTAAGTGCACAAACGCTGTGTTAATACAGAGAATCTACTCGAAGACCTTACCTTGTACCGTCAACGTGGTAGGACAAGTTGCACTCCCAGCATCATTTGAAGCTGTACATACATATTTCCCTGAATCTTTCAGTTTTGCTTTTGTAATTTCAAGAACGACAACCTTGTCTTCAAAAGATTGTTTACAATCCATTGTTTGATGAAGCTTTTTGCCATCTTTCATCCAGGTGATGGACACTCCAGTGTCCTCATCCACTTGACCTTCGAGCCGCAGTGTGTTACCAACGGCTGAAGACACTGAGACCTCAAAGGTCTTTATGAAACTGGGTTTGTTGATAACCCTCAACTCTGAACTGCATGTAACAGTACCAACACTGTTCGATGCTTTGCAAAGGTATGTGCCCTGATCGTTCAGCTGAAGATTTTTGATTTGTAGGGAATATTTGGTCTTGTCAGATGATATTTGATAGCTTCCCCCCGGAGAGATAGCAATGTTGTCTTTGTGCCAGACAATAGTCATCGGTGAAGAGCCAGTAACTACACACTGGAAGGTTGCTTGTTTGCCCACATATAAAGTCATGTGATCAGGCTTTGTACTAAATACTGGCGGGTACATCTCTATAAAAAAGTAAATAAAGATGGGAAAAAGGCAATGGGATATGAATACTTCATTTACTTTACAAACCGGTACAATATACAAATGTTGAGACAACAATTGCACATTAAAATGTGTTGTATTGTATTCAACCTTTAAGAAAAACAGCAATATACATACAGTTGTATAAATAATGTTAAGGGAAACAGAGGACTCACCAGTCACTGTCAGTTTGGCGGCACAGGTGTCACTGCCATGTTGGTTTGTAGCCTTGCAGGTGTATTCACCACTGTCGGCTTTGGTTGGGCTCAGAAGCTCCAATGAAGATGTCAGTTGCCGACTGAGAATGTGACAATTTGCACTCTCTTTGATCGAAGTGCCAGACTTGAACCATTTGAAGTTCACATTTGGTGCCTCTTCAATTTCACATTCAAACTTGGCTTCACTGCCAACATTGATCTCCAGGGGAACAACTTTGTACCTGAAAACAGGTGGCACTATAATGTGCACAAAAAGAAAAGTAAATTAGTACACAGGTAGATAATGATGCGAAAAATGACAAGTAGACAAATGGTATACAGAGCTGGAACAGGGATGGTGGAATGCTACAGTATGGTGGGATGCATTCCAGGAGTGACTGTGAAGAAATGGTGGAATGGTTAGAGGAGGAAGAAAGAAAGTGAATTCATGATAGAGGAAGGAGGAAAGTGACATCATGAAGAATGAAACCATGATACATTTGCCCCTGAAAGCATGCAAAAATATTTCAGTGCTCAGTGGAGAATGACCAAGAATGAAATGTTATATTTCATGGGTGACGAAAATACCTGGGAATGATATAGAAGACATAAGCATGTGGGGAATGATATAGAGAAAAACTAAGGTGAATTAGTAGTGGATTGAAAGTATAGTAAATTCATGCTGCAAATTCTATCAATACATGTTTTTATTTAGTAATTAATTTGATCTAAAAAATAAATATGTATGAAATAAAGTATGAGTTTGCTGCCAATATGAAATTAAAATGTTATATTACATTATAAAAATGTAATGAATGATAGTTAGTTTATGTGTATGGTGATGAGTAACAATAAAACTATCCCCATTATCCAACCTTTCGAGACAACTGTGAGTCTTGATGATGTTGTGGTCTTTCCAGCTTCATTCACAGCCTCAAAGACATATTCTCCTTCGTGCTTCTCCTTGATAATTTTCATGATTGTAAGTGTGTATGTGTCATGTTCTTTAGAACACTTGAACTCTTTGCCAGATTTAATGATTTGTCCATTGAAAAGCCAATTAGCTTTTGTAACATACTTTACTGTCACAGTGTATGTAACCGTACAATGCTCCTCTGTGGTAATGTCCTCAAGGAAAGTTTCAATAATGGGATAATCGTTTACATTTCCTTGAGATTTAGATTTTTGGACGTCTTCTGAAATAAATTCCTCCCTGTGTTCTCTTTGGATGAGTACATCTAAAGACTGTTCAGTTGGAATGGATGTCATGGGCATATCGGTGGTGATATCAACTATACCTACATCTCTCTCATAACCTTTTACAGTCATAGTTCTAACCTCCTGTATGGCCACCTGTACTGTCTGTCCAAACTCAGCAAGTGATTCTGTAGTAACTTCCATTACTTGACCGCCCAAGTTGGATTGAGTTACTTTGGACTCTTGCACCACAATACGTTCCTCAGCTGTTGCTGTTTCATGTGTAGCCCGAGATTCTGTCTTTCGTTTAGCAGCCTGAGATTTAGGTGTTGTGAAATCAACTACACTTTCTGCTACTTTTACTGTCTCAACTACAGATGACAATATTTCTTTGGAGGATGCACTGCTAACCTTTAGTCTTTGGGGCTTGTCGATTTGCAGTGTGCCAGGTTGCTCAGATGTAAGAACATGCTGCTCGTGATAGATAATTGAGTAGAAAGCTGCCTGGAGTTCAGTCCTTAGATCTGCAGTCTTGGGGTACTGACCTTCAAAAGCAAGTGTTATTTCCATAGGGGCACCTGGTGTTGTGATAAGATAAGTGAACATCGCACGCCTAGGTTCCTTGAGTACCTTCACTTCCTGTACCTCAGTAGCCTCTAAACTTCCAACAACGTCTGCTAGTATAAGTGGCTGATCAAGAGCCACAGCAGAGTGAAGTGCATCTTTCAACTGACGTCTGATGTCCAAACTTGTTGGTTTTGGAATCTGAATAACAAATGTGAGCTCCTTTGGAAGAGTTCGACTTTCTCCAGACTCTGAAACGAAAACAGCCATTTTGTGCTGAGTTTTAAGGCTAACTTTTGTTGACTCTGATTTGGTTATTTGCTGAGACATTTCCCCAATCAATATACGCTTTTCATCCATCATTATTGACTGTCTAACAGACTGTCCTTCCTGTATCTGGATGGCAAAATCTTGCTCTGTTGCTTCTAGAAGTACACTACTCTCAGTTGCGATCGCCTTCTCCTCTATTTGTATGGGCTCAGTAGGTACTTTAGGCTCTATTTCGGATTTGCATGTAAATGTGTCAACAGCTGTCAAACTCTCAGTATGTCCCTCCTCTAACGCTTGACTGTCTGCCACACTTGTAACTTGCATGATGTTCCAACGATCTTCTTTTTGTATTAATGCACGCTGCTGTTTGGCATCACTAGTAAATGGTGTTTCTTTGGATATCTGCATGGGCTTTGATGTGACCTGAAGAATGTTCTGTGGTCTGGGTTCTGTTCTAAGCTTTGACTGAACTCCTGTCACAGACACATCAAGATCTTTGGAATAATCTGCGCTAAGCCCCCTTTTTTCCTCTGAGGATGCTGCGTGTTTTCTGGCTTTCTCCTGCTTCTGTGTTGCTGTCTGTTGGGCTGGCTTTTCAATGGTAATAATTCCCTCTTTGGTTAAGGCACCTCCCGGATGAACTGACTGAAGATGTAGTGGGGTAGGGGCTTGTTTTTGGGGCTGAATGGTCATTGTGTCTCTCTTGGCCTCAAACTCAGTCGTATCTTCGCAAGTGACAGATATCCGTTCATCGTGGGTTACGGTATGTAAAAGAGTAGGGCTTTTCCTGGCACCTGCTTGTTCTACAGCTGGTTTCTCACAAGTAAATGGTTCCTCAGATGGTAGGATATCCTGATCTCTAATTATCTGCAAATGCAGTACCTGTTCACCTTCTACCTGAGAAAATAATGAGGTAGCACTTTCTAAACTCTTCACTTGTTTTGTGTGTTCAGCTTGTAAGATCTGCTTTTCCTCAGCTGTCAGTGCAGATTTCATAATGTAATCTTTACGAAGGAGAGCCTTTTCTGCCTCTGGCCTCTGCATGGTAAATTTAGTCTCTTTTGATAAGGTTTGTTTTGTCTCAGAAACTGAGGCTAGGATTGGTTTGAGTGATTCTTTTGTTACTGAAGATTGTAGAGCAGAGTCAGAAGATGGCACATCTGTGGTATGGCCCTCAGGAATCATCTGTTTTTCAGTTGACATAGCGGAATACAATATCTTAATGCCTTCTTTGACTTTGTAACTTTTTTCCTCCTGTGGCTTGGGAATTTCATGCGATCGTTCTTTTAAAATTGACAGTTGGGATTCAACAAGATGACTACTGACAAGATGTTTTGGCTCGGAGGTTGGCTTTACTTTATCTGTCTTCCTTTCACCTGACATCTCCGTGCTTACACTCGCCAAGGTGGTTATCTCCTCGGAAGTGGCAGACATGAATTGTGAACGCTTCTCTTTTGAAGACTGCAGCTCTATGACCACTGGGCTTTGGATACGGTCACAGTGCTGCTCTGTGAGCTGTGGGCTATCCTGAACAGCAGATGTATGAAAGGGAGCCGTACGGTGTTGTTTCGTAGAAACTACTGAAACTTCAGGTGGACGAGTGACACCCACAGACACTCTCTCTTGTACCTCATGTGACTGCAGAACTGCAGCCTGGTGGGTGACCCTTTCTCTTTGGACCGTAGCTGCTGACATATCCAACTCTCTAAGGGTTTGTACTTGCTCACTGGAAACAACCTGGCTGTCCTCGGTGCCAATGGTGTACACCATCTGATGTCCTGCTTGATCTCTGGCCCTGATCTCTCCGAGAAGGTTGACCTCGTACAAGCGGGTCTCTGTAGCTTGTTCAGCAGTCATGGATACTTTATAACCTTTTTGAACAACCATGGGTTCCTTACGCTGAGATACAGAGATAGGCTCTTTGAAAACAATTAGGTCAGCACTACAAGAGGCCTCACCAGATGGGTTGGAAGCCTTACATGTATAGAGACCACTGTCCTGCTGTTGAATGCCCTTCATGTTGATGAAGCCAGAGCCATCTGGGTTGTTCATTATAATGCAGTACTTACCAGGCTGAATTTGATGAGCACTTTTATACCACTGTACATCTGGTATTGGATCACCAGTTACTTTATATTTAAAGTAAGCCTCACCTCCCTCTTGGCATTTTATAGGTTTGATTTGGCTAGTGAAATTTGGAGGTTGGACAGTGGCTTTGAACATTTTTTCCACCCATTGCTCAGCTGTAGTTGAAGCTCTCTTACTTACCTCCAGGTAAGTAGTACAGGTTGTCTGGCCAAATCTATTGCTAGCTGTACAAGTGTACTCGCCTTTATACTCTGTTTTTACCTCAGATATTATTAAGGTATACTCATCTTTTTCTTGAACCAATTTGTAAATTGATGAAGAAGTAATGACTTTCCCATTATGAAACCACTGAACAGTAGGCTTTGGAAGGCCAGATACTGTGATAGTAAATCTTGCTGACTCTCCAACATTGACAGCTGCTGGTGAGAGTTGGGTCAAAAATATAGGCTTTTCTTTTTTATCCTCTAAAGTACTAGAATAGTATTTAGACTCTGGCTGGAGTTCAAGTGTTTTGGATGTTTGAGGTAACTGAAGGCCAGTGGTGTAGGATTCTTGTTCTTCTTCCACTGTCGTCACAGTCGACCTAGAATATTCTGTGTAAAAAATAATTTGTAAGATTGAGATAAAATGTCCATTAAAGACAGGGTTATGTTGGTCAACTGTGTGTCCGCTGCAAAAGCTTAAAGGTTGACATAAACATTAGTTTACATAAAAAAACACCATACAATAAATACATCAGTATATAACTATTTTATTTATACATAAATAAACACTTTTAGAGACAAACTGAAGTGATTTCTGTACAAACAACTCATGAATTTGAATTACTCCCATTTCCAAATGAATACTCTGTCATACTTTTTTGAGATCAGTCAAATTGGTAAATATTTTATAAGCCCCAAATATACAGTATTCATTAAGAATACAATTGCCTCAAACATACAGTGAAACACATATTTACAGCATATATAATGTATATAATGAACATATCCTTTTTAAAAATGTAATTTTACAGCCAACCCCAAGGCTTTATTTTGAATGGATGTACTTTGCCACTGTAGACCTAATGAAAAAATAAACTCTACAATAGTACATTCAATATTAGATTACAATTGTGTTAGATATTGCATGTTTTTGTATACAATATATATATTTTTTAAATCATTAACCAAAATAACCAAAATATTATCAGAAACTCATTCACAAAGAAAATGTTTAAATTCTGCACATCACTTATTGTACAGCATCATGTTAAGATGGAACTATCATGGTTGCATTGATAATTGATAATTTTACATTCACTTCTTAAAGCTGGAACCCTTAATGGTGAAACTGCCACATCCGTTTGGGATATTACAACAACAACGTTACTGAAAACAACGCCCACTGTTTTTCCTGACATCAGTGCACGCGCGATAGACCAGCAGAATATGAACCGTAATTATTATTTTTACCACACTGCTTTACGCACCTCACCTCAATTTCGGCCACAAAATAAAAACTATAACAAAGGTGCTGGGTTGGACAGTCATGCTGTTTACCCTAATGTAAATTCCAACTTCAACACTCCACACTGGGAATTGGATCCCCAGTTCTCCATTGAGCATGATTTTTCGTTCAGGAGTACGCTTGATCTGGGTCCGAGAAATCCCCACTGATCAATTAGATAAGTCCCAGAGTTGTTTCTATTTGTTATATTATGTATGACTATATATTCAATTATATGATTAATTTGAAATATTAAAACATTGGACATTTTGGGCCTAACACGAATGTCTTGATAACAATGTTTTGATTACACATGGGTGTTAAGTATTCATACGCGTTGTCACGTTAAATAAAACTATAAGCATTAACTTTGGTTCTACTATTTTGAAAAGCAAACATTCAACATTCAAACATACCAAACATGATTATATAACATTTATAATTACTCTTATGTGTGAAGTAATTACACACTATACACAATAAATAAGATCTACACCTAATTTCAGAAAACCTTTCGCGTGTATCTCAGAATAATTAACAAAAGCTACTTTTCGAACGTACAATTGCTTAATTGAGTTCAACATCCACATGAAAACAAATTACATGAAGAGATTAGAACACTTTCAACAAAGCAGTTGTTTCAGTATATCCAGATTTATTTTGGATGAGACACTTGTACTCTCCAGCATCATTTTTAGTGACATTTGTTATGATCAAATTAAAATGTCCAGATGCTTTCTCTTGGATCATGTACCTAGTTTCTTTCACTGGATCCCCGTCTTTGTACCATTCAGCAGTGGGATGAGGTTTACCATTAACTAAACACTGGAGGACCACTGGAGTTCCCACTGCTGCAGTGACGTTTGTCAAAGGAACAATGCATTTTGGTGGAGTTTCAGTCATTTGAAACTGGAAACTACACAATTCCGATGACTTTCCTTTGAATTCTATTTTATCATCTTTGGCGGGCTCTGCGAAAACATCAAAATTTATACTGACATATTTCTCTCCCTGCTCGCTCATCTCATTGTCTGTCATGGCTACGAGTCTAACAGCCTTTTGTGATTCATCAGCTTCCTGTTCAAATTCAAATTCCAGCTCTATTTCTGATGCCTGCTCACCGTCAAACTCATTCCCAACAACCAAGTCAAACTTTTGAGGCTGAACTTTAGCACTACCAAGAGACACAGCTGTCAATTCTCTCCCTCTTGTTTTCCCTATAAAGCTTTTAGGATTCAACACAAGAAGAGATGCCCTGCAAAGAGTTTCCCCAACCACATTGATGGCCCTGCAGGTGTATATTCCACTATCATGAGCGTTGGTTTTCCTGATCTTTAGGAAATGATTGTCTCCATCAGATGAGTACAAGTATTTCTTGTTATCGTGAGGGATCTTTTTGTTACCTTTAAACCATGATACTATGGGAGAGGGAATTCCCATCAGAGAACACTCAAACATTACTGTTGTATTTTCGGGGGTTTCCATATCACAAATTGGGTTGATGAAGCGTGGTGGCATTTCTGTAACCTCAAAAGCTATTTTCAAATCATCCCTTTCTTGCGTTATAAAGTCAACTCCGCTCTCCTCGTACATACTCGGGAGAACATCGAGTGATATTATCATACTTTTATTGTCAGCGGTGTATTCTGGGACGGTAATTATCTTCACCTGTCTCTCAAACTCTTTAACCTCATTTTCATCCAGCTCCACCTCTAATAGAATCTCCTGAGGGGAGCAAGACCTCGATGAGTCATCATCTTCCTCAACATCAAACTCCATCACATGCTGGTGGGTGACTGCTGGTGGTGGGGGCATATATCTGGCCTCGTTGGATATAACTACAACTAGTGCAACGCTTTTTGCCTCTCCTACATAGTTAACAGCTTCGCAAATATATTCACCTTGATCAGCTTTCGTAATGTTTTGAATAAAAAGTGTGATATTGTCACCATCTCTATCCATTGTAATCCTTTCATCTGCAACAAGCTGGGTCTTGTTTCTAAACCACTTCACTTCAGGTGAAGGCAACCCAAATACCTCAGCGTAAAACGATAACGAATCTTGTTCAAAAACTCTCCTTTTGGTGAGAGGTTTGAGGAAAGCTGGAGGGATTCCCTGGACTTTTTCCTGTAGTCCTCCAAGGCCAAGGGCACGCTCTGAGAGGAAGATTCCTTCCTCTAAGCTAAATGCAGGTGGAGTTGTCTCAATGCCCTCATCATCAGGTGACCTCAAGAACTTAGCAGGAGAAAATAACCTCTCACTGAAGTCAGTAGATGTTCTTTTATGTTCAAGAGGAGAGAAGGCATACTCATTAGGGGTCATATAACCTGCTGGAGTTTCAGTTTCAGGAGTGTGGAAAGATTCGGGAGATTTCGGGAGCTGCGAAATTTCAGTTGAAGAAGCTGGCGTATAGAACCGCTCAATTTCTGTTAATTCCTCACTAAATGTGCTACCACACTCAATGGACATCTCCGACTCTGGTGATAGGGGTCTGCCCCACTCAGTTGGTGGGTTGTAGTAGTCATAAACAGCACTGAAGGTCACTGCCTCCTCTTCAAGTGAGGTCAAACCTGTAGCACTTTGACTGTAAGCCGTACTTAGATAAGCACTGTCTGGTTTAGCCTCTGCTTGCTGTTGTGAACCTTGTGCAGCAAGATCATCTGTAAAACCATCTTCTTTGAACTTAATACTCCCTGATTTTGAAACATCTGAAGGCTCACCACTCTCAGCATCAGCATGTTCCTCGTTTTCCTCTGCAGTTTTTTCACTAACAATTTCACTACGTGCCCCACTAACACTGACAAATGCGCTACCCTTTGAGCGTTCAAAGATAGACATATTTTCATTCATATGAGTCATGTCCTCGCGATCAGAAGACTCAGTGTCTAATCTCTGAACTTCTGGAGCAGCAAATGAGCCAGAGAATCTGTTTGACTTTACAACCTCATAACCAACTGACGCTGAAACATCATCTGGGGTCTCCGACACTGGGACTTTCTCACAAGGAAGGAAGCTACTGCCAGTACTAACAAATGCACTTTCACTGTCCTCTTTCATACTTTCATCTATCACACCAGGTCCTATACTTTCTGGAGAAGGGCTAGTCCTTACTGCCTTAGGTCTGACCAGTTTTGGTGACTCCTGCACCTCTGCTACACTTGAGAGGGGAACAAAGTGTTTTAGGTCACCATGGGTGTCAATTACGCCAGCTTCCACAATAGTTTCTCCTGAAATCATACAGATTTCCTTGTCTTCCTCCTGAGTAGTAGACATGGTCTGGCCATGCTCAGGGGCACTTTTTGGAGAGACTGTCTTCGCTTTGGTCGAGATTTGTGTATTACTACCTTCTAGTAAGACAACCTCTGGTCCACTTTTGGAGGAAATGGACCTTTCTCTCGAAATGTGTGTATAACTACCTTCTACTAATATAGTGTCTTGTTTGGCCTGCAGTGGAGTTCCTTCCACAACATTAGTTACCAATGACATATCATCCTGTTCGGGATGGATTGAGACTTCTGGGATATCCTCAGGGAAATATGACTCTGTGGACTTTTTCACTTCATGAACAGTGGTATCTGACAATGCAGGTGCCTCTGACAACACAGGTGTCTCAAAGGCCTGCTTAATATGTGATGTTTCGACTACTGCAGCAGATGATTGACGACCACACCCAGTAACAGTAGGTGCTTCTTTTGAAACACTTTGCTTTGGTTTAGTTACTTTTGGAACAGTCTTGTTAAGGCTGTGAGAACCTAAAGTTCTGTCCAAAGTCATCATCAATGCCTGGTCAGTAATATCACCAGTATCACTCAGAGGGGACTGCCTCAAATCTTCTGAATTTCCAGATAGTATATATTGTTCCCATTCACCAGCCATAGCTGCTTCTACCTCAGATGATCCAGCAATAGCAACAGCTGGTTGGAAGTACACATCAGAACTGCTTTCAACCTTACTGGTTTGGTCTTCTGAAGTGCTTATGTTCTCAGATTGACTGACTACCTTAGCGGCATCACTCGGATCATAGGAGAATGTGAATTTGTGTTTCATAGGATGGGAACTGCCATCGTCCTCAGACATCTCTGTGTCTTTTTCAATCATTTCGAATGGGACTGGTGTTGGCGCAGTGATCCTGATCTCGACATTAGAAGTAGAATATTGTGAGTCTGAAGCACGAGGTCTGTACAAGACAGCCTGAGGCACCTGTAGAAAGGATTTCTCATCCGTTTCAACGTCTATGTATGATTCAAGTTCCTCGTCAATCATTTGGTCAACATCTTCTTCACTCATTTCATAATCTGTTGTCACTTTCACTTTACGCGAGGCCACCGGCGATGGTGATTTTCTTAATTGCTCACTCTCAGTAACTTCAAGTGTGGCAGAGGAGGTTGACTTTCCAAATGTATTAGTGATAACACAACTAAATGTCCCCTCATGGTATATAGTCGGATAGTAGATGGTTAATGTGGTTTCATTCAATTTGATGAGAACATCAAAGTCTGGGTTTTGACTGATTGGATGGTCATCTTTGAGCCAAGTGACAGTTGGTTGAGGGTCTCCCCGGAAACGGCATTTAAAGTCTGTCATCTCTCCCCTCTTTACTTTCATGGATGAGATTTCTCTCACAAAGATAGGTAGTGATGTTTTCGGTGAAGTCTTATCAAATTCCTTTGTCCTCTGATGCATGTCCATTTGGTGAATGTCATCTTTTGATAGCATTTCTATGTGTTCTTCATTCCTCTCTGTGGTCCTCATAGACACTTTTTCTTTTCATCAGGTCTTAAGTCAGATTCCCAATTGGAAGGCCCTTCTGCACCAACTTCGGCTTGAGAACCATGCTGACCAACGTGATGTTCTCTCAAAGGTGAACGGCCTCTCCTAGGTGAGGCTTCTCTACCAGGTGAGGCTTCTTTCACAGGTGATCGAACTCTGCCAAGTGAGCGTTCTCTGCCAGGGGAGGGCTCTCTACCAGGTGAGGGTTCTCTCCCTGGTGAGGACCCTCTAACTGGTGAGGACCCTCTCACCGGTGAGTGAAACCCAAGTGACATTTGATGAAACTTCTCTATATGATGAGAAACAGGTTCATAAGAAGGACCGTCATTGGCATCATCTCCACTGGCATAAGTTCTCTGACGTTGGTGTTGTGAAAGTTCAGCCATAGCCCAATCCTCTTGAGAGACAAGCTCACCAATTCGATGTTGTCTCATAGGTGAGGATTCTTTTACAGGAGAGCGCTCTTTAATTGGAGAGCGTTCTTTCACAGGCAAGTGTTCTCTCACAGGTGAGGACCCAAATGACATTGTATGAGACTTCTCATTCTGATAAGAGGCTGGTTCAAAAAAGGAACTTTCATGCTGACCAATGTGATGTTGTCTCATAGGGGAGGGTTCTCTCACAGGTGAGCGTTCTTTCACAGGTTCAATAGAGTGTCCTGCATCGGGTCCACTGGCATCAGTTTTCTTTGGGTGTAGTGAATGTTCAGCCAAAGCCCAGTTAGACTCTAATTCAACAGCTTCTTCTTGTTCGGTGAGAACGTCTTCTTGCCATTTTAAGATGCGCTGAGCCAAAGCTTCCTCTTCGCTCACAAAATACTCACTTTCGGTCTGCAACCTTGTTTCATCAATAACAGTTTGTGGAGGAGGGGGCCACTGGAAACTTTCATCTTTGAAATCATGGATATCCTTACTCTGGGACTTTTCCTTTGCTGTCCTTTCTGGCGAAGATCTTCTTTCATATCTGTAGTCATGAGGGGCATGCTCACTCAGGAACATTTCCTTTGTCATCTTTTCTGGAGAAGGCCTTTTTGGGCCTTCATGGGCTGTATCATCATGGAGAAGCATTTCCTTTGTTGTATTTTCTGCAGAAGACTTTATACTTACATCTCTGTACTCATGAGGTGAGGTGCTGTCATATCTATATTCAGGAGCAATATCCTTCTCAGTAGGGACATGTTTGTTTACTGTCTTTTCTTGTGTGGACCTTCTCTCATCTCTGAAATCATGAGGGACATCCTCAGTCAGGAATTTTCATAGTCTGTCTTTTCCAGGGAAGGCTTTCTTCTTCTCGCTGAATCTGCCTCAGAGTGAGTGGTTGATCCAAGAGCAGTGCCCTCAGCAGCCATTTTTGATTCAGACCTTTTTCTAGCAACATATTGTGAGTAATCCGCACCAACCCAATCAGAATCCAAGTCGACAGCTTTCTCCTGCTCAGTCAAAACGTCTTGCTGCCATTTCATGATTCGATGTGCCAGAGCCTCCTCCTCACTCCCAAACTTTTCACTTTCGCTCTTTAATTCATAAATATTTTCCCGGGATAAATGGAGCTCTTCACAGGATAAGTGAAGTCCTTCCTGGGATACATGGTGCTCTTCTCGTGTTTTCTTTTCACTGGCACGCCTCTCTCTTGGGGAATGGGGCAATTTCTGTTCACTGTCACTCTTCAACCCATAAATATTCTCCTGGGATAAATGGTGCTCTTCTCCTTTTTTGTTCACACTGGTACGTCTCTCTCTTGGGGAACGGGGCAATTTCTGTTCACTTTCACTCTTCAATCCAGAAATATTTTCCTGGGATAAGCGGAGCTCTTCCCGTGATAAGTGGTGGCGCTCTTCTCGGGATGAAAGGTACTCTTCTCGGGTTTTCTCAATGGTACGTCTGTCTGTTGTTTGGGAACTGGACAAATTCTGTTCACTGTCACTCTTCAATCCATAAATATTATCCTGAGATAAAAGGTGCTCTTCTCCGGTTGTGTTAACACTGGCACTCCTTGTTTGGGAAAGGGGCAAATTCTGGAAAGGGACAACATTTTCCAGGGATAAATGGTGCTCTTCCCAAGTGTTTTCCACACTACTCTCTGCATGACTCTCTTTTGGAGAACAGGGCAAATGCTGGGAAGTGAATGCCTCAGTTTCTGCTGCAGTTTTTCTCCCTTGCTCCTCACCATAAATATTGGCACGCCTCTCTTTTGGCAAATTAATATTTTCTTGGAGTATGTGGAGCTCTTCCATTGTTAAGTGGGCATCTTCCCGGGATACATTGTGCTCTTCTTGTGTTTTCTCACTGGCATTCTTCTCTTTGGTTTGGGAAAGGGACAAATTCTGTTCAGTTCCACTCTTCAATCCATAAACATTTTCCTGGGATATATGATGCTCTTCCCAATGCTTCTCCTCGCTGACAGTTTCTATTGCTGTTTTTGTCTCTACCTCCTCCCCAAAAATATGCATTTCAGATCGCATGTATGGCGAATCCCTTGCCGTCGAATGGTCTGTTTCATTCTCTAACTGTTCCTCTTGGTCCATCTGCATTCCCTTTTGCCATTTTCTAATCCTCAAGGCTAAAAGTTTATCTTCACATTCACTTTCAATGTTCTCATAGCGGTTTTCCGCAGAGCTGGTTGGATGTTCAAATTGTTCTGTGCTCTTTACAGTATCCTCTTGTGTAATAATCGTCTCACTGGAAAGTATTTCCTTCAGTGGTTTGATTGGGCTGGATCTAGAAAAGTTATCCAATGCAGCAATGTTTGGAGATCTCCGTGCAGCAATATGTGGAGATCTCCCCTCCATCTTTGTCTTTAGGTCTTCAGAAAACCGACTTTGATTTCCTAAATATTCCTCACCTTGATTTCCTATGTAGTGTGCACCTTGATTTTCTAAATCCTCAACTATCTTTTGTTCGAATCTGACCTCATGTTGAGGTTCCCCTGGAGTAGGGGCCTTTTCATCCATATGTGTTTCAAAGTCCTTTTCTTTTCCTGCCGCTGGTAGTTCACTTTTCAACATTTGAATGGCCCTGGACCGAGACTGAGGTTCAAATGAATGCCTCACATGGGGCTGTGTCGACGTAGCACTATGTGTGGGAATTATGTCATATCTACCATAGAATTCTGCAGAAACTTTATCATTTCTATTGTATCTTTCAAAAGGTCGAGCATGCTGTAAATCTCCAGGTAAGGAGGCAGGCTTCTTGACCCTTAATCGATCAACATAATCTGCATAGCTAGATTCACTTGCATTTGACTCCAAGTCAAACTCTGATGATGACATTGTGGACATAGAGAGCCTCTTTTTTTGTTTGACTGCATTTTGTAACAGGCCAAGCTTTACTTTTACTTCTCCGTGTAGGCTTTCTGTGTCACTAAATCTATCGCTGTATCTGTCACTGCACCTGTCACTGAATTTGTCGCTGAATCTGCCAGTGTGTCTGTCACAGTAGATGTCACTGTGTCTGTCGTTAAACCTTTCAGACCTACTAACCCTTTCTCCACCAAACATAGACGGTGGAGAGCGGGCTCGTTCAGATGCGGTTTCATTCAGATTACTTTCTTTACTTTTCCCTCTTGTTGGTGATAAGCTTCTGAAGAACAAGGTGCGAACCGGTGCATCCTTAGATCTAGATCTGCCCCTCGGTTTGGACTTTTTATCAAATGGAGATCCAACGCATCTCAGGTCAACCCTGAACTTTTTCTCTTTTTTTTGATCAACCAACGAATCTAAGCTTCCATGAGGTCTAGTTGACCGTCTAACATGGCTTAGATAATTGGCATCTTGTTCTTCCCTCATTGACACCAGAAGGGATGCTATGGACTCTGCAGACCCCTCTGTGTTAATAGCCATTACTTTGTAACTGCCGGAGTCTTTGTCTTTGATACTATCAATGAATAAACTAGTAGCGTGTATGTGCATAGTGCTCTCTGTACGTATTCTCCGACGACGTTCTTTCTGAATCGGTCTATTGTTATGAAACCATAATATGGTTGGGATCGGGAAAGCTACCAATCTGCATCTTAATGCAGCAGGTTCTCCTTCAAGAACATTCTGGAATTTCAGCTTTTTTATAAAAAATGGCTTAATGTTATCAGCCCCATTCCATTTGATGAATGAATTGTTTGTTTGATCCAAGTCCTCCGTGTCTGAAACGGCTCTGCGAATCTGTCCTCTGTTCTCCCAGGATTCAGTCCTTTTATTATAAAACAACTCTGAAAAAAAGAAAAAAAACTTTCAATAAAATTCCTTCTGGGTAAAAAAAAAAGATAATAAAATTCAAATTTTTTAAATGAATATTAATGAAAATATTAAGTACATGCAGCAAGTCACATAGCCATAAAAAAAAACAATTTCACTCACCATATTTGTTCGAATAAACGCAAGACTTGATTCTTTTTTAAAGATTCTGACACGAAAATTGCTGGATGTTTTGTTCCTTCTTCTGTGGGCATTTCTTCAAAACATAAATTTCTTAAAAAGCATAATAATTTCCAAAATAACCTGCTCTGCTTTTTAAAAAATAAGCTTGCTTTTGCTTTACTTAGTGTATTCTTAAGCTAAATATTCCTTACCTGACTTGCAGAAAGATGAATAAACGCCCTTTCTAATCCTTTGAATGAGGGTAAATTATTAAAAAATATTTAATGAGAAACATGACTCTCCAATGATACAAATAAGTAAAACTTGTAAAGCAGCTCTAGAATTGTATGAGAAGGCGTTTATTCGAACTAATATAGTTTACAGGTATAATCATGTTATTTTAGAAGCAAACAATTAATCACATACCACTATCTGCAAGCCAGTCTAAGAAATATTTGCAAGGGGAGAGTTCCAAATGCAATACACTTTAAGAAGCAATTAAAAGATGTGGCTATTCCCATATCTTTTAAAGGATAATTTCCTGAGGTCTGGAAACTTTAAAAGATACACATCCTGCACCTTTTTTGGGAATCCATTACAATCCACGAAGAACCCTCATGCGTAAAGGATAATATTGATAGATGCCAGAACTAATTTTTCTAAAACTTCTAAAAGCAAGCAGTTTTAATCGGTGCTTGCTGTACAAAAACCAATCACATAATACAAGGACATAACATTATTTGGATATTGAAGAATACATAAGATGAACATTTTGCATTCAAAACATTTTCTGCTTGCATGCAGTGTGAACATTCATAAATCACTTATCCATATGCTCAGGTACATGTCAACTAAGGGGTTGATGAAGTACATTTCAGTAATGAAGAGTGTAAATGAGTCTTACCTTTGGCTTCTTGCTCAATGGTTGCTTCAAACTCTTCCTTCATATGGGTAACTGTAAAGGAAATGAAGAGTTAGTGTGATTTAAAACGATAATCTTTGATGATGATTGGTACCAATTCCTTTCCATTTTGGCTTAATTTCACCCTCTCTGTATGTGAGAGCCTTGCTCTACAAACTTACAGATAAATGGTGCCAATCAAATGAGATACTGAATTGATCCGTCTATCATTTTGAGATTGCTCATTTCAAGAAACAATTTTGGACTAAATGCTTAGCCCAGATGTAATTTCCTTGAAGGTATATCCTTCGGGACAAAAATGCTTTTCAGAGGTTATGCTAACAATTTTAACTCAAACCCTTTAACTGATTACAATAATTTGAACGTTTCCACTTTGATGGTACAAACAAGGGTACAAAACAGTGGTACAAACAGGGGTATAAACAAACAAAGCAAAGTTTGACAGTCAGACACAAGTCCAAATAGGGAGAGGGT
This sequence comes from Oncorhynchus gorbuscha, assembly GCF_021184085.1. Taxonomy (NCBI): domain Eukaryota; kingdom Metazoa; phylum Chordata; class Actinopteri; order Salmoniformes; family Salmonidae; genus Oncorhynchus; species Oncorhynchus gorbuscha. The sequence goes on from NC_060181.1 coordinate 72,345,478, forward strand.
ATAGGCTACAACATGCACATTCCACGGAGCTATCGCTGAGAGGGATGTCACAACCAAGGACAGCAAGGAGTGTGATAGATGAATGACAAAAGGAGAATGTACTACCTACTCAAGCTGCAAGGAGAGCAAGAAGTGACAGAGAAGAATGACAAGAAGAGAATGTGTTCTACTCAAGCTGCATGTACCCATCTAGGGATTAGAACTAAAAAAGTGACTAACATATTTATACTATTCCATTTTAAATTGTGAGGTTAGTAAACTATATAGAACATGGGAAAGCAAAAAGGCTTTTCCCGAGAAGAAGAAAGTCGTTTGGTTGGTTTAATGAGAGGTGTCGTTTGGAGAAAGGAATTTTGTGAAAATGAATAGATGATTAATTACACGGTGTTGTAAAATCAAAGGCTAATTCAAGGTAAAAAACGAGTTACCTTCTTTGGTTACTGCAAGGGTTGCTGTGCACATGGCCTCTCCGGCTTTATTGGTTGCTTTGCAAGTGTATTGTCCAGCATGCTCAGCGTATGCATCGACTATAATTAATGTGGCAGTGTTTGTCATCTCATCGAAATGAAAGACAATATCTTTGATAGGCTTAATTGGCTGATGGTTATGATACCAGCTAATCTCTGGCATTGGCATGCTGGACACACAAGCATGAAACCTGGCCACTTCACCATGCTGAACGACGCAGCTTTCTATTGGGTGAATAAAAGTGGGCCTTTGGGCAATTTGCTCCTTCTTTACACTTGAGAAGCTTGATGAAAGACTGGATGAGACATGCCTTTGAGAATCAGATGTAATATCCATAGTTTGTTTTTGCCCTGAAAGGAAGTACGTTCAATTAATTGAGTATTAGCATTTTTATGGATGGACACAGATACACATATCCATGTGTGTATATTTCTGAAAGTGAAAGTCATGTGCATAGAGAAAAAATTACATATTTAAGAGGATACTGCAAAATCATATTATATATTGAAGTTATTTATCTGCTAAATTACTTATCTTTGGCTACAAATGATAATATTTCTAGATATGACTTGGAAAAAGGGCCTCAATCCAGAAATGCGTTCTTCTCAGAATTGTCCCATTATCTCAACTGTTAGACTGAGAAGGTTGAATGACTGCCGTTTAAATAGCAGTCGTTCAACCTTCTCGGTTTAACAGTTGAGAGAATGGGACAATTTGGAGTATAACTAAATTCTCATCCCTGGATTCAGGTAAGTTTTCCGAGCCATATCTCATGCCGGCTCCACGGTGTCTTAATCTAAACAGGAAGCCTACCTGACCCAAGTGTAGCTATAAGCAAGAGTAGAGTTGGAATCTATTCCAGGTATAGGTAACCATCTGGTTACAGAAAGGTATGCAAACTCACCATCAAGTTTCAAACGTGCAGAGCATGTGACCATTCCTCCTGCGTTTCTGGCAACACAGGTGTATTCCCCCTCATCCTCAGAGAACACTCTGCTGATCTCAAGCTGGCAGGTGTCATCAAATGTAGAAATCCTGAAGAAGTCTGACTGCTTAATTTCCTTCTCTCCACGGTACCAGGACATCTTCAGAGCTACAAATGGAGGATTGGATTTAAAAACTATATATCGTTTTAGAATAATTTTGTATTTATTTATTAATAATAATTGTCAGCAAATATACATACATACATACAAAGTAAATTGAATTTATACTCTTAAAAATGAATGTCTGACAAATTAGCTCTGTCTGATGAAGATCTCTGCTTGAAACATCACAGTATGTTTTTAACAAGGATTTATAATACAATTCATGTTTTGTTATGGAGAGGTTCACATGCCTCATCTTCTAATGCAATAGGACAACTAATAACAAAAGGTATACTTCCACAATTACACCCATTACACCCACAAAAACATGTTTTTATTCCAACTCATCCCAACAATGTAATGTGCAAAATACCTTCTCCAGTAACTTTGCACTGGAATCTGGCTGACTCTCCCTCAGTGGTTGAGGTGTTGCTGATTGGTGAGATGATGGTAGGTGGGGACAGAGGAGCTCCAGTGTCAGGAGAAACAACTTCTGAAACTGAAATGAAAAATAATTAGCAACTTTCTTATATGAATAAACCATTTCAGTTCTTTATTTGTGAGGTAATATCTTCGGCGACTTAACAAAAACAGCATGGTAATCTTAACACTCTATAAAAAGGTTGGTCCAATAAAATAATTATATATGGAATGCATAAAACTTGTAAGAATGGTGTACTTTTACAACTAGTTTTTGACAACAATTGTTCTTCTGTTATGTCATCATTTCTGTTGACTTGGCATTATTATCACATAAAAATGTAACGGTTACCTTCGACATTCAGTGCAGCTGAACTGGTGGCAACACCACCTTCATTCTTGGCCTCACAGTTGTAGACCGCTGCATCCTCTGGGAACACTTCAATGAGTAGCAGACAGTGTTCATTCCCATCACGCAAAAACTTGCACTTGAAGCCTGGGGAGAGAGCCTGGGAGTTCTTGTACCAGAACACCTGGGGCTGGGGGACGCCAGTCACTTCCACAGAGAAGCGAGCCGGTTTGCCGGCCTCCACAGACAGGGGCTGCATGTGGTTAATGATCTGAGGTGGCTCAGGGACTAAATGAAAAGAAAAATGTGATGAAGAAAGATGCAACACTGAGGAACAACCATTGTCGTCATTACTTTGAATCCAGCTATTAAAGAATGACATACTGTATCCTCTTATCAGCATAGTCCATACCTACTATGCTGCTACTCTCATAGGAGGGCAATGCAATGCCCTCTACAGGCAAGGACACGTAACTGCAGTTATTACTGTAACTTTTACACAGATATATTGTAGGGCAATTAAATATATTTTCCTATAAAACCAATACCATGAAGTTTGACTTACTGTTGACATGAAGTGTCACAACGGTCCTGTTCCTGCCAGCGATGAAGGTGTATTCTCCTGCATCACTTCTGTAGGTCTCAGTGATGGTCAGACGATGGAGCTTTCTAATGCAAACATAACTAAACCTCTGCTCAACGGAAAACTGGAGCTCAACACCGTCCCTCAGCCAGCGACCTTCAATGTCATCCTCATTGACTTCAAACTCAAACGTCGTTCTTTGTTTCTCAACAACCTAGAAATGAATCATGATATTAATCATCTTTAAAATGATAATTAAAAGTGTTTTTTTCTGTAAATAAAAATGTATCAAATTCATATTCACCGTCATTTTCTTCTCAGCAGGCTCTGTAATGCGGACATCTTTGCCCTCCACGGTGAGATAAGCCTTTGACACGCTTGCACCAGCGACGACAGAATATTCTCCGGCATCAGACATGCGGACTGACTGGATCATTAGACGGTGCAGGAATTTCTCGGTGGATACGGTGTATCTGTCAAGGCATTTAGAAATAACAGTTAGACACAGATGAATAGGTAAGATTAGTTTATTATGATACCCATTAGTATCTTCACCAGGTCTAATATTACTGGTAATAAGATTTACCTTTCGGAAATGTCCAACTCTTGTCCATCTTTCATCCACATCACCTGAACATTGGGCTCAGAGATCTCACATTCAAAAGTGGCCCTCTTCTTCTCTGTAATCTTGATATCTTTGATATGCTTGGTGAATTCAATAACGCGAGCTAAAACACAAATCACAGAAACAAAACCTTAGATTGTGAAATATACAGGAAAACCTTTTTTTTGGAAAATGGAAGAAAAATAAGAACATACCATCAACATAAAGCTTTGCTGCTGACGCAGCAGAACCAGCCACAAACTTGTACTCCGCACTATCACCAAAATGAACATTTCGGATGGTGAGCGAGTGAGTTAGCTGTTTGGTGCGGCTCTGGCATCTGTCTGTGGAGGGAATCTCAACACCATTCTTGAGCCACTTGTAGGTGATGCCCTCATAGTTGACATTCACTTCAAATGTGATGGTGTCTTTCTCCTGTGCATTGAGGTCTTTCAGCATGTTGGTGATCAAAATGGCTAAGGTAAAAAAAGGAAAATGTTACGATACATTCTGACAATAATATGACTAGGGATTACTTCATTGATAATGAAGAGTAAACTTACCATTGACGGTCAAAGTGGCGGAGACTCTGTCATTTCCACAGACAAAGGTGTATTCTGCAGAGTCTTCTCTGCTAGTGTTCATGATCTTGAGCTGGTGAAGCTTGCCCTGCACCACAATCCTGAACTTTTCACTCATTTCTATCTCCACTCCATTTTTCAGCCAAGTGGACGGGACATTGAAGTGTGAAACTTCACATTCAAAAGTGGCCACGTGGGTCTCTGGGACTTCAATGTTCTTGATGGGTTTTGTGACACGCAGAGCTGGAAGAATCACATACAATCTTAATTTAAGTAAAAGGTATCAACTAAGTATTCAGCAATCATGTATCCAGTACTCTAGTCTATTCGTCAAACTCCATACCGACCTTCAACATATAAAGATGCGCTGCATTGCAGGTTTCCAACTACAGCTGTGTACTCTCCATGGTCGTCAGTCTTCACATTCTGGATGGTCAGCTTGTGAGCTTTTCTCTCAGACAGTATTTTGACATTTTCACTTGGTTTAAGCTCCTTGTTATTGAACATCCATTTGATAGGGATGTCATCATGGGACAGACTCAGCTCAAAAGAGGCAGTGGCATCCAATAGTGATGTCACATCTTTAGGCTTCTTCACAATCTTGATTGCTGAAAAAGAGATTGATGAGAGTCAAAAACCTCAAAGGGTAAGTAGAAACATTTCAAGTATACATACATTTGTATACTTGATGGCATAAATCGATTTGTGAAAGTTAAAATATGCACTTACTCTCAACATTCAATCTAGCATTAGCAGATAGTTTCCCAAGTTTGAATCCATAAACTGATTCATCGCGTGTGTCACAGTTCTTGATCTTCAAGGTGTGGACCAGGCCATCAGTTGTGATTTCATATTTCTCACTTGGGTTGATCTCTACACCATTCTTAATCCATTGTGAGCCCTTCACATTCTTGTGGGTGAGCTCCAGACTGAACTCTGCCTCCTGTGTCTCAGTAACAGTTTGGTTCTTCAGTGTCTTCTTGACTTTCACAGCTATGAAATCAAACATAAACATGACATTTCAGCAGTCATATAACAATCACATAATAGGCATTTATTAATGCTAACACCAGTTTAAAATAAACAACAATTTACACTCAGGATTTAACACCCACCCTCAACTCTCAGGTTGGCTGTTGTCTTGGAGTTTGCGACCTGGTAAGTGTATTCACCGATGTCATTGGGTCTGGTTATGGTAATAACAAGACGTCTGACAGCTCCATTGTTCATATGGTTGACATTGTCACTGAAGTTCACGGGTTGTCCATCCTTGAGCCACTTGCCCTCAGCAGTTGGGTTGGCCACCTCACACTCCAGCTCAGCTGTCTGAGACTCAGCCACAGTCACGTCCTGGAGTGGTCTGTTTATGGCACCACCTGGGAACATGGAGACATGTTTTACTTTAGATTACCGGTAAAAAAGGGTAGTGGATGGTGGAGACACAGCTTTAATATGGTATATGAGGAAAATAAGGAACCAATAAGAAACCAATCCGATTTCACTCAGCAAACACCTTCGAGTCAGGTTAGTGAAAATGTCTATCAATTCATGAAATCTGCATTTTTTTCTGAAGGAGTTTGTCAGAAATCATGAAGATGTTAAACATACCTGACACAGTAAGCTTTGCGCTGGATGTCTGTTCCCCAGCGGCGAATGCGTATTCTCCCTCTTCATCCTTCATGGTATTAATGACACTCAGGCTGTAATTTTTGCCCTTGGCCTCAATCTTATGCTTTGGACCAGCTTTGAGTGGTTGTTTCTTGAAGGTCCACACAGCGGCAATACCAGGGTGGGAAACCTCAACTTTAAATGTTATATTCTGCGTCTCTGTGCAAACTTGATCCTCCATATGCTTGGTGATGTGAATTTCTGTAAAATAACAAAATATATTGAATAGGGTCTGTATCAATGTAGTTTGAATCAACATCTAACACAATCGTTAAAAACAACTTACTTTCAATAGTCAGTTTACAGCTAGAGTCAGCTTTGCCAACACATAGCTTGTAGGTTCCTTCATCGGAGGCAAAGGTCCTGTGGAATACCAGGCGCTGTTTGGATCCCTTTGCAAGCATCTGGATTCTCTCACTGGGCATCACAAGTTTGTCATTGTGGTACCATTTCACAGAGGTAACATCAGCAGCAGAGATTTTAGCCTCCATAACAGCCTTGGTGCCCTCAACTGCGGTAATATCAGTGAGTGGGCTCAAAATATCAATCGCTGTAAAACACAGAGACATTTTTTTTAAACACCTGATGATTCACAATAGAACTATGCCAATATGAATATAGTCAGACTGATAAAGGTGACTTACTTTGAATGTTCAACTTCCCAGAGGTGGAGATATCCTGAGCTGGGACAACGAAGGAGTATGTTGCAGCATCGTCTCTGCTCACGTTTTCAACAAGCAGCTTGTGGACCTGTTTGTCGATAACGATGTGGATGCGATCTGTGGCGGAGATTGCTTGGCCATTCTTCATCCATGTTCCCTCAACGTTTTCCTGAGAGAATCGCACTTCTAATTGAGCGATGTCACCCTCGCAGATTGTCAGGTCAGTGAGGGGTTGCATCAGTGTCACAGGGCGCACTGAAGGAAAATACATTGATATTATTGCGCAGTTCATCCCACTTTTTCAACAGTAATAGTTGTCTTGAAATGGATTGGAAGAGAACAAGCTAACAACACCAATACCAGTCACAACTCACGTTTCATCTTCAGGGAGGCACTGGTCTGCATATCAGCAATTTTGAATGTATATTTTCCCTGATCTTCTTTCTTGATGTCTTTGACAGACAAGGTATGGCGTCCACGGCGGGAGGAGGTAACATATTTGCTGCTGGGAGTGATTTCCTTGTCATTGAAATACCATGTACCTTCAGCATCCTCTCGAGACAATTCAACCTCAAACTCCCCAGAGTAGGTCTCAGGCACTTCAATGTTCTCCAGCCTCTTCACAATTGACAGTGAAGCACCTGCACAATGAGACATTGCTAAGTATAACTGTTTCAGAGTTACTGTTTGTATTCCAAATTCACTATTTTCACAGTTGAAAATAATTGTCAGGGATATAGTAAAATAGTAAGAAAAACTGCCAACCTTCCACATTGAGTCTGGCAGTGGTCCTGATGTGGTCATCTTCAACAACAACACAACTGTAGTCTGCATCGTCCTTCATGTTGATGGTCAGTACAGAAAGGAAATGAACTTTTCTGTCTGAGTGCATCCTGTATTTGTCTCCAGAGAAAATCTCAGAATTGTTCTTCATCCATTTGACTTTAACGAAAGGCTCATTTGTTTCACACTCAAAGGTCGCCATGGTGTCCTTCTCTTTCGCTTCCACATCCTCTAGTTGTTGAGTAAAGCTATTAACTGTAATGGCTAAAGTAAAACAAAGGGAATACACATATTTATTACAGTTCTCAATGTAAAATTGCATACAAGGCCCAGTGCTGCCAAAAACTTGATTTTCACCTGTTTTATATATGCAGTGCATTCGGAAAGTATTCTGACCCCTTGACTTTTTAGACATTTTGTTACGTTACAGCTTTATTCTAAAATATATATATATTTTAAATCCTCATCAATCTAAACAAAGTACTCCATAATGACAAAGCGAAAAAAGGTTTTTAGAAATGTATGCAAATATATTAAAAATAAAAAACACAAATACCTTATATACGTAAGTATTCAGACCCTTTGATATGAGACTCGAAATTGAGCTCAAGTGCATCCTGTTTCCATTGATCATCCTTTAGATGTTTCTACAACTTGATTACCAGTGGTAAATTCAATTGATTGGACATAATTTGGACATGACACCTGTCGATATAAGGTCCCACAGTTGACAATGAATGTCAGAGTAAAAACCAAGCCATGAGGTCGAATGAATTGTCTGTAGAGCTCCAAGACAGAATTGTGTCGAGGCACAGATCTGGGGAAGGATACCAAACATTTCTTACAGCATTGAAGGTCCCCAAGAACACAGTGGCCTCCATCATTCCTAAATGGAATAAGTTTGGAACCACCAAGACTCTTTCTAAAGCTGGCCACCTGGCTTAACTGAGCAATCGGGGGAGAAGGCCCTTGGTTTACTGCGGAGTGGCTTCCGTCTGTCCACTCTACCATAAAGGCCTGATTGGTGGAGTGCTGCAGAGTTTGTTGTCCTTCTGGAAGATTCTACCATCTCCACAGAGGACCTCTGGAGCTCTGGCAGAGTTCCTCTGTGGAGATGGTAGAACCTTCCAGAAGGACAACCATCTCTGCAGCACTCCACCAATCAGGTCTTTATGGTAGAGTGGAGAGACGGAAGCCACTCTGCAGTAAAAAGGCACATGACAGACCGCTTGGAATTTGCCAAAAGGCACCTAAAGGACTCAGGCCACAAGAAACTAGATTCTCTGGGTCTGAGAAAACCAAGATTGAACTCTTTGGCCTGAATGCCAAGTGACACATCTGGAGGAAACCTGGCACCATCCCTATGGTGAAGCATGGTGGTGGTAGCATCATGCTGTGGGGTTGTTTTTCAGCGGCAGGGACTGGGAGACTATCCAGGATCAAGGGAAAGGTGAATGGAGCAAAGTACAAAGAGCTCCTTGATGAAAACCTGCTCCAGAGCTCTCAGGACCTCAGACTGGGGCAAAGGTTCACCTTCTAACAGGGCAATGACCCTAAGCACACGGCTAAGACAACGCAGAAATGGCTTTGGGACAAGTCTTTGAATGTCCTTGAGTGGCCCAGCCATAGCCCGGACTTGAACCTGATCAAACATCTCTGGAAAGACCTGAAAATAGCTGAGCAGCGACACTCCCCGTCCAACCTGACAGAACTTGAGAAAATCTGCAGAGAAGAATGGGAGAAACTCCCCAAATACAGGTGTGCCAAGCTTGTAGCGTCATACCCAAGAAGACTTGAGGCTGTAATCGCTGCCAAAGGTGCTTCAACAAAGTACTGAGTAAAGGATCTGAATAGTTATGTACATGTAATATTTCCATTTTTTGGTTTTAATACATTTGCAAAAATGTCTAAAAACCTGTTTTTGCTCTGTCATTATGGGGTATTGTTTGTAGATTGATGAGGAAAACAAAGAATTTAATCAATTTTAGACTAAGGCTGTAATGTAACAAAATGTGGAAAAAGTCAAGGGTTGAATACTTTCCCAAATGCACTGTATTTCCACAATATGAGGTTGGAATAATACTGTGAAATTGTGAAAATGATAATGCCCTTTCAGTTTAAGAGCTGTTTGAAAAGACTGCCTGAAATTTCAGCCTGTTTTGGTGGGATGGTACCTGGTGACATCACCAGGCGATAAATTAGATAATAGACCAAGAAGAGTTCAAAACCTCTACAATTAACAACTTGTTTTCATTTTTCCCCTCCCTACTCAGACACTCAAAGACTGTCCTAGCAAAGTTATTGTTGAAATTGAAAACAAAGCACAGTAAGGTACTTAATTGACAACCAAAAATAATTTTATATTGAGATAAAAACGGCTGCATTAGACCTTTAACTATTTGTAGAATAAAAGCATTGAAATAGATAATAAATAGATAATTTACCTTGTACCAGCAGGAATGCATGGCTTGATGTCTCTCCAGCAATGTTCATGGCTTTGACCATGATGCTAGCAGAGTCTTCTGCTGTGACATCTCTGACCACTAATTCACACACGTGGTCTTCAGGCCAATACCAGTAAATTCGATCGGTCTTCTCCAGCAGAATTCCATTCTTGAACCACTGGCACTCAGGTTCTGGTTTGCCGACAACTCTGACTCTGAAGCGAACTTCCTCGGTCTGAGACACGGTCTGGCTAGCAATGCGTTCCAAGATCTTTGGAGCTTCCATGCTGGGAGAGAGCTGTATTCTCTCTGGTTTGATTGTGGGTATGGTGAGTTGACCCTCCTCCATCTCTTTCTTCTTCTCAGCCTCAGTCAACTCTTTCATGTGATGAAGCAGTTCTTCCTTCCTCTTCCTAAGCATATCCTCATAGGACTCATCCTTCCTCTTGGACTTGAGCTCCACAGCAGTGATGGCTTCATAATAACCTTCCTCTGTCCTGCGCTTAAATTTGCTCTTCAACTCATCTGTCTCCTCTGTGGACTTCTCATGGATGACTCTTTCAGTCTTCCTCAGTTTGACAACTTCCTTTGGCTGGGCATCAGCTGGTCTGTCAACCTTCACAACTTCAAAGCTAACTCTCCCATGTTCAGTAGTGTCATGTGCCTTTGGTTCAGGGACGCGACGGAGGATGGATCTGAAGTCCTCTCTCTGTGTGATCTCGAGCTTCACCAGATGCTCAGCTGTGCCCTCTGGGTTCTCTGCTACCACTTTCACATCTCCTGCATCGTATGACTTGATATCTATAATCTCAAGATAGTAAATGCCATCATAGCGAAGCCTCATTCTCTTGCTCTTGCGAATGAGCTGTCCGTTGAGGTACCAGTTAACCTTAGGCGTAGGATAGCCAATAACTCTGCAACGGAATCTTGCAATGTCACCTTCCAGCACTCTTGCTGGTTCAGGAAGAAGGACAATTTCAGGCTTTGACTTCTCTGAATACTCATCCCCAGTGACTCCAGAAGGCCCTCCCTCGTGTGCCATGCGCTCCATCTCATCAATTCTGTGTATTTCCCTCCTGCCCTCAGGTAACTGTGTCTCCTCAACAAGGCTCTTCTCATCTTTTACAATCAGTGTAGCTGAGGTCTGATCAACTCCAAACTTGTTAGTGGCTCTGCAGGTGATGACACCACTATCTCTGGCATAGGCAACTTCAAAGTCAAGACTACAGTAGCCAAATTCATTAACCATGCGCAATCTGTTAGCAGCTGCCAGGGGTTTGCCATCATGCAACCACTCAACCACCATAGTGGGATCACCAATTGGGGTCAGTCTGCATTCAAAATGGACTGGGCCAAAACGCTTCAACCTGACAGAAGTCAGTTTCTTCTTGAACTGTGGTTTCTGCTGCTTGTCCTTGTCATATAGGTCATCCTCCTCCCACTGCTCTTGACCATAACGGAGATGCAAGGGTTCCAACTCTGGAGCTGCTATGTCCTTGGCCTTGTAGGTTCCTTTGGTGATAATGAGTCTCCTCTCTGGCGCAGGTTCAGCAGCATCTACCTCAATGTTGACCCTGCAGCGAGTGGTATCTCTTCCAGCTTTGTTAATGGCTGTGGCTGTGTACCAGGCACTATCAGAGCTCACTGACTGTGGGATGTGGAATTTGGCTTCTCCCTTGATGCCCTCGATCCTACAAAAGACATTGTCGTTAGTAAATCAGCATTAAGTACAACCATGTGAAATAAAACAAATATACATATCTTAACGACTGCAGGAGTATTTGGTGCACTTGATGTATATCATAGGCATGTGCAGATTGAGATAGAAGGCGGGGCAAAACACATACTTGATATTTGGGTGCTTCTGTGGGGAGATGATGTCGCTGTTTTTCAGCCATACAATGTCAGGCAGGGGGTTTCCGATGGCTTTGACCGCCAACTCAACCAGAGTGCCTTTCTTGACACTGACATTCCTCAGCTTCTCAATAAACTGGGGTCTGATCAAATTTTCTTTGGCTGTAAATGGAGAAACATATACAAGGACAATGCTATCAGTCAACAATGGTATATGATGTATCGATACAAAGTGGCAATTCATTTGAGCTTCAAATGAGGAATGATATAGAAGACAAAAGATCTTACCATCAACTGTAAGTGTCATGGACACAGAGCTTTTCCCAGCTCTGTTTTGAGCAACGACCGTCCATTCTCCAGAGTCATGGGGCATGGCTGGAACCACAATCAGTGACTGAGTTCCATCTTCCTTCACCACTATCTTGTGGGTGTAATCATTGACAACTTGTTGCCCTGAAAAGAAGAACACAAATAGAGGAATAAATGTGTGATTTTCATAAAACCAGTTGACAGAAGAGAACATGTTTTCACATCACTTACCATTGTGGAACCAGAAAGTGTCAGGCATGGGTCTACCAACTACTTTCAGGTCAAATCTGGCAGTCTGCCCTTCAGCGCACTTGAATGACTGTGGCTTCAAGACAAACACAGGCTTGTACAGTCTCTCCAGCTGACTCTCATCAGTGTCATCAAGCCTGCGACCAGGAGAGCGGGCAGGAGAGCGACTAGTAGAGCGTCCGGGAGAGCGACTCAGAGATCTTGGGGACTGGGACCTGAGCAAATAAATACCAAATTCAGTGATACGTGGGAAGTTTTTATGATGGCTATGTTAAACAAATATACATTCAAATCTCGTAATAACCCTGTTACATTTGGTAATAAAAATCTCACCTAATTCTCTGCATTGCCTGAGGTTCAGGCGTGTAACGCTGAGCTCCTGCAATGGCAGTGGGCTCCACATACAGTTTCCCTGAGCTCACAGAGTTGCCCTTCATGTTGCTGGCTAATGCTGTGTAAACACCCTCATCCTCTGGCAGCACCACAGGAAGACGCAGGCTGGCTCTACCATCATGAAGACTCTCCATCTGGTAACGGCCACCATGATGGATACGCTTTCCATCTTTGTACCACGCAATCTTTTGAAATACAAGAAACGTTTGATGAATATATATATAATGTTCCATTCAACTCGATGCAAAATACAAATGCATGGTTTCTTTACTACCTTGGGCAGTGGAGTTCCTGCCATTTTGCAGTGGAAAGTAACACCCATTCCTTCTATGATCCTGTAGTTTTTAACTGGAGTTGCAAAGGCTGACTGTAAAGCCTCACGATCTGCACAAGTCACCATCTCTTCCCGATCCTCAGTCACAATCTGTTGGTAGGTAATTTGCAGGATGCGGATCTCAATCTCGTGGATAATCCTCTCCTCAAAGGAAGAAATCTGGAGTTCCTGTACAAAAAAACACATTGGAATAAAGCATGCTGTTGTCTTGTTTCATAACAGGTGGCTGAGAACAAATCAAATGTCATAACATCACAATAACTACATTTACATTTGAGTCATTTAGTAGATGTTCTTATCCAGAGCCAATTAAACAACCACATATCACAGCCAATAAAACCTTCCTCAATAAAACAGGTATCAGCAAAATAAGTTCTGCATTGTATAAGTAACGTGTTTCTTTTCGTCCACATACCTGTGTTGAAACAAAGCTTTGTGTTTGTGCTTGCTGTGTCATTCTCCTCTGCCTATACATCTGGTCGTCGTCATATTCGCTCACAACAACAGGGGGTACATCCATCTGCACCGTTGTAATTACTTCACTCTTATATGTCATTTCATGTTTCTTCATGTATTCTTCATATTCCCCTGTAAACAAAATATACAATGTGTAAACAAAAGTTAAGACATTATGGTCTGATTTCACGGACCCAAATAAAGCCAAGGATTGTCCCAAATGGCACCCTATTCCCTACATAGTGCACTACTTTCAACCAAAGGCCATAGGGCTCTGGACAAAGGTAGTGCACTACTGTATGTAGGGAATAGGGTGCCATTTAGGAAGCAATGCTAACTGAGCATAGTTGGTAGTCCATGAGATTAAACAACATTTTGATTAAAGCAACTGACCTTCCTCCAGCAGTCCAGCTGAGGCAGAGGCTTCTCCAAGCGGGTTCCTGGCAAAGACTGAGTACTCTCCAGCATCATCAGCAAATGTCATGGAGATCTCCAATTTACACACTCCACTTTCCTTATCGTAGTGGACTTTATATCTAATGGGTGAATAAGTTACATTTTAAACATTACAATGAATGATCAACACAGTCTTACAAATGCAAAATAGAGATGAATTGAAAATGTATCACAAGTAGGCTACCTGTATCCTGTAGTAAGGGGCACTCCACTCTTCTTCCATAACATGTGTGGCTTGGGGCTGCCTCCGATCTGGCACTCAAAACAACACGTCCGCCCTCCACCAACTTCTGTACAGTTGGCCTCTTGACAAAGAAGGGAGCGATGGCATCTGCAGTATCCACTGGTGAACCTGCGGTGGCAATGGCAGAGCTCACCTCCGACATGGTCTCCTCCTTTGCTTCAGTAGTAAAACTGTTTGAAGGGCATTAGAAATATACATCAATTAGGGTAAATGTAATATCAAACAAGTCCAATTTTTTCATCCACATTCGCAAAACTCAATCAGGGAAGATTCAGCATGACTTGCTGGCGAATGGTTTCATAATGTCTGATAAGTGTCATAGAATCATTATGTTACCTTGTCAATAAATGGCATGACTCATAACTGTACATGTCAAGAGATTCCAAATGTAGTGGTATAAAATAGTTAGCACTCACAGTTTCTCTTGAGTAGTAAGGTCAAATACAGTGACAGTGCCTTGTTGTGTCATCTCTTCCCGGGTCTCAATCTCCTCGGTTACTAGAAGGAAGAAATGTATACAAGTATGAGCACATTCATAAACCAATAAATCATTCGGCAGTACAGTATTACACCTCAACAGTACGTAGTTTTGTAGACAGAAATGTTCAAAACTAAACTGTCTGTTTACCTTTGACAAGCAGGTAACAGGATGTGCTGATAGTTCCAGCACTGCTAGTAGCAGTGCAAGTGAAGCGACCGCTGTCTTCTGCGAAAGCCTCGCGGATGACCAGACGGGCACATTTACTCTCATAAGTGATCTGGAAGTCAATGGAGCTTTCAATTCTGTAGTCCTCCCTGAACCACATGATGCCAGGGGCAGGTTGACCAGAGATCTGGCATTCCAGAGTCACAGACTCACCCTCAGTCACAGTCAGGTTCTTTAAGCCCTGAAAACAAAATACAATAGTTTTACTGACATGTTGACATTTAGAAAAAGATGGATAGAAAGGACGCCTGAATAGACAACAATAACTTATATGACCTGACATACATCCACAAGAGAAATGCTTACAGCTACAAGAGTAGGTGGCACAACTGGCTCCTCTGCAGGGGCTGGAACTGCTGCAGTCTCAACGATCTATGGAAAATGCATATAGGTCACAAAAAGGGACATACTGTACAGTTTCTGAACTTGACTTTGGGAGTAGTGAAAGATGAATAAAATGGAAGCAAGATAAGAGTGAATCCTGAAAAGACAAAGACGGGTTGTGACACAGGTTGGGAACAGATATGAAGAAGGGAAGAAGAAAAGAGGAAGAGGATAGCAAGGTGGGCTTTCTTTGTGATGCAGATGGGTGCTGAAACAAAGATAACGTGGCGAGGCTTCGGCGTTATGGTGAAGAGAAGGTGTGCTAATACCACTCAGTGAGGTGAGACTCCACACAATGTTATTTTAGAGGGCACAACACTCTGGACTACAAACCTTTGTTTCCAAATCCTTATACATTTGCTCCGTTTCCCCTGTAAACGTAGCGCCTATCTGAGTCTGTAACTGAGTGTCGAAATGAGTCTTATATCTCTCGGAGAGATCCTTAAACGGAGACTTGGTTGGCGCTGGCATCACGTCCACAACCTTACGGTGGAGACTAGGAGATGGAGGCTTGACTGGCTTGATGATCTTTTGAGCAGCATGTGCAGAGGTAGAGGATAACTCTTTCTGCAGTGTGGCAATAGCAGAACCTGCTATCGAAACCTGACCAACCCAAGGAGAATAGCATTATCATCACGAATCAGAACAACCTATTATGATATTGTCTGCTTTGTTTAGAAATATTAAGGCTGTGACTCAAAAATAGAATGGAATGGATGACGATGTATACGGATTAAGTGAGCATTAGTTTTTAGGAAATACTTGCTAAGCTAAATAGTTGATTTCTAAGAGTGATTTTTTATGGTATGTCCAGAGAGGCCAGCAATGTGATTGATTATTGATTATTACTTTAGCAATTTAACTGAGGAATTAAAGCGTGTGTCCCACTGCTTGCCTGACATGTCCTATGCTTACCTCATAGCTATGGTCAGGTTTAGGAACAGTAACTTTTGAAACTGTGAAATGTGGAATTGGGGATGGTGCGAGGGCAGTTTCCATGTGGGCGGTAGTAGTTTCTCTACTTCTTTGTATCTAAAGTAACCAACAAAGTGTGATAGAGTAAGGAAAGGTCAACTCAATGCAGAACTTCTGAGAAACCTATCAGAGAAAATGCAGCATCTTTTTATATTTAAAAAGATAGCAAACCTGGGTAACATGAATACTCTGTTCATCAGATGTTGTTTGAATTGATGGTGGTGGTATTATTGGTATTTGCACCATTGGCACAGTTGCAGCCTCAGTTTTCACTGTGACTTGTTGCTCAGTGGTAGCCATCATCATCTGCTGTTTTAAATCAGATTGTATGGTTTCCTCTTCAGCATGGCCCCCCTCAGCATGCAAAGGCTTCCGAACACGTGCTAGGTCGACAGCAGCAACCACTGTAGCCTTTGCCTCTGCTTTTTTCCCACCCTCAACCTTTGAGACAACAAGCAATCAATGTCATATATACAGCACATAGATATCATACATAGCATCCATGGCAGCAGTCACTATGACAGCAATCAGATTCACATCACGATGACAAACAGGAAAAACATCACACTTGTGGATACAAAACAAGTTTAGTGTGCATTACCTGGTAATAACATGTCATCATTAATGCATGGAATCATGTTAGTTTAGTTGAATTGGTTGTGCAATAGTGAAAATGAACATGCAGTTGACTAATTGAAATACCAAGAATATTTGCTCAATCGACTTGGGAACTAATTTTCCTCTTAAATCGTAGTGATGGAGAAAAAAGTCAATGCAGTTACAATATTATTTTTTGATTTGTAAAAAAATATATATATATATATATATTGGTGGTCCTTCTGTAGCTCAGTTGGTAGAGCATGGCGCTTGTAACGCCAGGGTAGTGGGTTCGATCCCCGGGACCACCCATACGTAGAATGTATGCACACATGACTGTAAGTCGCTTTGGATAAAAGCGTCTGCTAAATGGCATATATATATATATATATGTATCATTTTATTATCATATATATTTTTTGCTAGGTAGCATTAGCTAGCGCTAGTCGGCTAGCGGCATCCTATAGCTTTTTCTCCATGTTCTTTTTAAATAGTGAGCCAATATGTTTATCAGCACTTTTACTTCCATTAATGATCTAAACTCATTTTCTCATGCTTCTCATCTCTGCAGCAGACATATAGAGAGCAATATGTTTGGAATATCAAATCGCAATGAAATCAAAGTGTCGAATCGCATACATTACATTACATTACATTTAAGTCATTTAGCAGACGCTCTTATCCAGAGCGACTTACAAATTTAGAATAGTGAGAATCGCAATACATATCGTATCGGCACCTAAATATAGTGATAATATCATATAGAAAATGGGACCTGTGTAGTGATTTCAACTTAAATAGTGCTTACATACAGTATAGGTGAGGTGAGTGATTTGGGAAAGTGCTCAGAGTAGTAAACAAAACATTAAGCGCCATCTTTAAGCTACCTGCTCCTCGGTTGTCATCATACATGTAACAGTAGAGATTCCAATCTCTCTGTTCTGTACCACCGTGTCATCAGTGTGTGTCTCTATAGCTGGTTCAACAGCTATAGACTCTGGCATGATCTATATGATAAACATAGCCATGGGAAGGAGAGTAATATATTCGGTGAATAAATAATGAGAATATGAATAACACATATCGACTCTATGGGGGGGCTCAACAACGTCCGTGGGAATGTGAAAAATAAACCATAGGGAATGTGACAAAATCACAGATGGTTGTGAGGTCGAATATGTGGGTACGCTGAAATGACAACAATTTGAAATGGAAAATGGTCTATTTTTACCAGGGATAATATTGTTAAGCGTGAGGGGGGTCTACAAGAGTGGGAGTGTGATGACAGAAAAAAGGGAAATAAATAAATAATGGAAGTGAAGGGAAGGACGACAGGGTTTGCACTTCATTAAATAATGAACTACCTGTTCCCTTGTTGTGGACATGAACACAGCAGTAGAGGTGCTAGAGGTGCTCTGTGTCTCTGCACTGGCTGTCACCACCGGCACCGGCTCTGGTGTAAAACCAGCAGACTTGCGGCTGCGAGCCTGGTCCACAGCTGCTACCACAGTAGCTACAGCAATGCTTTTATCGTCCACCTCATGCTGCACCTCCTAGCATACATTAGTAGTGTTAACTTAGGATCCAATCAGAAGTTTTATTGATAATAGCTTCAAAGGTCATTATCATATTATTGATAAGAGATGCAATCTTAAATAGCTTTCATGCCTTTCTAAATTCAGGCAACCTATCCTAATGAGCCATGTTAGATACCAAAATACATCCAGGTAGTCAAACGTTCATTGGACAGAATATTCAAACTAATTTAGGCCTCAAAAAACCCTTACCACCTCATGGACATTCAGTGATCAGCCACAAGATGGCTCTGCCACAGAAAGAGTTGAGAGAGTGGCCCCTAAGAAATAAGAATTTCCTTACCTCTCTCACAGCGACACCAGATGCAGCGGACCCAGCCGTTTGCAATCCATAAGAGCCCTCCCAGCGCTGCTCCATGTGAACCTGGGTGGCAGACATGGAGGCCTGGGCATGGGTGGCAGACATGGAGGCCTGGGCATGGGTGGCAGACATGGAGGCCTGGGCATGGGTGGCACTGGAAGTCATGCTGCTGGAATAGCTGCTGGACCCTTCAACAAAGTCTCCCTGCTTCCATGGTGGGAGGACATCAGGACCATGGGCTACCTGTTTGCGTGTGGTCAGTGGAGATTTGACTGGTCTGATTGGGGACACAGACAGTCTAGAAGTGGGGGATACTGACCTGCGTTAAACAAAGAGAGAGAAAATATCAATGTAAAAAATGTTCATGATTTGTATATTACCTGGTACCAAATGGTGTTTTGTAGTGTAAATAGACAAGTAATTAATATGTTTATCATGTAATTACTGTTTTACCAGGTCACTTATATATAATAATAATATAATAATATTATATTAGGTCACTTCTAGGGAGCCTAAATACCTGGTCATTTCTGTATTATAAAATAACATGGTCTTATTCCCTATGGAGATTGAGGTGAACTATCTGTCTGTATTATATGTGTGGAATATTGTTGAACTCTCTACACTTCCTTAATGTAAGATTGAAATAAAAAAAAGTACCTAACAGGGGCCGGAGTGGGCGCCTTGACATGCCTCACAGGTGATGGTGACTGATGACGTCCCCCTGCCACTCTGGCTGCAAGAGATGATGGTGTTGGGGACTTGGAGGTTGAGGTTGGCTTAGGGGGCACACGTGGTGGGGTCTTGTGTGCTAGATGGCTCACTCCACCACCTTCAACATGCATTTGCATGGATGAGGATTCAAAATGAGCCTCCATACTCTGAAAATAAAACAACAACATTAAAGGTTAGTGTTTTACTGAAATAAAAGTGTATTTATCTGACTGATAACTTCAATAGACAGACAGATACAACTTCCAATTGCCAAAATAAAGGAAACACCAACAGAAAGTGTCTTAATAGGGCGCTGGGCCATGATGAGCCAGAACAGCTTCAATGCACCTAGGCATAGATTCTAGAAGTGTCTGGAACTCTTTTGGAGGGACGCAACTCCCTCCCTCCTTTGTTGATGGTGGTAGAAAACGCTGTCTCAAGTGGAGCTCCAAAATCTCCCATAAGTGTACAGTTGGGTTGAGATCTGGTCACTGAGACGGTCATGGCAAATGTTTTACAAAGCTTTCATGCTTATCAAACCATTCAGTGACCACTCATACCCTGTGGATGGGGGCATTGTCATCCTATGGGGGGCATAGCCATGGTAGCTAAAATAATGGCCTGCCCAGCATTTTTACACATGACCCTGACGGGATGTTAATTTCCTAATTAACTCAGGACCCACAGCTGTGTGGAAGCACCTGCTTTCAATATACTTTGTATCCCTAATTTAGTCCAGTAATTCCATTATTTTGGCAGTTACCCATAGATAGATAGATAGATAGATAGATAGATAGATAGATAGATAGATAGATAGATAGATAGATAGATAGATAGATAGATAGATAGATAGATAGATAGATAGATAGATAATGCATTTCTGCTTTGGTTGGAGATGTAACACGTTGCTGTGTTGTGTGTGGAGCTCTACAGTTAAGGGTATGCCAGGGAATCGTCAGATCTGGGACCAGGCCTTAACTTGTCTCATAATTGAAGTCCAATAAGAGGGACGGTGGAAAGGGAACCAGTACAGGCGCATGTACAGCGCTTGCAAAACACCTACCAACCACCCTTTCCTTTAGAGTATTCATATAGAGAAACATTGTTAGATGTATGATTGAATTGTATATATGTTCTATGCTCAAATTAACGGCGCTGCCCAGAATGTTGGCTACGAGAGCATCAACAAAGTACTGTTAGATTTTGTCTATCGGAGCTCTCGCTCCTCTGCACTAATCTCTTGGAGTGTCCGGCACGCACTGTGTCTTGGGAGGGAAAGCTGGAGTGACGTTCCAGCTCTCAGTGCACTGCTTCCATTTCGGTGAGTCAATTCTTCACTAGGTGTTTTTGTAGTGATATGATTTTGTGCATATTCAAATGTTTAAATACTCTTGGTTTGTAGTGTTTTTTGGGGGGGATTTGCTTGCTTCCTCCTCTTTTTCACATCCCCATCTTCCCTGCAGGTGCCCGTGGTGGGGCGGGGACGACATGTTGGGAGCGGACTACAGCTCCCCGGGGATGCAGTGCAGAGACTGTCAGCTGGTCGGCTAGGTAGGATTGAGTATCTTGCATATTAAACAAAGTCATACATTTCCTAACCCTTGTGAAACTATTTAAATGCTGTAATAAAATTGCCTTTTTGCTTTTTCTGAGACTGCCTTATCTAGTGATCTGCTGAGCTGTGCAGGGAACATTCTAGGCCAGGCTTTAAGGTTGTGGTCCTTCCCCTCATTAAACAGAAGGTGTTGTAGTCAAGTCTACTTAGTGACCTTATAGGGTTAGGTTATCACAAGTCATTTTAGATCATATTTAATGTATATTTACCCTTGTCTCAACTCTGGTCTGGCGACTCTGAGAGGAAGACCTCTGAGAGGAAGATGAAATTACGGTTTTAGTCTTCTTGGCAGGCACAGCTTCTTCACCTGGACAGAAACAAATATAAAGATGCATTTCCCACCAAATTATTGAACATGATGACACGTTGTGAATTCAAAATTGTTGATCAAATTCAGTTCAGGCAACATGTCAATATAGAATTCACTGGGCCTATAACAGTTTCCATTCCAAAAATATATATATATATTTTTTTAAATAACAGTTTCCATTCAGTTTTAATGCATTGACAGACTGGCTCATTGAAAGCTAGGTCACCGCTAGGCTAGATAAATGCTATTTTCTGTCCACAAAACATTAAGGAAATGCTCGATAAATAATTGAAACAGGAATTCTTGTAACTTGACCTTTATGAAAGCCTAACTGTGAGAAGGATGTTACAATGTTGGATTCCAAACGCCCAAAACACCATTCTAATCACAAATCAACTTTCTCACCTTGAACCAGCAGTTCAGCAGTGGAGGTAGCCCGTCCGCTGCTGTTTGAAGCATTTACAGAGTAAGTTCCAGAATCCTCTGGGAAGGCTTCGGCAATCAACAAACTGTAAAGGTCTCCTTCTTGAACAATCTGAAAGTCAGCGGAGCTCTGTATCTCGGCTCCCTCTCTGTAGAACTTTACCACAGGTGTAGGGATTCCTGTCACACGAACATCCAGTCTCACTTGGCTTCTTTGTCTCACGGTCAAACTCTGAAGTCTCTGAATAAAATTGGGCGGCGCAGTCTCCACTGTAATAATAAATGGAAATGGAAAAATACATTTGATGGCAAAAAATAAATCAAAGGAAAATCGGTGGAAGTGAACTCAACTTGAGCAGCACTGAGATCCATTGGCTCGGGGAGATCGGGGGCAAACGTAAGTATTTTTTCATTCGGTCTACCCAGAGACCTTTTTAAATATGAAACTTAATCTATCTACTCTTATCTATCTAAACTTACATCTATCTATTCATATACCACGAATAGGTCTTTACAGAAGATCTTTGGATCGTTATATAGATTTGAATCCAAATGGTCTGATGGTAACATTTGCCCCTATGCCCGGGGTCAATTGAAGCGCTAGACATTTTTACTTTAAACGTGTTTACAAATACATTTGCTTTGTGTCAAATATTATGTGGCTAATAGGCTAATTGTTTATAACGCAATCCATGTTTAGCATCCTAAGAATGCAAGTTCTGGCAGCCTGGTCTCAAAGACTAGACGCAGCATAGTAAAAGTAGTTCTGTGACTCTCATATAGTATATAGTACAATTTGTTACATTTGGTATAGTTTCAAAAGACAGAAGTTATTTAAACCTAAAACTGAACAACAGATGGGCGCATAACGTGGACGTCAAGCAACCCAGAGGTTGCGTGTCCAAATCACATCAAGGACAACTTTAGAATTTTAGCAACTTTGAAACTATACATACACATTTTTAGCTACTTAGCAACATTTAGCATGTTAGGTAACCCTTCCTCTAAGAGGTTAATAACCTCTTGGGGTTAGGGGGCAGTATTTTCATTTTTGGAGAAAAAAAAACGTTCCCGTTTTAAACGGGACATTTTGTCAGGAAAAGATGCTTCCAAAACTGTAAAGCTATTGTCTGTGAGTATAACAGAACTGATGTTGCAGGCGAAAGCCTGAGAAAAATCCAATCCGGAAGTGCCCCAGGTTTTGAAAGCGCTGCGTTCCAATGACTCCCTATTCAGCTGTGAATGTACCATCAACGAGCTTACGCTTTCTACGTATTCCCCAAGGTGTCTACAGCATTGTGACGTAGTTTTACGCATTTCTGTTGAAGAATAGCCGTAGGCAGCCACATTGCGTAAGTGGTCATATGGTGGCTCCGAGAGAGATTCTCGTGTAAAATACAGAGGTAGCCATTACTCCAATCGGTCAGAGTGAAAAATGAATTGTCCCGGCTGACATATTATCGAATAGGTATTAGAAAAACACCTCGAGGGTGGATTCTAAACAACGTTTGCCATGTTTCTGTCGATATTATGGAGCTAATTTGGAATATTTTTCGGAGTTGCAATTTCCGGGCGATTTCTCAGCTTCAGATTTCTCAGAAGAACAAATGGAGTTATTTCGCCTACAAAAATAATATTTTGGAAAAAAAGGAACTTTGGCTGTCAACCTGGGAGTCTCCTGAGTGAAAACATCCGAAGTTCATCAAAGGTAAACAATTTAATTTGATTGCTTTTCTGATTTCCGTGACAAGTTTGCCTGCTGCTAGCAAGGCATAATGCTATGCTAGGCTATGATAAACTTACACAAATGCTTGTCTAGCGTTGGCTGTAAAGCATATTTTGAAAATCTGAGATGACAGGGTGATTATCAAAAGGCTAAGCTGTGTTCCAATATATTTCACTTGTGATTTTCATGAATATGAATATTTTCTAGGAAGATTTATGTCCGTTGCGTTATGCTAATTAGTGTCAGATGATGATAACGGTCCCGTTCACGGGCTGTGCGTCACTACAGGTTAACCCCTAAGCTTAACCCTAACCTTAACCCCTAGCCTAGTTAACGTTAGTCAGAATAAATAGGAATTTGTAACATATCATACAAATTGTAATTCGTAACATATACGAAATGGATGATGGACATCCACAAATTAATACATACCATACGTAACATATCATACTAATTTGAGTGTCTCAGATTCACATTTACTATGTTACATCTACCCCTGAGTCCAGGCTGGTTCTGGAGGGCAAGATGAGGAGAAATTGATTTAAATTGGGTGCCACTTTGATCACACAACTCAAGAAGTTAACTTGAGGGTGTAGTTTAGTCACTAGGAATAGTTACAGTACATTGATCATGATTGCGCTTGCTAGCAGATAAATCTGAAGAACAACTTTATCCAACGTTATTTGTAATCCGTAAACTGAAAAAAATCACACACAAACAAGCATAGCTCCATTTAGAAACATAGCTCCAAAACCTGTCCATCTTAGGTACAAACATCAGTTTCCTAATTCAATATTCTTATTATTGGATGTGTAAAATGTAAACACCACAGCAGCTATCACTCTCATCACTGAAATGAAGTGCTGTTAATTGAGCAAGTCAGCAAAGACAGAAGTAGCTATTAATGAAGGGGCATGCGGCCTACAGTACTTGTGGTCAGTCACTTCAATGGGAGAGGCTGCTTCTGGAACTTTATTAATGAATACTATGTTATCTATGTTATCTATGATGACTCTTTAGTATGATGCAGGACACTGTCTAAAACTGCAAGCCAAAGCATTGGCTAGCTAGAACAACCTCAAACAATGCAAACACCACTGTTTTATCAACTCTGGTTCTCTCACCTGTAACAAGAAGTTCAGCGGTGCTAGTGGCTTGTCCAGCACCATTGGTGGCTCTGACAGAAAATCTTCCACTGTGTGCGGCTGTCACAGCAGGGATCATCAGAACAGCGCGGCCATCGCTGAACGAGATCTGTGCGCCGGGCAGAGCGGCAGCGGAAAGAACCTGGCCATCACGGAACCAGCTCACCTCAGGAACTGGAGAACCTTTAGATCAAGTCAATGTTCTAGTCAGCACAGCAGAGCTGGTGATGATGGTGATGAATTTGGTGATGATTTTAAACTCATAGCAAGCAGTTACAATTCAGAGCAAAGTTGAGAAAAGGCCAGCAATATCACATAGGGCAGGCTTCCCAGACACAGAATAAGCCTAGATCCAGAACTAAAAAGCATTTTAAATGGAGATTCTCCATTACAAAAGCTTTTTACTCTAGGATTAGGCTTAATCTGTGTCTGGGAAACCAACCTATAATTGGGTACTTATTACTTGTGTAATCACTTCATAAAATGTTGCTGTGCAAAGGCTTTATTTCTGTATGGGGTTTTACAACAATGATTCAACATATTTATATCTATGTTTGGACAGTCAGCTCTATCTATGAGATACAGTTTAAAAGGAACATAAAATATCTCCTTACCACTAACTTGTGCTTCAAACGTTGCAGCACTACCCTCTAGTGCCACAACGCTTTGCAGCGGCTGTGTAAATGTTGGCGCCTGTGTAGACATTGTGGACGGCACCCTAAGAGACACAACAGAGCAGAACATCACCAAACCTCTCATACACCATAAATCTTTGATTTGATCTTTTACAGTAGTTGTATGGTAAAATCCCTAAACAAAGCATACCCACACATTTATTTAGCCACCGAGGGCAGGTTTCCCAGACACTGACTACGCCTATTCCAGAACTAAAAAGCATTGCCAATGGAGGTTCTCCATTGAATGGGCCTTTTATTCTAGGACCAGGCTCAATTGCTGGCTAAGAAACTCACACTGCTTGTGTCACATCACCAAACCAATGGAAAAGAATCTACCTTTCTTTTACATCTTTTACAATAGTTTTATGGCACAATCTCCAAACAAATCTTATTCTACATTTAAACTCTATTTTTATCCTTTGAGAGTCTTATGTCACTTGTGTCACATCACCTAACCAATGAAGATGATTTTTTTATTTGACATATTTTACATCTGCAGAAAAAATACATACATCAAATGAACACAGAGCCTATTTTTTGCCAGTGAGAGTCTAAATGACGTGTCATATCCAGCACCTGGCTTACTGCGTCCTGTCACTTGAGCTATCAGAGGCCCCATGGGGT
This sequence comes from Oncorhynchus gorbuscha, assembly GCF_021184085.1. Taxonomy (NCBI): domain Eukaryota; kingdom Metazoa; phylum Chordata; class Actinopteri; order Salmoniformes; family Salmonidae; genus Oncorhynchus; species Oncorhynchus gorbuscha. The sequence goes on from NC_060181.1 coordinate 72,371,215, forward strand.
CTGGGTGTTAAGCCAAACACCAGGGCCACAGCTCCCTGTGACAGCTCACAGACAAGACAGTAACAACTGGGGTAGGCCATCATTGTAAATAAGAATTTGTTCTTAACTGGCTTGCCTAGTTAAACAAAGGTTCAATAAAATTACACATTTAAAAACAAGTATTCCTGTAAGTACAGTGTAACAAGTAATGTAATTTTGATTTTTATTTTTATTTCACCTTTATTTAACCAGGTAAGCTAGTTGAGAACAAGTTCTCATTTGCAACTGCAACCTGGCCAAGATAAAGCAAAGCAGTGTGAACAGACAACACAGAGTTACACATGGAGTAAACAATTAACAAGTCAATAACACAGTAGAAAAAAGGGGGAGTCTATATACAACTCAATGTTACACTGTAAGTACACTGTACTTAGGGTAAGGTAAATGTTACCAAAGGTAACTAATACATGTGTGTTAGTGCTTCTACACCTGCATTGCTTGCTGTTTGTGGATTTAGGTTGGGTTTCTGTACATCACTTTGAGATATCAGCTGATGTACGAAGGGCTATATAAATACATTTGATTTGATTTGATTTGATGTGTAATAGATGCTTTATAACTCCAACTGACCAGGACATATCCATTGACGTCCCTTGATGTTTAAGTCTAAAAATGTCAGCCATTAGGCCTACAGTTACACTAGGGCTGCTAAACAAAACATATCCCTTGACTGGGCGGATGTTAAAGTCCTAAAATGTCTGCCGTTGCCATTACAGTTACAACACAATCCATGAATTAATCTTTAAACAATTGCTGGATAAGCTATAAACATGAGGTTTTGTAATCAAGTATTAATAAACCAGTCATGAATTTATAAAGGTGATGTGTCTTATCCAACTATTTCCATTGTTCAAAACACTGTAAGGTTAAAACTTTACATTTGTAGAACTTGTTTAGGCCTATAGAGAGAACAGCTTAAACTCAGTAGGCCTGTACTTTCAATCCAGTACAGGCCTAGAATCCATAATTATACTGACATACATTATTCAACCAAACATATGAGCCATTAAGCACTATTGTATCACATTACCTTAAATCCTTAGATACATACGCACATTGAATATACACTGACTGTACATTACATTAGGAACACCTTCCTAATATTGAGATGCACCTCTTTTGCCCTTAGAACAGTCTCAATTCAAAGGGGCATGGACTCTACAAGGTGTCGAAAGGTCCATGTAGACTTCATGTAGACTCCAATGCTTCCCACAGTTGTGTCAAGTTGGATGTCCTTTGGGGGGTGGACCATTCTTGATACACAAGGGAAACTGTTGAGTGTGAAAAACTCAGCAGCAATGCAGTTCTTGAAACACTCAAACCGGTGCGCCTGGCACCAACTACCATACCTCGTTCAAAGGCCCTTAAATATTTTGTCTTGCCCATTCACCTTCTGAATGGCACACATGCACACTCCATGTCTCAATTGTCTCAAGGCTTAAAAATCCTTCTTTAACTCCTTTAGATACACTGATTGACGTGGATTTAACAAGTGACATCAATAAGGGCTCATAGCGTTCACCTGGATTCACCTGGTCAGTCTTTGTTATGGAAGAGCAAGTGTTCCTAATGTAGATTCCTTAGGCCTTAATGAAACACAAAATCACACCTTCCATTGAATGGAACATATATGAAGCTAGCAGATAACAATTATTCTTAAGCATCTGAATTTATATCACTCCAGAAAGTACAACTTTGAAATACTTGACCTCTAGAAATCTCCATAGTATTTTTTGTGATCTCAATGGCAGGACAAATCATTAAACAATGGCCACAGTATATACTGTTCAGAAACTATACATTGGCTCAACAATTAACTAAGACATTGCCATATCAATCAATTATAGCCTTCATCACATCGATAGTTTTCATATTGTATGAAAACTATCCAAAACTGTTAACATCAGATGAGACATGTAACAGAAATGTCAGACTCTAAAAATACTCTGTACCAGGCTTGACTGACAGTCACCATGTGGCACATAACTGGAGGTGCAACTGATAGCCCTGCTGCCGATTTCCTTAAAAAGACATTGCGACCCAGCTGGGACACCACTCTAATGCTATCAGGGGCTATTCTGGGAGCTTCTCTAATCATTGTACCATATATAAATAACCTTGAAAATGATAAGCATTAGTTCTAAATTATTTAAATATTTAAAATGAAACGTTCTTAACGTGAAATGATTCCCATAATATATTTTGAGACACTTGACCCCAATTAGGTGGAAATCACCAGTTGTTACCTGTTATTCTTTGGGAATTATTATATACAGATAATAACACAATATTCATTGACAAACACTGCATTGGAACAGGTCAAAGTTTAATTATCTAAAGTTACTTACTTGTATCCACAAGAGTGCCTAGATTTGATGGGGCGAAGCCCAGAAGTTGTATTTCTTCAGAAACAATCTCCTTATCCAGAAATGTCAGAAAATCCAATGTGAGAACAGTTTAGCCTCAAAGAAACTCCAAAAAACAAAACCACACAGTGTAGCTGTGTAGTTTTGCTCTTTTTCCTATGCAATCCCTACACCCGAGGCAAGGCTGGGAATGCTCCAACTGCTCAGAAGTGACAATATGGTTGTGTTACTTTTTATACCCCTGGGCAAATCCCCATCATCAGTGCATCTGCTCTCCTCATTGGTCTGCCACCCAGAGGGGATGATGGGAGATTGGAATCCATTTTATGCAAGCCCAAACCTGTCACTCACTTTACTTAACATTGTCCAGTCTCTGTTGTCAATGTTTGCGTTCATCAGACTTACCTTTAACACAAAATGTAGCTTTGAATGACTTTCCTTTTGAATAAGAACAATCTTTCATATCCCCAAATGATACCACTATGTCAATTTCTGTTCTAAATGTAAAAGTACTTACTGAAATTAATGTATTGACCAAATGGAAAGTGAGGCTGTGCCTGTCACTCAAGTCTTGGGCTACCCCCATCACATCAGTAGCTTGACTGGAACAAATTATGCCATCAGAGGGACAGGGGAAGTGTTTACATATGGCTGCTAAATACTTGTGGCAGCTATGTTAGTACGTGTAAGTTTTCCTGCATTCATATACAAAGTCTGCATCATAGTCTGTACCTATACAATATTTCCCAGTCTGTATCTAATGATTTCTCATTGTCATATATTCTCTGACACAAAAAAACATGCTCACTCATAGATTATTCTTCAAAACATAAAGACTGAAATAGACAGCACTCCAATAACACATTCAGATATGTATTGGACAATACATTAGAACGGTATTAATAAAAAAGTATTTCATGCCAGTCTTTCAAACTCCAATTAATACATTGTCTTTATTTAAGTCCCCGGACTCCCTATTTTCCCTCCTGACCATCTTACATTTTTATCTTGTTAAACTTGTTGAGGATGAATGAAGTGTTTTCCCATCTGTATTTTCAGTGTGTTGATCATGACGACTGCCAGGGCTTTGAGACACTTTGACTCGGCCCTGCCAGGGGAACACAGACAACAGAAGTTGAGAAGTCACATTTCTTGAAATATTAAAATCACCCGTCCCAAATTCACATTTGTGGACAGTTATCAAATCAAATCAAAATTGTATTTGTCACATACACATGGTTAGCAGATGTTAATGCGAGTGTAGTGAAATGCTTGTGCCTCTAGTTCCGACAATGCAGTAATAACCAACAGGTAATCTAACTAACAATTCCAAAACTACTGTCTTATACACAGTGTAAGGGGATAAAGAATATGTACATAAGGATATATGAATGAGTGATGGTAGCATACAGTAGATGGTATCGAGTACAGTATATACATATGAGATGAGTATGTAGACAAAGTAAACAAAGTGGCATAGTTAAAGTGGCTAGTGATACATGTATTACATAAGGATGCAGTCGATGATGTAGAGTACAGTATATACATATGCATATGAGATGAATAATGTAGGGTAAGTAACATTATATAAGGTAGCATTGTTTAAAGTGGCTAGTGATATATTTACATCATTTCCCATCAATTCCCATTATTAAAGTGGCTGGAGTTGGGTCAGTGTCAATGACAGTGTGTTGGCAGCAGCCACTCAATGTTAGTGGTGGCTGTTTAACAGTCTGATGGCCTTGAGATAGAAGCTGTTTTTCAGTCTCTCGGTCCCAGCTTTGATGCACCTGTACTGACCTTGCCTTCTGGATGATAGCGGGGTGAACAGGCAGTGGTTCGGGTGGTTGATGTCCTTGATGATCTTTATGGCCTTCCTGTAACATCGGGTGGTGTAGGTGTCCTGGAGGGCAGGTAGTTTGCCCCCGGTGATGCGTTGTGCAGACCTCACTACCCTCTGGAGAGCCTTACGGTTGAGGGCGGAGCAGTACCAGGCGGTGATACAGCCCGCCAGGATGCTCTCGATTGTGCATCTGTAGAAGTTTGTGAGTGCTTTTGGTGACAAGCCAAATTTCTTCAGCCTCCTGAGGTTGAAGAGGCGCTGCTGCGCCTTCTTCACGACGCTGTCAGTGTGAGTGGACCAATTCAGTTTGTCTGTGATGTGTATGCCGAGGAACTTAAAACTTGCTACCCTCTCCACTACTGAATTGGATAGGGGGGTGTTCCCTCTGCTGTTTCCTGAAGTCCACAATCATCTCCTTAGTTTTGTTGACGTTGAGTGTGAGGTTATTTTCCTGACACCACACTCCGAGGGCCCTCACCTCCTCCCTGTAGGCCGTCTCGTTGTTGTTGGTAATCAAGCCTACCACTGTTGTGTCGTCCGCAAACTTGATGATTGAGTTGGAGGCGTGCGTGGCCACGCAGTCGTGGGTGAACAGGGAGTACAGGAGAGGGCTCAGAACGCACCCTTGTGGGGCCCCCGTGTTGAGGATCAGCGGGGAGGAGATGTTGTTGCCTACCCTCACCACCTGGGGGCGGCCGTCAGGAAGTCCAGTACCCAGTTGCACAGGGCGGGATCGAGGGTCTCGAGGGTCTCGAGCTTGATGACGAGCTTGGAGGGTACTATGGTGTTGAATGCCGAGCTGTAGTCGATGAACAGCATTCTCACATAGGTATTCCTCTTGTCCAGGTGGGTTAGGGCAGTGTGCAGTGTGGTTGAGATTGCATCGTCTGTGGACCTATTTGGGCGGTAAGCAAATTGGAGTGGGTCTAGGGTGTCAGGTAGGGTGGAGGTGATATGGTCCTTGACTAGTCTCTCAAAGCACTTCATGATGACGGAAGTGAGTGCTACGGGGCGGTAGTCGTTTAGCTCAGTTACCTTAGCTTTCTTGGGAACAGGAACAATGGTGGCCCTCTTGAAGCATGTGGGAACAGCAGACTGGTATAGGGATTGATTGAATATGTCCGTAAACACACCGGCCAGCTGGTCTGCGCATGCTCTGAGGGCGCGGCTGGGGATGCCGTCTGGGCCTGCAGCCTTGCGAGGGTTAACACGTTTAAATGTCTTACTCACCTCGGCTGCAGTGAAGGAGAGACCGCATGTTTTCGTTGCAGGCAGTTATGTACTCAGGTTAAAGAAAAAATGAACTTTTCTTATTTCAAACACGTAGAGGATTTTAAAAATGTAATGGTTTACCTGCAACTACCATTGACTACCACTTTTGTAGAACACCAGACTTCACCTTTCATTCTTAGCAACACACACATACTTCCCAGAATCTGGCACAACAACACTCCTTTTTAGCAGAACGTGAGTGTTACTTTGCCTTTAAATCGGACATTGTAGGGTAATAAAGTTATTTTCATCTGTTCAAGAAAAACCCTCTTTGGATTCGCTGTAGGTAGGCTAAATACACCCCGCAAACATGTAGGGACAGTTTCCCAGACACCGACTAAGCGTAGTCCTGGACTTGTGTGCTTATGTGTCTTACAACTCAAATATGATCAGGTCCAACAGGAATATGAGCAATGACTTTTATGTGTAATGTCGACTTCTGTTTTGAAACATGCCTGTATGTCCTGACCTTTTTTTGTGTGGAAAATTGTGTTACTTGGTATTCACATAACGTTCTTTAAAACTGTCATGTAAAGTTCAATAATGTAATTTTACAAGCCTGTTCTTCTGTTTTTAAATTGTCCGATGTATGTATGTTGTACGTTTGTGTATAATGTTTTCAAGTTTAATTGTTCACCTGCCCGCCTTCGCCACAAGCTACAACCACACTATCTTTTATCTTTTAACCACATGACACGGGGAGCAGGCTTTCCGAGATGACACACTCCAGGAAGAGATCTCTTCCCACCAGGATACCCTTATGTTCTGGCTTTGACAAGAACTGATGAGTAGATCCACAGGCTGGGAATACCAGCTTACACTATGTACTGTATATATGACATGGTTAGGCTGGGGAGACCAGGTTTAACTATTTACCGTATGTATGGCATTGTTAGGCTGGGGAGACCAGGTTTAACTATTTACTGTATATATGACATTGTTAGGCTGGGGAGACCAGGTTTAACTATTTACTGTATGTATGACATTGTTTGATTAGGTCAAGTAGGTCCAGCAGGATATATTCTTCAAATTAGATGAGCTTGTGCTTTGTTCAAGGTGAAGGTAAGTCAATCAGTAGACACAAATGTTTACCAAAATAAAGTCTAAATAAAGTCAAAATTGTCTAATTACCGTCAATGTCTGCTGAGTAACTGCAGGAATTAAATGGGGTGTTTGCATGTCAAATACTAGTGATTTTTATCAAGAATAGCCACATTGACTCCTCTATCTGTTGCAAATAAATGTTCAGGCAGGCCAATCTCAAGCTATTATCTCAGCCCTCTACCACAGGACTGGAGCCAGCCTTATCATCTCCGGAGTGAAGTAGTAGTTAGTGGAGTGGGGAGATGGAGAGAGAGGTACATGGAAGTGAAGAGGTGTAACCTGAGAAAAGGGAACCACAGCTCGACCTGAGAGATTTTGTTACCCCACAACATACAGTACAACAGCAGAACAGACAACCTTAAAGGCACAGTCTGAGATTTCCAGTTATTAGTATATTTTTTTCAACTGTCTTACCTAATAACTAAAACATTTAATTTATTTTTGTTTTGTAAAACAAATCGTGAACTAATGAGGCAAAGCTACAAATCAAGTAATGTCATGCGAGGTATTCCTTCAACACTACAGATATACTGTATCTTTGAAACCAAGTGCTATTTGTATGTCAAAATGCCATGTGATCATTTTCGTTGCTTATTTAATTGTGTTATAGGTGAGAGTAGTTTCATGTGGTTATATGATTTTAGTGTGGGCTCCTGAGTGGTGCAGTGGTCTAAGGCACTGCATCTCAGTGCAAGAGGTGTCACTACAGTCCCTGGTTTGAATCCAGGCTGTATCACATCCGGCTGTGATTGGAAGTCCCATAGGGCGGCGCACAAGTAACTCAGCTTCGTGCATTTTAGCCGGGGTAGGCTGTCATTGTCAATAAGAATTTGTTCTTAACTGACTTTCCTAGGTAGACTGTTTCCCAATCATAATGCAGACTAGTAAAATGCAAGAACTCAACACCTCAGGTCTCTTCCTACAGATCTTTCAATCTGAAATGTTTGATAAATGTGCATTCAATTGTAGCTCGAACCATAAAACAGCTATGACAATGTAGTGGCAGAGAAAGCACAAACAATACATACAACTTTTAGATATCAGAAGCATTACTTTATTTGAAAGACATTGATATTTAAGGGGACTTGGCTAACACAATTTACCATCATATCTCAAAGATTGAGACTTTTATAGGAAGGGCATACAGTGTGTTCGGAAAGTATTCAGACCCTTTCCCATATTTGTTACGTTACAGTGTTATTCTGAAAAAGATTTAAAACATTTTTTCCCTCGTCAATCTACACACAATACCCCATAATGACAAGGGGAAAACAGGTTTTTAGACATTTTTGCACATTTATACAAAATTTAAAAACAGAAATACCTTATTTACATAAGTATTCAAACCCTTTGCTATGAGACTCAAAATTTAGCTCTGGTGCATCCAGTTTCCATTGATCATCCTTGAGATGTTTCTCCAACTTGATTGGAGTCCACCTGTGGAAAATTAAATTGATTGGACATAATCTGGAAAGGCTCACACCTGACTACATAAGGTCCAACAGTTGACAGTGAATGTCAGAGCAAAAACCAAGCTATGAGGTTGAAGGAATTGTCCGTAGAGCTCTGAGACAGGTTTAGTTTGAGGCACAGATTTGGGGAAGGGTACCAAAACATTTCTGCAGCATTGAACACAGTGGCCTCAATTATTCTGAAATGGAAGAAGTTTGGTGCAGCACTGCACCAATCAGGCCTTTATGGTAGAGTGGACAGACAGAAGCCAGTCTTCATTAAAAGGCACATGACAGCCCGCTTGGAGTTTGCCAAAAGGCACCTAAAGGACTGTCAGACCATGAGAAATAAGATTCTCTGGTCTGATGAAACCAAGATTGAACTCTTCGGCCTGCATGCCAAGCATCACGTCTGGAGGGAACCTGGCACCATCCCTACGTTGAAGAATGGTCATGGCAGCATTGTTCTGTAGGGGTGTTTTTCAGCTGCAAGGACTGGGGCAAAGGTCCACCATCCAATAGGACAACGACCCTAAGCACACAGACAAGACAACGCAAGAGTGGCTTCAGAACAAGTGGCTGAATGTCCTTAAGTGGCCCAGCCATAACCCAGACTTGAACCCGATCGAACATCTCTGGAGAGACCTGAATATAGATGTGCAGCGACGCTCCCCATCCAACCTGACAGAGCATGAGAGGATCTGCAGAGAAGAATTGGAGAAACTCCCCAAATACAGATGTGCCAAGCTTGTAGCGTCATACCCAAGAAGACTCCAGGCTGTGATCACTGCCAAAGGTACTTCATCAAAGTACTGAACAAAGGGTCTGAATACATATGTATATGTGATAATTCCGTTGTAAAAAAATTTGGGGGGTGCAAAAATGTCTAAAAACCTGTTTTTGCTTTGTCAATGTGGGGTATTGTGTGTACAATGATGATGAAAACAACTAAATGTGAAATAAAGTCAAGAGGTCTTAATAGTTCCCAGAATGCACTGTAATACAGTATTGAAACTGAAGAAATTGCTAAATTACTGTTTTTAGCATTTATTAATAAATATACCTTATTCTCTCATTAATTGTAGGACATTTGGTCAGAGGCACAGAATCAAATGCGCTAACTTAGATAAAAAGCAGATAAAATATAAGTATAATATTAAGCATATTTTGACTGAAGTTGAGATATAATTTGGTTTTATGCACAAATTAAACAATTGTCTAAACTACAAATAAATTAAACTCACATTCATACACACAGTTGGTGTTTTGGGTGTAGTATGTAATAGTTATTGGGATCAGGTTCAGAATTGACACCTCAAGCAGCCTTACAGATTTCACAGTTAAAATTAAGGTTATCCAGTGTACTACTGTGCAACATCAATACTACTTTCCATTACAGTGAGAGTGGAAAAGGGTCTGGCAGTGAAAAGCTTGATATAATATTTTGTATTACTTCATAACAGCAATGAGTATAGGAGGTACAGGAGAAAACACAGAGTACCAAAACAAGTGTGCCAGTCCAGCTTGAGAAGAGCGTAGTCGGGTTCGGGACAGCTGTTGTTACGTGCTTTCACCTGAAGAGCGGCACTAGAGGACAGGGTGCCGCTTGGGTTGACGGCCCGGCACGCATAGAGGCCTGCATCGGTCTCAGTGACCTTCTGTACGAACAATGCATGTTTGCCTTTTTTTTGTGACAGCTCTATGTGCTCATCATTGGTCAGTTTCTCTCCATTCTTGAACCTGAAGCAAGAAGTGAATTATAACACAAAACACAATCACAACACAAGAAAGACACAAATCACATTCCTATTTATCAGAGGGTGAGCTGAAACACAATCAATCCAAGCAATTAGATTATTCAATGTTCTATTAAAGTGACTAATGATCGAACTTGTGTTATATAAAAGTTATGTTATTAAAAAGTAAGAAAAAAACAAATGTAAGATTAGTAAAAAAAACTCACAAATTATTTGAGTAAAATTAAATGGAATAAATGTTTTCCACCAAAAATGACTTGAGTTTCAGATGTAACACTATTCATGCAGTATATAAATCGATCTTATCATTTCTCAATGTGTCTTCTCCTCTCCACCTGAACGATCCTTTTGGAATTGATTTATAGAATACTCCAAACACATTGGTGTACAGTTTGCTTGTAGAATAAGCAGTGACCGTTTATGCTAATAATTTGTCATGTTAATGAAGAATAAAAAGAATAGAAATATTTGATTAAAATGATGAAATTCTACTATTTATCACTTGCACCAAATACTCTGTCTCCAAAATGGCACCCTATTCCATATCCAGTGCCTTGCGAAAGTATTCGGCCCCCTTGAACTTTGCGACCTTTTGCCACATTTCAGGCTTCAAACATAAAGATATAAAACTGTATTTTTTTGTGAAGAATCAACAACAAGTGGGACACAATCATGAAGTGGAACGACATTTATTGGATATTTCAAACTTTTTTAACAAATCAAAAACGTAAAAATTGGGCGTGCAAAATTATTTAGCCCCCTTAAGTTAATACTTTGTAGCGCCACCTTTTGCTGCGATTACAGCTGTAAGTCGCTTGGGGTATGTCTCTATCAGTTTTCCACATCGAGAGGCTGAATTTTTTCCCCATTCCTCCTTGCAAAACAGCTCGAGCTCAGTGAGGTTGGATGGAGAGCATTTGTGAACAGCAGTTTTCAGTTCTTTCCACAGATTCTCGATTGGATTCAGTTCTGGACTTTGACTTGGACATTCTAACACCTGGATATGTCTTGTTGGAAGACAAATCTCCGTCCCAGTCTCAGGTCTTTTGCAGACTCCATCAGGTTTTCTTCCAGAATGGTCCTGTATTTGGCTCCATCCATCTTCCCATCAATTTTAACCATCTTCCCTGTCCCTGCTGAAGAAAAGCAGGCCCAAACCATGATGCTGCCACCACCATGTTTGACAGTGGGGATGGTGTGTTCAGGGTGATGAGCTGTGTTGCTTTTACGCCAAACTTAACGTTTTACATTGTTGCCAAAAAGTTCAATTTTGGTTTCATCTGACCAGAGCACCTTCTTCCACATGTTTGGTGTGTCTACCAGGTGGCTTGTGGCAAACTTTAAATGACACTTTTTATGGATATCTTTAAGAAATGGCTTTCTTCTTGCCACTCTTCCATAAAGGCCAGATTTGTGCAATATACGACTGTTTGTTGTCCTATGGACAGAGTCTCCCACCTCAGCTGTAGATCTCTGCAGTTCATCCAGAGTGATCATGGGCCTCTTGGCTGCATCTCTGATCAGTCTTCTGCTTGTATGAGCTGAAAGTTTAGAGGGACGGCCAGGTCTTGGTAGATTTGCAGTGGTCTGATACTCCTTCCATTTCAATATTATTGCTTGCACAGTGCTCCTTTAAAGCTTGGGAAATCTTTTTGTATCCAAATCCGGCTTTAAACTTCTTCACAACAGTATCTCGGACCTGCCTGGTGTGTTCCTTGTTCTTCATGATGCGCTTTTAACGGACCTCTGAGACTATCACAGTGCAGGTGCATTTATACGGAGACTTGATTACACACAGGTGGATTGTATTTATCATCATTAGTCATTTAGGTCAACATTGGATCATTCAGAGATCCTCACTGAACTTCTGGAGAGAGTTTGCTGCACTGAAAGTAAAGGGGCTGAATAATTTTGCACGCCCAATTTTTCAGTTTTTGATTTGTTAAAAAAGTTTGAAATATCCAATAAATGTCGTTCCACTTCATGATTGTGTCCCACTTGTTGTTGATTCTTCACAAAAAATACAGTTTTATATCTTAATGTTTGAAGCCTGAAATGTGGCAAAAGGTTGCAAAGTTCAAGGGGGCCGAATACTTTCGCAAGGCACTGTATAGTCCACTACTTTTGAACAGGGCACTTTATAGTAATGCACTTTATAGTGAATAGAATACCATTTCAAACACAGCCACTATGCTACTATTAGATAAATATTGGTCTATTACTACAACTAATGCCTATGAGCTACCCACCATGTTAAAGTAGGCTCTGGAAATCCAGTGACCTCCACTTCCAGGGTCACAGGCGATCCCTCCATAACTGTGGGACTAGACAGTAGTTTGGAGAAGTGAGGAGGGCCCTGGCCTGCTAGGGTGCTCCCCACGGACCGGCTGGTACCAGGCAGCCTGATCTCTTCTTTGATGGCTGTTGGATTGCACAGGTCTGGGTCTTGGCCCGGGTCTGTGGGTGTGACTGCTGTGGTGGTTAATGGGGAGGGGGTAGCATGCGTGTTAAGAGAACGAGTGGTGGCAGCAGTGGGGAATGCAGAGGGCACGGCAGCTCCTCGGACCATCACGCTGCTTGGGTCATGCACACACTCCTGCATCTCTGTGACAGAGCTCTCATGCACGGAATACACGGTCTGGTGGCACTCGTTTAGGCCTAGGGGGCCGACTGCTGGGAGATTAGGGAGGTTGGGGATTCCCTTGTTTTTCAGAATACTGGAGAGTGTGTTTGAGACCAGGATCGGTGCTGGGACAGTCAGGGTGCTCTGGACGAAAGAAGAGGACTCCTCTCTGAACTTGGTGTTGAGGCCGAATGTAGGAGAGTGGCAGCTTTCAGTCTGCTCTCTGATCCTCTGTTGGCTCTGGCTGTTGTTGTTTTCATTATTACGTGTGGAGCGTAACTGGTGGCTGTACTGGTTGATGTGAATGGTGTGGGACTGGGAGCTGAGACAGAAACCATCCAGGTCCAGGTCATTCTCAGATAGGACGATGTTGGACTCTGGGGTCTCGGAGAGCGGGGGCAGGGAAATGTCGTCGGGGGAAGTGCACTCATATTCGTCATTGGACAGGGACTCTTCTGTCATGAGGTTATGCCGCTGAAGGTTCCCCTCTGTCAGACCACCTGCGGGAGGCAGCAGGGGTGATACATCTTGGGAGAAAGCCTCGCCCTGCAAGGATTGGAAAAAAATAAAGAAATACACAATAATAGCATGTATTGTCTTCACTATATGTTTTACCTCTGGGTGATGTCATTCGGAAACAATGTTAACTTTCACTTATATGCAAACAATACACAGCTGTACATTTCGGTGAAACATGGTGAAGCCCCAAAATTGCCCTGCCTGGAAGCCTGTGTTTCAAACATAAGGAAGTGGATGGCGGCAAATGTTTTACTTTTAAACTCGGGAAAAACAGAGATGCTAGTTCTAGGTCCCAAGATCTGACAATGAATCTTGATGGTTGTACAGTCGTCTCAGATAAAACTGTAAAGGACCTTGGCATTACTTTGGACCCTGATCTGTCTTTTGACAAACCTATCAAGACAGCTTTTTTCCATCGCCGTAACATTCCGGCTACCCAGATAAAGCACTAAATAAACTTCAGCTAGTGATAAACACAGCTGCTACAATCTTGACTAGAACCAACATTTTTTATCATATTACTCCAGTTCTAGCCTCTATATATTGGTTTCCTGTTATGGCTAGGGCTATTTCAAGGTTTTACTGCTAACCTACAAAGCATTACATGGGCTTGCTCCTATCCATCTTTCCGATTTGGTCCTGCCATACATGCCTACATGTACACTACTGTCACAAGATGCAGGGCCCCATACCGTCCCTAGAATTTCTAAGCAAACAGCTAGAGGCAGGGCTTTCTCCTATAGAGCTACATTTTTATGGAATGGTCTACCTATCCATGTGAGACCCAGACTCGGTCTCAACCTTTAAGTCTTTATTGAAGACTCATCTCTTCAGTAAGTCCTATGATTGAGTGTAGTCTGGGCCAGGGGTGCGAAGGTGAACGGAAAGGCACTGGAGCGGCGAACCACCTTTGCTGTGTCTGCCTGGCCGGTTCCCCTCTCTCCACTGGGATTCTCTGCCTCGAACTCTATTACGGGGGCTGAGTCACTGTCTTACTGGTGCTCTTCCATGCCATCCCTAGGAGGGGTGCGTCACTTGAGTGGGTTGAGTCACTGACATGATCTTCCTGTCCGGGTTGGCGCCCCCCTCAGGTTCGTGCCATGGGGGAGATCTTCGTGGGCTATACTTGGCCTTGTCTCAGGCTAGTAATTTGGTGGTTGAAGATATCGCTCTAGTGGTGTGGGGGCTGTGCTTCGGCAACGTGGGTGAGTTATATCCTGCATGGTTGGCCCTGTCCGGGGGTATTGACGGACGGGGCCACAGTGTCTCCCGTCTCCTCCTGTCTCAGCATCCAGTAATTATGCTGCAATAGTTTGTGTCAGGGGGATAGGGTCCGTCTGTTATATCTGGAGTATTTATCCTGCCTTATCCAATGTCCTGTGTGAATTTAAGTATGCTCCCTCTAATTCTCTCTCTCTCTTTCTCTTCTCTCAGAGGACCTGAGCCCTAGGACCATGCCTCAGGACTACCTGGCCTGATGACTCCTTGCTGTCCACCTGGTCGTGCTGCTGCTCCAGTTTCAACTGTTCTGCCTGTGGCTATGGAACCCTGACCTGTTCACAAACCTGATGTGCTACCTTGTCCCAGACCTGCTGTTTTCAACTCTCTTTCTCTCTCGCTACAGCACCTGCTGTCTTTAACTCTGAATGATCGGCTATGAAAATCCAACTGACATTTACTCCTGATGTGCTGACCTGTTGCACCCTCTACAACTACTGTGATTATTATTATTTGACCCTGCTGGTCATCTATGAACGTTTGAACATCTTGGCCATGTTCTGTTATAATCTCCAGCCAGAAGAGGACTGGCCACCCATCAGAGCCTGGTTCCTCTCTAGGTTTCTTCCTTGGTTCCTGCCTTTCTAGGGAGTTTTTCCGAGCCACCCTGCTTCTACACCTGCATTGCTTGCTGTTTGGGGTTTTAGGCTGGGTTTCTGTATAGCAATTTGTGACATCGGCTGATGAAAAAGGGCTTTTTAATACATTTGATTGATTGAAATTTGATCTATAGTCACATGCACATCCCTTATTCATATGATTTTGGGCCAGAAAAAAAGTATGATAATAAGCTATGATAATTAGAAAGCCAATAGTCTTACTGAGGACTTACTGTAAGAAGACCAATCTGATCAGTATTAGAAGTATGAAACCCAGGGAAGTTCCTCTGAGCAGGGCCCTGTCTCTCCTTCTTCTGGAACTCTCTCTGTATATCAGAGAAGCTGGGAGCTGAAGTGAAGGCTGGGGGAGGAGGAAGAGTAGGAGAGGTGACCAGAGACTTGATCCCTGCCTGTTGGAGCACATGGACTTTCCTGTCCCTCTCCAGTGGTGAACAGGACAGGTTGAAGGTGTGTGTGCAGCAGAAAGAGGTGCTCAGCTGCTCTTTACTCTCCTGTGTTGACCTGCTGGTGATCGTCTCCACTCTGCTCATCTCTGAGTACGCCTTCTGTGTGTGATACCTATAATAATAATTATAATAATACATATAGCCCTTTTCATCAAACCAAAGTCTCTTTACAATTGCAAAAATATCTATATAATGAAATATCAACAAAACAGAAAAAGGGAGTAAGGGGAGAGTGTGTGTGTTGTATGTGTGATCGCAAAGTTACTCGACCAGCCCTTTTAGGCTTTTTTCTGCTCATACTCTTGTTTTCTTACTGTTACAAACTGTCTTTATATTTGTGCAAGTAAACTAAACAAAACTACGTGTGGATCGTGGCGGAGATGCACGGTTGCAGGTACCTGCTCTCTGATAACACTTTGTTGTGATGTTCTGGGTGGCATTTGTCTGGAAGGTCCTGGCTCCTTGTTTTGCAGATATGAGGTTTCTTGCTTCTTGTATTTTCTAATGTTTTGATGGGTACCTCTTTCCCGTTCCCTCTCATGGTTAGTTCAGGAGTGTGTCCAGTTTCTTTCAGCTCAGACTGAATAAATGCAGGGAACCCACATTTCATTTAACATACTATGAGTAAGCAATTATGGTAATGAAACTATTGTTTGTTAGTTTTTTACAGTTTACAGGTGGCGTCAGAAGTGGGATTCAAACCCACTGAAGCAGACAAAGTAGTGTCCTGTTTCCATCTCAATAAACTTACAACATCAAGAGACTCCTGGGGGTACATCTCAGCTTTCTCTGTTTCTTGGTTTGATTTTTGTTCTTGTTTGTTTTCCTCTTGTATGACATTATGCATTTTTTTTATTTCAGGCTCCTCCTTCACAGCCTCATTCTGAAATCAGAGGAAAGTCACATATTTTTAGGTCCTTTTCTATTAAAATTACTGAAGAAAATTACTAGGCCCCTCCAACAAATTCATCGTACCTGTAGTTTAGCCTCCAAATCCATTAATCCATTACAAAGTTCCTTTATCGATTCCACTATCTCATTGTGTTTGGTGAGAGTTTTCTCCATATACTTCTTTCCCTCCTCAGCACCTGTACATTAAAGACAATTCATACAGTCCTCAATGCCAGTGTCATGGGCGTAACTTCCACTAAGGACAGGGGGACATAACCCCCCTACATTTTGAAACAACATTTTTGTTAAGCTATATGTACAGTAAGCTACATAAGCATCCATTTCCTTACCCCTCCCAAAAAAAGATGACCCAGACCCGGAAAATTGTTTCTAAAATCTAGATGGTGGTTTGTTGTGTGTGATCTGTCCCCTTACCATGCAGATGGACAGCCAGTTCTGTGATTTGGCTAATCCTCTCCTCTTGCTGGGGCACAGTGGGCCAAACAAACTTCTCAAACTGCTTGTAAAGAATAGACACTGCTTCCCTGGTCTTACACTGGGAAGAGTACTTCCCTACTCTCACAATTGTAGCACTTGCTTCATCACACCAGAACTGATACTGAAATTCAAAAGCAGAAGAATTGTGAGACATTTGCACCAGAGATAAGGGGAGAAAATGCGTGTTTGATGCACTTCATTCAGAAAAATCATAACAATCATAACACAAAATATAAAACATCCAATTCCCTTAAATTTGTGAGGATTTTTGACAATATGTTAAGTTCCATAATTGACAAGTATAGGGTCAATGATGTATCTTCTTAAGTGTTGTCCAACCATGCACCTCCTCCATAGCTTGCTGCAGCTTCACGCTCATGTCCAGGTTCCCTCTGTACTCCTCCACAGTCTTGTCAAAGTCCCCCAGCTGTCTCTGTAGCTCATTGACAGCATCCTCTATCTCCCTGGGACTACTGCCTTTCAGATGCTTCTCTGTGCTGGATGTCACTTTCACTGTGAAAGCCTGCATTCTCTTCTTCAATACCTGGTTGAAGAGAGAAAGAAATTAATAAAGAATGAACAAAGAAAGAGGCTAAATAAATATGCATGTTCACCATTGAACAGCAGGGAAAGAGGGAAATGTGTCTCACCTGTAACTTTTCATTATAAATCTCTATCTGCTGGATTTGGTTTTTAACTGCTTTGAGGTTCCTTGACTTGTCGTTTCTCTTCATATAATTGAACTTCAAGTTGTTGAATTTCTTCTTGAGATCCTTGAATGACTCTCTCAGCTGAAATATAAAATATATATATATATTAATAACAAAGGCTTTCAATCAGAATACAAAACATTTAAATCAGTTAAGACCTAAAATCCAATATCATCATCCCGTGTTTCTTATCTGTGTTGGTAGCTAAATCATTTGTATTTCACTCCCCTTGAAACGGTTACAGAACATTGAACATGTACCATCTAACAGCACTACCAGAGAGATGGTTGAGAGGAGGGGGGCTGGGTATCATATCCCAGGAAAACAGAACAGTGCATCAGAGCAGGGTTGGATTCAGATTCAGTCATTGGGGGGATTATTTTGGTGAGCTTAATGGCTAAGTCTGGGGACATGATTTATAGTGCAGGGCCATTTCTGTTCTGGTCGACAGGCATCCGCAATGGTAGAATGGCCAGCTCATGTGTCAGACCAGGACAGCTGCAGCCTCACCAACCTCCCCCTGCCCTCCACATCCCATTTTGGGAGCCTCATATAACTCTAACTATCTTACTGGCTTTTTCCCGACCTGGAATGGGTTTGGGTACATGTTGAGTTTTACTGCGCAGAGAGAGAGAGAGAGAGAGAGGCGGTAGGGGAGGAAGGTAGAGACGGAGAGACAAAGAGAAATAGAGAGAAAGAGAGAGGGGGGGGGGGGGTTTGGGGAGTCAAATCACAGCAGGGGGAAGCAAAAATCCAAAAATACAGCATGAGTTTCAAGGAAATCTTAAGGAAAGGCTGTTTGTTGTCGAACAGGACTGTACTATCTCACCTTTATTTAACCTTTATTTAACTAGGAAAGTCAGTTAAGAACAAATTCTTATTTCCAATGACGGCCTACCCTGGTCAAACCCTAACCGACAACGCTGGGCCAATCACGGCCGGTTGCGATACAGCCTGGAATCAAACCAGCTCTGTAGTGATGCCTCTAGCTCTGAGATGCAGTCCCTTAGACCACTGCGCCACTCGGGAGCTCCAAGTAGCTGGAGTTGGGCTTGCCAAAGCAATCACTGTATAGCTACTGAGCCAGCGGCTGCTGAGAACTACATGACTGACTTCTGACTCAGTGATAACTTAATAGAACCAAAGTAAATAACATTTAGGGAACTATAAAAGTAGATACAGAAGAAGAATTGTATTGGTTTGCTAAAAAGACATTAAGACCACACCATTGTGTTATTTTGATTCAACTCATAAAATAAACTATCTTCTCATTCAAAATAGTCAATCATTCTAATCAAATCGCATTTTAATAGTCACATGCTCAGAATACAGTGAAATGCTTACTTACAAGCCCCTAACCAACAATACAGTTTTAAAAAATACGGATAAGAATAAGAAATAAAAGTAACAAGTCATTAAAGAGCATCAGTAAAATAACAAAAGCGAGACTCTATACATGTGGGCACTGGTTAGTTGAGGTAATGTGTACATGTAGGTAAAGATATTAAAGTGACTATGCATAGATGATAAAAACAGAGAGTAGCAGTGGTGATTACTTTCAAAGTATTGCTTAAAGTATTTAAACAGAAGAGATTGCTGTAGTTCAGAGAAGCAGAATGGTCTGAGTCTTGATGGCAGTAGGCTTGGGGTAGCTACTGTAGAATAAGGATCTGAGAGCACGTTCTGATTTAAATGGTCTCATCCCAGCTGATGAGCAGCAGCAACTGCCCCTGCTGCTAAGATGCCATCATGTTTACTCATACATACTTATGAAAGGGTGTTGGCTAGATAACCATGGCTGCCGGTCACTGACACCAACAGCCACATGGTCTGTCTTTTTTCATGGTGACACTATGACACAGCAAAGAGAGAAAAAAGTCCTTCTCTCAATTTCTAATCACAAATATTACTACTTAACATTTAACACATAATGGCTTAATATTTACTTAAGTCATTATTAATATTAAATGCTTAGCGAGTCTTTACTATTAAGATTATATTGATTATATAATCTACTTAAAATTTAAATTTAAATTAAAAGTAATATTTTTTCAGAATTTATCTTCTCGTTGTTTATTCATGCAGATATAAATGATTGTTTATTGGTCTAAAATTACATAAAACACGATTGGGCATAATTCCATTTCAATTCAGTCAATTCATTAAGTAAACTGAAAATTCCAATGCTATTTAATAACGACAATTGAAATTGAAATTTCAGTTTACTGTACTTCCTGAATTGACTAAATTGAAATGGAATTGACACCACCCCTGAAATAAGAGTGTACACGTGCATCACTGTTTGGTGAATGTCTAGATATGTCTACTGTAGGTATGCTCAGCCAACTGTATGGTGTCCCTTGCTAAAAAGAAGTATGTCAACCTGTATCAGCTAGTTGTCAGTGTATGAAATACTGTCAGATATAATCCAAGTAATGGTCCAAGCCAGGTGATACTGTATATTCAAGACATTTTTAGGGGAGCTCTCAGCTCTCAGAAGGCAACAGTGCTCTGCTGGCCAGATATAATCACAACTTAATGGAACCTAATCATAAAGGGACAAATCTACACATTATAATTGACATCAGAGGTGTATTCATTAGTCGGATTCTGTTGCAAAACGTTCTGCAACGGAAACCGTTTACTCCAAATAGAAAGTGTTTTGCAACAAAAACAAGTTTAATTCTGTTTGCTTGGTTTGCTTACATTTGGTAGCAAAAGTAAACGGTTCCTGTTTCAAATGGAAACATTTTGCAACGGAATCCAACTAATAAATGCACCCCAGTTTACATTTTATTTATTTAACTTTAACAGCCTAACCCGACAAATTTGAGCCAATTGCGCACCTCCCAATCACAGCTGGATGTGATACAGCCTGGATTCGCACCAGGAACTGTAGTGACACCTCTTGCACTGAGATGCAGTGCCTTAGTCAGCTGCGCCACTCAGGAGCTGACAGGTAGGATTCCCCCCAAAGACCTAACTTCGCAAGTATTGGTATCTCAAGTATGTGTATTAAGAGTAGAGATATTTATGGTATGGACAACCCAGCAGTGAAAGATAGAAACCCTACAGAAAACAGAAATAGAAACAAGTTTAATTTCCGAACCATGTTAAGTACAGTTATATATTGATAAAAGCATGTTTTATGAAAGTTTCAAATTGCCATAGAGGCCCAACAAATCATGTCTCGGGCATAAAGGGTGTGTTTGAGTAAAAATAGAGTAGCATGAATAGATTTGGAACAGAACACTAATAAATCTAGATTTGTGTGTGAACTTAAGACTAGTACCAACCATACCTCTAGGCCTGCATATGGCACGCAGATAATAATTATGTCCAGGTAATCTCTAATTAATAAGGGAGACCTCCTGATCCCTTGTCTGACTGAGGGCCCTGGTATTGAGGACTCTTTTATTTGGGTTACCCTTCCACAGCTGATACGAGAGGAATTTGCCCTCCTGACTGGAGTGACATGAGACAAATGGCAGAGAGGGAGGGAGGGAGGGGAAAATGTAACTTTGAATAGAGGCCCTCTAGAGACAAAGATCACAGTCCCGGAGCTAAATTTAGACTCGGGACAGCTGTGCTATGCTATGCTGCTAGGCCAGACAATAAAAATCCCCAGCAACTACAAAAGCCTAAAGTCCCAACACAAATGAATACTTGAGCTCTTGATCTGGGGGCTGGGTTATATAAATTGGGATGAATAACCAAGACTAACAGTCTTATTGAGATAAAGCCAAAGGGTTGTTTCACCGTCTGACCTCAATGATCTCCTACTTGAAGCAGTGTGTGTGTGTGTACGCGCGTGCTAGAGAGAGGGTTTCACCTCAGTGATCTCCTCCTTGAAGCAGTGTGTGTGTGTACGCGCGTGCTAGAGAGAGGGTTTCACCTCAGTGATCTCCTCCTTGAAGCAGTGTGTGTGTGTACGCGCATGCTAGAGAGAGGGTTTCACCTCAGTGATCTCCTCCTTGAAGCAGTGTGTGTGTGTGTGTGTGTGTGTGTGTGTACGCGCGTGCTAGAGAGAGGGTTTCACCTCAGTGATCTCCTCCTTGAAGCAGTGTGTGTGTGTGTACACGCGTGCTAGAGAGAGGGTTTCACCTCAGTGATCTCCTACTTGAAGCAGTGTGTGTGTGTGTACGCGCGTGCTAGAGAGAGGGTTTCACCTCAGTGATCTCCTCCTTGAAGCAGTGTGTGTGTGTACGCGCATGCTAGAGAGAGGGTTTCACCTCAATGATCTCCTCCTTGAAGCAGTGTGTGTGTGTGTACGCGCGTGCTAGAGAGAGGGTTTCACCTCAGTGATCTCCTCCTTGAAGCAGTGTGTGTGTGTGTACGCGCGTGCTAGAGAGAGGGTTTCACCTCAGTGATCTCCTCCTTGAAGCAGTGTGTGTGTGTGTACGCGCGTGCTAGAGAGAGGGTTTCACCTCAGTGATCTCCTCCTTGAAGCAGTGTGTGTGTGTACGCGCGTGCTAGAGAGAGGGTTTCACCTCAGTGATCTCCTCCTTGAAGCAGTGTGTGTGTACGCGCGTGCTAGAGAGGGTTTCACCTCAGTGATCTCCTCCTTGAAGCAGTGTGTGTGTACGCGCGTGCTAGAGAGAGGGTTTCACCTCAGTGATCTCCTCCTTGAAGCAGTGTGTGTGTGTGTACGCGCGTGCTAGAGAGAGGGTTTCACCTCAGTGATCTCCTCCTTGAAGCAGTGTGTGTGTGTGTACGCGCGTGCTAGAGAGAGGGTTTCACCTCAGTGATCTCCTCCTTGAAGCAGTGTGTGTGTGTGTGTGCGCGTGCTAGAGAGAGGGTTTCACCTCAGTGATCTCCTCCTTGAAGCAGTGTGTGTGTGTGTACGCGCGTGCTAGAGAGAGGGTTTCACCTCAGTGATCTCCTCCTTGAAGCAGTGTGTGTGTGTGTACGCGTGTGCTAGAGAGAGGGTTTCACCTCAGTGATCTCCTCCTTGAAGACACAGTAGCGCAGGTTGCTGGTGAGGCTCTCTTCACACCTGTTGGCCTCGGTGCTCCAGTTCACACAACCTCTCTCCAGTCTCTCCAGACGCTCCTGCAGACGCCGCACTGTAAACCCTGAGACATGCTGGGACGGAAGGAGAGTGAAGTTCTGTATCATAAGATAATGGCCATGTAATGTAACAAGATTTTCAAAAGCATACTAATATTTGTTAGTGTGCATGCAAAGTTTTTTTTTAAATAAGTAAAGTAATAGAGCACATGGAGCAAGGGGAGTGCAAACACAATGAAAAATAAACTCAGGGTCAAGACGAACAAACAAACAGTGGTGAATGATGAGGTGTTGCCTTCCAGTCTCACCGACTGCTGGACAGTGTTGCTGATGTCTCCTCCCAGAGAGATAGCCAGCTTGTACAGGTGTCTGATGTGGCTCTGTCTGTCCTGGTGTTGGATCAGCTGGATCTTAGCCTGGCTCGTCTCACTGAACCCTGTCACAGGCTCCGACGTTAACAGCTTATCCAACTGGGGACACCACAATTAACCAATTAGGAGGCTGTTTATTGAACAGTTTTCCAATTAGGTGGCTGTTTATTTGTTGCTATGATCAGTATCTATGTGAATGTTTGATGATGTTTGCATATTACCAGGTGGTCAAGATTCGATTTCGAATAACCAAGTAATGCAGCCTTATATTCAATTAGTGTTCTATTAGTGTGTTCTGGGGTATCTTATCTAGGAAACCCCCTGAGCTCATAGAAGGCTGATTTATTCTCTTGGATTCTATCTTGACTCATCTTGTGTAATAATGCCGTTATTCATTAAATAGGTGTTTATTTAACTTCATTTCTCAAATCAAATAGATTTTTCACGTGCCGAATACAACGAGTGTAGACTTAACCGTGAAGTGAATGCTTGCTTATTAGCTCATCCCAAAAATAGTAACACAAGAGGAATAAAATACACAAGAATGGAGCTATATTCAGGGAGATAGAGTACCTAGTCAATATGCCAAGGTACAAGGTATTTGAGGTAGATATGTACATGAAAGGTAAAGTGACTAGGCATCACGGCAGATAACAATATGAGTAAAATAAAGAACAGAGTAGCAACAGCATATGAGTGTGTTGTGTCTGTATGCGTGTGTGTGTATCTGTGTTTGTGTTGTCGGTAAGCATGTGTGTGCAAATGTGCTTATGTAGTGTATGTGAATGCGTATGGGTTTTGTGTGAGAGTGTCAGTGTAGTGTGTGTGTGAGTATGTATATAGTGTGTATACAGTATATAGTCTTGTGAATGTGCATAAAGTCAGTGCAAGACAGTTAGTCAGTGCAGATAGTCTGGGTAAACATTAATTAACTACTTATGGCTTGGGGGTAGAAGCTGTCTTGCAGCGTATTGGTCTGAGAGCCGATGTCCAGTAACTGTTTGCCGGAAGGTAGCCGAGTGAATAGTTTTGGGTGGCTGGAGTCTTTGGCAATTTTTTGGACATTCCTCTGACACCACCTGATATAGAGGTCCTGGATCGGCCCCAGTGATGTACTGGGCTGTCCGCACCACCCTCTGTAGCACTTTTATGTCGAGCGTGGTGCATTTGCATAGCAAGTGGTGATGCAGCCAGTCAAGATGCTCTCGATGGTGAACTTTAGAACTTTGAGGATCCGAAGGCTCATGCCAAATCTGTTCAGCTCTCTGAGGGGGAAGAGGCGCTGTTGTGCCGACCTGCTCTACTACAGCCCTGTCCATGTAATGGGGCGTACTCATAACCTCTTTCTCCTGTAGTCCACGATCAGCTCTTTGGTCTTACAGATGTTGGGGGAGAAGTTATTGTCATGGCACCACACTGCCAAGTCTCTGACCTCCTCCCTGTAGGCTGTGACAGTGATCAGGCCTACCACCGCTGTGTCGTTAGCAAACCTGTTAATGGTGCTAGAGTCGTGGGTGGACACAGTTGTGGGTGAACAGGGAGTACAAGAGGGGACTAAGCACACACCCTTGAGCATCCCCCATGTTGAGGGTCAGCATAGTGGAGGTGTTGCTTCCTACCCTCACCACCTGGGGCCGTTCTGTCAGGAAGTCCAGGATCCAGTTACAGAGGGAGATATTCACTCCCAGGGTCCCCAGTTTGGTAATGAGCATGGAAAGAACTATGGTGTTAAATGCTGAGGAGTGGTCTATCAACCGCACTCTCACATAGTTATTTCCCCTCTTGTCCAGGTGGGAGAGGTCATCTGTGGATCTTTTGGGTGGTGTGCAGATTGGAGTGGGTCCAGGGTGTCTGGGATGATAGTGTTGATCTGGGTCATGAACAGCCTTTGAATATTTACAGATGTGAATGCCACATGGTGATAGTCATTTAGGGAGGAACAGGGACAATAGTGGTCAAATTGAAACATGTTGGGATTACAGACGGGGACAGAAGAGATAGAAGATTTCCGTGAAGACACTTGAAAGCTGGTCTGCATATGCTTTGAGAACACGCCTTCACATTCATATGAATCAATGTACCAACCATAAAGCTATCGCTAGTATTTGACTCACCGGCGTAGTGTAATGTGGATGAAGCATGCAAAGTATCAATCTCTTATGGTACATTTTAGTCTGAAAAGGTCTGCGAGGTAATATACAGTATCTCCAGCACATCTCTAAATTAATATCCTGTGTTCTTCGGTTTATACAGCAAATCTAGATGGGTAACTAACTCTGATAGGTACAGTATTTATGTGACATTGAAAGCTGAAAATGCCTATGAAGGGCAGAGAACTTTAATCTAAACTGATCCCATGTGTTCTCTCAAACACACAGCAAAGATAGTTTTCCTGCCAGACCCAGACACAATGGTTCTGAAGAGACTGCAGCAAAGATAACATGACACATCCCGCTTAGACTATGTGTTGTTACCTCTTCATAAAGCTGGTGGAACTTCACAGCCATCTTGAGGACAGACTCATACTCTTTGATGTTATCTTTCACTCTCTGATGAAGGTGGAGCATCTCTGTGACCTTCTCACTCTTCTCTTTGATAGGAATCCCTTTCAGTGCCAACAGTTCTGATGTCTTCACCATGTATTCTACCTCCGCATTCAGTTGCTACAGGGGACATACATTACATAGAGAATAATTATGCATATTTACTTATAGGATATCACATGATGGGCCAGAGCAAAGAATGAAGAGAGATGACACAAATGTAAAAAGATTCAGGCATGGTGTCAAGCTACTTAGAGCCACCGTATAGATACTGGACTATCAAGCAGTGTATACAGACTAAATGTGTTCTGTCTTACATTTAAACAGACTATATAATTCTATTGGTACTCATAAACCATTGTGTTCTGTAAAAAAATATATACATTATAATGTTGTGATTTATTCTACCTATATGACAGGTCAATGGGCTATAGTTCTTACCAGGAACTGGGGTTTATCTAGGCTAAAGTTCTCCAGTAGCTTTGACACAGTCTGAAGGTCACTTCCCAGATCTACTTTAGAAGTCGGGACAAGAACCTCCTCCACACTCTTCAGGTCATGAACAGTCTGTAAAAAAACACATTTAGAAAAAACGGAATAATACAAAAAACTGAATTAAAAAGAAACATCTGTTCTGACATTGTATTCAGGGGGGGTCTTACTGCTAATCTTACTGAAATTCATGATATTGCACTTGATGATACATTAAGAATAGATTGGTTGAGACTAATGATATACATTATCTACTCCTTTTTACTGTACCTTTTTCAATTGTTCTTTGCATTTCTTCCACTGTTTCTTGATGGACTTCACCTGATTGACGTGGAGCTGCCAGGAGGTCCAGAGGTCCGACAGGTCCATCTTCTTCTTGTTCAGCTCCTCCATGGTCTTTTCCACCACACTGATGGCTGCCCTCACATTCAGGTTCAGGTCCTCACTCACCTGATGATGCCAGCATAAAGAATCCATTGCTATCAGGTACTGGGGTCTTGTCTGTATTCTACAGCCCTCACATACGAAGCACCACTGGATGTTGGTCTAACCAGTCTCCCTCTTGTTTGAATTACAGTAATAAATGGTTCTAAGGTTTCTCTATATGCGTGCAGACAGTGGCCTGTTAAGTACAATTTATTCCATAGATAATTACACAGCAACTTCTACTAGATACGTATAATTAATACATCTAAAACTGGCAAATGTCAGGCTGCCAAAACTGTTGCATGAATAATAGCATTTGAAGAAGCTGAGTCCTAACAATTTCTCTAACCGTGTAATAATGTCTAACCATGTTAGATGAATTGATGTAGTTGTTTCCCAGGTCCTGCATGGCAAGGAAGCGTTCCAACATGGACTGCCACTTAGCATCAGCGATCTCCTTCGACGTGACACCACTCTCCTTGTTCTCCTCCTCCTCTGGCTTCCAGTTATAGCTCTCATGTAGACTCTGCATCTGCTCCTCCACCTGAAACAGCATAGGAGTTACAACTCTATTCAGTACAATGTAACTGTTATTCACATTTCAGTTCATATCCATACAGAACAAGGATGTTCAGTCAGTCAAGATACCACTGTGTCACCTACCACTGTAAAACACTAACATACACATAACAAAAAACATAATTACATTTCAACAAAATATAATGTAAGACAAAATAACCTCCTCAGCAATTCGCAAGAAGCCCACGTATGGTCGGATATTGTCAATGCGGGATGTGACGTTTCTGGTGACTGTCTTCAGCTCCTCCTCTAACAGTGATGCTTTGTTGGAGAACTCAGTGGCTTCAGGACACTCCAGTGTTTTCAGTTCCGTTATCTGTTCTGCCATGGCCTCTGACTCAATGCCTGTTTCCTGAGAACCAAATGACCAGGATTGAGAAGCTCTATAGTATCACACATATACAGTACCAGTCAAAAGTTTGTACACACCTGCTCATTCAATGGTTTTTCTTTATTTGTACTATTTTCTACATTGTAGAATAAAATAACACATATAGAATCATGTAGTTATCAAAAAGTGTTAAACAAATCTAAATATTTTTTATATTTGACATTCTTCAAAGCAGTAACCCTTTTCCTTGCTGACTGCTTCGCACACTCTTGGCATTCTCTCAACCAGCTTCACCTGGAATGCTTTTCCAACCATCTTGAAGGAGTTCCCACATATGCTGAGCACTTGCTGGCTGCTTTTCCTTCACTCTGCTGTCAAACTCATCCCAAACCATATCAATTGGGTTGAGGTCGGGTGATTGTGGAGTCCAGATCATCTGATGCAGAACTTCATCACTCTCCTTCTCGGTCAAATTGCCTTTACACACCCTGGAGGTGTGTTGGGTCATTGTCCTGTTGAAAAACAGATAATAGTCCCACTAAGCGCAAACCAGACAGGATGGTGTATCGCTGCAGAATGCTGTGGTAGACGTGATGGTTAAGTGTGCCTGGAATTCTAAATAAATCACTGACAGTGTCACCAGCAAAGGAACTCCACACCATCACACCTCCTTCTCCATTCACGGTGGGAACCACACATGCAGAGATCTGTTCACCTACTCTGCGCCTCACAAAGATACGGCGGTTGGAACCAAAAATCTTAAATTTAGACTCATCAGACCAAAAAACAGATTTCCACTGGTCTAAAGTCCATTGCTTGTGTTTCATGGCCCAAGAAAGTCTCTCTTCTTATTGTTGTCCTTTAGTAGTGGTTTGCAGCAATTCAACCATGAAGGCCTGATTCTCCTCTGAACAGTTGATGTTGAGATGTGTCTGTTACTTGAACTCTGAAGCATTTATTTGGGCTGCATTTTCTAAGGCTGGTAACTCTAATGAACTTGTCCTCTGCAGCAGAGGTAACTCTGGGTCTTCCTTTCCTGTGGCGGTCCTCATGAGAGCCAGGTTCATCATAGCACTTGATGGTTTTTGCGACTGCACGTTGAGAAATTTTCAAAGGTCTTGAAATGTTCCTCATTGACTGACCTTCATGTCTCAAAGTAATGATGGACTGTCATTTCTCTTTGCTTATTTGAGCTGTTCTTGCCATAATATGGACTTATGGGCTATCTTCTGTATATCACCCCTACCTTGTCACAACACAGCAGATTGGCTTGTTAACTTGTTATGGCAGGGGGCAGTATTGAGTAGCTTGGATGAATAAGGTTCCCAGAGTAAACTGTCTGCTACTCAGGCCCAGTTGCTAATATGCATATGCTTAGTAGATTTGGAAGAAAACACTCTGGAGTTTCTAAAACTGTTTGAATTATGTCTGAGTATAACAGACCTCATATGGCAGGCAAAAGCCTGAGAAAAAATCCAACCAGGAAGTGGGAAATCTGAGGTTTGTAGTTTTTCACCTCATTCCCGATCAAATGCACAGTGTCTATGGGGTCAAATTGCACTTCTTAAGGCTTCCACTAGATCTCAACAGTGTTTAGAACCTTGTTTGATGCTTCTACTGTGAAGTGGGGCGAATGAGAGAGGATTGAGTCAGAGGTCTGGCAGAGAGCCACGAGCTGGCCACGCGCGTTCATGTGATAGTTAGCTTGAGTTCCATTGCAATTCGACAGACAAAGGAATTCTCCGGTTGGAACATTATTGAAGATTTATGTTAAAAACAACCGTGAAGATTGATTCTATACAGCGTTTGACATGTTTCTACGGACTGCTCCTAGTGATCGCGCGTCATGAATTTGAATTACTGGGATAAATGCGCGAACAAAAGGAGGTATTTGGACATAAATGATGGACATCATCGAACAAAACAAACATTTAATGTGGAACTGGGATTCCTGGGAGTGCATTCTGATGAGGATCATCAAAGGTAAGTTAATATTTATAATGCTATTTCTGACTTCTGTTGACTACACAACATGGCGGATATCTGTTTGGGTTGTTTTGGTCTCTGAGCGCTGTACTCAGATTATAGCATGGTATGCTTTTTTGGTAAAGCTTTTTTGAAATCTGTTTTAGAACTACTGAACGTAATGTGCCAATGTATACTGAGATTTCTTTTATATAAACATGAACTTTATCGAACAAAACATACATGTATTGTGTAACATGAAGTCCTATGAGTGTCATCTGATGAAGAGCAAAGGTTAGTGATTAATTTATCTCTATTTCTGCTTTTTGTGACTCCTCTCTTTGGCTGGAAAAATGGCTGTGTTTATCTGTGACTTGGCTCTGACCTAACATAATCGTTTGGTTTGCTTTCATTGGAAAGCCTTTTTGAAATCGGACACTGTGGTGGGATTATCAAGAAGCACATCTGTAAAATGGTGTAAAATACTTGTATGTTTGAGGAATGGTAATTATGGGATTTCTGTTGTTTTGAATTTGGCGCCCTGCACATTCACTGGCTGTTGTCATATCGATCCCGTTAGCGGGATCTCAGCCCAAAGAGGTTTTAAGAAGGAAATAAATTCCACAAATTAACTTTTAACAAGGCACACCTGTTAATGGAAATGCATTCCAGGTGACTACCCCATGAAGCTGGTTGAGAGAATGCCAAGATTGTGCAAAGCTGTCATCAAGGCAAAGGGTGGCTACTTTGAAGAATCTTTAATATAAAATATATTTCGATTCGTTTAACACTTTTTTGGTTACTACATTATTCCATATATGTTATTTCACAGCTTTGATGTCTTCAATATTATTATACAATGTAGAAAATAGTAAAACATAACGAAAAACCCTTGAATGAGTAGGTGTGTCCAAAAGTTGTACTGGTACTGTACTTCAGTACAGTACAAGACAGAGTTAGGTCCATATGAATTCATTCAATTCAGAAAGTTAACTGAAGTTCCAGAATTTAAATTGAATTGACCCCAACCTTGGTACAATATATGTAAATGAACAAAGGGGGCATACATTTGAATTAGGTTGAGTATATGCACAGGTGCTATCCCTGACTACCTGTGTTTGTGAGGAGAGTTCCAGGTGTTTGTTGAGCATGTCTTCAGACTGGGAGAGCAGGGAGCCTGGCTCAGTGTTGCTGGAGAGGAAACAGTTGCTGCTCTTTAGCCACACCGAGATCTGGGAAAGAAAAACATGACTTTTACTTAACTTTATTAGTTCCAAAAAATATATTTTTTAAATTTATTTCACCTTTATTTAACCAGGTAGGCCAGTTGAGAACAAGTTCTCATTTACAACTGCGACCTGGCCAAGATAAAGCAAAGCAAAGCAGTGCAACAAACAACACAGAGTTACACATGGAATAAACAAACGTACAGTCAATAACACAATAGAGGTTTATATACAGTGTGTACAAATTAAGTAAGATTAGGGTGGTAAAGGCAATAAATAGGTCGTAGTGGCGACATAAATTACAATTGAGCAATTAAACACTGGAGTGATAGATGTGCAGAAGATGAATGTGCAAGTAGAGATACTGTGGTGCAAAGGAGCATAAAAATAAATAACAATATGGGGATGAGGTAGCTTTACAGATGGGCTATTTACAGATGGGCTATGTATAGGTGCAATGATCTGTAAGCTGCTATGACAGCTGATGCTTAAAGTTAGTGAGGGAGATATGAGTCTCCAGCTTCAGTGATTTTTGTAGTTCGTTCCAGTCATTGGCAGCAGAGAACTGTAACGAAAGACCGACCGAAGTAGGAATTGGCTTTGGGGCTGACCAGTGAAACATACCTGCTGGATTGCGTGCTCCTGGTGGGTGCTGCTATGGCACATATGTCAGAGTCAAGGCCCGCGGGCCACATCCGGCCCGCGAGAAGGTTTTTTACGGCCCCTGGGATGATCTTGATTTATTATTAGAACCGGCCCGCAGACCGCAGCAAGCCGGCAGCCCGCAGATCTTTTACACGCACCAATACTACATTTCCCACAATGCAACGGTGACGCACCGAGCAGTAGGCTGCTTCATTTCAATATTTATTGTCACAGCAGTTGTCAGCATCACAGTAAAATTAACTTTCAGATACCCATCAAAAATGGCAAAACGGAAGGTGGACACTGAGAACCGGGGGTTTCAAACAAGGTGGGAGTCGGAGTATTTGTTCACGGAGGTAGCTGGAAAACCTGTGTGTCTTCTGTGTGGAGAAAGTGTGGCGGTACTGAAAGAGTATAATCTGAGACGACATTATGAAACGAAACACGCGGACAAAAACAAGAATATGGACATGGAACAAAGGCTACAAAAGGCAGAGGAATTAAAACGAGGCCTCAAATCTCGACAGGCTCTGTTCAAAAAAGCCAAATCACAAGGCCAGGCTGCTGTCAAGGCCAGTTTTATTTTGGCAGAAGAGATCGCTTAAATCAGCCCGGCCATTTACGGATAAATCAGCCCGGCCATTTACGGAGGGGCCTAAGCGTGATTTCATCAAAAACTGCATGATTAAAGTTTGTGAAATGAGATGTTTGCCCAGAAAAAAGGCAACTCTTTTTAAATGTGAGTCTGAGCAGAAACACCATTGCCATGAGAGAGTAGACCAGTTGTCCATCAATCTAAAAGAGCAGCTTGTGAAAAAGGGAAAAGATTTCATTGCATATTCCTTGGCTGTGGATGAGAGCACCGACATTTCTGACATTGCCCAGTTGTCAATTTTCATCCGCGGAGTGGACTCCAGCCTAAGCGTGACAGAGGAGTTTTTTGGCTTTACGTCCTATGCATGGCACAACTACGGGGCATGATTTGTATGAAGAGGTGTCAAGATGTGTAAATGAGATGGAGCTGCCTTGGGAAAAACTCAACTGTGGGTTTGACAACCGACGGAGCACCTGATGAACTTGTGGAAAAGATGTGTGGACACAGGAGCGGACTGGTGGAGAAAATACGGGAAAAGATGCAAGAGGAAAACGCGACAGGTGAGCTGACAGCTTATCATTGTATCATACACCAGGAAGTCCGGCCCTCGTTGTTATTTGGCCCTCCGTCCATTTAAAGCCCAGTGAGCTGAGATAAGGCAAGGCTTTACCTAGAAAATGATGACCTGCATGTAAAATGAGCATCATCACGCAAAATGGATGGCACAGTTAACTTTATCAGAGCCAAAGGTTTGAATCACCGCCAGTTCAAGGCATTTATTGTGAGTCTGGAAGGAGAGTTTACAGTTTAACCAGACACCTAAGTATTTGTAGTTGTCCACATATTCTAAGTCAGAACTGTCCAAAGTAGTGATGCTAGACGGGTGGGCAGGTGCTGGCAGCGATCGGTTGAAGACTATGCATTTGGTTTTACTTGCATTTAAGAGCAGTTGGAGGCCACGGAGTGTTGTATGGAGTGTTGTATGGCATTGAAGCTGGATGTTAGTTTACACAGTGTCCAAAGAAGGTCCAGAAGTATACAAAATGGTGTCATCTGCGTAGGGGTGGATCAGAGAATCACCAGCAGCAAGAGCGACATCATTAATGTATACAGAGAAAAGAGTCAGCCCGAGAATTGAACCCTGTGGCACCCCCATAGAGACTGCCAGAGGTCCGGACAACAGGCCCTCCGATTTGACACACCGAACTCTGTGTGAGAAGTAGTTGGTGAACCAGGCGAGGCAGTCAGTTGAGAAACCAAGGCTGTTGAGTCTGCCGATAAGAATGCTGTGATTGACAGAGTCAAAAGCCCTGGCCAAGTCGATGAATACGGCTGCACAGTACTGTCTTTTATCGATGGGGGTTATGATGTTGTTTAGGACCTTGAGCGTGGTTGGGGTGCACCCATGACCGGCTCGGAAACCAGATTGCATAGCGGAGAAGGTACGGTGGGATTCAAAACAATTCAGTCAAATGCAATCAACTGAAATAGATGGAAATGTACACACATATAAAAGCATTGACAGTTGATTGTAGGCTGTCAACTAGCCTCACAATACGGCTGAAGATGACCAATCTGACTTTAGATCTTCTTAACTCAAAACATTTGTGTACCTTTTCTATTGACGGTAAATTATATGCAATCGTCTAAGTTGCACATGCTTATTTCAACTCTGAATCAGGCCCAATGAGACTAGCAGTGGGCTTACACATCAATAGGAATACGATAAAAAAGATAGCTAAAGTTTAGCCCCAAATGGCACCCTATTCCCTGTATTGTGCACTACATTTGACCAGAGCCCTATGGGTCCTGGTCAAAGGTAGTGCACTATAGAGGGAATAGGCTGTGCCATTTGGGATACAACCTAAGACTTGTGTGTACCTTGTCTATGAGATCTTCACATGTGGACACCAGCTGCTGTCTCTTAGCTGCCAGGGCTCGGTGGGCGTGGCATTCCCGGCTCAGAGTATCAACCCGGTCTCTCACATATCCCAGCATCCTTTTCACCCCTTCCACTTGGGTGCTAGAAATACAGTAAGAGCCATGTATGCTGTCAAATGCTCCATGTAGTAATAATAATATCTGCATTCTTGATCGATCATCCGTCTATCAAAATAAAGGCCTATTTTGCATCACATACAGTTTAACTAGCACATAAAATCTTAATTTTGCTACACCAACAATAAGCAGGCTGTGGTGATACTTGACCACCGCAGGTTTTAAACTTGACTAGGGTGGCAGTAAAGTTTTGAGTCTGAGGACTGAGGATGTCCTAATATGGATGCCGTGCACTTTACCTCTGTGGGTCAACCTTCTGCAGTATGAGCTGTCCTCTCTGAAGAGGGTCGGTGGCTGACTCTTTAATGCTTCGCAGCAGCTCCTCGTGCTTTTTGGCCAACTTAGGCAACCGTAGTGTCTGGCTCTTCAACCCCTTTAGTTTACTCTCAACAGTTCCCAGGACCCCAAAAGCCTGACAAACAGAAATGAGAGGATAGGACATTGTACATAAAAGTAATCATGTAAACATAATAGTTAGTTTAACGGAAGTCCTGAGTAAATGCAATATTTCTCATAATAAAAATAACAATTTATGGTGCAGTAGATGGCACAAATGTGCCCTTAATGTCCACTTGAGGGCAGCATATTCAAATACAAGTCAAGTCACTAGTTCACTATGCTGTGTAAGGACCTCAAAGACTTAGTGCTTCAATAATAATTACACTCTTCACATATTTGTCAGGCCCATGATTGGTACAGTAAATACCTTGTTGGCACTGCTAAAGAACCTGTTGCTTTCCTGAATGTGATATCTACAGTTACATAGCTACCTCATTGGTACTGCTATAGAAGGCGGCACGTGATATGTATAGCAGGTTGTGTGAGAGCGTAACGCATTGGCAGTAGCTGGTCTGTTTTCCTTGTTTTAACGTTTTCCTGCAATGGGTTAAATCAATAGTGTTTCTTGGTGTTCTTAAATAAATCTATTATGAAACAAAAGTATACACCTCACATTCAGTACCAGGCAGAAGTTTGGACACACCTACTCATTCAAGATTTTCTTTGTTTTTACTATTTTCTACATTGTAGAATAATAGTTAAGATATCAAAACTATGAAATAACACATATGGAATCATGTAGTAACCGAAAATGTGTTAAACAAATCCAAATATATTTTATATTAAGTATTCTTCAAAGTGGACACCCTTTGCCATGACACAGCTTTGCACGGTCTTGGCATTCTCTCAAACAGCTTCATGAGGTAGTCACCTGGAATTAATTTCAATTAACAGGTGTGCCTTGTTAAAAGTTAATTTGTGGAATTTCTTTCCTTCTTTAATGCATTTGAGCCAATCAGCTGTGTTGTGACAAGGTAGGAGTCATATACAGAAGATAGCCCTATTTGGTAAAAGACCAAGACCATATTATGGCAAGAACTGCTCAAATAAACAAAGAGAAACAACAGTCCATCATTACTTTAAAACATGAAGGTCAGTCAATAAGGAACATTTTAAGAAATACAATAGGTGTAAACCTTTGAGTGAAATGCTTATTTGCAGGCTCTAACCAATGGTGCGGGGAAAAAAATGTGTGTATGTGTGTATGTGTGTATGTGTGTGTAGGTAAGTAAAGAAATAAAACAGTAAAAAGACATTTGAAAAAAGAGTAGCAAGGCTGTAAACAGACATCTGTTAGTCAGGCTTATGGAGGTAGTATGTACATGTAGATATGGTTAAAGTGACTATGCATATATGATGAACAGAAAGTAGCAGAAGCGTAAAAAGAGGGGTTGGCGGGTGGTGGGACACAATGCAGATAGACCGGTTAGCCAATGTGCGGGAGCACTGGTAGGTAGTATATACATGAATGTATAGTTAAAGTGACTATGCATATAAGATAAACAGAGAGTAGCAGCAGCGTAAAAGAGGGGGTGGCACACAATGCAAATAGTCTGGGTAACCATTTGGTTACCTGTTCAGGAGTCTTATGGCTTGGGGGTAAAAACTGTTGAGAAGCCTTTTTGTTCTAGACTTGGCACTCCGGTACTGCTTGTCATGCGATAGTAGAGAGAACAGTCTATGACTGGGGTGGCTGGGGTCTTTGACAATTTTTAGGGCCTTCCTCTGACACCGCCTGGTGTAGAGGTCCTGGATTGCAGGCAGCTTTGCCCCAGTGATGTACTGGGCTGTACGCACTACCCTCTGAATTGCCTTGTGGTCAGAGGCCGAGCAATTGCCGTACCAGGCAGTGCTGCAACTGGTCAGGATGCTCTCGATGTTGTAAAAACTTTTGAGGATCTCAGGACCCATGCCAAATCTTTTTTGTTTCCTGAGGGGGAATAGGCTTTGTCATGCCCTCTTCACGACTGTCTTGGTGTGTTTGGACCAATCTAGTTTGTTGTTGTGGACACCAAGCAATTTGAAGTTCTCAACATGCTCCACTACAGCCCCGTCGATGAGAATGGGGACGTGCTCTGTGCTCCTTTTCCTGTGGTCCACAATCATCTCCTTGGTTACGTTGAGGGATAGGTTGTTATTCTGGCACCACCCGGCCAGGTCTCTGACCTCCTACCTATAGGCTGTCTCGTCGTTGTCGGTTATCAGGCCTACCACTGTTGTGTCGTCAGTAAACTTAATCATGGTGTTGGAGTTGTGCCTGGTCATGCAGTCGTGGGTGAACAGGGAGTACAGGAGGGGACTGAGCACACACCCCTGGGGAGCTCCAGTGTTGAGGATCAGCGTGGCAGATGTGTTACTACCTACCCTCACCACCTGGGGGCGGCCTGTCAGGAAGTCCAGGATCCAGTTGCAGAGGGAGGTGTTTAGAACACATAGGTGTTCCTTTTGTCCAGGTGGGAAAGGGCAGTGTGGAGTGCAATAGAGATTGCATCATCTGTGGATCTGTTTGGGCGGTATGCAAATTGGAGTGGGTCTAGGGTTTCTAGCATAATGGTGTTGATGTGAGCCATTACCAGCCTTTCAAAGCACTTCATGGCTACAGACGTGAGTGCTACGGGTCTGTAGTCATTTAGGCAGGTTGCCTTTGTGTTCTTTGGCACAGGGACTATGGTGGTCTGCTTGAAGCATGTTGGTATTACAGACTCAATCAGGGACATGTTGAAAATGTCAGTGAAGACACCTGCCAGTTGGTCAGCACATGCCCGGAGCACACATCCCAGTAATCCGTCTGGCCCCGCAGCCTTGTGTATGTTGACCTGTTTAAAGGTCTTACTCACGTCGGCTACGGAGAGCGTGATCACACAGTCGTCCAGAACAGCTGATGCTCTCATGCATGCCTCAGTGTACATACTCATTGGTGTATTTGAATCATGTCTGAGCCCATACATTAAAAGCGCAATCAGCAGTTGAATCAAAGTGTACTCCCCACTACTGTTTCAGTAAAAAGCTGAGGGATGAGGCTATGGATGCAAGGACTGTCCAGATTGACCATCCCTGATAGCCAAATTATGGTTTTAACCGTGTTCTGGGGCTAAATATGGTTTGTTTACATTTACTTTGTTTACAAACATTGAAGTATAACAAGTGTATATGTTGAGTTCTGATGGGGTACGACAGCTGAATTGAACTAATGAGGCATTTCTAAGTTATATTCTTTAAGAATCAATGGGTACATATCATTAATTTATAAGTTCAAAAAATTGCCCATTTAAAGGCTTTTAACTTTCAAACCCACGCAAGTGCCTGGCCTTTTCATTTTAGGTAATCATTTTTACTTTTCATTCTCAGTTACCGTACCTTGTTGGCGCTGCGAAAGAACGCATTGCTCTCCTGTAAGTGTGCGAGGCGGCCCATCATCAGGTTCCAGAAGTGCTCGTGCAGGGCTCTGAGAGCCAGACTCCTCTCAGAGACATGTCCCGTCTCAGCCCGGCTCTCTGCTTCCCCCGCTAGCAGCTCTGAGGCCTTGGCCAGCAACTTCTCCACCAACTCACTCCAGTCCTGCAGGACAGGATGCAGGCACACGCAAACACACACACACAGAGACACACACAACATGCATTATTATAAGAGCACAGTATGATTGATATCAGAAGAACTGACATACTCTTTGAGAAGGTCCAGTCACACAAATTCCCTAGGTGGCAAAACGCTGTATGGATATTGTAATTTATCGGCATAGTAACAAACCCTCACCTCTCAACCCATGCAACCCCAAACTGTTCCAACTGTTTACACCCCTCTTGAGATCAAATGAATTGCAGTTTTAAAGCATATTTCCTGCAATTCTACACACTGTGCCATGGAGCGATAGGAACATTTAGCCATTTTAAAGGACATTTTTTGCAATTCTACACATTTTCCATGTCTATTGTGTGATACAATGAATCAAATGAAAATAACAGTCAAACCGTAAGCAAATTTGTTCCCCATAATATATTCATATTTAAAGTATCATACCTTGGCTTTCTCTTCAAACTTCTTGTATTCCTGAAGGAGCTCTTCATTTTCAGTGAGAGTTGAGCCCAAATGATCTCTTTCAAAGTACAAGTCAGCATTGCTCTTGAACCAGTGGGTTACCTGAAAAGAATACAATGTATTATCACTACAATCAGTTATTCATGAACTTATACTTGGGTAAAGGTGCAATAGATCAGGTAACATGTTACTACAAATGAAGAGTTATATGCTTCATGACTGCTCTCCCTGACACTAAGCAGTGTATGCATATTTACAGGCGCTCTTAGCCAGAGCTACTGCCAATAGTGAGTGCATACAGGGATTGAAACCACAACCCTGGCGGTGCATGCTCCCGAGTGGCGCAGCGTTCCAAGGCACAGCATCTCTGGCTAAAGGCGCCACTACAGACCCTGGTTTGAATCCAGGCTGTATTACAACCGGCCTTGATTAGGAGTCCTATAGGGCTGAGCACAGTTGAATCAATGTCATCCGTGTTAGGGTTTGGCCAGGGTAGGCCATCATTGTAAATAAGAATTTGTTCTTAACTGACTTTCCTAGTTAAATAAAGGTTAAATAAATCAAATAAAATAAAATGCTCTACCAACTGAATCACACATGATAGAGTAGCAAGCCTTTATGAAGCACAGCCAGAGACATCTGTGCTTTCATCATCTTAACACGACCCCGTATGGCTCAACAAGACTGATGGTATCATATTTTCCGAGGTACGTATTCTCAGTTCAATATCAGATACACTTTCTAATACCATACTTATTATCCAGAGGTCATGCCACAGAACATGTATGTGTACTTGCATATAAGGTAGGTAAAGGTTTTAAGTAAAAAGTCGATTTCTATCATGGATTGATCTTGGATATTGACATTTCGTGACTCACTTCCTGTTCCTGCCGATCCCATTGGTAGATGCTGAGGATGACTTCCAGGTCAAGGAGCTGCTGCTTCATGTGCTGATCCACCTGTCTCCTCCTATCCTGCAGTATCTCCATAAGACTCTCCACCCGGCCACAGCTGCTGTGAGCCCCCTGGAAAGCCTCGCTCCTCTGTAGAGCCTCCTCCGTCTGGAACTCTCTCAGGAAGTCTAGAAGATCACGGCTCTTATTCAGAACCAGCATGGACTTCTCCAGGAGACCTGGGGGGAGAGAGAGAGAGAGAGAGAGAGAGAGAGAGAGAGAGAGAGAGAGAGAGAGAGAGAGAGAGAGAGAGAGAGAGAGAGAGAGAGAGAGAGAGAGAGAGAGAGAGAGAGAGAGAGAGAGAGAGAATGGTTTATTTACTATTACTTGAAAGCATTTCATAGTACCAATAGCTGCAAAGAGCTGAATTACTTCATAATGTAACATTTACAATTTTCTCATTAGAAAGACACTCTTGTTTATAACCAGCATTGACCTCTCCAGTAGACCGAGGGACAGATATGGGTCAGAATAGGAAAATATTATTTAATTTGCACATACATCTTTGAGCAGACGCTGGACATGTGTAACAATATGTATACTCCTCCACGTATTTATTTGGATAGTGAAGCTAAAAAGTTTAATTTGACTCTATACTCCAGCATTTTGGATTTGAGATCAAATATTTTATATGAGTACAGAATGTCACCTTTTATTTTAGGGTATTTTCATACATTTTTAATTTTTAAAATTTCATCTTTATTTAACCAGGTAGGCTAGTTGAGAACAAGTTCTCATTTACAACTGTGACCTGGCCAAAATAAAGCAAAGCAGTGCGACACAAAGCAGTGCGACACAAACAACACAGAGTTACACATGGAATAAACAAGCGTACAGTCAATATCACAATAGAAAAAAAATAAAGTCTATATACAGTGGGTGCAAATGGCGTGAGGAGGTAAGGCAATAAATAGGCCATATTAGCGAAGTAATTACAATTTAATTTAGCAAATGAACACTGGAGTGTTCACTGGAGTGTGCAAGATGACTGCCTTGCCTGGTTCACCAATTACTTTGCAGACAGAGTTCAGTGTGTCAAATCGGAGGGCATGCTGTCCGGTCCTCTGGCAGTCTCTATGGGGGTGCCACAGGGTTCAATTCTCGGGCCGACTCTTTTCTCTGTATATATCAATGATGTTGCTCTTGCTGCGGGCGATTCCCTGATCCACCTCTACGCAGACGACACCATTCTATATACTTTCGGCCCGTCATTGGACACTGTGCTATCTAAAATCCAAACGAGCTTCAATGCCATACAACACTCCTTCCGTGGCCTCCAACTGCTTTTAAACGCTAGTAAAACCAAATGCATGCTTTTCAACCGACCGCTGCCTGCACCCGCATGCCCGACTAGCATCACCACACTGGATGGTTCCGACCTTGAATATGTGGACACCTATAAGTACCTAGGTGTCTGGCTAGACTGCAAACTCTCCTTCCAGACCCATATCAAACATCTCCAATCGAAAATCAAATCAAGAGTCGGCTTTCTATTCCGCAACAAAGCCTCCTTCACTCACGCTGCCAAGCTTACCCTAGTAAAACTGACTATCCTACCGATCCTCGACTTCGGCGATGTCATCTACAAAATTGCTTCCAACACTCTACTCAGCAAACTGGATGCAGTTTATCACAGTGCCATCCGTTTTGTCACTAAAGCACCTTATACTACCCACCACTGTGACTTGTATGCTCTAGTCGGCTGGCCCTCGCTACATATTCGTCGCCAGACCCACTGGCTCCAGGTCATCTACAAGGCCATGCTAGGTAAAGCTCCGCCTTATCTCAGTTCACTGGTCACGATGGCAACACCCATCCGTAGCACGAGCTCCAGCAGGTGTATCTCACTGATCATCCCTAAAGCCAACACCTCATTCGGCCGCCTTTCGTTCCAGTACTCTGCTGCCTGTGACTGGAACGAATTGCAAAAATCACTGAAGTTGGAGACTTTTATCTCCCTCACCAACTTCAAACATCAGCTATCTGAGCAGCTAACCGATCGCTGCAGCTGTACATAGTCTATTGGTAAATAGCCCACCCATTTTCACCTACCTTATCCCCACAGTTTTTATTTATTTACTTTTCTGCTCTTTTGCACACCAATATCTCTACCTGTACATGATCATCTGATCATTTATCACTCCAGTGTTAATCTGCAATATTGTAATTATTCGCCTACCTCCTCATGCCTTTTGCACACATTGTATATAGACTCTCCTTTTTTTCTACTGTGTTATTGACTTGTTAATTGTTTACTCCATGTGTAACTCTGTGTTGTCTGTTCACACTGCTATGCTTTATCTTGGCCAGGTCGCAGTTGCAAATGAGAACTTGTTCTCAACTAGCCTACCTGGTTAAATAAAGGTGAAATATATATATTTTTAAAGTAGAGATACTAGTGTGCAAAAGAGCAGAAAAGTAAATAAAAACGATATGGGGATGAGGTAGGTAGATTGGTTGGGTTATTTACAGATGGGCTGCAACAATCGGTTAGCTGCTCAAATAGATGATGTTTATACATATCTGTTTTACCGTTTAGAAATGAATGCAGTTTATGTATCCACCAATTTGAAAGTGTCATAAATATTTGGACTAATTCATTCAATTTAGTCAAAATGTTTGGATTCGGTCCCATATTCCTAGGACACAATGACTACATCATGCTTGTGACTACAAGCTTGTTGGATGCATTTGCAGCTTGTTTTGGTTGCGTTTCAGATTATGCTGTGCGCAATAGAAATGAATGGTAGTTAATGTATTGTATCATTTTGGAGTCACTTTTATTGTAAATAAAAATAAAATATGTTTCTAAACACCTAAATGAATCTTGAATAATGATGAGTGAGAAATGTACAGATGCACAAAACATGCTAACCTCTCACCATTACCAATAAAAGGGGAGTTTATACTTTTTGGTGGGCATAATGTTTATGCCTCTATCTTTCTCACTCATTATTCACGATTCATTCAGGATTACCTGTAATCATGGTAGCATCCACACTAATGTAGAAGTTTCAAAACTTCTGCAAATGCATCCAACAAGTTTGTCGAGTCACAAGCTTGATGTAGTCATTGGGACCAAATACAAAACTCTTTACCAAATTTAATTAATTTGTCCAAGTACTTAGACACCTTCAAATGGGGTGGATTAGATACATAAAGTACTTTCATTTCTCAACGGTAAAACAGATATGTATGAAAATACCCTCAAATAAAAGGTGACATTCTGTACTGCCGCCTCATATAAAACATGTTATCTAAAATCCAAAATGCTGGAGTATAAAGCTAAATTAAAAGTTTGATCCAGCTTTGGGTCGCGTAAATACATCTGTTATAGATCCATTTGTAAAGTAAATAACACACCTCACACTAAAGTGTAATAATGACATAATGACCCCTGTGGCCCATAGCAACCTTAAACAGCTCATGTGATCGACGACAACTAGCTTTTAGTTTACTGACATGTCTCAGTCCTAGACCCGTGCTGTTGATATGACAGGAACGCCACTCATTCTCACATCTAGCATATATCTATCTCTCCATTAGCTCTCAGTCCTAGCCCCATGCTGTTGATATGACAGGAACGCCACTCATTCTCACATCTAGCATATATCTATCTCTCCATTAGCTCTCAGTCCTAGCCCCATGCTGTTGATATGACAGGAACGCCACTCATTCTCACATCTAGCATATATCTATCTCTCCATTAGCTCTCAGTCCTAGCCCCATGCTGTTGATATGACAGGAACGCCACTCATTCTCACATCTAGCATATATCTATCTCTCCATTAGCTCTCAGTGCCTTGGAGACTGAAAGGCAGGGTAAAATCCATCACATTTCAGGAACTTTAAGAGGAGAATGATTCTCTCAAGGGAGGGCAGAGGTGACTGAATGAGTGTCAGGACCAGATTGAGGTTGTGTATCAAGTATCAGACATCTGGAGCAGTGATCAGGATGTCATTACTCATAGGGAATAAACACATCATTTCTCTAAGGGGGGCATTACTGTAGGTGTATCAGCATATACTCACCTCTCTTCATAACACTGTGTTTCAGGAGCAGTTCTTTCAGACACACAGCATCTGCCAGCTCCTGTTCTCTGCTCTGGAACTCTTCTCCCTCATCTATTCTGATAGCAAACTGCAAGAGGTGGAGCAAGATATAGTAAATCTATCTGTATAGTTAGACAACAGAGTCATTTATACTAGCATGGGCTCTGTCTTTACACATTTATTCATGGAGATCTCGAAAGGCTTAATTCACTCACAGTAGATTTGATAGAGAAGTAAACAGGAAACAAGAAGCACTGTTTGGTCAGGGATGAAACATGTAAAGGGCAGACAGTACAAACAGTTATGCTATTCAGTCACATCTACAGAACCACCTGATTCCTGTATCTGTCACACAACCACTCATCATGTTTCATAATCATCACAATAATGTGTCTGCTTTGTGTGGCAGTATTTAGGGTGGCCATTATTTAGTGCCTGGGTAAGTTACAGTGGCTGTACAGTATCACACAACACAATCCTCTTGGTTGGAGCCACTGTCATTGGACTAATAACAATGAACCTGCCCCATTGTGCCATATTTACAGGGCTCTGTGATACAGTGTCTATGACCTGTGTATTTATATTGCAGTAAAAATAGGATTACATTACAGCTCCTCGTCATTTACACTGCTATTTAGGAAAATATTTTTCAATAACGTAATGTTAACAAAACTGATAAAACAATGTACTGTTTTCTTTTATGTTTTTTTTAAGCAAACTGGAGAGGAGGAAACAGATGTACTAACTCTAGAACAGCAGTAATAACAAGAACACAACACTGGATGCTGTGTTGATATCATGAAATGGTACATTTCCTCCAACAAACAACATAAAAAAACGAACTTTCCATTTCAGAACCGGTTGAAAGATCACTTTGTTACATGCTTATTAGTGCAGTGAAAACATCTGAGGCATACATGTACATTAACTCAAAATCAGCTCTGATCTGTTAGGGTTACGGT
The DNA here is from genome assembly GCF_021184085.1 of Oncorhynchus gorbuscha. Lineage (NCBI taxonomy): Eukaryota > Metazoa > Chordata > Actinopteri > Salmoniformes > Salmonidae > Oncorhynchus > Oncorhynchus gorbuscha. The sequence goes on from NC_060181.1 coordinate 72,415,215, forward strand.
CTATGTCAGCTTTATGTGTGTTCTATGTAGCTATAATGTACCTTTAATGGCTCTGTTTCTGTTTGCCTGGCTCCTAACTGAAGTGCCCTGTCAAAGAACTCTGAGGCCAGGTGTAGCAGAAACCAGCACTTCTCTAGAAGTGAGATCTGGGTATATGTATGGTCTATGTAGCTCTGTGCATTCTCTATGTAGCTTTAACATCTCCTTTCTGTTAGCCCTCCTACCTCCAGGGCCCTGTCGAAGAACTCTGAGGCCAGGTGTAACAGCGACCTGCGCTTCTCTAGCATTAAGATCAGGGTCCTCCAGGCATCGCTCAGCGAGTTAGCCATGGCCTCGTACACCTCCCCTTCATTCTCCTTCTTCTCCTCTGCCATCCTGTCTGCCTCTTCCAGCAGAGCCCACACGCCTGCCTCATGTTTCTGGAAAGAGAGAAAGGATCATACAAAAAAAGACAGAAGACAATAAGATATACCTGGTTCATTGAAGTATCTTCTCTGGATACATTTTTTATTTATTTAAATGACCATTTTTATACTTGCATTTAAATCAACATTGTTAATGGAGCGATTCTGCAACGCACTAGGCGTAGTGGGTGTGGAGTCAGGTGCAGGAGACAGGAGGTATAGGGCTTTATTACGCCCAGGACAAATAGTACTTGCCAAGATACTGGGCGCACATACACCAATGACCAAAACCAGGACCTAACCAGTCCGGAGGGAAAACCCCAAAACAACACAATAACACAGTGGAAAATCAAATAAGCCCGCACAAAGAGCAGGCGGGCCTAACGGATTAAATAAACTAAAACCCAAACAAGAAACAGGTGTTACTAATCAGACAAAAACAACAGAAAAGGGAAAAGGTATCAGTGGCAGCTAGTAGGCCGGTGGCGACGACCGCCGAGCGCCACCCGAACAGGAAGAGGAGCCTGACAGATTAATTTACATTTTGTTCAATTGCACTATTGTAAACTACACATTTGAAATTATATTTATAGAAGTTCAAAGCCTTGCTGAATTAAAAGCAGTGGATGAACCAACAACATATTCCATCCCAAATGTAAATCTGTTTTGGATTGTTTTGTGGTAAAACCTCTTTAATTAGAGGGGTTGTTCATAGGTCGAAATCTGTAGTAACTCTGATGTCTTACTGAAGATGACTGGAGATATTCTGCCTCCACAATGGAACACATAGGTGATAATTCAACTCATTCCTAACCTTCTATTTTGGAATCCTTATGGTCAAGGACATTGAGTCATGCAACTGTACATTCAAATCAATATAACATTTTCACTTGTGCATAATCACAATAAGGAGTTGAATCTCCTTCTTATTACTGAACGAAGTCTCTCTGTGGCATTGGGACAATATGAGGGCTAAAATCATACATCTGATTGTGAATTAATAGTATTCCCATGTGAACAACTAGTCCCTCTTTTTGTGAGAGCTGGCACCGAAAAGCAGTCGTTTGTTGCAAATGCATATCTAAGGGCAGCAACAGCAAAATATGTCAGGAACCATCTGACCATAAGATTTAAATGTATAAGATCAATTGTTCACATGCTTTTGCCAATATTGTCATACTTGTATAAAATAAGATTGAACATGCTCAGCCTTCAGGCATAACTCAAACACCTGACAGTAGGTGGAAAAAGTGAATGAGTGCTTGGCACAAGGAAAGAATGGCCTGGATCAAAATAACCATTGTGCAGGAGTCTATAACAAGGCCAGGGGAAAAAGCTTTGACTGGAAATAATATAAATCAACATTGAGAGGGCTGCTGTGAACATTTAAACTTCCACCTAGGCTGGGGAAATGAAAGTGACTGAAATAGTTCTCTGAGGTATCTCTGAGAGAAGAAAAGCATTCATGTTGTCTCAATGAGCTATATTCAAACAAGGCCGGGACTGAAGAAGCTTTAATCACAGCCTAAATGTCACCACAAGTGACATATACATTTGGAAGTTTACATACACCTTAGCCAAATGCATTTAAACTCAGTTTTTCACAATTCCTGATAGTAAATCCTAGTAAGAATTCCTCGTCTTGGGTCAGTTAGGATCTCCACTTTATTTTAAGAATGTAAAATGTCACAATAATAGTTGAAAGAATGATTTATTTCAGCTTTTATTTCTTTCATCACATTCCCAGTGGGTTAGAAGTTACACTCAATTAGTATTTGATAGCATTGCCTTTAAATTGTTTAACTTGGATCATACGTTTCGGGTAGCCTTCCACAAGATCCCAAAATATATTGGGTGACTTTTGGCACATTCCTGCCGACAGAGCTGGTGTAACTGAGTCAGGCACACGCGTTTTCAGTTCTGCCAACAAATGTTTTATAGGATTGAGGTCAAGGCTTTGTGATGGCCACTCCAATACCTTGACTTTGTTGTCCTTAAGCCATTTTGCCACAACTTTGGAAGTATGCTTGGAGTCATTGTTCATTTGGAAGACCCATTTGCAACCAAGCTTTAACTTCCTGACTTATTTCTTGAGTTATTGCTTCAAAATTTTCCTGCTTCATGATACCATCTATTTTGTGAAGTGCACCAGTCCCTCCTGCAGCCAAGCACACCCACAACATGATGCTGCCACCCCCATGCTTCACAGTTGGGATGGTGTACCTTGGCTTGCAAGCCTCCCCCTTTTTCCTCCAAACATAACGATGGTTGTCATGGCCAAACAGTTTCATCAGACCAGAGGACATATCTCCAAAAAGTACAACCTTTGTCCCCATGTGCAGTTGCAAACTATTGTCTGGCTTTTCATATGGCGGTCTTGGAGCAGTGACTTCTTCCTTGCTGAGCGGCCTTTCAGGTTTTGTCGATATAGGACTTGTTTTACTGTGGATATAGATAGTTTTGTACCTGTTTCCTCCAGCATCTTTACAAGGTCCTTTGCTCTTTGTTCTGTGATTGATTTGCACTTTTCGCACCAAAGTACGTTCATCTCCAGGAGACAGAACACGTCTCCTTCCTGAGCGGTATGACAGCTGTGTGGTCCCATGGTGTTTATACTTGCATACTATTGTTTGTACAGATGAATGTGGTACCTTCAGGCATTTGGAAATTACTCCCAAGAATGAACCAGACTTGTGGAGGTCTCCAATTTGTTTTCTGAGGTCTTAGCTGATTTCTTTTGATTTTCCCATGATGTCAAGCAAAGAGGCATTGAGTTTGAAGGTAGGCCTTGAAATACATCCACAGGTTGTTGGAAAAATTACTTCTGTCATGCACAAAGTAGATGTCCTAACTGACTTGCCAAATGTATAGTTTGTTAACAAGAAATTTGTGGAGTGGTTGAAAAACAAGTTTTAATGACTCCAACCTAAGTGTATGTAAACTTCTGACTTCAACTGTAACTACACTCAACAAAAATATAAACGCAACATGTAAAGTCCCATGTTTCATGAGCTGAAATAAAAGATCCCAGAAATGTTCCATACGCACAAAAAGCTTATTTCTCTCAAAGCTTATTTCTCTACTTGTGCTCAAATTTGTCTACATGCCTGTTAGTGATAATTTCTCCTTTGCCAAGATAATGCATCCACCTGACAGGTGTGGCATATCAAGAAGCTGATTAAACAGCATGATCATTACACAGGTGTCCCTTGTGCTGGGGACAATGAAAGGCCACTCTAAAATGTGCCGATTTGTCACACATCACAATGTCACAGATGTTTCACGTTTTGAGGGAGCATGCAATTGGCATGCTGACTGCAGGAACGTCCCCCAAAGCTGTTGCCAGATAATTTAATGTTAATTTCTCAACTATAAGCCACCTCCAATGTAATTTTAGAGAATTTGGCAGTACGTCCACCTGGCCTCACAACCGCAGACCACGTGTGACCAGGCCAGTCCAGGACCTCCACATCCAGCAGATTGTCTGAGAACAGCCACCTGGACAGCTGATGAAACTATGAGTTTGCACAGCCCAAATAATTTTTGCACAAACTATCAGAAACCTCATCTGCATGGTTCTCACCAGGGTCTTGACCTAACTTCAATGGGCAAATGCTCATCTTTGATGGCCACTGGCATGCTGGAGATGTGTGCTGTTCACAGATGAATGTCAGTTTCAACTGTTCAGGGTAGATGGCAGACAGCATGTATGGCATGTGTGGGCAAGCGGTTTGCTGACGTCAACATTGTGAACAGAGTGCTCCCTTGTGGCAGTGGTATGGGCAGGCATAAGCTACAGACAACGAACACAATTGCATTTTATCAATTTGAGATCAAGAGGCCCATTGCCGTGCCGCCATCACCCATGTCGTATGGACCTGTACACAATTCCTGCATACTCACCAGACATGTCACCCATTTGAGCATGTTTGGGATGCTCTGGATCGACGTGTACAACAACGTGTTCCAGTTCACGTCAATATCCAGCAACTTCACACAGCCATTGAAGAGGAGAGGAACAACATTCCGCAGGCCACAATCAACAGCCTGATCAACTCTATGTGAAGGACCTGTGTTGCGGTGCATGAGGCAAATGGTGGTCATACCAGATACTGATTGGTTTTATGATCAAAGCCCCTACCTTTTGTGCCCAACAGATGCATATCTGTATTCCCAATTATGTGAAATCCATTGATTAGGGTATCATTTATTTATTTAAATTGACTGATTTCCTTAAATTAACTCAGTAAAATCTTTGCAATTGTTGCATGTTGCATTTATATTTTTGTTCAGTGTAATATGCCCAATGGGCAGCTCATCCTCGTGGCCTAGCATGGTCTCATTCGAGTATGTCCAAATAGTGACATACAGTATCAATAACAGAATAGTGTACTTATGTCACCTAAGCTGACACATTAGTTGTATGCCGCTCTACTGTATTCCTAATGAGATTATTACCTTGAGTTTGATCAGGAGCTGCTGGTGTTCATCCAGCAGTTTCTTTGTTTCGTCCTTGTTGCTGCCGATCTCCAGCAGGTTGGGATTGGCTTCAGTCAACTGCAGCTTTACAAGTTCCCCACACTATAGTACAAAACACAGACACACACACACAACAAAACACACTCAACTTTACGGAAGGAATTGTTTGTTTTCTCCCTTATGTTTTCAGTACATATTTCTTCCCATATTTTAGGAATAAATAGCCTGTCTGCGTCCATTGGATCAATGAATGTACTACTATGTATCAAAGAGACTCGTCCAAGTTAAACCAGCAGGATGGAAAGGTCTGTTTGTGTTGCCCTGCCAAGGCCATGTTACATGTTGTTTATGTTCCGACTGTGAGCAGGGCAGGTTGGTGTAACATTATACCTGTGAACATCCACATGGTCTCCCTGTGACTTTTACAGTGTGTAAACACCGCTTGGAAATAGGTATGTCTTCCGCAACTGGGGCTCCTTTTCCACTATACTGTCGTGTCCCGGGAACACCTTCAGAGTCTACGTCCCAAATGACACCCTATTCCCTACATAGTGTACTACTTTTGACCAAAAGCCCTATGGTGAGTGTAGAGAGTATAGGGATATTGTTATCCACGTCGGCACCAACGATGTTAGGATGAAACAGTCAGAGGTCACCAAGCGCAACATAGCTTCAGCGTGTAAATCAGCTAGAAAGATGTGTCGGCATTGAGTAATTGTCTCTTGCCCCCTCCCAATTAGGGGGAGTGATGAGCTCTACAGCAGTCTCACAACTCAATCACTGGTTGAAAACTGTTTTCTGCCCCTCCCAAAAGATAGAATTTGTAGATAATTAGCCCTCTTCTGGGACTCACCCACAAACCGGAACAAGCCTGGCCTGTTGAGGAGTGACGGACTCCATCCTAGCTGGAGGGATGCTCTCATCTTATCTACGAACATAGACAGGGCTCTAACTCCCCTTGCTCCACAATGAGACAGGGAACAGGCCAGGTAGCAGGCTGTTAGCCAGCCTACTAGCTTAGTGGAGTCTGCCACTAGCAGTCAGCGTAGTCAGCTCAGCTATCCCCATTGAGACCGTGTCTGTGCCTCGACCTAGGTTGGGCAAAACTAAACATGCGGTGTTCGCCTTAGCAATCTCACTGGAATAAAGATCTCCTCCATTCCTGACATTATTGAAAGAGATTGTGATACCTCACATCTCAAAATAGGGCTATGTTAAATCCCTCACTTCCAAGGCAGTTATAGTCAATGAACTAATCACTGATCATAATCTTGATGTAATTGGCCTGACTGAAAAATGTCTTAAGCCTGATTAATTTACTGTGTTAAATGAGGCCTCACCTTCTGGTTACAATAGTGACCATGTCCCCCGCTCATCCCGCAAAGGCGGAGGTGTTGCTAACATTTTCTTTTTAACTACGTTTTCGTCTTTTTAGCTTCTAGTCATGAATCTATGCAGCCTACTCAATCACTTTGTATAGCTACTGTTTACAGGCCTCCTGGGCCATATACAGCGTTCCTCACTGAGTTCCCTGAATTCCTATTGGACCTTGTAGTCATGGCAGATAATATTCTAATTTTTGGTGACTTAAAAAATTCACATGGAAAAGTCCACAGACTCAGTGGGTTTTGTCCAAAATATCTCCGGACCTGCTCACTGCCACAGTCATACTCTGGACCTAGTTTTGTTCCGTGGAATAAATGTTGTGGATCTTAATGGTTTTCCTCATAATCCTGGACTTTTGGACCACCATTTTCTTATGTTTGCAATCGCAACAAATAATCTGCTCAGATCCCAACCAAGGATCATCAAAAGTCGTGCTATAAAATCTTGGACAACCCAAAGATTCCTAGATTCCCTTCCAGACTCCCTCCACCTAACTGAGGAAGTCAGTTTAACCTTGCGCAATACCCTAGATGCAGTTGCACCCCTATAAACAAAACACATTTGTCATAAGAAACTAGCTCCCTGGTATACAGAAAATGGCGCTACACCAAACTGGAAGTCTTCCGACTAGCTTGGAAAGACAGTACCGTGCAGTATCGAAGAGCCCTCACTGCTGCTCGATCATCCTATTTTTCCAATTTCATTGAAGAAAATAAGAACAATCCAAAATAAATTTTTGATACTTTCGCAAAGCTAACTAAAAAGCAGCATTAAAAGAGGATGGCTTTCATTTCAGCAGTGATACATTCATGAACTTCTTTGAGGAAAAGATCATGATCATTAGAAAGCAAATGATGGACTCCTCTTTAAATCTGTGTATTCCTCCAAAGCTCAGTTGTCCACAACTCTGCACAACTCTGCCAGGACCTAGGATCAAGGGAGACACTCAAGTTTTTTAGTATTATATCTCTTGACACATTGATGAAAATAATCATGGACTCTAAACCTTCAAACTGCATACTTGACCCTATTCCAACTAAACTACTGAAAGAGCTGCTTCCTGTGCTTGGCCCTCCTATGTTGAACATAATAAACAGCTCTCTATCCACCGGATGTGTACCAAACTCACTAAAAGTGGCAGTAATAAAGCCTCTCTTGAAAAAGCCAAACCTTGACCCAGAAAATATAAAAAACTATCGGCCTATATCGAATCTTCCATTCCTCTCAAAGTTTTTTAGAAAAAGCTGTTGCGCAGCAACTCACTGCCTTCCTGAAGACAAACAATGTATATGAAATGCTTCAGTCTGGTTTTAGACCCCATCATAGCACTGAGACTGCAGTTGTGAAGGTGGTAAATTACCTTAAAATGGCATCAGACCAAGGCTCTGCATCTGTTCTCGTGCTCCTAGACCTTAGTGCTGCTTTTGATTCCATCGTTCACCACATTCTTTTGGAGAGATTGGAAACCCAAATTGGTCTACATGGACAAGTTCTGGCCTGATTTAGATCTTATCTGTCGGAAAGATATCAGTTTGTCTCTGTGGATGGTTTGTCCTCTGACAAATCAACTGTACATTTTGGTGTTCCTCAAGGCTCATTTTTAGGACCACTATTGTTCTCACTATATATTTCACCTCTTGGTGATGTAATTCGGAAACATAATGTAACATGGTGAAACCCCAAAATTGCCTCCCTGGAAGCCTGTGTTTCAGACATAAGGAAGTGGACGGCTGCAAGTGTTCTACTTTTAAACTTGGACAAAACAGAGATGCTAGTTCTAGGTCCCAAGATACAAAGAGATCTTCTGTTGGATCTGACAATTAATCTTGAACTAGAACCAAGAAATGTGATCATATTACTCCAGTGCTAGCCTCTCTACACTGGCTTCCTGTTAAGGCAAGGGCTGATTTCAAGGTTTTACTGCTGACCTACAAAGCATTACATGGGCTTGCTCCTACCTATCTTTCCAATTTGATCCTGCCGTACATACCTACATGTGCGCTATGTTCACAAGACGCAGGCTTCCTTCCTGTCCCTAGAATTTCTCAGCAAACAGCTGGAGGCAGGGCTTTCTCCTATAGAGCTCAATTTTTATGGAATGGTCTGCCTACCCATGTGAGAGACCCAGACTCGGTTTCAACCTTTAAGTCTTTATTGAATACTCATCTCTTCAGTAGGTCCTATGATTTAGTGTATTCTGGCCCAGGAGTATGAAGGTGAACGGAAAGGCACTGGAGCAACGAACTGCCTTTGCTGTCTCTGCCTGGCCGGTCTCCCCACTCTCCACTGGGATTCTCTGCCTCTAACCCTATTACAGGGCCTGGGTCACTGGCTTACTGGTGCTCTTCCATGCCGTCCCTAGGAGGGGTGCGTCACTTGAGTGGGTTGAGTCACTGATGTGATCTTCCTGTCCGGGTTGGCGCCCCCCCCCCCCTCCCCCTTGGGTTGTGCCGTGGTGGTTGAAGATATCCCTCTAATGGTGTGGGGCTGTGCTTTGAAAATATGGGTAGGGTTATATCCTGCCTGTTTGGCCCTGTCCGGGGTATCGTCGGACGGGGCCACAGTGTCTCCCGACCCCTCCTGTCTCAGCCTCCAGTATTTATGCTGCAGTAGTTTGTGTCGGGGGGCTAGGGTCAGTTTGTTATATCTGGAGTATTTCTCCTGTCTTATCCGGTGTCCTGTGTGATTTTAAGTATGCTCTCTCTAATTCTCTCTCTATATTTCTCTTTCTTTCTTTCTTTCTTTCTTTCTCTCTCTGAGGACCTGAGCCCTAGGACCATGCCTCAGGACTACCTGGCCTGATGACTCCTTGCTGTCCCCAGTCCACCTGACCGTGCTGCTACTCCAGTTTCAACTGTTCTGCCTGCGGCTATGGAACCCTGACCTGTTCACCGGATGTGCTACCTGTCCCAGACCTGCTGTTTTCAACTCTCTAGAGACAGCACGAGCAGTTGAGATACTCTGAGTGATCGGCTATGAAAAGCCAACTAACATTTACTCCTGAAGTGCTGACCTGTTGCACCCTCGACAATCACTGTGATTATTATTATTTGACCCTGCTGGTCATCTATGAACATTTGAACATCTTGGCCATGTTCTGTTATAATCTCCACCCAACACAGCCAGAAGAGGACTGGCCACCCCTCAGAGCCTGGTTCCTCTCTAGGTTTCTTCCTAGGTTCTGGCCTTTCTAGGGAGTTTTTCCTAGTCACCGTGCTTCTACACCTGTATTGCTTGCTGTTTGGGGTTTAAGCTGGGTTTCTGTATAGAACTTTGTGACATCAGCTGATGTAAGAAGGGCTTGATAAATACATTTGATAGATTGATATGGGCCCTGGTCAAAAGTAGTGCACTATATAGGGAATATTGTGCCATCTAGGACAGCCGACGACAATATCAAACGATTAAAGTGACTTAGGAATTCCTTTGCTGTTATTACTGATACCTCTCTGGGTGACACATTAACTCCAAATTATCTGAAAGTTAAGCTTTTCTTTAAAGTGTCACTCTGAAAGTCAAAAGCACCAACAGCTGGTGCTGTAGCCTATATGACAGTATTACTACATCGTGTCTGTAGTGTACGCTAAACTATATGTATATAATGTCTCCAGTGTGACATACAATGGACATTTGAATAGACATTACAGTAATTGATTTGTCAATGAAGACCGTGGTGGTTACAGCCACATTGTACGCATGGGCACTGCGAGGATCACCAACAGCTGTTACGCCAAATTACAAGATGTACAGTGATGGGAAAAAAAGTATTTGATCCCCTGCTGATTTTGTATGTTTGCACACTGACAAAGAAATGATCAGTCTATAATTTTAATGGTAGGTTTATTTGAACAGTGAGAGACAGAACAACAACAACAAAATCCAGAAAAACGCATTTAAAAAATGTTATAAATTGATTTGCATTTTAATGAGGGAAATAAGTATTTGACCCCCTCTCAATCAGAAAGATTTCTGGCTCCCATGTGTATTTTATACAGGTAACGAGCTGAGATTAGGAACACACTCTTAAAGGGGATGCTCCTAATCTCAGCTTTTTTTCCTGTATAAAAGACACCTGTCCACAGAAGCAATCAATCAATCAGATTCCAAACTATCCACCATGGCCAAGACCAAAGAGCTCTCCAAGGATGTCAGGGACAAGACTATAGAACTATACAAGGCTGGAATGGGCTACAAGACCATCGCCAAGCAGCTTGGTGAGAAGGTGACAACAGTTGGTGCGATAATTCGCAAATGGAAGAAACACAAAAGAACTGTCAATCTCCCACGGCATGGGACCTCGTGGAGTTGCAATGATCATGAGAACGGTAAGGATCTTGTCAATGATCTCAAGGCAGCTGGGACCATAGTCACCAAGAAAACAATTGGTAACACACTACGCCGTTAAGGACTGAAATCCTGCAGCGCCCGCAAGGCCCCCCTGCTCAAGGAAGCACATATACATGCCCATCTGAAGTTTGCCAATGATCATCTGAATGATTCAGAGGACAACTGGGTGAAAGTGTTTTGGTCAGATGAGACCAAAATGGAGCTCTTTGGCATCAACTCGCCGTGTTTGGAGGAGGAGGAATGCTGCCGTCAAATCTTGAGTGAGAACCTCCTTCCCTCAGCCAGGGCATTGAAAATGGGTCATGGATGGGTATTCCAGCAGGACAATGACCCAAAACACACGGCCAAGGCAACAAAGGAGTTACTCAAGAAGAAGCACATTAAGGTCATGGAGTGGCCTAGCCAGTCTCCAGACCTTAATCCCATAGACAATCAGTGGAGGAAGCTGAAGGTTCGAGTTGCCAAACGTCAGCCTCGAAACCAATGACTTGGAGAAGATCTGCAAAGAGGAGTGTGACAAAATCCCTCCTGAGATATGTGCAAACCTCGTGGCCAACTGCAAGAAACGTCTGACCGCTGTGATTGCCAACAAGGGTTTTGCCACCAAGTACTAAGTCATGTTTTGCTGAGGGGTCAAATACTTATTTCCCTCATTAAAATGCAAATCAATTTATAACATTTTTGACATGTGTTTTTCTGGATTTTTGTTGTTGTTATTCTGTATCTCACTGTTCAAATAAACCTACCATTAAAATTATAGACTGATCATTTCTTTGTCAGTGGGCAAACATACAAAATCAGCAGGGGATCAAATACTTTTTTCCCTCACTGTATGGGTGTCTCAAACATTACAGTAGCCTATGTTGTCTCAAATGTAAGGAATCATTTCACTTACACAATAATTGATTTGTCAATAACCACTGTGGATATGTGGTTACAGCCACCTATGTCTGTGCCAGCTGTAGAGATTATTTCTTACTAGGCATGTTTTGCTCTTTAATCATTGCATGCCTTAGATTGCAGCTGTGTCTGTGGCTGTGGCAGTCAGTATAAAGGGGCCTCGGAACGCAGAGGAACGCCATCACCTTCACAACCAAAAGTGGTCAACAAAATTGATGGCAGAGGATACAACAGAGGACAACAAACATCTCTCTCTTTTCAAACAAAACAGGCAAGAAAAATGAGTCATATTTGAAAACCATCTCCTCTATTTCTGTTTGACCATATCTAATATCTTTCCAACACATTTAGAATGTATTTCACACAGGTATGTGGGAAAATAAAAAATATATTATGTCCGTTGTTTTATTACTACTGCGGGAAAGCCCTGTACATGGAGTTAGTATGTGAGGCATTGATATAAGCCTTCTGGTTTGGCTAGGAAATATTTCCTATAAGCTTAATGGACAAACAGAGAGAGCTATTGACACCTCAGGACACCAGCTGAACAATGAGGACTATGTGAGCTTGTGACATCACTGACAACATTAAATGCCTTTCTCTGGCTGCGTCCCAAATGGCACCCTATTCCCTATATAGGTAAGTGCACTACTTTTGACCAGACCAGACTGAGGCACCATAAAGGGAATAGGGTGCCTTTTGGGACATCCTCTATTAGCAGCAGCACTTTGGAAAGAAGATCGATGGATGCAGATCGCTGAACACGGTGAGGTCAGTGTCTGTCAGATTCAGACAGATCAATAATCTAGCCTGACACTGAATTATAGCCAGTTGTTGTTATTATATCGCCATAACACTATGGTAATGTTGGACAACTTCTCTGTTAAAACTGCTTGTAAATACTGATCTTCTCCATTTTTTCATACTTTTTAGATGGCCTGATCAACCATTTCTGACCAAAGTAGAGTTCTGAGAGGCATACAGCCAAACATTTCTTAGAACAAGTTCTGTTCACCTGAGATATCTACAAACGTGAGAAGAATAAATACGTTTAATATAGTGCTTTCAAGGTCCCAAAATACTCTTAAAAAGGCAATTAAAGACAGCTAAAGAAAACCCAAAGACACAACTAAATAATATTTTAGAATGTCGGTACCTTGAGCACAGTGACAATAATCTGAGAGTCGCCAGCCTGCACGGCAATAGTGCTGATTGTTGTTGTGGCAGCAGGTTGACCTCCAGTGTCACCTTTGTTAGACATCGTCTCCCCCGTCCAAATGTAAGAACAGCCTCTACTGTCCCCTCTCTTCTTCCTGGATCCTGAAAATCCTTGTCTGTCTCCTATTCTCTCACTTCAGTCTCTGGGGACTTCAAAACTCAACAGCAACAGTCCTTCAATATTTCCTTTGAAGGTAGAGAGGAGAGAGTAACCACAGTAGAGAGTCCCCTCGGTCCCCTTGTCCAACAGGTGTTATAAAATCCAGTTCTGTTGAAAGGTGTATGTTTCATCAGTGGTGTTCTGGCCCCGTTCCACTCACTCCAGTCCCACAGCAGAGCCACTAGCGTCAATGGACTGACTGACACTCAACAGGCAGGAGACACAGAGCAGAGAGAAGTTGACAGGGCAGAACACGGCAGGCAACTGTGATAAAAATAGAAATATCACACTGTGCTGTGTTGGGAGCCATTTTGACACACCCCTAGTTCTTTGGCTCCGCTCTACTCTGGTCTATTTTCACAACCGCCCCCTCTCCCTGCCTGTCTCTCTCCCAGCCCCTCTTTATCTTTTCCTGCCTCCCATCCCACACAGACAAACCCCACAAAAGCTCCAGTCCATCCATGGAATATCATATCAATTGGCCTATCTACTGTATCTTCCAATAGAAGGGTAAAATACCCTGTGAGTCAACACAGTTGGACATTTACATTTTACATTTAAGTCATTTAGCAGACGCTCTTATCCAGAGCAGGACAGATTATTATCTTGCTCCTCTGGGTCTGTGAATAAGTTTTTCTACAACCAAAAGCCAAGAACACTTAACACTGGTATGCTGCACGAGTGTTTAAGTATCTTCTAAGAGAGAGAAATGTCCACACCCTCATGGCTGGCTAACTAGATACCCCTTTAAGCAGGTAGCCTACCGGTTAAGCACATTGTGCCCGAACAGTCACTGGTTCAGAGCCCTCAAGGTGGAAAAATCTGCCGTTCTGCTCTTGAGCAAGGCGGTTAGAGAGAGAGAGTCAGAGAGTCACCTCAGCATCCTGCAGGCCCAATTTTTGAGTGTCTTTGATACTTGATCCAATAGAGCGAAGTATGCCGTTGACTCTCCTGAGATAATGATATACAGTATGTACAAACATTAGGAACACCTTCCTAATATTGAGTTGCATGCACCCTCCTCCTTTTGCCCTCAGAACAGGCTCAATTCATTGGTGCATGGACTCTATAAGGTGTTGAAAGAGTTCCACATGCTGACTCATGTTGACGCCAATGCTTCCCACAGTTGTGTCAAGTTGTCCTTTGGGTGGTGGACCATTCTTGATAGGCACAGGAAACTGTTGAACGTTAAAAAAAACAGCAGCGTTGCAGTTCTTGACCAGTGTGCCTGGAACTTAATACAATACACAGTTCAAAGGTACTTAAATCTTTTGTCTTGCCCATCGACCCTCTGAATGACACACATACACAATCCCTGACTCAGTTGTCTCGGGGGGGGGGGGGGGGGTCCTCCTTTAATCGAGCTCCTCCCCTACATCTACACTGATTGAAGTGGAATTAACAGGTGACATCAATAAGGGATCATAGATAGATGGATAGATAGATAGATAGATAGATAGATAGATAGATAGATAGATAGTGCAGTATAGCCTAATAACTGTATTGTTTTATAAGAGGAGGCGTAATTGTAGTGGGCTTAGTTAGAGGGCATGCCAAGGTTTAAGGACAGAGAACTGACTGTCTGTAATGGGTAGCACTGTGGAGGAGGTGAATGTGAATAATCAAACTGGGCTTCATACTGAGTAGAAATGCTCCATCTCGAGAATAGTACCAGTGTTCGGGGTTTACGCTGTGGGACTTCACTGTGTGTGCTACTGACTTGCCAAACAATAATATGAACAATCATGACTGTTGAAGCAACAGTTTAGATGCTTGAGGGAAGACATTTGTGTGGCATGTAGCCTACTCACAGGCATGCCAGGGAGCCTGACTGTCAAAAGAAATATTGTGATTGCTAACAGGACAACTTGACTCTGCATGTCATGCTTCCCCAATAACACTACAGCCCCTCAGACCTGGGTTCAAATACTACTCGAAATCCAGAGTGCCGGATGGTCTGGTTTTCACTTTTCAGACTTTACTATTGGTTCTAATGTAACATGCAAGCTCAATCCACCACAGCTAAAATATTTGAAATAATTTGAAATGGTATTTTTATTTATTTAACCTTTATTTAACTAGGCAAGTCTGTTAAGAACAAATTCTTATTTTCAATGACGGCCTAGGAACAGTGGGTTAACTGCCTGTTCAGGGGTAGAACGACAGATTTGTACCTTGTCAGCTCGGGGGTTTGAACTTGCAACCTTCCGGTTACTACTCTAATCACTAGGCTACCCAGGTCTGCCATGGACTAGTGCTGCAGGCAGGCTGGAAACAGCTGTTGGAGAAGTTAGAGAAACAGCTGAGAAAGTAAGACTGTGTTGAAAGACGAGTCGGGGGCACACACACACACAGCCCAGGACAGCTTGGGTGGACCTGGAAGGCCCCTCACTCCAAAGAGCCACCTGTGGGTGTCCCCTGATAAAGCTATCCCTGCTAGCGTCCCTCTCTGAGCGACATCCCAAATGGCACAATATTCTCTATATAGTGCAGTGTTCACTACTTTTGACAAGGGCCCTTGGGGCATTGGTTAAAACTTGTGTACCCTAAAGAGAATAGGGGGTCATTTGGGATGTACCCTCTGAGTGGCCCCGGCCTGGCTGAGAGAATTCAGAGAACGTTAAATATAGCATCACCATCAGCCTCATGTCATTAAGCATCAACAACAGCTACAGTATCACCTTCAAGATTTAGGCCTATTAAAAGCTACTGGGTCAGATAGATGCAAACATTTTAAAGTATCACCTTTAAGCTATATTAAAATATAAAGTTTGGTGATATTT
The DNA here is from genome assembly GCF_021184085.1 of Oncorhynchus gorbuscha. Taxonomy (NCBI): domain Eukaryota; kingdom Metazoa; phylum Chordata; class Actinopteri; order Salmoniformes; family Salmonidae; genus Oncorhynchus; species Oncorhynchus gorbuscha. The sequence continues at coordinate 72,430,892 of NC_060181.1, forward strand.
GGTGATAAAAGTGTCCGAGCAGACATTCCCTTGTTTTCAATAAACTGGGCCACAAACAGCATTTGCTTTGGAATTTTCCCCCCATATGGATATAATATTTGTTTGTGTAGTGTTGTTTGATGTGTGAATATAAATATTTTTGTCTATTTGTTTATAGTTACTATTATCTCCCAACCAAATAAAAATAACCATTAACAAGAGAAGACCTAGTAAACCCAGAAGCCACCACAACACCCTACAGATGGTTTTGACTAGATGGTATACAGTTTATGTCAGAATTAACCAGAATTGACTTTTCGTAGCAGGTTAGGAGAATTTACACAGCAGGTTAGGAGAACAAGGTTAAGGTCAGGAAAAATGTAAGGGTTAGGTAAAATGCCCCCAAAAAACATACATTCTACACAAGCTGTAATCTTTCTAGCCAATGACCCTAGCCCAAAGGCCAGCAGATGGCAATATTGAGTCATTTCATTTTACCGTCGAAAACGCATTGAATGCAGCTTATACATTTTTGTGTCCCTCGTGGACCGGTTCGTACCTAAAACATTCTCCATTCAGACTGCATAGGCTTCAATTTCCTCCTTAACTTTATTTAATGGTGTGAAGGCAGAAAACAACAAGGAAAATATGCGTACTTATGAAATACACATTTTCACAAGATTAATACTAATCTTGGATGTTGTGTATCGCTTCCAAAAATCATTCAGATTTGTTCAGTAAATACTGAAATTAGTGATGGGAAACCTAGGCTCTCTGAACCCTATGGGGCTTTCCCAAATTGTGCCAAAAAACGGTTTATTACTCAGAACTTCTAACGCAATGCACATTAGTGACATCTGCTGGTCAAGAATAAATATCAGCATGTTTGACGTTAATATATACTTTTTTCCCGTCATTCCACCCATACTTTGTGGCGCAATCAATAGGTGTGAACTTAGATAAAGTATATGTAGCCTACTTAGAATGTGAGGTTCACTATTTATTTTATTGAGCATGTGTTGTATTATTTAGGATGCTGAAGACAAAAGATTATCGTAGGATACACTTAATAAAAACAAATAATTTGAACAACATTGGAAAGATAGTGTGGTTTCACACAAAATACATTTCCAAATCCAAACATAGCCAGATCTTGTGCCTATGCTAGTCTCAGATACCTGCTGAGCTACTGCTTGGTTGCAATACACTGGAAACATTTGAACTTTCATAAATTGGTAAATAAGGTGTCCAGTAGAGGTCAGTGTTTGAAAGCAACTTGGAAGAAGGCACCGGAACCACAAACAATAACACAACATACAAAAACATAAATAATATTTCAGTTCTATGTTAAATAATTGAAAGAGGGGTTTGTTCTCCGCCACCTCATCTTATCAATAAAAAAATCTTCCAAGTAAAATAATCAAATTAACAATACAAATTTAACTGGGGTCCATATCAGTTGGGTCAGAATAAAACGTAATATCAGAGTCTTCCAAATTAACATTAACAGTAGTTTACCTTAAAATAAAGTATTCTAACTCAATCCTAAATCTTCTGATGAGAGCAGTCCCAAAATCAATAGTCAAGAGTTTCTGGTCACAAACACAAAACACATTTGTCATCTATAGCCATTTTGAATCTGTGTACATTAAAGGTCTTTACGGGGTAGACTCTGTGAATGAGTTAATATGATGCTTCTTTCACCTTGTTAGATATACAATATTTGCTCGACAACAATGAAACTTTGTTCCAGTTCACTTGTCCCAGGGCTGCATTCCAGTATATTCTAGCAGAATAAATAGTAACACATTGACAGAGCTTTCTCATATATACAGTGCCTTGCGAAAGTATTTGGCCCCCTTGAACTTTGCGACCTTTTGCCACATTTCAGGCTTCAAACATAAAGATATAAAACTGTATTTTTTTGTGAAGAATCAACAACAAGTGGGACACAATCATGAAGTGGAACGACATTTATTGGATATTTCAAACCTTTTTAACAAATCAAAAACTGAAAAATTGGGCGTGCAAAATTATTCAGCCCCCTTAAGTTAATACTTTGTAGCGCCACCTTTTGCTGCGATTACAGCTGTAAGTCGCTTGGGTTATGTCTCTATCAGTTTTGCAGATCGAGAGACTGAAATTTTTTCCCATTCCTCCTTGCAAAACAACTCGAGCTCAGTGAGGTTGGATGGAGAGCATTTGTGAACAGCAGTTCTCAGTTCTTTCCACAGATTCTCGATTGGATTCAGGTCTGGACTTTGACTTGGCCATTCTAACACCTGGATATGTTTATTTTCGAACCATTCCATTGTAGATTTTGCTTTATGTTTTGGATCATTGTCTTGTTGGAAGACAAATCTCCGTCCCAGTCTCAGGTCTTTTGCAGACTCCATCAGGTTTTCTTCCAGAATGGTTCTGTATTTGGCTCCATCCATCTTCCCATCAATTTTAACCATCTTCCCTGTCCCTGCTGAAGAAAAGCAGGCCCAAACCATGATGCTGCCACCACCATGTTTGACAGTGGGGATGGTGTGTTCAGGGTGATGAGCTGTGTTGCTTTTACGCCAAACATAACATTTTGCATTGTTGCCAAAAAGTTCAATTTTGGTTTCATCTGACCAGAGCACCTTCTTCCACATGTTTGGTGTCTCTCCCAGGTGGCTTGTGGCAAACTTTAAATGACACTTTTTATGGATATCTTTAAGAAATGGCTTTCTTCTTGCCACTCTTCCATAAAGGCCAGATTTGAGCAATATACGACTGATTGTTGTCCTATGGACAGAGTCTCCCACCTCAGCTGTAGATCTCTGCAGTTCATCCAGAGTGATAATGGGCCTCTTGGCTGCATCTCTGATCAGTCTTCTCCTTGTATGAGCTGAAAGTTTAGAGGGACGGCCAGGTCTTGGTAGATTTGCAGTGGTCTGATACTCCTTCCATTTCAATATTATCGCTTGCACAGTGCTCCTTGGGATGTTTAAAGCTTGGGAAATCTTTTTGTATCCAAATCCGGCTTTAAACTTCTTCACAACAGTATCTCGGACCTGCCTGGTGTGTTTCTTGTTCTTCATGATGCTCTCTGCACTTTTAACGAACTTCTGAGACTATCACAGTGCAGGTGCATTTATACGGAGACTTGATTACACACAGGTGGATTATATTTATCATCATTAGTCATTTAGGTCAACATTGGATCATTCAGAGATCCTCACTGAACTTCTGGAGAGTGCTTGCTGCACTGAAAGTAAAGGGGCTGAATAATTTTGCACGCCCAATTTTTCCGTTTTTGATTTGTTAAAAAAGTTTGAAATATCCAATAAATGTCGCTCCACTTCATGATTGTGTCCCACTTGTTGTTGATTCTTCACAAAAAAATACAGCTTTATATCTTTATGTTTGAAGCCTGAAATGTGGCAAAAGTTTGCAAAGTTCAAGGGGGCCGAATACTTTCGCAAGGCACTGTACATATATATACAGTACCAGTCAAAAGTTTGGACACACCTACTAATTCAAGGGTTTTTCTTTATTTTTACAATGTTCTACATTGTAGAATAATAGTGAAGACATCAAAACTGTTAAATAACACAAATGGAATCATGTAGTAACCAAACAAGTATTAAACAAATCTAAATATATTTTACATATGAGATTCTTTAAAGTAGCCATCCTTTGCCTTGATGACAGCTTTGCATGCTCTTGGCATTCTCTCTATTTTTTGCAGTTTTACTTTAGTGCCTTATTGCAAATAGGATGCACTTCCTGGAATAATTGTATTCTGTAGGCTTCCTTCTTTTCACTTATTTAGGTTTGAATTGTGGAGTAAATGCAATGTTGTTGATCCATCAGTTTTCTCCTATCAAAGACATTAAACTGTTTTAAGGTCACCATTGGCCTCATGGTGAAATCCCTGAATGGTATCCTTCCTCTTCGGCAACTGAGTTAGGAAGGACGCCTGTATCTTTGTAGTGTCTGGGTGTATTGATACATCATCCAAAGCATAAGTAATAACTTCACCATGCTCAAAAGGATATTCAACTTATTGTTTTCTTTCTTTTTAACCCATCTACCAATAGGTGCCCTTCTTTGCGTTGGAAAACCTCCCTGGTCTTTGTGGTTGACCGAGGGACCTTACAGATAATTGTATGTCTGGGATACAGAGATGAAGTAGTGATTCAAAAATCGTGTTAAGCACAGAGTGAGTCCATGCAACTCATTATGTGACTAGTTAAGAACATATTTACTCCTGAACTTATTTAGGCTTGCCATAAGAAAGAGCTTGAATACTTATTGACTCAAGACCTTTCAGCTTTTAATTTAATTAATTAATTTGTAAACATTTATAAAAACAAAATTTAACTTTGACATTACAGTGTGTTGTTTGTAGGCCAGTGACACAAAATCTAAATGTAATTCATTTTCAATTCAGGCTGTAACACAACAAAATGTGGAAAAAGTGGTGTAAATACATTCTGAAGGTCGTGTAAAGCTCTTTCCAAATGTCTCAACAATAGGAGAGATTTGTAGATGGTCCCTTTCTTTCTGATACCAAGATATGTGATCACGTCCTTTACAGGGATATTACATATTGACTCATATAATTTAGCAGACACACTTATCCAGAGTAATTCAGGTTTGCTCAAGGGCACATCGACAGAGTGTTCACCTAGTCGGCTTGGGGATTTGAAACAGCAACCTTTCAGTTATCTGCTCAACACTCTTAACCACTAGGCTACCTGCGGTCAATAATTCACAATGCAAATAATTCACATTTCCTAATTCACATTTCTTAATATTCAGAGATTAACCAGACATGCAATAGACAATCTTTGGCGTGATGAAGTGACATCATTGGTCACGTGGTAACGTTACTTAGAAACTACAGTGTATACCATTTATGCTTTGAAACGAGCAACCTATTTTTTTATATTTTTTTAAATATATATATATATAATTGCATGATTTAGGATGTTAAATACAACACTGAACAGGCTATGCTTCTCGAAACTTATCATTTAAAAGTTAGAAAGGAAGATTGCCGTCCAGTACAAACAGAATGAGCTGCACTCCAGTAGCTCTGGAGGTGAATTGGAAGAGAGTGAGGATGAATTACCTGAGGTGGCAGGCTCCAGCCTCGCACCGATGGTCATGATAAAGACAAATGTGGTCAAGTAGCAGTGACATTTTTGAATCGGTAAAGGTAACCAGAAATGGACTTGCGATGATTTTTGTGTTTCTCCCGCCCAGAGGGAGCGGGCGCTCCACGCCTGGTGAATGGGGACAGGAGCTCTTACTTGTTTTGCTTTCAGGAACAGGGTGGAGAAAGGAAAGGAGTGATTACTGGGTGGAGGTGGATCAACTGAAGTAGGGGTGCCCATGTTGCTGGGGATCAAAAGTATCCAATGCGAGAGAAGCAAGTTTAGGTTGCCAGGGTCAGAGTTGTACAGAAGGTGTCGAATGCCGAGGCAGTGAAGAAAGTAGAGGAAGATGGCTGAGGGATCCCAAGAGGCTCCCGGTGAGTAGTAGACTTTTCACAAGTACAGAGTGAATTGGGAAAGGGGGATTTAACCCTGAATCAGAGAGGTATGGGGGGGCTGCCTTAATCAACATCCATGTCTTCAGTGCCCAGGAAACAGTGGGTTAACTGCCTTTCTTAGGGGCAGAGCGACAGATTTTTACCTTGACAGCATGGGGATTCAATCCAGCAACCTATTGGTTACTGGCCAAATGCTCTAACCACTAGGCTACCTGCCGAATGCAACGTGCTTCAGTAACGTTGGCTTTTTAGTCTTCCCTGCCATCATAGAAAACAGGTGTTGTGGTGGGAGCTGTAGAGAAGTACTTGGGTTTACGAAATGTTATTGCAGAAGAGTTTCAAGGGTGTGTTGAATGGTAGTGTCCCGGGCTCCCAGGTCGTCTCCCTGGTGTAGAATCAGATAGCCAAAATAGGGGAATGGGTTGGTGGGTTCTTAATGAGTTGGCAGGGATTTTCTTTTTCCTTTTCCCTTTTTGTTTCACAAAGTCTAATGGATTTATACTCCAGTCCAGTTGGGGGTGATAATGCACCATAAATATTGGATGCCAACTGCTGTTAAACCCAAACAAACAAGAATTTGTATTTATTTACTTTTATTTAACTAGCCAAGTCAGTTAAGAACAAATTCTTATTTACAATGATGGCCAACGGCCTACCCGTCATCGTAAAGAAAAATAAATAGGTCAATGCAAGCCGTGGGGAAAGCAGTATTGGCTCACATTCAACAAATCTGATCTAATATAGTGGATATTTATCAAATGCGTCATGATTGATGTATTGAAACAGTCCCAAAATGTGGTTACTAGAGTACAATTTTATATATTTGTCTGTTTTCAATGCATAACATTTAGAAGTTGTTCCTTTTCAGGTTTAGAAGAAGTGACTGCTAAATGCTAACTCCCGTTCGTATTAGCTGGTAGTATATCTAGCATAAGGAAATCAGTGATGGTAGTCAAAGTATATTTTAACTTCAATACATCTGATCTGTACCTCAACATAGTGTGAAATACACATAAACAATAGCGTATATGTAGGCACATTTTGCTGGGGTGCAATGAGGAGATTCGGGATCTTTCCACGGGTGGATCATTCCCTCACGGCATCTTTCCCTCCCATGCAATTCCATGGCTTTTCCATTGTTTGGGTCGAGTTCATTGACCTCCTTACTATAGACTCAGTCTGTGTTAACAAGCAGAAGAACAAGTTTTGCTGTGAGCCAATGGGGTAACCAAGGTGACCATGGTTTGTTTCCCCCAAGGCGGAGAGGGCTTTGACGTTCTATTTAAGTCAATTACAAAACTACATTTAAGAAAAGTACAATGTCTAAAGATAACATTTTCAACATCGCCAGCTCCCAGGCGTTCTCACTATTTAGAAAAATGTACAAGTGCATGTGTGAATTGACAATGTGTTTTTTGCACATCCCACCCCCTGGCACGTGCTCAGAGAGTGGGGTCAGAGATTATTGACAGCAACCCTGGAGCAATTAGGGTTAAGTGCCTTGCTCAAGGGCACCAACAGATGTTTCACGTAGTCAGCTTGGGGATTTAAACCAGCAACCTTGCAGTTACAGGCCCAACATTCCTAACCGCTAGGCTACCTGGCACAACATTAAACTAGCCAAGATCAACAAATGCATTATACAGAAAGAGTTAACCATTTTAACTAACCCTAACCTTAACTCTTAACCTAACTCCTAAACTTCACCCTAACCTTAACCCTAACCCCTAGCCTAGCTAACGTTAGCCACCTAGCTAGAATTCATAACATATTGGACATTTTGCAAATCCATAACATATAATATGAATTGTAATTTGTAACATATCATATAGGTGATGGACATCCACAAATTAATACATACCATGCGAGGCGTGGTACGTCACACTGAGTGGAGTGTCTCGGGTTTGCGTACAGATGCTCTGAGACCAGGTTGTCCCTTGTTCTCACTGTGTGAACACTTTAAGGAAAGAAATTCACCACAACAATGTTATTCTAATCTGATACAAAGAATATGTACAGTGGGGAGAACAAGTATTTGATACACTGCCAATTTGGCAGGTTTTTCTACATACAAAGCATGTAGAGGTCTGTCATTATCATGACAGACGGAATCTAAAACAAAAATTCAGAAAATCACATTGTATGATTTTTAAGTAATTAATTTGCATTTTATTGCATGACATAAGTATTTGATATGTCAGAAAAGCAGAACTTAATATTGGGTACAGAAACCTTTGTTTGCAATTACAGAGATCATATGTTTCCTGTAGTTCTTGACCAGGATTGCACACACTGCAGCAGGGATTTTGGCCCTCTCCTCTATACAGACCTTCTCCAGATCCTTCAGGTTTCTGGGCTGTTGCTGGGCAATATGGACATTCAGCTACCTCCAAAGATTTTCTATTGGGTTCAGGTCTGGAGACTGACTAGGCCACTCCAGGACCTTGAGATGCTTCTTACAGAGCCACTCCTTAGTTGCCCTGACTGTGTGTTTCGGGTCATTGTCATGCTGGAAGACCCAGCCACGACCCATCTTCAATGCTCTTACTGGGGGAAGGAGGTTGTTGGCCAAGATCTCGTGATACATGGCCCCATTCATCCTCCCCTCAATACGGTGCAGTCGTCCTGTCCCCTTTGCAGAAAAGCATCCCCAAAGAATGATGTTTCCACCTCCATGCTTCACGGTTGGGATGGTGTTCTTGGGGTTGTACTCATCCTTCTTCTTCCTCCAAACACGGCGAGTGTAGTTTAGACCAAAAAGCTCAATTTTTTGTCTCATCAGACCACATTACCTTTTCCCATTCCTCCTCTGGATCAAACTTCAGACGGGCCTGGACATGCGCTGGCTTGAGCAGGGGGACCTTACGTGCGCTGCAGGATTTTATTCCATGACGGCGTAGTGTGTTACTAATGGTTTTCTTTGAGACTGTGGTCCCAGCTCTCTTCAGGTCATTGACCAGGTCCTGCCGTGTAGTTCTCGGCTGATTCCTCACCTTCCTCATGATCATTGATGCCCCACAAGATGAGATCTCGCATGGAGCCCCAGACCGAGGGTGATTGACCATCATCTTGAACTTCTTCCATTTTCTAATAATTGCGCCAACAGTTGTTGCCTTCTCACCAAGCTGCTTGCCTATTGTCCTGTAGCCCATCCCAGCCTTGTGCAGGTCTACAATTTTATCCCTGATGTCCTTACACAGCTCTCTTGTCTTGGCCATTTTGAAGAGGTTGGAGTCTGTTTTACTGAGTGTGTGGACAGGTGTCTTTTATACAGGTAACAAGTTCAAACAGGTGCAGTTAATACAGGTAATGAGTGGAGAACAGGAGGGCTTCTTAAAGAAAAACAGGTCTGTGAGAGCCAGAATTCTTACTGGTTGGTAGGTGATCAAATACTTATGTCATGCAATAAAATGCAAATGAATTACTTAAAAATCATACAATGTGATTTTCTGGATTTTTGTTTTAGATTCCGTCTCTCACAGTTGAAGTGTACCTATGATAAAACTGACAGACCTCTACATGCTTTGTAAGTAGGAAAACCTGCAAAATCAGCAGTGTATCAAATACTTGTTCTCCCCACTGTATATCCCAAAGTAGTGTCTTTGAAATTCTCCTACACTATATCAAAACCAATCACAAGTGTTTCTTTTATAAAGAAAACCCTAGTTTTCTTTATATGTTCTTTATGTTGGCTTCGTCGTCTGTCTCAAGCCGTATTCACATCCCTGTGAACCCTTTGCAGCACCTCATCCTGCATCGTTTAGCCCCATCTACAGTATGTCAAGCGGAAGTTACAACTGTGGTTTATGAGTCACACATCTTTGAGGTCTTGCCAGAACCAGATGATCGATACTTCATGGAAGAGAAAGGCCCTATTCTTAGTCATTAGACTTTAATAATATGTCTATGTTGAACACAATGCCTATGGTGAATACAAATGTCTATGTTGAACACAATGCCTATGGTGAATACAAATGTCTATGTTGAACACAATGCTTATGGTGAATACAATGTCTATGTTGAATACAATGTCTATGTTGAATACAATGTCTATGTTGAATACAATGTCTATGTTGAATACAATGTCTATGTTGAATACAATGTCTATGTTGAATACAATGTCTATGTTGAATACAATGTCTAATACAATGTTAAATACAATGTCTATGTTGAAAACCATGCCTATGTTGAATACAATGTCTATGTTGAATACAATGTCTATGTTGAATACAATGTCTATGTTAAATACAATGTCTATGTTAAATACAATGTCTATGTTGAATACAATGTCTATGTTAAATACAATGTCTATGTTGAATACAATGTCTATGTTAAATACAATGTCTATGTTGAAAACCATGCCTATGTTGAATACAATGTCTATGTTGAATACAATGTCTATGTTAAATACAATGTCTATGTTGAAAACCATGCCTATGTTGAATACAATGTCTATGTTGAATACAATGTCTATGTTGAATACAATGTCTATGTTGAAAACCATGCCTATGTTGAATACAATGTCTATGTTGAATACAATGTCTATGTTGAATACAATGTCTATGTTGAATACAATGTCTATGTTAAATACAATGTCTATGTTGAAAACCATGCCTATGTTGAATACAATGTCTATGTTGAATACAATGTCTATGTTGAATACAATGTCTATGGTGAATACAATGTCTATGTTGAACACAATGCTTATGGTGAATACAATGTCTATGTTGAATACAATGTCTATGTTGAACACAATGCTTATGGTGAATACAATGTCTATGTTGAATACAATGTCTATGTTGAATACAATGTCTATGTTGAATACAATGTCTATGTTGAATACAATGTCTATGTTAAATACAATGTCTATGTTGAATACAATGTCTATGTTGAATACAATGTCTATGTTAAATACAATGTCTATGTTGAAAACCATGCCTATGTTGAATACAATGTCTATGTTGAATACAATGTCTATGTTGAATACAATGTCTATGTTAAATACAATGTCTATGTTAAATACAATGTCTATGTTGAATACAATGTCTATGTTAAATACAATGTCTATGTTGAATACAATGTCTATGTTAAATACAATGTCTATGTTGAAAACCATGCCTATGTTGAATACAATGTCTATGTTGAATACAATGTCTATGTTGAATACAATGTCTATGTTGAATACAATGTCTATGTTAAATACAATGTCTATGTTGAAAACAATGCCTATGGTGAATACAATGTCTATGTTGAATACAATGTCTATGTTAAATACTATGTCTATGTTGAATACTATGTCTATGTTAGACCATCAAAAAAAGAGTACAACAGTCGCTTTGAGAGTGGTGATTAGCCTCACAGCAAGAAACTACATTTCTATGATCTTATCATATTTAACAAACATTGTTCAATAAATTAATCCATTACAAGAATATCAATGACACCGATAATGAAGGAAATGAATAATACATATCACAATTGAATTTGACCTGAACACAGTTGTTCATCAATTATAACTCTCTATTTATGTGTGGTCCCTATTGACCCATCGAAGTGTCAGGTTGATCATTAATGGGCCTCCAGTCTGGCATGTTGACCAGGTGTTTGGCTCCTCTACAGTGACTCTGTGTCACAATAACTAAGTAGTAATGGAAGGCAGCCTGGCTATCCGAAACAAGAGCTGTAGGCCCATGTGACGTCACACTCCATAGAATAGCATTCCACTTAAAGGCGGTGATCTTCCGTTATATGCCATGCTTAAAATAATGGTCATATTTTGATTCTCACTAACAGATGATATATACTGATTGCTGTGTACTGTAAATTACTTTTCCATGTCCACTGACGTACTCTGTTTACTCTCCCTATCAATACTCTAATAGCTCTTTGTACATCCTTCCAATTCCTTGCTTTTAACTGGTGCACAAAAATGTGAGCCAGGTAAAAATGGTACAAATGTGTGTTTTTGTTTGTGTGAACACACATCCGTGTGTGTGGTATACTAAACCGGATTGAGACAAAGCTTCCTGGTTATCGTTCTAAGGAAATAGAATATGGAAATTCTCTTTTACCATCTTAGATTTTATTTTGTTAGTAATGGCATTGTGAAATGAGGCAGAGCCTCTCCCTAAGAACCTGTGAGACAATAGTTTGTTTTTGACCATCTCCATGATAAGTACTACAGAATGGCCATGAAATATGATGCCATTCCAAAACTCAAAACTATTTTTCAGTATGTTTTTGAACAGACAGTTCATGAAAAAGTAGGAATAACAAAACGTTTTTTTTTAAGTTTAAAAAGTATTAATTTTTCTGAAGTCCTATAAGCCTCAATCAGAAGCTTATGGACAAAGAAGTAAAGCAAACTGAAAAACCGCGACATTAATTGATTACACATCATGATCAGAGTACCCAGTGCATCATCGTTACTGTGATGGAAATACAACTTCAAGCACATCATTGTCAGTTGGATCAATGTCCAAGATCTCATTCCCACTTCAGGAAATATCTACTGCATTTCCTCAAGCAAGTGAAAAGACAACGACAGCTGAGTAGTAGAGATGACTATTTGAATAGGAGTGTGGGTGTATTTAGTGGGAAATGTCCCATGATCACAAAAACCATACTGTAGGTGCGATAAAATGCAAACATTTTAAAAATAATTATGAGGTCTTAAGTTGTTAGCTAAATGGGCTGGTCGTTCATTCTATGTTAAGCACTAGAGTGAGGACCCAAAAGCGGTTTAACAAAAACAGAGTCCTTTAATGTAAACACAGGGAAGACATAGATCCTCTTCAGATGTAGATAATGGAAAAATAGACAACCCGCAGAGAGGGCGACAAATGAAACAAAAAGTCCTTCTGATAATCACAAAAGAGCCCCCTTCTTAGCAGCAGAGGAGAATAGCTGGGTAGCGGCGACAGGCTGCAGGTCTCTCTGGGTAGGCGCGGGTCGTAGAGGAACAGTGGTACCTGAACTCACGTAGCATCAGATGAACTGGACACAGCACAAACGATAAGACAGTTAGCTGAGTACAGGATGCACTTGCCAGGCAGATTCCGACAGGACGGGACAAGGATGAAGCAAACGAGACGATAGTTTGTTTCTGGCATGAGAAACTCAAACGAGAATCTGACAAAGAAAGAAGCAGGAACAGAGAGAGAAATAGAGACCTAATCAGAGGGAAAAGGGGAACAGGTGGGAAAAGGGTGAACGAGGTAGTTAGAGGAGATGAGGAACAGCTGGAGGAGGAGAGAAAGAGAAGGTAACCTAATACGACCAGCAGAGGGAGACAGAGTGAAGAGAAAGAACAGGAACAAAACATAATATGACAAGACATGACATTCTATCCATTATTTTTTGCAATGATCGCTATGCTAAACAAATCCTTGGCATGTAGCTCCAGGATAGTTACTGTACATCTCCTTTGCTCTAGCCAACTAAAGAAAGCAGCTGAAATGACAGTACCTATGTGTACTTTCCTTTGTTTTACATTTGTTTGTTTCTTTTGCCATTTCTTTGGATATATTCATTATAATGATCCTGATAAATGAATTTGTCTGGCTCAGAGAAACTGTCAGTCACTTCACGTTCATATGCATGGCATGGAGGAGATCGCAATAAACCTTCCACAGGTCAGAGAAGCAGACAGCAAGGTTTAGACAAACCCTAACTGTTGCAAACTAAATGCTAACCTAGTAGCATGGGGGGAAATTGTTTAGATACTTTTTAACGGGGGAGATGATGTTAAGGCTATAATATAAATTGACTGGCTGGGTTGTGGGACAGTAGTCTGGCTGATACCAAACTCAAAGTCCTCCTTACTTGAGAGTCTGGAAAGGCTGTTTTGATGTTGTCTCACTCAAACACATACAGACACAGCCACACAAAGCCCCTGAGTGCCATTCCATTACAAATGTTGGATTTTCAAATCCAAACAAGGAGAGGTCTCAACCAATCAATCCTTCTGCTCAATTTCTGAGTGAATATTGCATTAATAAACAGCCTCCTTTCCAGACCAGTGAGTCACAGCTCTTCCTTCCTGTGTGGTACCATGAGTCGCGTCAGCCAGGCTAGTGGATAGTGGATGCGCATTGATTAATCAAATTGAACTCTTAACAGGCATTACCCGGTGAATGCGGGGATTGTTGTCCCTTCTATCAACCAGTCAGCATCCAGGATCCAAACAGCCCGTTTTATAAATGTTTTTATATCATTTACATGGTGACAGCATGGTATCCCAGGAATACTGAACATTCCAAAGCACAAAAAACTGCGCCTGAATCTGATTCATTGCAATTCAATCTTTGAGGACTGCAATCATAGAAATACTATTTATTTATGCTTACTAATAAGCCATTGTCAAAATCTCGTCTATGATTATTTTGCTGGTGGCTCACTCTCATCCGACATTTACATATTACTCGTCCACCAGCCGGCTCCATTTTACCCTGGCAGATTACACCCAACAGCGTTACAATATAAATTTTTACCCTGGCAGTCAATGATGGTGATGATAAGGTAAGCTGTATTAAAGCTTTAATGGTCTAAGTTATATTGGTATTGAACCGTGCAGGTTTGATAGGAGTTCCTCCCTCTTCATCACACGAACCATCAACAGGGAAAGGCAGTGGTTTCTCTTTCCATGTTTTCTGTGCCTAACTAAAAGGCTTTATAAAAATGTAAATGAAAAACAAAAAACATTTATTTAAAAACTGATAAGATATTCATAGTTTTTAAAAATGAACAGCACCTAATTTCTTTAGGCTACATAGTGTGCCAAACTGACACATTGACAATGCCCACAGCCTAATCTCTTGTGTACAGACTACATGATATAAATGGTGTAATTTACATGGGGTTGCCAAGATTACCCACAAAAAAAACATAAATATGAGTGCGCATCAGGAATGAATGACTACACACCATTAATGTTATTCTGAGAGAAATTTGAGACATTTACTGCTTTGGAGCAGGGTCGGCTTCAGCTTGTGCAGGGACCTCTTCAGCTTTAACAGCGGCTGCTTCAACTTTTACAGATGCAGGTTCACCTTGTACAGCTGTCTCTTCAGCTTTTACAGGGGCAGCTTCAGCTTTTACAGGGGACTCTTCAGCTTTTACAGGGGCCTCTTCAGCTTTTACAGGGGCCGCTTCAGCTTTTACAGGGGCCGCTTCAGCTTTTACAGGGGCCGCTTCAGCTTTTACAGGGGCCGCTTCAGCTTTTACAGGGGCCGCTTCAGCTTTTACAGGGGCAGCTTCAGCTTTTACAGGGGCAGCTTCAGCTTTTACAGTGGCCGCTTCAGCTTTTACAGGGGCCGCTTCAGCTTTTACAGTTGCTGCTTCAGCCTTTACAGGGGCCGCTTCAGCTTTTACAGGGGCCGCTTCAGCTTTTACAGGGGCCGCTTCAGCTTTTGCTGCTCCTTCTTTGGGTGGACATAATTTCCTAGAGAAAACAAGAGGTTTTATTATCATCATGAACTTTGTTTGATGTTTCACCTGTGCTGTGAGTAGACTTTTACAGTTCTATTTTTGACTGGAATGAATTCCAAAAATCACTGAAGTTGAGACTTATATTTCCCTCACTAACTTTAAACATCAGCTATTTGAGCAGCTAACCGATCTGCTGCAGCTGTACATAGCCCATCTGTAAATAGCCCATGCAATCTACCTACCTCATCCCCATATTGTTTTTATTTACTTTTCTGCTCTTTTGCACATCAGTATTTCGACTTGCACATCATCATCTGCACATCTGTCACTCCAGTGTTCATTTGCTAAATTGTAATTATTTTGCTACTATGGCCTATTTATTGCCTTACCTCCTCACGCCATTTGCACACACTGTATATAGACTTTTTCTTTCTATTGTGTTATTGACTGTACTCTTGTTTATTCCATGTGTAACTCTGGGTTGTTGTTTGTGTCACTCTGCTTTGCTTTTTCTTGGCCAAGTCGCAGTTGTAAATGAGAACTTGTTCTCAACTGGCCTACCTGGTTGAATAAAGGTTAAAAAAATATATATAAAATATATATATTACAGGTATTACAAATCTGCTACTTACGCTGTATCTGTTGAGTTCTTCACAAAACCACACACTTTGCTCCTCTGCTCCAACTGCTGTTTGAGTGTGGTGATCTCCCCTGTCCAAGCCTCCTTTTCAGTTTTGAATGTCGCTGAGGAGAACAGACAAGGAGAGGAGATCAGAAGAGAAGAGCAGAGAAGAGAAGCAAAGGGAAACCACTTCAGAAATGCACCCAGAGAGAGAGATGCACTACGTTACAGTGGCTGACATGTTACCAAATTTCCCCACCTTGTGGCACAAGTGGCTACAAGAATAACAACTCTACTAGAAAAGACTCACATACCTTCAATATCACTCTGCTCCTTCTGTATGGGTGCAAGTACTTCCTCCTTTTGTTTCTTTGTGCCAAAGTGAGAGATAACACAAATATAGGTAAAGGGGAAAAATAACATTCACGCCTACTGTTTGCTGTACATACTAAAAATCCTTATCCGAGTCCTTCAAATCCTTCTACTCAGCACATTCCACTGCGCACAGATGTCAATTCAACGTTTATTCCACATTTGTTCAACGTCATTTCATTGAAATTACGTGGATTTTTTTTTTATTTTTTTTTGATTCAGTCAGTGTATGCCCAGTGGGTTGACAAGCACCATACACCAACCTGGGTCAAATGTTAAATACTTTCAATTGCTTTTTTGATTGCTCTGGTTTAGTGCACCCTGTTCCAAGCTACACAGCCCGAAGCCATTGTCATCACTGTTCAATGCTTGGGGGTTGCACTTTTGGGACTATTCCATTGGATCCATTGTACCAGGAAAACGAAATCAAGAACAGCTCCATTACTTGACATACCTGTATGTTCAGTATTCGACCCAGGTCTGTCTAGTGAAGGGCAGCCCTGTACCTGGAGAGCTACTGTTCTCCAGATTTTCGCTCCAACCCTTATTTAGCACACCTGATTTTACTTTTAACTGCTCACCAATGCCTTATCTAGCTGAATCAGGTATGTTAGGTAAGGGTTGGACTGAAAATGAACAGGATGGTAGATCTCCATGAAGAGGGTTGGGCAGTCCTGGTCTAGTCTTTATAGTACACCAATGGTCTATATGTTCAGTATTTAACCCAGGTCTGTCTAGTATGTATAGAACAGTAATGATCTGTCTCTCACCTTCTCTGCCTGGCAGGTCTCGACCTCAGTCTGCTTCTTCCCCTCCTCTTCCGTCAGTTTCTTCACCTCTGCCTCCATCTCCTCCACATTCTTCTTCTTCGAGTCTAACTGCCCCTTCAGCAGGTTTTCCACCCACTGCCTCTCCTTGAGTTGGTTGACGCGAGCTTGCTGCATCTGATCCAGATGCAGGTTCTGCAAGGTCAGCTTGGCTTCTGTCAGGGGCTGGCCAAAGACGATCAGGGCCAGGCCCATAGAGACCAGGATTGTTAGGCCTCCTATCACCAATAAAACCCTCATGGCTGCCTCTGGGAGTTTGTGTGGGTGTTGGTTCTTTATGTTCTTTAAGTCTATGTATTTGTCCCTGTGTGAATGTATGTGTGTCTGCTGGACTTTTATGTGTATATACTGTATGTATATCTATATATCACCTACGTCTTTACAATATTAATTTTGTGTGGCAGAGAGCACAGTGACTATTAAAAGGTTTACCTTATTTACGGAGTCAATGATAATGTGTGGTCGTATGAGTGAGTTTCTATGACTCGTTTGTTACCATAGTCCTCCCATAGCCTACAGCATGAAGCCTGAAGCAAATATATGAACTTCTTTATATATAATTTTGTTCCTCTTCCTTTCCTCTACAGTAAATCTGAGGCTTACTGTCATTCCTGGTCCTGTATTCTTCTTCCTGGGTTGCCTCTAGTTTTCTTAGTTCAAAAAATGCTTCGCAATCCAAATTGAAAGCACTGTTAAAGAACACAAAACACACCTCAATCCTCAAAATCTGTGTAAAGAATGATGATGTCTTGTCCAACTCTAGCACCACCTCCTACCACTCCCCACCTCCCTTTATCTGGTTGTGTTATGATTATGGCATAACCGGTTTGACAGTTCAGACAGGTAGGATGGGTCTAATCACGTGGCTAAGGTGTAAGAGAGGATTTCAGGTGAACAAAAGAGCAGAGCAGTCGCGGATATAGTCAATCATAAATAACTTCGATTCAATACAAGTTTGCAAACAGGGAGACACCTCTCACACAGAAGCCAAGAAAAGTGTCTAACTCGCCTTCTCCAAGTAGACCCTAATATTCCAGTCTCACAGCACCAATGTTCCATCAACATCAGCCTGGGAGGTTTGTACGGAGTTCCATCAAAAGACAGTGACTTTGCAAGCTGCTACAGAATGACAGTGTTCAAAAGGTCATCAATACAATAACATACCGAGTATCAGTGTCCTTGATCCTTGTACATCCAGTCTTGCTTCAATCACTTCATTATTAGTTTAATACATAACATACAGCACCGAGCCTATTGACTATCAACCCTTACACAAACGAGTGTTACAAATAGAACACTGCAAATCATGTTTATTACAAAAAAGGGGAAACATACATCTCAATGTATTTTCTCTTCCAAAAAGAATTGTCATAAATGTTTATTTGCATATATATGCTGTATATAAACAAGTGCTTGACTTGGGCAGAAGCTCACCAGAGCTGAGTACGGGCACCTCAAATTTTCTATACCTGCACACAAAATGATTAACGGTACTTATTTCAGTCCAAGTATTGTACTGATATAAACTCTATGCTGTTTATACACTCTCACAACTTTACATTTTATGAAACAGTGAAACAAGTAGCAGCAACAAGGAGGTAAATCATGACTGATTCTCCACTGCAAATACACATCTTCTTATTCCAAACCAGTGTTCTTCAATATTCCATTGGGTATTCTATCCTGCCATTTGGTCTATGTATTTACATAGGCCACATGGTTACAGTAATAAATCAGTAAGGTATGTAATTTTGCCCTCTTTTCATATGGTAACAACCCTGGTTTATAAGGGTGGATATCAACATTGCCACTTGAGCATGTTTTTGTGTGGCAGTAGATGGCTAGCTGGGCTTCGGGCCAGAAGGTTGAGGAAGTCATGCTTCCTGTCTGTTTCATTACAATTTAGTGTGAGCTATTCGTAATGGGTTCATCCACCCCAGAAATAAAAATGATGAAATCCGTGTCAATTTGGTGAAAGCCTATGTTCTATCAGTGGGTAAAATATAACAATTCTCCATGATTTAACTTCTAAGTGATCAGTCTGTGAAGTCAGGAAATCATAAAGGAATGGGTCATACATGGTTCTGTCATTGGAGATAACACACTATCACATTTCATACCGGTTTTAAAACAATTAACTGCACTCCAGATCGCCAAATCAGCCAAAAGATGGTGTGGGCACACTTGTCTAGAACACATCCATCCGTGTATATCGTCATGACAACGTATATTTCGTGTAGATGTGCTCAATCTAAACAGTGTACCAAATTGTTCAATAGTTTCTTCTTTAAGTACCATCTCGTAATGCGCCCTGTGATACTTCACATGCTGATATTGGCTTTGGTAGTATTGTGTGTAGCTACGTTTGCTAACTAGCAATTTAGCTAGCTAGCGAGTCCAGCGATAGCATTGCATTGTGGGTTTTGCAGCGATTTTCATATGTTGCTACCAACCACGTTATAATGACAACGTGAAACATTTGTTCACAAAAAAACATTATTTTCACATATCCTATTAGTGTTTTTTTTTAACACTGTTTAACACTGTTAATCATAATAATGAGTGGTCCTGGGTGGATTATCCCTTGAAGAATGTCTGTGAGTCATAATGACATTACTACCCTGCTGTAAGGTTAATGAGCAGGAGCGACCCAACCGCATTCTGAAAATGACAATGCCTATCGCAGGTGACGAAAATCTAATCCTGCCCTGTAAAAAATATGAAGTTGCATTGAATGGCACCTTATTTAGTATCCACTAGGTCTGTTCTGTGAAATAGCCTACAGTATATTATACTGGTGGTACCCCGCTCTAACGGGTGGTAAATGATTGAAAATGTACATTTAGATGAAATGCAATTCTCGTTGCTGCGTGTGTAGGTGGTGCATGTTTTGATAGGCCTAACCCATTTTATCCATATCTACAGTATTAAAAAACAGCAGTTTACAACATAAATATAATTACTATTGTAATGCATAATGTCACCGTATCTTTGGTCCGCCAAAAGCTTTTGACCACTAATGGGTGCATGGAATTGTTGTTTCTGTCTCATTAACATATTTTGAGACGTGCCTTGTAAGAGGCTCTATTTGTTGCATCCGTGAGTGAGAATGCTGTACCAATTTAAGTCCAATGTGGTTGGTAGAGTGTATCATTAATTTTACAATGTGTAAGGGACGAATTGGAATGACAGCTCATCTGAAACCTTACATTTGGTTGAGTGGTTTGATATGTGTCGAACTGCTATGTTTTATCTTGGCCAGGTCGCAGTTGCAAATGAGAACTTGTTCTCAACTAGCTTACCTGGTTAAGTTAAGGATAGGGCTGACTACTGCCCCCTTTGGAGGAATTGCGTGCCCATAGTAAACAGAAAAATATCTGTCCAAAATTGCTAATATATGCATATAATAATTATTATTGAATAGAAAACACTCTAAAGCTTCTAAAACCGTTCAAATTATGTCTGTATGTAAAGCAGAACTCTCAGGGCAGCCATTCTCCCAAACTCTCTCTTGTCATCAGAAAAGTTGGTCCAACTTTGACGTCATCGCGCCCACCCTTCCCAAGCAGCTACAGACCTGGTAACAGTTTGTATGTCTTCAGTGCGATGTCTGCTTTCAATGGGGCTTGCCAATGTGAGAACCGCGCGACCACGAGACTTTTGGCGGGCTGAAACCTTCGGGTCACGAGCTCTCCAGAGCTCTCTTTCTTCCAGGTGTTATGCAGGTGAATGAGGACCCAAAAGCGACTTGGCGAAAACAGAGTTTTTAATCCAGTAAGATACTTAACAAAACAAAAGGCATAATACTACTCGTAAAGACGAGAACAGACTGGAGACTTGATCAAGAACTGCAGGTTGCCTCGGGAAGGCACTTGAACCTAGCAGACTCAGACACCTGCTCACCACGCAGCGTCTGAGGGAAACACGACACGACAGGGCAAAACATAGACACAGCACGGTGAATATAGACAAGGATCCGACAGGGCAGGAACGGAAAACAAGGAGAGAAATAGGGACTCTAATCAGGGAAAAGGATCGGGAACAGGTGTGGGAAGACTAAATGATTGATTAGGGGAATAGGAACAGCTGGGAGCAGGAACGGAACGATAGAGAGAAGAGAGAGCGGGAGAGTGAGAGAGGGAGGGGGAGAGAGGGGATAGAAAGAGGGAAAGAACCTAATAAGACCAGCAGAGGGAAACGAATAGAAGGGGAAGCACAGGGACAAGACATGATAATCAATGACAAAACATGACAGTACCCCCCACTCACCGAGCGCCTCCTGGCGCACTCGAGGAGGAACCCTGGCGGCAACGGAGGAAATCATCAATAAGCGAACGGTCCAGCACGTCCCGAGACGGAACCCAACTCCTCTCCTCAGGACCGTAACCCTCCCAATCCACTAAGTATTGGTGACCCCGTCCCGAGAACGCATGTCCATGATCTTACGTACCTTGTAAATAGGTGCGCTCTCGACAAGGACGGGAGGGGGGAGGGAAGACGAACGGGGGTGCGAAGAAAGGGCTTGACACAGGAGACATGGAAGACAGGATGGACGCGACGAAGATGTCGCGGAAGAAGCAGTCGCACAGCGACAGGATTGACGACCTGGGAGACACGGAACGGACCAATGAACCGCGGAGTCAACTTACGAGAAGCTGTCGTAAGAGGAAGGTTGCGAGTGGAAAGCCACACTCTCTGGCCGCAACAATACCTTGGACTCTTAATCCTGCGTTTATTGGCGGCTCTCACAGTCTGTGCCCTGTAACGGCAAAGTGCAGACCTCACCCTCCTCCAGGTGCGCTCACAACGTTGGACAAACGCTTGAGCGGAGGGAACGCTGGACTCGGCAAGCTGGGATGAGAACAGAGGAGGCTGGTAACCCAGACTACTCTGAAACGGAGATAACCCGGTAGCAGACGAAGGAAGCGAGTTGTGAGCGTATTTTGCCCAGGGGAGCTGTTCTGCCCAAGACGCAGGGTTTCTGAAAGAAAGGCTGCGTAGTATGCGACCAATCGTCTGATTGGCCCTCTCTGATGCGCACGAGATGGTAAGCGTTACGAAGGTCCAACTTAGTAAAGCACCTGGCTCCCTGCAGAATCTCGAAGGCTGATGACATAAGGGGAAGCGGATAACGATTCTTAACCGTTATGTCATTCAGCCCTCGATAATCCACGCAGGGGCGCAGAGTACCGTCCTTCTTCTTAACAAAAAAGAACCCCGCCCCGGCCGGAGAGGAAGAAGGCACTATGGTACCGGCGTCAAGAGACACAGATAAATAATCCTCGAGAGCCTTACGTTCGGGAGCCGACAGAGAGTATAGTCTACCCCGAGGAGGAGTGGTCCCCGGAAGGAGATCAATACTACAATCATACGACCGGTGAGGAGGAAGGGAGTTGGCTCGGGACCGACTGAAGACCGTGCGCAGATCATGATATTCCTCCGGCACTCCTGTCAAATCGCCAGGTTCCTCCTGAGAAGTGGGGACAGAAGAAATGGGAGGGATGGCAGACATTAAACACTTCACATGACAAGATACGTTCCAGGATAGGATAGAATTACAAGACCAATTAATAGAAGGATTATGACATACTAGCCAGGGATGACCCAAAACAACAGGTGTAAAAGGTGAACGAAAAATCAAAAAAGAAATAGTCTCACTGTGGTTACCAGATACTGTGAGAGTTAAAGGTAGTGTCTCAAATCTGATACTGGGAAGATGACTACCATCTAAGGCAAACATGGGCGTAGGCTTGTCTAACTGTCTGAAAGGAATGTTATGTTTCCGAACCCATGCTTCGTCCATGAAACAACCCTCAGCCCCAGAGTCAATCAAGGCACTGCATGTAGCACCCGAACCGGTCCAGCGTAGATGGACCGACATAGTAGTACAGGATCTAGATGAAGAGACCTGAGTAGTAGCGCTCACCAGTAGCCCTCCGCTTACTGATGAGCTCTGGCCTTTACTGGACATGAATTGACAAAATGTCCATCAAATCCGCAATAGAGGCACAGGCGGTTGGTGATCCTCCGTTCCCTCTCCTTGGTCGAGATGCGAATACCTCCCAGCTGCATGGGCTCAGTCTCTGAGCCAGAGGAGGGAGATGGTTGCGATGCGGAGCAGGGAAACACCGTTGACGCGAGCTCTCTTCCACGAGCTTGGTGACGAAGATCTACCCGTCGTTCTATGCGGATGGCGAGAGCAATCAAAGAGTCCACACTGGAAGGAACCTCCCGAGAGAGAATCTCATCTTTGACCACTGTGTGGAGTCCCTCCAGAAAACGAGCGAGCAGCGCCGGCTCGTTCCAGTCACTAGAGGCAGCAAGAGTACGAAACTCTATAGAGTAATCCGTTATGGATCGATCACCTTGGCATAGGGAAGCCAGGGCCCTAGAAGCCTCCCCACCAAAAACTGAACGGTCAAAAACCCGAATCATCTCCTCTTTAAAGTTCTGGTAATTGTTAGAACAATCAGCCCTTGCCTCCCAGATAGCTGTGCCCCACTCTCGGGCCCGGCCAGTAAGGAGTGAAATGACGTAAGCAACCCGAGCTCTCTCGCTAGAGTATGTGTTGGGTTGGAGAGAGAACACAATATCACACTGGGTGAGAAAGGAGCGGCACTCCGTGGGCTGCCCGGAGTAGCAAGGTGGGTTATTAACCCTAGGTTCAGGAGGCTCGGCAGGCCAGGAAGTAACAGGTGGCACGAGACGAAGACTCTGGAACTGTCCAGAGAGGTCGGAAACCTGAGCGGCCAGGTTCTCCACGGCATGGCGAGCAGCAGACAATTCCTGCTCGTGTCTGCCGAGCATGGCTCCTTGGATCTTGACGGCAGTGTTACGAGCCTCTGTAGTCGCTGGGTCCATTCCTTGGTCGGATCCTTCTGTTATGCAGGTGAATGAGGACCCAAAAGCGACTTGGCGAAAACAGAGTTTTTAATCCAGTAAGATACTTAACAAAACAAAAGGCATAATACTACTCGTAAAGACGAGAACAGACTGGAGACTTGATCAAGAACTGCAGGTTGCCTCGGGAAGGCACTTGAACCTAGCAGACTCAGACACCTGCTCACCACGCAGCATCTGAGGGAAACACGACACGACAGGGCAAAACATAGACACAGCACGGTGAATATAGACAAGGATCCGACAGGGCAGGAACGGAAAACAAGGAGAGAAATAGGGACTCTAATCAGGGAAAAGGATCGGGAACAGGTGTGGGAAGACTAAATTATTGATTAGGGGAATAGGAACAGCTGGGAGCAGGAACGGAACGATAGAGAGAAGAGAGAGCGGGAGAGTGAGAGAGGGAGGGGGAGAGAGAGGGATAGAAAGAGGGAAAGAACCTAATAAGACCAGCAGAGGGAAACGAATAGAAGGGGAAGCACAGGGACAAGACATGATAATCAATGACAAAACATGACACCAGGATTGACCAAACGATGTCGGTGTTTCTGTTCGTGCTAAGGATTGTTTTCCACGTTTATAACATGCTAAAGCTTGATTCTGCACTTAGTTTGACCAGTTTAGTCGACATATAATATGTAATTTTGAAGTTTTGGTGCGCATCCACTAGAATTTTGGCTGCATTTCGACCAGAATTTGTCGTGTTTGATAACCTAAAGACACTGTCACGCCTTGGTCATTGTATCTTGTGTTTTTGTTATATGTTTGGGTAGGCCAGGGTGTGACATGGGTTTATATGTTGTATTTCGTATTGGGGTTTGTATTAATTGGGAGTGTGTTTTATTAGGGGTGTGTCTAGTTAGGCTTGGCTGCCTGAGGCGATTCCTAATTGGAGTCAGCTGATTCTCGTTGTCTCGGATTGGGAACCGTATTTAGGTAGCCTGAGTGCACATTGTATTTCGTGGGTGATTGTACCTGTCTCAGTGTTAGTCACCAGATAGGCTGTAATTAGTTCACGTTCCGTTTGTTGTTTTCTTCTTCAGTTATTTCATGTACCGCATTATCTTTATTAAAAGTCATGAGTAACCTACACGCTGCATTTCGGTCTGACTCTCTTCAAACAACAGACGAAAGACGTTACAGACACAGACTTCAAAACCAAACAATGTTTTTGGTAAGTATAACCCCTTCCAGGTCTTCTGATGGAAGAACATCAAAGGTAAGGGTATATTTATGTGGTAAATTTGGGTTTCTGTGGACTCCAATATAGAGGAGACGTAATGCTAATTTCTGAGCGCCGTCTCATATTATAGCCTAGTGAACGAATTCTGTAACGTTAAAAATGAATGTAACACAGCGGTTGTATTAAGAAGAAGTGTATCTTTCTATCTATGTGTAGAACATGTATATTTAGTTAAAGTTTATGATGTGTATTGCTTGTTATCTGACGTTATCTGTCGGAGCTATCATAATTTCTCCGGACATTTGAGCAGCATTTTTTGAACATGCCGTCATTGTAAACAGAGATTTATGGATATAAATTGCATATTATTGAAAAAAACATAAATGTACTGTGTAACATGTTATATTACTGTCATCTGATGAAGATTTCAAAAGGTTAGTGAATTATCTTTCTTTTAATCCTGCGTTTGTTGATTGCATATTTTTTTCAACTTGGCTATTCAAATTAGCTGTGTCTTCGGTGGTGGTTTGACATAAATATGTGCAATGTTTTCGCCGTAAAACATTTTAGAAATCTGACTTGCTGGGTAGATGAACAAGGTGTTTATCTTTCATTTGAGCTATTGGACTTGTTAATGTGTGGAGGTTAAATATTTCTAAGAATATTTTTGCATTCCATGCGCCACCGTTCCAGCTGAACGTGGGAGGGGTAGTTCCCAAATGGGAACCATAACCCCCTTCTGGTTAAATAAAGGTGAAATAAAATAAATAAAAATGTAATTTCGGTCTCTTTTGCACTGTAGTTACTGCCAGTTTGGAAATGTTTCTTAGGCTTCTAGAAGTGTGCCAAAATGACACATTGACAATGCCCACAACCTAATCTCTTGTGGACAGACTAAATGACATAAATTGTGTTTTTTTTTAAATGAGATTTTCGTTTCTGGTTTGCCAAGATTACCCACAAACAAACAACATATATATGACTGTGCATCATGAATGAAATACTACACACCATTAATGTTATTCTGAGAGAAATTTTTGCCGTCTAGCGCTTTGGAGCAGGGTCGGCTTCAGCTTGTGCAGTGACCTCTTCAGCTTTAAACAGCGGCTGCTTCAACTTTTACAGATGCAGGTTCACCTTGTACAGTGGCCTATTCAGCTTAAACAGGGGCCACTTCAGCTTTTACAGGGCCCGCTTCAGCTTTTACAGGGGCCGCTTCAGCTTTTACAGTTGCCGCTTCAGCTTTTACAGGGGCCGCTTCAGCTTTTACAGGGGCCGATTCAGCTTTTACAGGGGCAGCTTCAGCTTTTACAGGGGCAGCTTCAGCTTTTACAGGGGCTGCTTCAGCTTTTACAGGGGCCACTTCAGCTTTTACAGGGGCCGCTTCAGCTTTTACAGGGGCCGCTTCAGCTTTTACAGGGGCCGCTTCAGCTTTTACAGGGGCCACTTCAGCTTTTGCTGCTCCTTCTTTGGGTGGACATAATTTCCTGGAGAAAACAAGAGGTTTTATTATCATCATGAACTTTGTTTGATGTTTCACCTGTGCTGTGAGTAGACTTTTACAGTTCTATTTTTGACTGGAATGAATTCCAAAAATTACTGAAGTTGGAGACTTATATTTCCCTCACTAACTTTAAACATCAGCTATCTGAGCAGCTAACCGATCTGCTGCAGCTGTACATAGCCCATCTGTAAATAGCCCATGCAATCTACCTACCTCATCCCCATATTGTTTTTATTTACTTTTCTGCTCTTTTGCACATCAGTATTTCGACTTGCACATCATCATCTGCACATCTGTCACTCCAGTGTTCATTTGCTAAATTGTAATTATTTTGCTACTATGGCCTATTCATTGCCTTACCTCCTCACGCCATTTGCACACACTGTATATATACTTTTTTTCTATTGTGTTATTGACTGTACTCTTGTTTATTCCATGTGTAACTCTGGGTTGTTGTTTGTGTCACTCTGCTTTGCTTTTTCTTGGCCAAGTCGCAGTTGTAAATGAGAACTTGTTCTCAACTGGCCTACCTGGTTGAATAAAGGTTAAATAAAAAATATATAAAATATATATATTACAGGTATTACAAATCTGCTACTTACGCTGTATCTGTTGAGTTCTTCACAAAACCACACACTTTGCTCCTCTGCTCCAACTGCTGTTTGAGTGTGGTGATCTCCCCTGTCCAAGCCTCCTTTTCAGTTTTGAATGTCGCTGAGGAGAACAGACAAGGAGAGGAGATCAGAAGAGAAGAGCAGAGAAGAGAAGCAAAGGGAAACCACTTCAGAAATGCACCCAGAGAGAGAGATGCACTACGTTACAGTGGCTGACATGTTACCAAATTTCCCCACCTTGTGGCACAAGTGGCTACAAGAATAACAACTCTACTAGAAAAGACTCACATACCTTCAATATCACTCTGCTCCTTCTGTATGGGTGAAAGTACTTCCTCCTTTTGTTTCTTTGTGCCAAAGTGAGAGAACACAAATATAGGTAAAGGGGAAAAATAACATTAAACGCCTACTGTTTGCTGTACATACTAAAAATCCTTATCCGAGTCCTTCAAATCCTTCTACTCAGCACATTCCACTGCGCACAGATGTCAATTCAACGTTTATTCCACATTTGTTCAACGTCATTTCATTGAAATTACGTGGATTTTTTTTTGATTCAGTCAGTGTATGCCCAGTGGGTTGACAAGCACCATACACCAACCTGGGTCAAATGTTAAATACTTTCAATTGCTTTTTTGATTGCTCTGGTTTAGTGCACCCTGTTCCAAGCTACACAGCCCGAAGCCATTGTCATCACTGTTCAATGCTTGGGGGTTGCACTTTTGGGACTATTCCATTGGTTCCATTGTACCAGGAAAACAAAATCATGAACAGCTCCATTATTTGACATACCTGATTGGTCTGTCTAGTGAAGGGCAGCCCTGTACCTGGAGAGCTACTGTCCTCCAGATTTTCGCTCCAACCCTAATTTAGCACACCTGATTTTACTTTTAACTGCTCACCAATGCCTTATCTAGCTGAATCAGGTATGTTAGGTAAGGGTTGGACTGAAAATGAACAGGATGGTAGATCTCCATGAAGAGGGTTGGGCAGTCCTGGTCTAGTCTTTATAGTACACCAATGGTCTATATGTTCAGTATTTAACCCAGGTCTGTCTAGTATTTATAGAACAGTAATGATCTGTCTCTCACCTTCTCTGCCTGGCAGGCCTCGACCTCAGTCTTCTTCTTCCCCTCCTCTTCGGTCAGTTTCTTCACCTCTGCCTCCATCTCCTCCACATTCTTCTTCTTCCA
Organism: Oncorhynchus gorbuscha; assembly: GCF_021184085.1. Lineage (NCBI taxonomy): Eukaryota > Metazoa > Chordata > Actinopteri > Salmoniformes > Salmonidae > Oncorhynchus > Oncorhynchus gorbuscha. Next base: position 72,459,048 of record NC_060181.1, read on the forward strand.
GTCTATCTGCCCCTTCAGCAAGTTTTCCAGCCACTTCCTCTCCTTGAGTTGGTTGACGCGCGCCCTCTGCGTCTGATCCAGATGCAGGTTCTGCAGGGTCAGCTTGACTTCTGTCAGGGGCTGGCCAAAGACGATCAGGGCCAGGCCCATAGAGACCAGGATTGTTAGGCCTCCTATCACCAATAAAACCCTCATGGCTGCCTCTGGGAGTTTGTGTGGGTGTTGGTTCTTTATGTTCTTTAAGTCTATGTATTTGTCCCTGTGTGAATGTATGTGTGTCTGCTGGACTTTTATGTGTATATACTGTATGTATATCTATATATCACCTACGTCTTTACAATATTAATTTTGTGTGGCAGAGAGCACTGTGACTATTAAACGGTTTACCTTATTTACGGAGTCAATGATAATGTGTGGTCGTATGAGTGAGTTTCTATGACTCGTTTGTTACCATAGTCCTCCCATAGCCTACAGCATGAAGCCTGAAGCAAATATATGAACTTCTTTACATATAATTTTGTTCCTCTTCCTTTCCTCTACAGTAAATCTGAGGCTTACTGTCATTCCTGGTCCTGTATTCTTCTTCCTGAGTTGCCTTTTTTTTAGTTCAAAAGATTCTTTGCAATCCAAATTGAAAGCACTGTTAAAGAACACAAAACACACCTCAATCCTCAAAATCTATGTAAAGAATGAAGATGATGTCTTGTCCAACTCTCTAGCACCACCTCCTACCACTCCCCACCTCCCTTTATCTGGTTGTGTGGTTGGTTATGATTATGGCATAACCGGTTTGACAGTTCAGACAGGTAGGATGGGTCTAATCACGTGGCTAAGGTGTAAGAGAGGATTTCAGGTGAACAAAAGAGCAGAGCAGTCGCGGATATAGTCAATCATAAATAACTTCGATTCAATACAAGTTTGCAAACAGGGAGACACCTCTCACACAGAAGCCAAGAAAAGTGTCTAACTCGCCTTCTCCAAGTAGACCCTAATATTCCAGTCTCACAGCACCAATGTTCCATCAACATCAGCCTGGGAGGTTTGTACGGAGTTCCATCAAAAGACAGTGACTTTGCAAGCTGCTACAGAATGACAGTGTTCAAAAGGTCATCAATACAATAACATACAGAGTATCAGTGTCCTTGATCCTTGTACATCCAGTCTTGCTTCAATCACTTCATTATTAGTTTAATACATAACATACAGCACCGAGCCTATTGACTATCAACCCTTACACAAACGAGTGTCACAAATAGAACATTGCAAATCGTGTTTATCCCAAAATAATTGTCACCTCATTTGCACACACTGTATATAGACTTTTTCTCTGTTGTGTTATTGACTGTATGTTTGTTTATTCCATGTGTAACCCAGTGTTGTTGTTTGTGTCACACTGCTTTGCTTTTTCTTGGCCATGTCGAAGTTGCAAAGGATAACTTGTTCTCAACTGGCCTACCTGGTTATATAAAGGTGAAATGTTTCAAAAAAAGTTTTAAAAATGGTGTATTTGCATATACAGTGGGGCAAAAAATATTTAGTCAGCCACTAATTGTGCAAGTTCTCCCACTTAAAAAGATGAGGCCTGTAATTTCATAATAGATACACTTCAACTATGACAGACAAAATAAGAAAAATATCCAGAAAATCACATTGTAGGATTTTTAATGAATTTATTTGCAAATTATGGTGGAAAATAAGTATTTGGTCAGTAACAAAAGTTTATCTCAATACTTTGTTATATATCATTTGTTGGCAATGACAGAGGTCAATCGTCTTCACAAGGTTTTCACACACTGTTGCTGGTATTTTGGCCCATTCCTTGGCAGATCTCCTCTAGAGCAGTGATGTTTTGGGGCTGTTGCTGTGCAATACGGACTTTCAGCTACCTCCAAAGATTTTCTATTGGGTTCAGGTCTGGAGACTGGCTAGGCCAGTCCAGGACCTTGAGATGCTTCTTACGGAGCCATTCCTGTTCTTGGGGTTGTACTCATCCTTCTTCTTCCTCCAAACATGGCGAGTGGAGTTTAGACCAAAAGGCTCTATTTTTGTCTCATCAGACCACATTACTTTCTCCCATTCCTCCTCTGGATCATCCAGATGGTCATTGGCAAACTTCAGACGGGCCTGGACATGCGCTGGCTTGAGCAGGGGGACCTTACGTGCGCTGCAGGATTTTAATCCATGACGGTGTAGTGTGTTACTAATGGTTTTCTTTGAGACTGTGGTCCCAGCTCTCTTCAGGTCATTGACCAGGTCCTGCCGTGTAGTTCTGGGCTGATCCCTCACCTTCCTCATGATCATTGATGCCCCGCGAGGTGAGATCTTGCATGGAGCCCCACACCGAGGGTGATTGACCGTCATCTTGAACTTCTTCCATTTTCTAATAATTGCACCAACTGTTGTTGCATTCTCACAAAGCTGCTTGCCTATTGTCCTGTAGCCCATCCCAGCCATGTGCAGGTCTACAATTGTATCCCTGATGTCCTTACACAGCTCTCTTGTCTTGGCCATTTTGGAGAGGTTGGAGTCTGTTTGATTGAGTGTGTGGACAGGTCTCTTTTATTCAGGTAACGAGTTCAAACAGGTGCAGTTAATACAGGTAATGAGTGGAGAACAGGAGGGCTTCTTAAAGAAAAACTAACAGGTCTTTGAGAGACAGAATTCTTACTGGTTGGTAGGTGATCAAATACTTAATTACTTAAAAAACATACAATGTGATTTTCTGTATTTTTGTTTTAGATTCCGTCTTTTAGATTCCGTCTCTCACCAACTACCATTCTGTATACTTCTGGCCCTTCCTTGGACACTGTGCTAACTAACCTCCGAACGAGCTTCAATGCCATACAACACTCCTTCTGTGGCCTCCAACTGCTCTTAAACGCTAGTAAAACCAAATGCATGTATTTCAACCGTTCGCTGCCAGCACCGCCCGCCCGACCATCATCACCACCCTGGACGGTTCCAACTTAGAATATGTGGACAACTATAAATACCTAGGTGTCTGGCTAGACTGTAAACTCTCCTTCCAGACTCATATTAAACATCTCCAATCCAAAATCAAATCTAGAATCTGCTTTCTATTTCGCAACAAAGCCTCCTTCACTCACGCCGCCAAACTTACCCTAGTAAAACTGACTATCCTACCGATCCTCGACTTCGGCAAGCTTCCAACACTCTACTCAGCAAACTGGATGCAGTCTATCACAGTGCCATCCGTTTTTTACCTAATCACCTTATACCACCCACCACTGCGACCTGTATGCTCTAGTCGGCTGGCCCTCGCTACATATTCGTCGCCTGACCTACTGGCTCCAGGTCATCTATAAGTCTATGCTAGGTAAAGCTCCGCCTTATCTCAGTTCACTGGTCATGATAACAACACCCACCCGTAGCACACGTTCCAGCAGGTACACCTCATTTCCTGCCAGTGACTGGAACGAATCGCTGAAGTTGTAGACTTTTATTTCCCTCACCAACTTTAAACATCAACTATCTGAGCAGCTAACTGATCACTGCAGCTGTACATAGTCCATCTGTAAATAGCCCACCCAATCTACCTACCTCATCCCCATTCTGTTTTTCTTTAATTTACTTTTCTGCACGTTTGCACATCTGTTCATTTATCACTCCAGTGTTAATCTGCTAAATTGTAATTATTCGCTCCTATGGCCTATTTATTGCCTCACTCCTCATGCATTTTCCACACACTGTATATAGACTTTATTTTTTCTACGCTGTCATTGACTTGTTTGTGTTATTGGCTTGTTTATTGTTTATTCCATGTGTAACTCTGTGTTGTCTGTGTCACACTGCTTTGCTTTATCTTGGCCAGGTCGCAGTTGCAAATGAGAACTTGTTCTCAACTAGCCTACCTGTTTAAATAAAGGTGAAATAAATAAAAATGAAATGACTCCTGCATACTTTGTTGACTACAAACTTTCTTTACCCAACCGTGGGACAGACTATGCGTTTGACCTGTGCAGGAGGGAGAAACAGGATAAACAGACACATAGTTGACAGGCTACAGAAGAGGCTTTGTTCCCACACTCGGGACTCTGACTCTCTATTGGTTACACAGGCTTTTGTCCTCCCATCTTATTCTAACCACCTCTTGCCGGCTTTTTATTCATGTTACCTGATTAAATTGCTGTACAATGTGATCTTGTTGCCATCTGATTTACATTCTGATGTCATAAATCAGCACTGCAGAGCTCTCCCTGTCCTCTGATGTGCTTTGATTGTATTACTGTTGATGATATCTGGAAATGTGCATGTACACCCTGGCCCATCTACTGTTGATGATATCTGGAAATGTGCATGTACACCCTGGCCCATCTACTGTTGATGATATCTGGAAATGTGCATGTACACCCGAGCCCATCTACTGTTGATGATATCTGGAAATGTGCATGTACACCCTGGCCCATCTACTGTTGATGATATCTGGAAATGTGCATGTACACCCGAGCCCATCTACTGTTGATGATATCTGGAAATGTGCATGTACACCCTACTGGATGATATCTGGATCTACTGTTGATGATGTTGATGATATCTGGAAATGTGCATGTACACCCTGAGCCCATCTACTGTTGATGATATCTGGAAATGTGCATGTACACCCTGGACCATCTACTGTTGTTAGCCCCAATTCCTATTTGTGCTCTGATATCTGCTTCACTGATCTCTGCTCTCGTAAAAGTCTGGGTTTTCTGCACATTAACACTAGAAGTTTATTACCTAAAATGGATCAATTGAAAGTGTGGGTTCACAGCTCCAATCCAGATGTGTTGGTCATTACTGAGACATGGTTAAGAAAGAGAGTTTTGAATACTGATGTTAACCTTTCTGGTTATAACCTTTTTCAGCAAGACAGATCTTCCAAAGGTGGGGTAGTGGCAATCTTTACCAAGGATCACCTTCAGTGCTCGGTTGTCTCCACCAAGTCCGTACCCAAACTATTTTAATTGCTGGTTTTAGGCATTAAACTTTCAAATAGCTCTTTGTTGACTGTTGCTGGGTGCTATCGTCCACCATCAGCACCGGCCTGTACCCTACCTGCCCTAAGCTCTCTCCTGGCCCCTTACACTAAATCTGAATTTGTTCTGCTAGGTGACCTAAACTGGGACATGCTTAAACCACCTGACCAAGTACAAAAGCAATGGGACTCCCTAAATCTTTCTCAGATTATTACCAATCCCACAAGGTATGACTCCAAACACCCAGAAAAGACTACTCTCCTTGATGTTATCCTCACAAATAATACTGATAGGTATCAGACTGGAGTTTTCTGTAATGACCTTAGAGGTCACTGTTTTACAGCATGTGTTCGTGATGGCTGCTTAGTGAAACGACCTGTCCTGATTTGTCATAGACGCTTGCTAAAAAACTTTAATGAGCAAGCCTTCCTTCATGAACTGGCCTCTGTAAAATGGTATAGAATCAGCTTGATCCCCGCTTCTTTTTTTATATTTTCAGTAGTATTGTTAACAAACACGCCCACATAAAGAAAATAAGATTTAAAGAAAGGTTCAGCGCCTGGTTTGACCATGATCTTGCAGAGTTACTCCACCACAATAATTGCATTCGGCGAAAGGCTCGGCACACGCATTCTTTATCCCTTTACACTTGTGTGTATAAGGTAGTAGTTTGGAATTGTTAGCTAGATTACTTGTTGGTTATTACTGCATTGTCGGAACTAGAAGCACAAGCATTTCGCTACACTCGCATTAACATCTGCTAACCATGTGTATGTGACAAATACATTTGATTTGATTTGAATTGATTTGATTTAGCTGTATACTATCTAGTCCTCACCTTCAATGTTTTAAATAATATAGTGTTTTAACGTAGGCTATTTATTTATCTGTTAAGGACAGATACAACGATTCCGTATTTTAATTGCATCTATTCCTAACAGATTAGGCTCTTATTATCTATGTATCTATTATTAACTCTACTCTAAAACTCTTATAAACCATCTAGTAATAAAAAGTCAAAGTCGTAACAGTTTTAGTTAAAAGCCCATCTTTTATTCAAACAGGCCTTGACATCTCTACACTGCGATCGTGAGGGAGAAGTGGAAAAGGGCGGTTAGGCCAGGTAGGTTACCCGGCCTGTCTGATGCCCCCTCTCCTTTGATGCCAGGTCACCCTGGGTCGGCGGCGGTGAAAAAAATGTAATCAAATAAAATAGAGGAGGAGGGGTTGGGTATAGGGTACGAACCCGGTTTAGGGTACGGGGTTTGGTTTGGGGTAAATAATTGTAATTAAAATAGAAAGTTTGAGATGGAATCTTCAGGATATGGGAGATGGAATCTTCAGGATATGGGAGGGGGTGGTGGTTTGTGATGGAATCTTCAGGATATGGGAGGGGGTGGTGGTTTGTGATGGAATCTTCAGGATATGGGAGGGGGGGGGGTGGTGGTTTGTGATGGAATCTTCAGGATATGGGAGGGGGGTGGTGGTTTGTGATGGAATCTTCAGGATATGGGAGGGGGGTGGTGGTTTGTGATGGAATCTTCAGGATATGGGAGGGGGGTGGTGGTTTGTGATGGAATCTTCAGGATATGGGAGGGGGTGGTGGTTTGTGATGGAATCTTCAGGATATGGGAGGGGGGTGGTGGTTTGTGATGGAATCTTCAGGATATGGGAGGGGGGTGGTGGTTTGTGATGGAATCTTCAGGATATGGGAGGGGGTGGTGGTTTGTGATGGAATCTTCAGGATATGGGAGTGGTTTGGATGGAATCTTCAGGATATGGGAGGTTTGGTTTGATGGAATCTTCAGGATATGGGAGGGGGGTGGTGGTTTGTGATGGAATCTTCAGGATATGGGAGGGGGTGGTGGTTTGTGATGGAATCTTCAGGATATGGGAGGGGTGGTTTGTGATGGGATATGGGAGGGGTTTGTGATGGAATCTTCAGGATATGGGAGGGGGGTGGTGGTTTGTGATGGAATCTTCAGGATATGGGAGGGGGTGGTGGTTTGTGATGGAATCTTCAGGATATGGGAGGGGGGTGGTGGTTTGTGATGGAATCTTCAGGATATGGGAGGGGGTGGTGGTTTGTGATGGAATCTTCAGGATATGGGAGGGGGTGGTGGTTTGTGATGGAATCTTCAGGATATGGGAGGGGGTGGTGGTTTGTGATGGAATCTTCAGGATATGGGAGGGGGTGGTGGTTTGTGATGGAATCTTCAGGATATGGGAGGGGGGTGGTGGTTTGTGATGGAATCTTCAGGATATGGGAGGGGGTGGTGGTTTGTGATGGAATCTTCAGGATATGGGAGGGGGGGGTGGTGGTTTGTGATGGAATCTTCAGGATATGGGAGGGGGGTGGTGGTTTGTGATGGAATCTTCAGGATATGGGAGGGGGTGGTGGTTTGTGATGGAATCTTCAGGATATGGGAGGGGGGTGGTGGTTTGTGATGGAATCTTCAGGATATGGGAGGGGGGTGGTGGTTTGTGATGGAATCTTCAGGATATGGGAGGGGGGTGGTGGTTTGTGATGGAATCTTCAGGATATGGGAGGGGGGTGGTGGTTTGTGATGGAATCTTCAGGATATGGGAGGGGGTGGTGGTTTGTGATGGAATCTTCAGGATATGGGAGGGGGTGGTGGTTTGTGATGGAATCTTCAGGATATGGGAGGGGGGTGGTGGTTTGTGATGGAATCTTCAGGATATGGGAGGGGGGTGGTGGTTTGTGATGGAATCTTCAGGATATGGGAGGGGGTGGTGGTTTGTGATGGAATCTTCAGGATATGGGAGGGGGGATATGGGAGGGGGGGTGGTGGTTTGTGATGGAATCTTCAGGATATGGGAGGGGGGTGGTGGTTTGTGATGGAATCTTCAGGATATGGGAGGGGGGTGGTGGTTTGTGATGGAATCTTCAGGATATGGGAGGGGGTGATGGTGGTTTGTGATGGAATCTTCAGGATATGGGAGGGGGGTGGTGGTTTGTGATGGAATCTTCAGGATATGGGAGGGGGTGGTGGTTTGTGATGGAATCTTCAGGATATGGGAGGGGGGGAGGGTGGTGGTTTGTGATGGAATCTTCAGGATATGGGAGGGGGGTGGTGGTTTGTGATGGAATCTTCAGGATATGGGAGGGGGGGTGGTGGTTTGTGATGGAATCTTCAGGATATGGGAGGGGGGTGGTGGTTTGTGATGGAATCTTCAGGATATGGGAGGGGGGGGGTGGTGGTTTGTGATGGAATCTTCAGGATATGGGAGGGGGGTGGTGGTTTGTGATGGAATCTTCAGGATATGGGAGGGGGTGGTTTGTGGTGGTTTGTGATGGAATCTTCAGGATATGGGAGGGGGGTGGTGGTTTGTGATGGAATCTTCAGGATATGGGAGGGGGGTGGTGGTTTGTGATGGAATCTTCAGGATATGGGAGGGGGTGGTGGTTTGTGATGGAATCTTCAGGATATGGGAGGGGGGTGGTGGTTTGTGATGGAATCTTCAGGATATGGGAGGGGGTGGTGGTTTGTGATTTTCAGTGATGGAATCTTCAGGATATGGGAGGGGGTGGTGGTTTGTGATGGAATCTTCAGGATATGGGAGGGGGTGGTGGTTTGTGATGGAATCTTCAGGATATGGGAGGGGGGGAGGGGGTGGTGGTTTGTGATGGAATCTTCAGGATATGGGAGGGGGGTGGTGGTTTGTGATGGAATCTTCAGGATATGGGAGGGGGGTGGTGGTTTGTGATGGAATCTTCAGGATATGGGAGGGGGGTGGTGGTTTGTGATGGAATCTTCAGGATATGGGAGGGGGGTGGTGGTTTGTGATGGAATCTTCAGGATATGGGAGGGGGTGGTGGTTTGTGATGGAATCTTCAGGATATGGGAGGGGGGTGGTGGTTTGTGATGGAATCTTCAGGATATGGGAGGGGGGTGGTGGTTTGTGATGGAATCTTCAGGATATGGGAGGGGGGTGGTGGTTTGTGATGGAATCTTCAGGATATGGGAGGGGGGTGGTGGTTTGTGATGGAATCTTCAGGATATGGGAGGGGGTGGTGGTTTGTGATGGAATCTTCAGGATATGGGAGGGGGGTGGTGGTTTGTGATGGAATCTTCAGGATATGGGAGGGGGGGTGGTGGTTTGGATGATGGAATCTTCAGGATATGGGAGGGGGTGGTGGTGGAATTTCAGGATGATGGAAATCTTCAGGATATGGGAGGGGGTGGTGGTTTGTGATGGAATCTTCAGGATATGGGAGGGGGTGGTGGTTTGTGATGGAATCTTCAGGATATGGGAGGGGGTGGATGGAATGGTGGTGGTTTGTGATGGAATCTTCAGGATATGGGAGGGGGGTGGTGGTTTGTGATGGAATCTTCAGGATATGGGAGGGGGGTGGTGGTTTGTGATGGAATCTTCAGGATATGGGAGGGGGTGGTGGTTTGTGATGGAATCTTCAGGATATGGGAGGGGGTGGTGGTTTGTGATGGAATCTTCAGGATATGGGAGGGGGGTGGTGGTTTGTGATGGAATCTTCAGGATATGGGAGGGGGGTGGTGGTTTGTGATGGAATCTTCAGGATATGGGAGGGGGTGGTGGTTTGTGATGGAATCTTCAGGATATGGGAGGGGGGGAGGGGGGTGGTGGTTTGTGATGGAATCTTCAGGATATGGGAGGGGGGTGGTGGTTTGTGATGGAATCTTCAGGATATGGGAGGGGTGGTTTGGTGGTTTGTGGGATGGAATCTTCAGGATATGGGAGGGGGTGGTGGTTTGTGATGGAATCTTCAGGATATGGGAGGGGGTGGTGGTTTGTGATGGAATCTTCAGGATATGGGAGGGGTGGTGGTTTGTGATGGAATCTTCAGGATATGGGAGGGGGGTGGTGGTTTGTGATGGAATCTTCAGGATATGATGGTGGTTTGTGATGGAATCTTCAGGATATGGGAGGGGGTGGTGGTTTGTGATGGAATCTTCAGGATATGGGAGGGGGGTGGTGGTTTGTGATGGAATCTTCAGGATATGGGAGGGGGGTGGTGGTTTGTGATGGAATCTTCAGGATATGGGATGGAATCTTCAGGATATGGGAGGGGGGTGGTGGTTTGTGATGGAATCTTCAGGATATGGGAGGGGGGTGGTGGTTTGTGATGGAATCTTCAGGATATGGGAGGGGGTGGTGGTTTGTGATGGAATCTTCAGGATATGGGAGGGGGTGGTGGTTTGTGATGGAATCTTCAGGATATGGGAGGGGGGTGGTGGTTTGTGATGGAATCTTCAGGATATGGGAGGGGGTGGTGGTTTGTGATGGAATCTTCAGGATATGGGAGGGGGTGGTGGTTTGTGATGGAATCTTCAGGATATGGGAGGGGGTGGTGGTTTGTGATGGAATCTTCAGGATATGGGAGGGGGGGTGGTGGTTTGTGATGGAATCTTCAGGATATGGGAGAGGGGGGTGGTGGTTTGTGATGGTTGTGGTTCATGTTTTTTGTGTTTTCCATCTTTCAACAGGAGTTGCAGAGAGGATTACACCTCTTCTCCAGAGTAGCAACATATCATCTTACTGGCGTTCTGAACTTTAGGTAAGTAATTAGGTATTCATGATTAAAGTATGCATGTCTTAAAACATGTTTTAAAAAGACAATTATGTGAATTGTTTTATGTAAAACATTCTTAAAAGCTGTTCTTAAAAGCTGGCGGCCTCTGTGCTTCTGCATAGGTGGGTTGAGATGAGTTGGATAGCAAACATTTATATAATGTCAGCCTCCAGTGTTATTAAGAGTTAACTGAAAAAAATAAATCAACTTAAAGTGCATTTAAACTGTGGTTAAGACTGCTAAAATGTCAGCTTCTATTGCACTATCCTTGACAGGTGGGTTTAAAAGGGTATAATGGTTTAAAGTAAGTCCAGTGGTTACAATAACTGGAGTTAAAATGTTGAAAGAGCGTATATAATCATAATAAAATGGAACAGATATCCACTCTAAAATGGTTTTAAAAGAGGTTCAGAACTGATAAAAATGCTCAATATTTAAGAAGCACATAGAGGGGGGTGCTAGATAAAAATCGGTGTGGGTTGGCTTGTTCATCCTCAATCATGGGTTTCAGAGATGAGTTGTCCACTCACCTGAGTGTAAACCTGCACCCAAGAACGGCCATCCTCTCCTCAACTGCTCTCAGTCCTAAAGGTTCATGTAGTGTGTGTTTGTGTACGTGGGGAGTCTGTATGCCATCTTGATGGTAAGGTTTTGAATGGTCTGAAGTTTTCTGACGTGAGACCTCCCAACTTTACACCAGGCTGGTGTAGCATACTCAAAGAGCGACTGAATGCACCTCTAGTAGACTCAGTGGCTGTCCCCTGGGGAGGCTCCTCCTTTTCTTTTACAGAGTACTACCCTCAGGTGGTTCAGGCACTTCATTCCCTCCTTCTCCAGGCAGTCTTTGGGCACGCCAGGACATTTTTCTTGGAATGTGACCCCAAGGAACTTGGCCGTTGGGGTCATCTGGAGTGCCTGTCCATACAGTTTAAGGTCCACTTGCTTAGTTCTTTTGGGGCGCCTGGAGATGTGGACGCAGTGGGTCTTCAGGGGGTTAAGTTTGCCCCGCCACAGATTTGCTCAGTTCTTGATCTCTGTTATGCACTTCTGTAGCTTTTTTCCTGCATGGGCAAAGTTCTCAGAGGAGGCCCAATAACAGAGATTGTCTGCGAACTGGGCCACATGTCCCTCTCTTGGGTGGGGGTAATAAATATCACAGATGTACATTAAAAACAGTAGAGAGCTGAGGGTGGAGCCTTGGGATACTCCCGCCTCTGGAGAGAACCTGGATGATGTGGGTTCTCCTTCTCCCATGCAATCTCCCACTGATTTAAAAAGCTGTTTAAAAGAGTGACCATCTGAGTGGGGAGTTTCAGGTTTGTATCTGATAGCCTATAGATGAGCCCATTGTGCCACATCTTATCAAATGCCTTTTCACTGTCAAAGAAGACAGCCACCGCCACCTCTTTTTTTGTTGAACCCGCTTTGTACAGCCTCGGCCAGGCTCAGGATATTGATCTCTTCGTCCTGAAGCTTGCCTGATGTACTCTGAGTGCTCCGCTGTTGTTGAAGTGTCTCAGGTGCCGGCTAACCAGGACCCTCTCCAGCAGCTTCAAGAGGTTGATGGGCCTATAGTTGGCTGGCTGGTGAGGGTCCTTACCTGGCCTGGGGATCATTGTGACAACCGCCGACTTCCAGGGCTTGGGGAAATGTGTGGTGTGCACACAGAGGGTGCAGAGGTCACAGAGCTGGTAGTGGAACTCAGGGGAGGCCTCCTTGTTGAGTCAGTTGTCGATAGTGTCCTCCCCTGGTGCCTTGATCTTCAGTTTCTTGATGTGCTCTTGCAGCTCAGTGACAGTGACAGGAGTGATGAGATGGTGACTTGTGTCGAGGGTGGGGCTTATGGGTAGATGGGTGGGGATAAAAACCTGACGGTCAATGATGGTCTTCCACTCCGGGTCAAACAGGGGGCCTCCAGGGCAACGGTTGATGTTTTTCAGATGGTCTTCAAAAACATTGGCCTTCTCCCCATCCTCCACTATTTTCACTTGTTATTTTAGTTTTGTGACCTTGCTGTTGCTTTTCTTCCTGTTGAGTTGGTGGATTTTCTGCAGAATGTTCTGGGCTTGGGATCGTTGTTTAGGTCTAAAATGTGTCCTGTTTTCTCCCTCCCTTCATTTATATTCCTATTTGTGCTTGCAGTTGGTTTACTCTGTGTTTTACCTCAGTTGGCCTTGTTATCATGAATTCTCTCCTCAGCTCCCTTTTCTGGTGGATAAGGAGTAATGGAACACCATGCACAGACTTCATGGAGACCACAGGATATGACGAGGATTTGGCCAATCAGGACGGCCCTCTGGTCCAGGCATAGGGGGTTTGGGTCACAGTGGGGCAGAACAAGAGCTTTGGTAATTGTGGTTTCCTAGTCTGCAGTTTTGTAATCATGTTGGATTCGTCTATGTACAGACTAGGATGGAAGGCAGAGGGAGGTGAGGATAAGAGAGCGGGGGTCTCTTTTGTAGGGCTTGAGTGATGTCATCATGCGATAAATGATGCAATAATTAGACAGTTTGAATTTTGCCCATTCTCATACTGCTACTGCACTGACTACACACACCTTGATTTGTGAATGCTTAGCAGCTTTTTTGAAAGCCTTCAAATATCCTATTCAATCTGACAACTGGTCAAGTTAGGCTTATTTTACAGAATAACTTGTGTGTAAAATTAAATGTTAAGCATGTCATATCTTGTGTACTGTATGTGTAGAAGACAACATTGCCATGTGTTAAGCATGTCATATCTTGTGTACTGTATGTGTAGAAGACAACATTGCCATGTGTTAAGCATGTCATATCTTGTGTACTGTATGTGTAGAAGACAACATTGCCATGTGTTAAGCATGTCATATCTTGTGTACTGTATGTGTAGAAGACAACATTGCCATGTGTTAAGCATGTCATATCTTGTGTACTGTATGTGTAGAAGACAACATTGCCATGTGTTAAGCATGTCATATCTTGTGTACTGTATGTGTAGAAGACAACATTGCCATGTGTTAAGCATGTCATATCTTGTGTACTGTATGTGTAGAAGACAACATTGCCATGTGTTAAGCATGTCATATCTTGTGTACTGTATGTGTAGAAGACAACATTGCCATGTGTTAAGCATAGTCTTACAAGACAATGGTAAAATGATTACATTCTCTCCAAGAAATCTTTCAAATGTTTGCTTGTTTATTTCGCAGGACCCCAATTTTCAAGAAATACATGATTAGCCTCGCAAACCTAAAAACAACAAGCATTATGACTTGCACTGATATGTAAAATACATAATATACAAAACAAAATAAATATAATTAATATTTCAATAGCATGCCTCACAATGCAAACGGCGTATGTACTTTATGTATACATTAGAATGACAACTATGAAGAGATGAAGCATCATTTTTCCAAATCCCATTTTATTAATAAAAACAAAAGCCCTGGATCTACCACTCTAATCTAGGCTTATAACAAAGCTCCGATTTTACATTGTACCTTGATGCATACAAGTAACACAGCCTAAATGTCTTAAAAGCTGGTTGACAGCACCCATCCATCTGCGCAATATACAACAGTCTGTCTACACCGGAAACAGTCAGCTGGGCAGTTAGTGCCTTATTCAAACGCCTTCAGAATGAATTTACATTACTGGCACGTCGTTTTACACGTCAACGTATTGCGGGGGAAGAAAAACAACAGTGGGAAAATATAAAATACATTACTTATAGTCAAAGAGAACGGCAAAGAGAACGGCCTAGAAACTCTACAGCACCTGTAAGGGAAAAGGAGAGATAGATGAATGCTTAGCTTTCTGTACATTCTAGAAGGTTTAGTAGCACCATGTAAAAGCTTGAGTCAACTGTCTTAAGCACTTTTCACACTACATGTTCTTAGCCCAGGGCCAACCTTAACCCTGGTTGAAAACGAGCCCTGGGCTATGTGCAGTGTGTACGCGACTTAAGAGGGACAAGCGACAGGCAAGGTAAAGCTTTAAGGGAAATAGTCCATTTCAGTTCAGTCAGTGCTTTCAGCCTCTTCATTTTTGTTTCCTCCCCTCATCTCCATGTCATGTGCGGTAAGCAATGTAAGTTGATCTCAGAACCATATTCTATCTTTAACTGCTCTTAGTAAGTTAATATGGCTTGGCGAGGCAGAGTACAACAGATGGAAGGAATGCAGTCACACCGGGTGATTGACAGGATTTTAGTTCTGGAGCACGTGACGGTCAGGCGCTGTGTTGACATGATGACAAAGGTCAGAGGCGTTCTTTCCTGTCCTGAATCTCTGGTGGACTGCTGGCTGCTGCTGTTCTGTAGCCTGGTCCCAGATCTGTTTATTCTGTCTTGTAAACTCCTATGATTGTCACGCCAATGGCCATAGGATTTGTCGAGACAGCACAAACTGATCTGGGACTAGGTTAGCTGTTGAAGGTGCTCCATTAGCTTTTCTGAGTGTCCGTCTCCAGTTCCAGTTCCTCTCCATCTTGTAGTTCTTTGTCCACTTCTTGTAGTTCCTGGTCATCTTGTAGTTCTTCATCATCTTGTAGTTCTTTGTCCTGGTCATGTATCTGATCATACTGTAGCTGCTCAACGTCTTCTTCATCTTCCTCGTGCAGAGTCAGTTTCCTGTCCTCCACCAGCTTCATCTTGTCCCGGATGTGTACAGCAGAGGACGCCATGTCTCCTGGGCTGCCGAAGTACTGCTCACTCCTAAAGGGGGACATAGGGAAGGAATCAACAAGGCATCAGTTCTCTTCTTAAAGTGACATGCATCATTAGATCTTCAAACATCTTCTTGTACACTATGACATTGATAAATGGTTATAGTGGATGGATAACATCAGTTGCCAGTGTAAATTAAGTTTGGTACTTGAGGAGTAAATTGGAAATAACTTTACCAGCATTGACGTTAACCTGCACCATGACAAGATTCAGGGAGTCACTAAAGTCATGCAGGTTTTAGTGTGACCTGTCCTCTGTTTCTTACCCATCTGGGAATATAACAGGGACAGTGAGTCTGTCCAGTAGAGCCTTCCCCACCGTCTCCACCTCCTCATAAGTCTCCTGCTCCAACTCCACTGGGAGATCACCCTGCTCTGGGCTGGTTTGGACCAGCACCTGGGATGGAGAAGATAGTGTTGTGTTCATATTTCAGAACATATGGATTCTTTAGACATTCAGAATGGTGAAAACAGAGAGCCACAAAGAGAGAGCCACAAAGAGAGAGCCACAAAGAGAGAGCCACAAACAGAGAGCCACAAACAGAGAGCCACAAACAGAGAGCCACAAACAGAGAGCCACAAAGAGAGAGCCACAGAGAGAGAGCCACCAACAGAGAGCCACAAACAGAGAGCCACAAACAGAGAGCCACAAACAGAGAGCCACCAACAGAGAGCCACAAACAGAGAGCCACAAACAGAGAGCCACCAACAGAGAGCCACCAACAGAGAGCCACCAACAGAGAGCCACAGAGAGAGTCACAGAGAGCCACAAACAGAGAGCCACAAACAGAGAGCCACAGAGAGAGTCACAAACAGAGAGCCACAAACAGAGAGCCACAAACAGAGAGCCACCAACAGAGAGCCACCAACAGAGAGCCACCAACAGAGAGCCACCAACAGAGAGCCACCAACAGAGAGCCACAAACAGAGAGCCACAAACAGAGAGCCACCAACAGAGAGCCACAAACAGAGAGCCACAAACAGAGAGCCACCAACAGAGAGCCACAAAGAGAGAGCCACAAACAGAGAGCCACCAACAGAGAGCCACAGAGAGAGCCACAAACAGAGAGCCACAAACAGAGAGCCACAAACAGAGAGCCACAAACAGAGAGCCACCAACAGAGAGCCACCAACAGAGAGCCACCAACAGAGAGCCACCAACAGAGAGCCACCAACAGAGAGCCACAAACAGAGAGCCACAGAGAGAGCCAGAGAGCCACAAACAGAGAGCCACAAACAGAGAGCCACAAACAGAGAGCCACAAACAGAGAGCCACCAACAGAGAGCCACCAACAGAGAGCCACCAACAGAGAGCCACCAACAGAGAGCCACCAACAGAGAGCCACCAACAGAGAGCCACCAACAGAGAGCCACCAACAGAGAGCCACCAACAGAGAGCCACAGAGAGAGTCACAAACAGAGAGCCACAAACAGAGAGCCACAAACAGAGAGCCACAAACAGAGAGCCACAAAGAGAGCCACCAACAGAGAGCCACAAACAGAGAGCCACCAACAGAGAGCCACAGAGAGAGCCACAAAGAGAGCAGAGAGCCACAAACAGAGAGCCACAAACAGAGAGCCACAAACAGAGAGCCACAAACAGAGAGCCACAAAGAGAGCAGAGAGCCAACAGAGAGCCACCAACAGAGAGCCACAAACAGAGAGCCACAAACAGAGAGCCACAAACAGAGAGCCACAAACAGAGAGCCACAAACAGAGAGCAGAGAGCCACCAACAGAGAGCCACCAACAGAGAGCCACCAACAGAGAGCCACCAACAGAGAGCCACCAACAGAGAGCCACCAACAGAGAGCCACCAACAGAGAGCCACCAACAGAGAGCCACCAACAGAGAGCCACCAACAGAGAGCCACCAACAGAGAGCCACCAACAGAGAGCCACCAACAGAGAGCCACAGAGAGAGTCACAAACAGAGAGCCACAGAGAGAGTCACAAAGAGAGAGCCACAAACAGAGAGCCACAAACAGAGAGCCACAAACAGAGAGCCACAAACAGAGAGCCACCAACAGAGAGCCACCAACAGAGAGCCACAAACAGAGAGCCACAAACAGAGAGCCACAAACAGAGAGCCACAAAGAGAGTCACCAACAGAGAGCCACAAACACAAACAGAGAGCCACAAACAGAGAGCCACAAACAGAGAGCCACAAACAGAGAGCCACAAACAGAGAGCCACAAACAGAGAGCCACAAACAGAGAGCCACAAACAGAGAGCCACAAACAGAGAGCCACAAACAGAGAGCCACAAACAGAGAGCCACCAACAGAGAGCCACCAACAGAGAGCCACCAACAGAGAGCCACCAACAGAGAGCCACCAACAGAGAGCCACAGAGAGAGTCAAAGAGAGAGCCACAAACAGAGAGCCACCAACAGAGAGCCACCAACAGAGAGCCACAGAGAGAGTCAACAGAGAGCCACAAACAGACAGAGAGCCACAAACAGAGAGCCACAAACAGAGAGCCACAAACAGAGAGCCACAACAGAGAGCCACAAACAGTGAGCCACAAACAGAGAGCCACCAACAGAGAGAGAGAGTCACAAACAGAGAGCAAAACAGAGAGCCACAAACAGAGAGCCACCAACAGAGAGCCACAAACAGAGAGCCACAAACAGAGAGCCACAAACAGAGAGCCACCAACAGAGAGCCACCAACAGAGAGCCACAAACAGAGAGCCACAAACAGAGAGCCACAGAGAGAGTCACAAAGAGAGCCACAGAGAGAGTCACAAAGAGAGAGCCACAGACAGAGAGTCACAAACAGTGTGTCAGTGTCATGAAAGGAGTGTGGTTGTTCGGCCTGGCAAAGTGGTTTTATGGCTGACTGAATTTGAGCTGATAAGTATGAGTCTTTTACTCTGCTGGTCTTGACTGCTCTCGGGAAGAAGTTACGAGTCCTCATTGTCCGAGACGAGTTAAGACTAAGTAAAAACGTGTCCAACACAGAGACAAGACTGAGACACTCAATATATGGTCTCGAGACTGGACTCACTACAACACTGATCATTAAAGAGGCTGCTCTGGAGTTTAGTTGCTAATTGTTTACCTAACATGTTGGCTTGAGTGTTGCCTGTCATCACTACCTTCTGTCATGAAACCTCACAACCTGTAGGTTTTCCATAGGCTCAAATAAGGTTTAGGCAGGGAGAAAGCCTTTTCTTGGTGTCTCATTCTTTACACAGTAACTATTGTCCATTCTCCACCCACCTTCTCAGCTGCGGTGTGGAAAGAGCAGGCCATTTCTAGCCGATGGACCCTCTCCTCAGAGGTGACAGTGAACTGTTTCCAGACCCGGTTGAGGCGTGGTAGGGTGTCACCGGAGGAGCGAGTGGTGCAGCGTAGAGACTGACACAACACCACCGTCGCCTGAAGCAGCTGACGGCCGTAGTCATAGGTGCTCTGAAACACAGAGAAAGAGGGAGATGCTCAGGGTTGTGTTCTGTACATGTATGTCAACAGCTTGCCACGAGAGATCAGTACCTGTGCAACATCCACAAATTTCTTGTGTTTCTCCAGCAGCACTTTGGTTTCCTGTGCATCGTCCCCGAGCCTGATGTGAGTCTTCAGGAGAGCATCCAGCAGCTCACCAAGCCACTCCACCGCCTGAGAATCAACACAGGTATGAGGTTTACAAGGTCTTCTTAACAGCAAAAACAATATGTCAATAATAACAATACAACACATCAGTGACGTGTTAAAATATGCAACCCAGAACCAAAGATGAAACTAACAAACAGACAAACAGAGATGAAGAAGGGAAGGTCCATAGACTGACCTGTGATGCATCTTCCTCACACTTGAAAAGCTGGACCATCTGAAGCATCTTCAGTCTCCTCACATCCACCATGTCTTCACATCTAGACAGAACCAAAACACTCTTAAAACATGACAACGGTCATTTCTATGTCAATATCCATGGCAAAGGCCAAAATTCTATGATATTACAGAAATTGAGTCGTGGAAGCTTTGTAAACAACTTCAGCATTATCTGGAGCAGCTGCAGCCCTGCAGGCTCAGGAAAAAAGACATCTGGGTAAACCTTTGTTTCCGGAGTTGCATGTCCTCCATAACTCCTTGGATATGATCAATGTTTTCTTTGTTTTCAATGGGCACGTCCTTCCCATAGGACCAGGTTGTCTGGTTGGACATCTGATCCATCACGACCTGCCCTTTCTCCCTCAGGCCTGCCAGGGATCCCTCTGGACAGAGCATCATGGCAGAGAATATTACTCAATAACCAAACTAACACTACTGATAGTTAGAAAATATTCTAACCAAACGTTATTCTTGCAGTTATCCATCTACAGTTGAAGTCCGAGGTTTACATACACTTAGGTTGGAGTCATTAAAACTCGTTTTTCAACCACTCCACACATTTATTGTTAACAAACGATAGTTTGTCGTTTAGGACATCTACTTTGTGCATGACACAAGTCGTGTTTCCAACAATTGTTTACAGACAGATTATTTCACTGTATCACAATTCCAGTGGATCAGAAGTTTACATACACTAATTGACTGTGCCTTTAAACAGCTTGGACAATTCCAGAAAATTATGTCATGGCTTTAGAAGCTTCTGATAGGCTACTTGACATAATTTCAGTCCATTGGAGGTGTACCTGTGGATGTATTTCAAGGCCTCCCTTCAAACTCAGTGCCTCTTTGCTTGACATCATGGGAAAATCAAAGGAAATCAGCCAAGACCCCATAATTTTTTTGGGGGAGAAATGTCCTCTGGTCTGATGAAACAAAAATAGAACTGTTTGGCCATAATGACCATCGTTATGTTTGGTGGAAAAAGGGGGATGCTTGCAAGCCGAATAACACCATCCCAACCGTGAAGCACAGGGGTGGCAGCATCAAGTTGTGGGGGTGCTTTGTTGTAGGAGGGACAGTTGCACTTCACAAAATAGATGGGATCATGAGGCAGGAAAATTATATGGATATATTAAAGCAACATCTCAAGACATCAGACAGGAAGTTAAAGCTTGGTCGCAAATGGGTCTTCCTAATGGACAATGATCCCAAGCAAACTTCCAAAGTTGTTCAAAATGGTATTGGAGTGGCCATCACAAAGCCTTGACTTCAATCCTATAGAAAATTTGTGGGCAGAACTGAAAGCGCCTGTGTGAGGAAGGAGGCCTACAACCTGACTCAGTTACACCAGATCTGTCAGGAGAAAATGGCCACAATTCACCCAACTTATTGTGGGGAGCTTGTAGAAGGCTACCCGAAACGTTTGACCCAAGTTAAACAATTTAAAGGCAATGCTACCAAATACTAATTGAGTGTATGTAAACTCCTGACCCACTGGGAATGTGATGAAAGAAATAAAAGCTGAAATAAATCATTCTCTATACTATTATTCTGACATTTCACATTATTAAAATAAAGTGGTGATCTTAACTGACCTAAAACAGGGAATTTTTACTAGGATTAAATGTCAGGAATGGTGAAAAACTGAGTTTAAATGTATTTGGCTAAGGTGTATGTAAACTTCTGACTTCAACTGTAATAAGACAGAGTGTGTTTCATTTAAAAATAATAAATGAATAACAACATTACAAAAATGAACAGTATGAATAGAATAATAGAATTGTGCTTACCAACACTCTTGAGTTTCTCCTCGAGGTGTTTGAGTGTTTGTTGGATGGCAGCCCCGTCAGTGGGGGCCACGTCTGCACAGAGCATGCTCAGTAGACCATCCAGTTGCTGGGACAGCTGCGAGGGTAAACTGGGGCGTTAGTCCAAAGGCAACACAAAGCTGTAGTCCATACAGTTAGTCTATATTATTATGACTGAATCCCAAAGTAGATTGGAGGACTTGATAAGTGTAAGCAATATGGGTGGTGGTAGCTCCATCTTGCCATCTGATTGTTGCCATATTGCTTTCACATATCGATCTACAGTACACAAATGCCAAGGGACTGGCCCTAGGTACTGACTTGGTGATTTAGAGTAAGAATCACTGTCTCTCTTGTTCTTGGCTGTATAGGTATTTTGCTATTATCAAATAAATTCAATCAATCAAGGAATTAATCCAAGAAACATACATCCTGTGCGGTGCCGTGGAACTCGTGTGCTGACTGCAGTACGTTCTGCCTGGACTCCAGTTGGCTGGCCTGTCTGTAACAGACATCACTGAGCTGCTGCTGAAGACCCTTCAGCTCCACTAGGTCCTCCTCGTCTCCAGCACTCAGCAACGCTGCTATTTGCTGATTCAGCTCCACGTACACCGCAAACCACTCCTGTGGAAACACAACCAATAACGCACACATTATTACACCGCAAACCACTCCTGTGGATACACAACCAATAACGCACACATTATTACACCGCAAACCACTCCTGTGGATACACAACCAATAACGCACACATTATTACACCGCAAACCACTCCTGTGGATACACAACCAATAACGCACACATTATTACACCGCAAACCACTCCTGTGGATACACAACCAATAACGCACACATTATTACACCGCAAACCACTCCTGTGGATACACAACCAATAACACACACATTATTACACCGCAAACCACTCCTGTGGATACACAACCAATAACGCACACATTATTACACCGCAAACCACTCCTGTGGATACACAACCAATAACACACACATTATTACACCGCAAACCACTCCTGTGGATACACAACCAATAACACACACATTATTACACCGCAAACCACTCCGATGGATACACAACCAATAACACACACATTATTACACCTCCTGTGGATACACAACCAATAACACAAACCACTCCTGTGGATACACAACCAATAACACACACATTATTACACCGCAAACCACTCCTGTATATACACAACCAATAACACACACATTATTACACCGCAAACCACTCCTGTGGATACACAACCAATAACACACACATTATTACACCGCAAACCACTCCTGTATATACACAACCAATAAGACATTATCATACACAGCAAGCAATCCTGTATATACACAACCAATAAGACATTATCATACACAGCAAGCAATCCTGTATATACACAACCAATAACACATTATCATACACAGCAAGCAATTCTGTATATACACAACCAATAAGACATAATCATACACAGCAAGCAATTCTGTATATATACAACCAATAACACATTATTTAAACTCCAGAGCTGACAAAGTACAAATCTGTCGTTCTGCCCCTGAACAGGCAGTTAACCCACTGTTCCTTGGCCGTCATTGAAAATAAGAATTTGTTCTTAACTGACTTGCCTAGTTAAATAAAGGTAAAATACATTTTAAAAATACAAAATAAGTTATCATACACAGCAAGCAATCATGTACAGTGGGGCAAAAAAGTATTTAGTCAGCCACCAACTGTGCAAGTTCTCCCACTTAAAAAGATGAGAGGCCTGTAATTTTCATCATAGGTACACTTCAACTATGACAGACAAAATGAGAAAAAAAAATACAGAAAATCACGTAGGATTTTTAATGAATTTATTTGCAAATTATGGTGGAAAATAAGTATTTGGTCACCTACAAACAAGCAAGATTTCTGGCTCTCACAGACCTGTAACTTCTTCTTTAAGAGGCTCCTCTGTCCTCCACTCATTACCTGTATTAATGGCACCTGTTTGAACTTGTTATCAGTATAAAAGACACCTGTCCACAACCTCAAACAGTCACACTCCAAACTCCACAAGACCAAAGAGCTGTCAAAGGACACCAGAAACAAAATAGTAGACCTGCACCAGGCTGGGAATCTGCAATAGGTGAGCAGCTTGGTTTGAAGAAATCAACTGTGGGAGCAATTATTAGGAAATGGAAGACATACAAGACCACTGATAATCTCCCTCGATCTGGGGCTCCACGCAAGATCTCACCTCGTGGGGTCAAAATGATCACAAGAACGGTGAGGAAAAATCCCAGAACCACATGGGGGGACCTAGTGAATGACCTGCAGAGAGCTGGGACCAAAGTAACAAAGCCTACCATCAGTAACACACTACGCCGCCAGGGACTCAAATCCTGCAGTGCCAGACGTCTCCCCCTGCTTAAGCCAGTACATGTCCAGGCCCGTCTGAAGTTTGCTAGAGAGCATTTGGATGATCCAGAAGAAGATTGGGAGAATGTCATATGGTCAGATGAAACCAAAATATAACTTTTTGGTAAAAACTCAACTCGTCGTGTTTGGAGGACAAAGAATGCTGAGTTGCATCCAAAGAACACCATACCTACTGTGAAGCATGGGGGTGGAAACATCATGCTTTGGGGCTGTTTTTCTGCAAAGGGACCAGGACGACTGATCCGTGTAAAGAAAAGAATGAATGGGGCCATGCATCGTGAGATTGAGTGAAAACCTCCTTCCATCAGCAAGGGCATTGAAGATGAAACGTGGCTGGGTTTTTCAGCATGACAATGATCCCAAACACACCGCCTGGGCAACGAAGGAGTGGCTTCGTAAGAAGCATTTCAAGGTCCTGGAGTGGCCTAGCCAGTCTCCAAATCTCAACGCCATAGAAAATCTTTGGAGGGATTTGAAAGTCCGTGTTGCCCAGCAACAGCCCCAAAACATCACTGCTCTAGAGGAGATCTGCATGGAGGAATGGGCCAAAATATCAGCAACAGTGTGTGAAAACCTTGTGAAGACTTACAGAAAACGTTTGACCTCTGTCATGGCCAACAAAGGGTATATAACAAAGTATTGAGATAAACTTTTGTTATTGACCAAATACTTATTTTCCACCATAATTTGCAAATAAATTCATAAAAAAATCCTACAATGTGTTTTTCTGGATTTTTGTTCTAATTTTGTCTGTCATAATTGAAGTGTACTACCTATGATGAAAATTACAGGCCTCTCATCTTTTTAAGTGGGAGAACTTGTACAATTGGTGGTTGACTAAATACTTTTTTGCCCCACTGTATATACACAACCAATAACACATGCGTTATTACAGAGCAGAAGAGTCAGACACTACAAAACAAATAACTTATTTTGTGGAGTCACAATTCATACCAGCAAACACAGAAGGTTGTGCTAATACTGTATACCAACAATACAAATGGTTTCTGTATCAAAGTTGTTCATGTTCAGTTCAGACCTACTGTGTACAGTAATTGAGTTGAATACTTTTGTACTGTCATTATTACTTAGAGAACACTAAACATTCAGATCAATAGCTCCACCTGCTGAAGGCTGTGGGATATAACACCACAACAAGGCTCTCGCTCTCTTGACAGTGTGGGTGTCGCTCTCTGCCGGTGTGGGTGTCGCTCTCTGCCGGTGTGGGTGTCGCTCTCTGCCGGTGTGGGTGTCGCTCTCTGCCGGTGTGGGTGTCGCTCTCTGCCGGTGTGGGTGTCGCTCTCTGCCGGTGTGGGTGTCGCTCTCTGCCGGTGTGGGTGTCGCTCTCTGCCGGTGTGGGTGTCGCTCTCTGCCGGTGTGGGTGTCGCTCTCTGCCGGTGTGGGTGTCGCTCTCTGCCGGTGTGGGTGTCGCTCTCTGCCGGTGTGGGTGTCTCTAGCCTAATTGTCAATCTTAGCTTTGACCTCGCTCTGGCTTTAACCTTCAATTCACCCTGGCCAGCTTTCCCTGTTCCGGTCAACGGGGCACGCTCCAGCCCAGAGCAATGATTCATCAGGGTCTTTGATATAAACCCAGCCAGGAGAGACATTAGTTACACCCCACAGCTGTTGCTGCTGCAGTCACTTCCTGGCCTGGACTGACTCTGGTGATTGAGCAGGAAAATACTAATGCCAGCTGTTGTTTTGTTAGTGAAATCACACAAACCTTTTCCAGATGTAAACATTGTACCTTATTTATGTCAATGGTTTACCTCCATGAGTTTTATTCCATAGTTTAAGTCTCGTACCGCTTTGCCCCTGCTTCTCAGCCCAGAGCGTACTGATCTATGAAAAGCACTTACAGAACTGTAGGTCTTCTGCCAAGTGCCTTCACTACAGTCTCCTGGTAGCTAACACATTCGTCCTAACAATCTAAATCTATAATCATATTCAGTGACCCAATTATTGGGATCTTCAAGACACTTCAGACATGTACTGCAGTGAGAGAGAACTAGCAGCTATCTATCTCCACAACTCTTCTCTGTAAGTGAGTATGAACACTGAACAATGAGTGGTGTGACAGAGCTGTGTCTGTGGTGTTATCGTGTCTGTGGTGTTATCGTGTCTGTGGTGTTATCGTGTCGGTGGTGTTATCGTGTCGGTGGTGTTATCGTGTCGGTGGTGTTATCGTGTCTGTGGTGTTATCGTGTCTGTGGTGTTATCGTGTCTGTGGTGTTATCGTGTCTGTGGTGTTATCGTGTCTGTGGTGTCCTTACGCTGTATTCGCTCTCTATCTCTTGTGTCTTCTGGCCAACTATGTGTCTTGAGTTGTGTGGTATTGTATTATGTTGTGTTGCGTCTGTTTTGTGTCTATAGTGTGTTGTTTTATTCTGTCCTTACGCTGTGTTGGCTTTCCATCTCCTCGTGTTTCTGCTGTAGGGCCTGGGAGGCCCTGATAGAATCTCCGATCCCCCACTGTGTTCGGAGCTGCTCTGTGCCAGGCCCCTCCAGCCAATTCACAACCTGCATAGCAACAAGAGAGACCCCATTGGACACAATCATTGATAAATGCTTCATCACTTCCCCCAGGCTGACCAACGAAATACCTTCCAGGTATCAGAGGTCCCTAATTGGTTGGAAAAACTGTAAATCAGTGTGGGTTTCAATCGGGTAACACTACTTAAAAGCTAGCAGGTGATATAAAGCATGTATTGGCATTTCAAATGTTGTATAATGAGGCTCATTGTTTAAACAGTGTACCATGTGTCAGCATAGCAGTATATTATGCCAAGTTAGCTAAAAAGAAAATATTGTTCACGATATATTGTACTAATGTTTTCTGTGTGTGTCTACTTGAAACTGACATCCCAGGACAAGATAAGGATAACATGATAAATCTAATTCAACATCTGGTTGAAATACAGCATTATTTAAGGAGGATCAAGAAGAGGTGTTAGAATCCACTGAACTTTGAAAGAGGGATGATAAAAATGGTTCAGTGTTGAGGTTTTCAGCATCATCCTTTAGCCTTGCTAAGCAATTCTCCCGCCTGTCTCCTATATCGCTCGGAGAAATACAGCTTACAAACTACTCCCCCACTCGCTACACAGCACTACATCTCTACTCCCAGCAGATAAGAACTAGGCCAAACCCCCCTAGCCAAACTAATCCATCATCCTACAGAACAACATTTTCATAACCATAGCAACAGACTGCTCATTCCGTTAGGATCTAGAATCTAAAATAGAATCCATCCATTCCATGGAACACATATCGAAGGAGCTGTTCACTTCCTTTTGCACTGGAAAACATTCAAAATGCTGACATCTTTAGATCAGCGGTTCTCAGCCTGGGGTACTAGTGCCCCTAAGGGTATCAGGCAAATCGACAGGTGGTGGCCTATATGGGTTGAATAATAAGAACATAGTGCAAATGATCAGTTGCACATGACGGAGTACGGAGAACAACTGTTTTAGATGCTAAAGTAGAGTTAAATCTATCGGCCAATGGGAGAAAAGGCATTTTCCCTTCATGGTTACAGACAGGAAATGAGGTAGTGCCAGCTGCCAAGGAGGAAGTGTGCTGAGATGTAGCCATGTGTGCTGACTGCTCATCCTGGCTTTGTCTCAAATCACTATCTTTTCCCTATATAGTGCACTACTTTTGACCAGGGCCCACTAGATATGGGACAATTATTATTATTATTATTATTATCTGTAACCGTAATAGCCTTGATTTCATGCATGTTAACATTAGAAGCCTCCTCCCTAAGTTTGTTCTATTCACTGCTTTAGCACACTCTGCCAACCTGGATGTTCTAGCTGTGTCTGAATCCTGGGTTAGGAAGACCACCAAAAATTCTGAAATTTTAATTCCAAATTACAACATTTTCAGACAAGATAGAACTGCCAAAGGGGGCGGTGTTGCAATCTACTGCAAAGATATCCTGCAGAGTTCTGTCCTACTATCTAGGTCTGTACACAAACAATTTGAACTTCTACTTTTAAAAATCCACCTCTCTAAAAACAAGTCTCTCACCGTTGCCGCCTGCTATAGACCACCCTCTGCCCCCAGCTGTGCTCTGGACACCATATGTGAACTGATTGCCCCCCATCTATCTTCAGAGCTCGTGCTGCTAGGCGACCTAAACTGGAACATGCTTACCACCCCAGCCATCCTACAATCTAAACTTGATGCCCTCAATCTCACTCAAATTATCAATGAACCTACCAGGTACCTCCCCAAAGCCGTAAACACGGGCACCCTCATAGATATCATCCTAACCAACTTCCCCTCTAAATACACCTCTGCTGTCTTCAACCAAGATCTCAGCGATCACTGCCTCATTGCCTGCATCCGTAATGGGTCAGCGGTCAAACGACCTCCACTCATCACTGTAAAACGCTCCCTGAAACACTTCAGCGAGCAGGCCTTTCTAATCGACCTGGCTGGGGTATCCTGGAAGGATATTGATCTCATCCCGTCAGTAGAGGATGCCTGGATATTTTTTTTAAATGCCTTCCTAACCATCTTAAATAAACATGCCCCATTCAAGAAATTTAGAACCAGGAACAGATATAGCCCTTGGTTCTCCCCAGACCTGACTGCCCTTAACCAACACAAAAACATCCTATGGCGTTCTGCATTAGCATCGAACAGCTCCTGTGATATGCAGCTGTTCAGGGAAGCTAGAAACCGTTATACACAGGCAGTTAGAAAAGCCAAGGCTAGCTTTTTCAAGCAGAAATTTGCTTCCTCCAACACTAACTCAAAAAAGTTCTGGGACACTGTAAAGTCCATGGAGAATAAGAACACATCCTCCCAGCTACACCTATATCTATCCTACCATGCCTTTCTAAGGTCTTCGAAAGCCAAGTCAACAAATCGATTACCGACCATTTAGAATCTCACCATACCTTCTCTGCTATGCAATCTGGTTTCAGAGCTGGTCATGGGTGCACCTCAGCCACGCTCAAGGTCCTAAACGATATCTTAACCGCCATCGATAAGAAACATTACTGTGCAGCCGTATTCATTGATCTGGCCAAGGCTTTCGACTCTGTCAACCACCACATCCTCATCGGCAGACTCGACAGCCTTGGGTTTCTCAAATGATTGCCTCGCCTGGTTCACCAAATACTTCTCTGATAGAGTTCAGTGTGTCAAATCGGAGGGTTTGCTGTCCGGACCTCTGGCAGTCTCTATGGGGGTGCCACAGGGTTCAATTCTTGGACCGACTCTCTTCTCTGTATACATCAATGAGGTCGCTCTTGCTGCTGGTGAGTCCCTGATCCACCTCTACGCAGACTACACCATTCTGTATACTTCCGGCCCTTCTTTGGACACTGTGTTAACAACCCTCCAGGCAAGCTTCAGTGCCATACAACTCTCCTTCCGTGGCCTCCAATTGCTCTTAAATACAAGTAAAACTAAATGCATGCTCTTCAACCGATCGCTACCTGTACCTACCCGCCTGTCCAACATCACTACTCTGGACGGCTCTGACTTAGAATACGTGGACAACTACAAATACTTAGGTGTCTGGTTAGACTGTAAACTCTCCTTCCAGACCCATATCAAACATCTCCAATCCAAAGTTAAATCTAGAATTGGCTTCCTATTTCGCAACAAAGCATCCTTCACTCATGCTGCCAAACATACCCTTATAAAACTGACCATCCTACCAATCCTCGACTTTGGCGATGTCATTTACAAAATAGTCTCCAATACCCTACTCAACAAATTGGATGCAGTCTATCACAGTGCCATCCGTTTTGTCACCAAAGCCCCATATACTACCCACCATTGCGACCTGTACACTCTCGTTGGCTGGCCCTCGCTTCATACTCGTCGCCAAACCCACTGGCTCCATGTCATCTACAAGACCCTGCTAGGTAAAGTCCCCCCTTATCTCAGCTCGCTGGTCACCATAGCATCTCCCACCTGTAGCACACGCTCCAGCAGGTATATCTCTCTAGTCACCCCCAAAACCAATTCTTTCTTTGGCCGCCTCTTCTTCCAGTTCTCTGCTGCCAATGACTGGAACGAACTACAAAAATCTCTGAAACTGGAAACACTTATCTCCCTCACTAGCTTTAAGCACCAACTGTCAGAGCATCTTACAGATAACTGCACCTGTACATAGCCCAACTATAATTTAGCCCAAACAACTACCTCTTTCCCAACTGTATTTAATTTATTTATTTTGCTCCTTTGCACCCCATTATTTTTATTTCTACTTTGCACATTCTTCCATTGCAAAACTACTATTCCAGTGTTTTACTTGCTATATTGTATTTACTTTTCCACCATGGCCTTTTTTTGCCTTTACCTCCCTTCTCACCTAATTTGCTCACATTGTATATAGACTTGTTTATACTGTATTATTGACTGTATGTTTGTTTTACTCCATGTGTAACTCTGTCGAACTGCTTTGCTTTATCTTGGCCAGGTCGCAATTGTAAATGAGAACTTGTTCTCAACTTGCCTACCTGGTTAAATAAAGGTGAAATAAATAAAATAAATAAAATTAGACTGAAGGTGAGGACACAACAGTTCACCTGACAAGACTGAAACCAAACATTACACTGTTGATTTTATGTGAATTGGCAAGACAAAAGATTTAAGTACATTTGAACAGGGTATGATAGTAGGTGCCAGGTTTGTGTCAAGAACTGCAACGCTGCTGTTTTTTAATGCTCAACAGTTTCCTGTGTGTGTGTGTGTGGGGGGGGATTGCAACTCCCTATTAGGAAGATGTTCCTCATTTTTGGTATACTCAGTGTATACACAAGTTTTATGATATGGAAATATGAGGTGCACTTTTGGCTTGCTTGTATGACATCAATGCAGTATTTATTATAATCCTCAACGTATCATCTTTCAAAATACATAGAGTCCTCGTAATTTACAGCCTTTCCCTCACAAAAATGTGAAAACGTTGCCCAATTTAGCGGGAGGGATGAGGGCAGCTTCTTGACGCATGTTGTGTTCAAGTTCAGAATGTCTGTCGTCAAAACCCATACAGACGTCTGACGTCAAAACCCATACAGACGTCTGACGTCAAAACCCATACAGACGTCTGACGTCAAAAACCATACAGACGTCTGACGTCAAAACCCATACAGACGTCTGTACGACGCCTGACAAAACCCATACAGACGCCTGAAAACGCCAAAAAAACCGTCTGTCGTCAAAACATACAGACGCCTGACGCAAAACCCATACAGACGCTGACGTCAAAACCCATACAGACGCTACAGACGTCAAAACCCATACAGACGTCTGTCGTCAAAACCCATACAGACGCCTGTCGTCAAAACCCATACAGACGCTCTGTCGTCAAAACCCATACAGACGTGTCTACAGACGCCTGACGCCAAAACCCATACAGACGTCTGACGTCAAAACCCATACAGACGTCTGACGTCAAAACCCATACAGACGTCTGACGTCAAAACCCATACAGACGTCTGTCGTCAAAACCCATACAGACGTCTGACGTCAAAACCCATACAGACGTCTGACGTCAAAACCCATACAGACGTCTGACGTCAAAACCCATACAGACGTCTGACGTCAAAACCCATACAGACGTCTGTCGTCAAAACCCATACAGACGTCTGTCGTCAAAACCCATACAGACGTCTGTCGTCAAAACCCATACAGACGTCTGACGTCAAAACCCATACAGACGTCTGACGTCAAAACCCATACAGACGTCTGACGTCAAAGCCCATACAGACGCCTGTCGGCGTCAAAACCCATACAGACGCCTGTCGCCAAAACCCATACAGACGCTGTGTCAAAAACCCATACAGACGCTCTGTCGCCAAAACCCATACAGACGCGTCTGACGTCTGTCTGACGCCAAAACCCATACAGACGTCTGACGTCAAAACCCATACAGACGTCTGACGTCATGTATAGCATGTCACTGTACAGCCACTGCATTCCAATTTATACGCTATCAGTGTCCAAATGTTAAAACCCTATATCGTGACGAGTGTAAATCTGCATTTGTTTCTCTGTCTGGTCACTAGGCTGCTGTTGTTGAAGGTAGTGGGCTAAAGTC